>NW_027362761.1:1149155543-1149755543 GCF_046119375.1 Phyllobates terribilis | reverse complement strand
CATCATCCAGCGTGCGCCTGGGTCAGGAAGAAAGCTGCCGGCAACCAGGAGAATGCTGCAGGGGAGCGAGCTGAGCTGCTGAGGTAAGTTTTTTTTTTTTTTTTTTTTTACTGAAACGCTGGGGAGGGGAGGTGCTGGGACAGAGCAATATGGTGGCGCTGGGACAGGGCAATATGGAGGCGCTAGGACAGAGCAATATGGAGGCATTGGGACAGAGCAATATGGGGGCGCTGGGACAGAGCAATATGGGGGCGCTGGGACAGAGCAATATGGAGACGCTGGGACAGAGCAATATGGAGGCGCTGGGACAGAGCAATATGGAGGCGCTGGGACAGAGCAATATGGTGGCGCTGGGACAGAGCAATATGGTGGCGCTGGGACAGAGCAATATGGAGGCGCTGGGACAGAGCAATATGGAGGCCCTGGGACAGAGCAATATGGTGGCGCTGGGACAGAGCAATATGGAGGCGCTGGAACAGAGCAATATGGAGGCGCTGGGACAGAGCAATATGGAGGCGCTGGGACAGAGCAATATGGTGGCGCTGGGACAGAGCAATATGGAGGCGCTGGGACAGAGCAATATGGAGGCGATGGGACAGAGCAATATGGAGGCGCTGGGACAGAGCAATATGGAGGCTCTGGGACAGAGCAATGACGGAGGCGCTGGGACAGAGCAATATGGAGGCGCTGGGACAGAGCAATATGTAGGCGCTGGGACAGAGCAATGACGGAGGCGCTGGGACAGAGCAATGACGGGGGCGCTGGGACATAGCAATGACGGGGGCGCTGGGACAGAGCAATGACGGGGGCGCTGGGACAGAGCAATGACGGGGGCGCTGGGACAGAGCAATGACGGGGGCGCTGGGACAAAGCAATGACAGGGGTGCTGGGACAGAGCAATGACGGGGGTGCTGGGACAGAGCAATGACGGGGATGCTGGGACAGAGCAATGATGGAGGTGTTGAGAGAGAGCAATGGTGGGGGTGCTGAGAGAGAGCAATGATGGGGGTGCTGAGAGAGAGCAATGATGGGGGTGCTGAGAGAGAGCAATGATGGGGGTGCTGAGAGAGAGCAATGATGGGGGTGGTGGGACAGAGCAATGACGGAGGTGCTGGGACAGAGCAATGATGGGGTGCTGGGAGAGAGCAATGATGGGGGTGCTGGGAGAGAGCAATGACGGGGGTGCTGGGACAGAGCAATGACGGGGGTGCTGGGACAGAGCAATGACGGGGGTGCTGAGAGAGAGCACTGATGGGGGTGCTGAGAGAGAGCAATGATGGGGGTGCTGGGAGAGCAATGACGGGGGTGCTGGGAGAGAGCAATGATGTGGGTCTCTTTGCTTGTACTGTAAAGCCTTGCATATTTTCTGTGTGCACATAGCCTTACAGTTAATTGGGGAGAATCACAGAGACTGAATAATTTATATTATTGGGCGTCAGAGATTATAGTTAATGGGAGGCACAGTGCTGCTTATCACTTTATATTTTGATTACTAAGTGGCTAATAGTATATTAATGGTGGGGTACATATCTGTAGTCGAGGACGCAGAGCGGGGGAGACACATGTATGCATACAATATGTGACCTTGTTATTTTCTAGGCTGGAAATCATCGTGACAAGACGAGTCGTGGCTGGGAGATGTCGACATGAAGGTCTGACCAGATGGAGAAGAAGCAGCAGAAACCGACTCTGATCAGACGAGACGTCAGCGGTAAGTGCCTGGATGTAAATATTATTCTGTATCTGCACTGTGTGACTTGCAGTGATAATGTTATCTGTAAAATCCCTTAGGCCACATTCTCACGTTTGTGTGAAATGTCCGTGTGCTGCCAGATCTTTTTATCGGATGGTCCACGGACTCGTACAGTTTTATAGATCCATTCACACATCCATGAAAATCACGTATCTGAGAATGAGATCTGTGAGGATCAGAGAATGTCCTGTTCTGATCCGATATTGAGGATTAGAATAGGACATGCTCAATGCGTCGGTAAAACAGGGCAGCACACCGACACTGCACACAGATGCAGGAATGTAGCCTTATTATGTATAGCACAGTCCCTTAGTATATAGTGTACTCACTTATTATGTATAGCGCCATCCTTAGTTATATAGTTTCCTCTTTTATTATGTTTAACACCCTCCCTTATTATGTGCCATCCTCTCTAGCGGCTCACAGTTGGGGGATCATACTGTGTTAGGGTCAGCATACTTTTCCCTGGGAGTTGAGGTGGGGTACAGTAGGGTCATTGTGCTGCGCATGTGGAGGAATTCACCATGGGGGTATCATACTGTGTTTGGGGGGCCCTTTTATTGGCATTACACTTTATGGGGCAATGAAAGAGATCTAGGACTCGAGCAGGAGGAAAGTTACTATGTAAAGGATGGAAAGTTGTGAGATCTGATCTTTGGTGACCCCGACAATTATTTTCATTTTTTTTTGGGGGGGGGGGGCCCAATCAGAGCTTCTGCTATGGGGCCCCATGATTCCTATGTACGCCCCAGCAGCGTACCTCATGAGAGCAAGACCCGGAAAGTTGTCCATGGACCTGGAGCTTGGAGTGGTAGAGCCAGAAGCAGATATGTCCACTGAAGACTGGGATACGACTCGACAGGAGCAGTACAAGAGAGTACAGGCCTGTGTCGAAGACAGTCTAAGTAGGGTGAGAGATAAGCAGGAAGCACAGTACAACAAGAGTGCATCGGCAGAACCCTTAACACCTGGAGAAGTTGTGCTGAAGCAAAAGAGAAGAAACCACAAGCTTGACGCCCAGTGGGAAAGAGAGCCTTACACTGTGTTGGATTCCAGGTTCGACAATAGAAAAACCTGTCTAATCAGTAAAGATCGAGGTAAAACAGCTGTAACAGTCTCAAGAGACCACTTGAAGTTGTGCCCAGGTCTATTGAAGCCACGGGAAGAAGTACCTCTTATAGTGACTGAAGAACCCAAAGAAGATGTACTCCATACTGTCTTAGGAGATTTCCCGGCAGATTGGCCTCAACTGGATGGAGCCGTAATAATACCTGTGATGCATTTCTACCAACAGCCAGAAGACCCTCCACTGCAAGTAAGACCTGTAAGTGCCCAGAAGAGCCTGCTTAGTAAGAATTCCCGGAAGAAGGATCACCGGTAGAAGCAGAGCCAGAAGGCCCAGTAAACAGTGCACTTGCCAGTCCCATCGAGAAGTTAAGACAGTTCTACAATTTGCCCACACGTAGATCTGACAGGGTAGCAGACAGTGCAAACACAGACATCAACAACACCCCAGTACTACGTAGGTCAACACGCAGTACAAAAGGTCAGATCCCTGCCAGGTATAAGGAATAAGTTAGAAATACCTGCAGTGTAAATAGTTACCCAGTTGGGTATTGCCTACTATTGTTTATTGTGTAAACTGAAAATTAAGATGTGTTTATTTAGATACCCGTCAGGGTATAAGGACTTGTTGGCTGAGGACTGTGAGCAGCCCAAAAACTGTTCCTATACATAGTTGCACTCCCTGGAGTGTCCCTTATTAGAAAACAGAACAAAAACCCATTTGGCGTGGCGGAAGATGTGGTCCAGCACCTGGATCACTTATGCCCTGTCGCCATGCCCAGGGCCTACGTTGAGGGTTTTCAGGCGGGTCCCTCATGTTCTTTCTTTGGTGAATTGGACACCAGGTTACGGGACTTACTGTAACTTTATTAATGTTATTATACTTGTTGTTATTATAATTGTCATTATTGTTGTAACCTGTTACAAAATGCTTCAGTCCAGGAGTACTGAATTGTACTAGGGGGGAATGTGGCGCCCTGCTGCGCACAGGTGCCACAGAACCCAGTAGGGTGCATGGATAGACTTCTCCACAAGAGGCCCTCACCCATTCACACACCTCCACTCTACCACCTCAGACCACCAGATGGAGCCCCCATAAGGGACATATATGGAGGGTGGAGCCAGGCAGCTGAGGGAGTTCAGTCAAGAAGTTAGTGTGCTCAGAGAGAGCAGCACGCAAGCTGCTGTGTGAGGCAAGTTCAGGCCTACAGCACACACTGAAGCCTAGTGAGGGCCCCGAGTGTAGCCGAAGGCAAGGAGGAGAGGAGGGAGGAGTAAAGGGGGCAGAGGAGCGTACCAGGCTCACCCGAACTATACACCGGACACCGGGTCTGCGCCTACAGGGTCCCTTTATACCCAGTAGGGACCACCGGATACCTGGAGGACTACAAGTCCCAGGTCGACCAACGCTGACTACCGTACCAGGGTTAGGAGTCACGGAGGCCCCAGCGTCCAGGGAGAGTGATCTCCAAGAGAAGGCCCTACCACCAGGTCAGCAGGTGCAAGTGAGAGATAGAGACAGTAATTAAGCCAGGCCTAGCTCCAGGCATGTCAGAAGCTTAGCAAGCGAAAGCAACGGATCAGGAGGCCCTATACCCGCTCACTGGGGAGAGTCCAGAAGTGCACCCTTCGTACCGAGTACCCTGGACCATACCTGCATCTACACCAGTAAAGGTACCGAAGCGAACCCCCGTGTGAGTGTCTCATTTCTCCCTGAACCTTCCTGGCCATCTCTCACCTGTACCACCATCCATTTTCTCACGCTGCCCTGAGGCCCGCTCCACCTGTGGGGAGCCGTTCCATCATAACTAGAGATGAGCGGTGTTCGACTAGAACTGTTCGCCAATCTCAAATTCGAGCTGTTTTGGGCGGTGTTCGAGTTGTTCGATGAACCCGAACGATTTGCAAAAAATTCGGCTGTTCGAGGTTATGTTCGATAACTGTTCGTGCACCAAAAGCGTGTCCTGCATGTCTGGCGCTATTTAGAGCACCAATCATTCAGGGATTGTCTGCCACTCACTGTAATGCCACAGCCATGGTGGTTGTGGCATTACAGTGATTGCCCAAATCGATGGGAACAGTGCTCACAGTGAAACACGAAAAGCCGGCAATTCATCAGCGGCATACACCGGTACCCGACAATTTAGAACCGAAAGAATAGAGCTTCACACATAGATTAGATAGATAGAAACATGTCAGTCACATATATAAGAAGTACAGTGACAGTGTTGCTTACTGTACTTGTCATTTAGTGTAAAGGATTTATTAAAAAAAATATTAGTGTTTTCATGCACCGTCTCTTTAAAAAGCTGGCCGGCAATTCAGCAGCGGTACCCGACAATTTAGAATAGAAGGAATAGAGAATCACACATAGATTAGATAGATAGAAACATGTCAGTCACATATATAAGAAGTACAGTGACAGTGTTGATTACTGTACTTGTCATTTAGTGTAAAGGATTTATTAAAAAAAATATTAGTGTTTTCATGCACCGTCTCTTTAAAAAAGCCGGCCGGCAATTCAGCAGCGGTACCCGACAATTTAGAATAGAAGGAATAGAGAATCACACATAGATTAGATAGATAGAAACATGTCAGTCACATATATATGAAGTACAGTGACAGTGTTGATTACTGTACTTGTCATTTAGTGTTAAAATAAAGGATTTATTTAAAAAAAATTGGCGTGGGGTTCCCCATAATTTTAGGCTCTAGCGGAGGTTAAGCAGACAGCTGGGGCAGATGTTTGAAGCCTGGGAAGGGGGTAATACCCACGGAGCTTCCCAGGCTACTAATATCAGCCCCCAGCTGAATACCTAGCCTTTACTAGCTATTAAAATGGGGGACCCCCCAAAAAATTGACGTGGGGTCCCCCTATTTTAATAGCTAGCAAAGGCTAGGCAGACAGCTGGGGGCTGATATTAATAGCCCAGGAAGGGTGCCATGAATATTGGCCCCCTCCCAGGCTAGAAACACCAGCCGTCAGCCGCCCCAGAAATGGCGCATCCATAGGATGCGCCAATTCTGGCACTTAGCCTCGCTCTTCCCACTGCCCTGTAGTGGTGGCAGTGGGGTAATAGGGCTGGGGTTGATGTCAGCTTATAATGCCAGCTGACATCAAGCCCAGGTTAGTAATGGAGAGGCGTCTATAAGACACCCCCATTACTAACCCCATAGTCAAAGTTAAAAAAAAACACAAACACCCAGAATAAAGTCCTTTAATTGAAATAAAGACACAATTCTTTACTGTTCTAAATTAAACCATACTTACAATCACGCCCATTCCAGCTGAAGCCAACGATCTCCTGCAATAAAAGAAAAATAATAAAGCAACATAATCCTTACCTTTCCATGGTTCCCACGACAGCTTCAGCTCTGCTACATCGAGATGACAGGCTGGACCGCAGCAGAAAGCTGCCATCCAGCCTGTCATCCCGCAGACACTGAGAAGCGCAGGCTTGCTTGCGCTCCTCAGCGTCTCTCTGTGACGGCATCCAGATGAGCCGAGTTCATGTCCAATGAACTCGGCTCACCTCATGCACGTCACTGACAGCGTGGGAAAATTCTCCTGCACTCAGCGCTTCAGCGTGAGAATTCTCCCACGCTGTCAGTGACGTGCATGAGGTGAGCTCATGTCCAATGAACTCAGCTCACCTCATGCACGTCACTGACAACGTGGGAAAATTCTCCTGCACTCAGCGCTTCAGCGTGAGAATTTTCCCACCCTGTCAGTGACGTGCATGAGGTGAGCTGAGTTCATTGGACATGAGCTCACCTCATGCACGTCACTGACAGCGTGGGAGAATTCTCACGCTGAAGCGCTGAGTGCAGGAGAATTTTCCCACGCTGTCAGTGACGTGCATGAGGTGAGCCGAGTTCATTGGACATGACCTCGGCTCATCTGGATGCCGTCACAGCCTGACACTGAGGAGCGCAAGCATGCCTGCTCTTCTCAGTGTCTGCGGGATGACAGGCTGGATGGCAGCGTTCTGCTGCGGTCCAGCATGTCATCTCGATGTAGCAGAGCTGGAGCCGTCCTGAGAACCATCGAAAGGTAAGGATGAGGTTGGTTTATTATTTTACTTTTATTGCAGGAGATCGTTGGCTTCAGCTGGAATGGGCGTGACGGTAAGTATGGTTTAATTTAGAACAATAAAGAATTGTGTGTTTATTTCAATTAAAGGATTTTATTCTGGGTGTTTGTGTTTTTTTGTAACTTTGACTATGGGGTTAGTAATGGGGGTGTCTTATAGACGCCTCTCCATTACTAATCTGGGCTTGATGTCAGCTGGCATTATAAGCTGACATCAACCCCTGCCCTATTACCCCACTGCCACCACTACAGGGCAGTGGGAAGAGCGAGGCTAAGTGCCAGAATTGGCGCATCCTATGGATGCGCCATTTCTGGGGCGGCTGACGGCTGGTGTTTCTAGCCTGGGAGGGGGCCAAAATTCATGGCACCCTTCCTGAGCTATTAATATCAGCCCCCAGCTGTCTGCCTAGCCTTTGCTAGCTATTAAAATAGGGGGGACCCCACGTAATTTTTTTGGGGGGGTCCCCCATTTTAATAGCTAGTAAAGGCTAGGTATTCAGCTGGGGGCTGATATTAGTATCCTGGGAAGCTCCATGGGTATTACCCCCTTCCCAGGCTTCAAACATCTGCCCCAGCCGTCTGCTTAACCTCTGCTAGAGCCTAAAATTATGGGGAACCCCACGCCAATTTTTTTTTAAATAAATCCTTTATTTTAACACTAAATGACAAGTACAGTAACCAACACTATCACTGTACTTCTTACATATGTGACTGACATGTTTCTATCTATCTAATCTATGTGTGATGCTTTATCTTTCTGTTCTAAATTGTCGGCTACAGATGCTGAATTGCCGGCCGGCTTCTTTAAAGAGACAGTGCACGAAAACACTAATATTTTTTTAAATAAATCCTTTACACTAAATGACAAGTACAGTAACCAACACTGTCACTGTACTTATTATATATGTGACTGACATGTTTCTATCTATCTAATCTATGTGTGAAGCTCTATTCTTTCTGTTCTAAATTGTCGGGTACCGCTGCTGAATTGCCGGCCGGCTTTTTTAAAGAGACGGTGCATGAAAACACTAATATTTTTTTTAATAAATCCTTTACACTAAATGACAAGTACAGTAACCAGCACTGTCACTGTGCTTCTTATATGTGTGACTGACATGTTTCTATCTATCTAATCTATGTGTGATGCTCTATTCCTTCTTGTCTAAATTGTCGGGTACCGGTGTATGCCGCTGCTGAATTTGCCGGCCGGCTTTTTTAAAGAGAGTGTCTTCTGAGCAGTTTGTCAGCTTTTGGACACCTTTTAAGGTGTTTTCTATGTGTTTCTATGTGTTTTTGTTTGCCTGCCATTGGTTTTAACGGTGTTCGACGGTGTTCTAAGGTGTTCGATGAACAGTTCGACGAACAGTTCCTCGAACATCCCGGTGTTCGACGAACCGAACCGAACCTGAACACTACAGGGGTGGCTCAACACTAATCATAACCTGCCCTAATATCTGCCTCAGAGGACTGTCGCAGCACTGGTAGACCTTACCAGGCACCACAGGTGGCGTCACAAATTATTCCAAAATCCCATATAAACCCAAAACCCCCTTTCTTTTTGTTGACCGCCCTGGGCCACGGACCGGGCCTGCCACCGTGATATCCCCCACCAGCATCCATAGGCCCGGCTGCCAAGTACCCCATTGCCCCAGGGGCGCGTCATGATCACATGACCTAATTACTCTGCTGGCGTCGCTCTGACCCGGCGGTCAGAGCTTCAATTGTACTCACCTCTGAAAGACCCGAGAAAGACGCGAGTATGATTGAACGCTGAAAGCCGGCAACCAGCTTAGAGAACTGCCGACTCACAGTCCTGGGGGCAGCAAAATGCAGTCATTGGGGGAGACACTTTTGACCGCCACATTACGCTGCCCGACTGTGCCCCCCTGCCGGCTGCGCCCGGGGCACATGCTCCACTTGCCCCTCCTAGATCCACCTCTGCATATATATATATATATATATATATATATATATCCCTCATTCTAGCCCCATCCTGATATATATATTCACCATCCTGGTATATATATCCCTCATCTTGGGCCCCATCTTGGTATATATATCTCCCATCCTGGTATATACTGTATATCCCCCATCCTGGGTTATCAGTTGCTGGCCTCTGATTGTGTATTGTCGGTCATGGACCCGATGGGTCTCTGAGCCGCAATATCGAGGACGCATATCCAGTTGAAGTTTTTGCTGGCGTTGGTGGGCCCCCCACCCACACAGGCCCCACCCGCATGAACCCACTTGTGGTCTCTGTGACCGCGGTCGTTTTGCCCCTGCAAGCTCAGATGAACACATATTCATGGTAAAATCACCGCAGCCCAATGTCTCATTGACAGCTGAGCACCATTATTTTGTCCCCAGCGAGAGCCATTCAGATACTGCGAGTGGCTCTCACTTCTATTGTTCACAGAAGTGAGTCGGCTCATTGTGCCGGATCAGTCGTGACCGACCCATAATAACAAGCTCCTGCGTCAATATTTTTTTTGTAGTAAAATGGACCAGTCCTTGCAATATGCTGACCTTACACAGGATTATAAATCAGATTTAATTATTGGCAAAAAATGACATTAATTCACACTGGTGTCATTTGAACAATTATATGACTGATAGGAGGAACTATATGGCCTTTTTCACTTCTCTACACAAATTTAAAGCTTCCCTCGGGTAAGTAAAGCTAGAACATCCCAGGTAATTCCTTTAATGTCTTTTAACAATACACAGTTTCCTGTGGAAAACCAAGGTAAGGAATGAGAAATGAAAAGATCACATAGAGACCAAATCACTTCTACATGTCAGGGTGATACAGTTACCCTGGAAAGTGCAAGCGCCTTGTGAGCTTTTGACAGACCTAATCCTGCACGCATCTTATCAAAGATCAAACCTGTACTTTGCACCAGCTTTTAAAAACACTTTCAAAAGTTATTAATAGTTTCAAATTGCATCAATATGGTTTCCTGCCCTTAGGAGGCCCCTTTGTTCCTTACAATCGCTAATAGAAAGTTAACAGCAATACTTTAATTGCTTTCACTTTTTGGATGCAAACTAGGCTAGCCATTAAGCTTTAGAAATCTCCTTTCTCACAGATAACATCTCCTGCCTGGAGGAATGGGAATTAGACAGTATTTACAAGACTTGAAGCTAATTTTATTGCATATCACATTTGCCATCTGCCTCAGGCTCCAATATTAGGGGATTTATTACAAATCTAAATATTGGAAGATTGTAATAAACCTATTGTTTCAATGTTACATAGGTTGAAAAATGACCTAGGTCCATCAAGTTCTACCTTTCTCCACAAATTATGCATTTTTTCCACAGATTTTTATTTCTGGAAACAATATGGTGGCTTCCCAGGCCTACGGGGTATTAAAGGTAATATGTCAGCAGTTTCTTTTCTATGTAATTTGAGAGCATCAAAATATAAGGTAAGAGACCCTGATTCCAGCCATGTGTCACTTATTGGGCTGCTTGGTGCAGTTTTGATAGAATCCCTGGTCATACAGCTAAGCTGTGTGTAAACCCACCCACAGCACTGATTGGCAACTTCCTGTGTACAGTGTCAGCAAGCTGCCAATCAGTGCTGGAGGTGGGGTTACAAAAATCAGCTGGACTGCTGTGCACAGGATACCTAGTCCTCTGGTGATAATCTCCTGCTGATAAAACACTGATTGTATTGAAACCACAACACACAGTCCAGTAAGGGACACATTGTGGGAATCAGGCTCTCTTGCCCTATCTTATGCTGCTCTCAAATTAAATAGCAAAAAGCTTAGGTCAGATTCCCTTTAATAATTATTCTCTATGATAGATAAATGCATTACCTACAATTTACTAGTGGAGTTTACTAGTGGATTTAGAAAATGGGACCCTGGGAATTAGGCTATGTGCCCACGATGCAGAAATGAAGCAGAAAATTTCTGCAGCATTTCTGCATCTCCCTGGCAGAAAAAAACGCATGCAGATTGTGCATGCGTTTTTCCTGCAGAATACATGCGGATCCACATGCGGGTTCACATGCGTTTCCGCATGCAGATTGACAAGCACTTTCCAGGCGATAGCATCACTTGGAAAGTGCTTGACAACTAGGTCACACTGTATAAATCCATGCAAACAGGATGGATTTATACAGTGTGAACCGTAAAAATTAAAACAAATCAAGCTATACTCACCCCCGATGCCCGGCGTGGCTGCAGCGCTGCTTCCTGGCTTGTTCCCGGCTGCCGGCATATCGCGAGACAGAGTGGTGAAGGGCCTGCGGTCACATGACTGTGACGTCACCGCAGGTCCTTCAGCGCTGCTGGCATTCAGAGAGAAGACGCCGGACAGGTGAGTATAAACTTTATTTGTTATTTTATTCTTTTTTTACAGGTATAATGGTACCCAGGTCTGGATGAGAGTCTCCTCTCCTCCAGAACTGGGTACCATCCGCACATAGAGACGCATAGAAGCCGCTTGTACAAATGTACAGTCGCGGTTTCTATGCGTCTCAATGCAAGTCAATGGCGGGAGTTCCGCTGCGCTTCCGCAAAATTAAATGACATGCTGCGGATTTTTGTACGTAGCATAAACGCTGCAGAAAAATCCGCAGCATGTGCATAGAACATGCGGAATCCCCTTGGGGACCATGGGGTGCGGATTACCTAGCGTTTTACAAGCGTTTCCGCTGCGGAAATTCCGCAGCATAAACGCTTGAAAAACGCTACGTGGGCACACAGCCTTAGTGTTTTTTTTTTCCTGGGTGAGAAAAAATCTCTTCAAAGTGATAAAAGGAACCTGTCATCAGATTCATGCTGCTTGAACCACAGGCAGCATGAATCAGAGCCTGGCAGTGCGGCCACAGCTAGGTATGTCTTACTGTGAAATGCTGCAGGGTTTAAGAGTAAATATATTTTTAAAAGCCAGTGGGGAACAATGCGCCTCGGCTGACTAGTTCTATACTGACTTATTCCCTGCCCGACTCCAAGACTCCAGGGCAGGTCTCTCCCTATGTGCATACGTAGAGAAAGAGATCTGTCAGTCAAAGGGATCATGGCAGGAAAAGCTGGACGGGGACCGCGTCGGATGATTGTTGTGCAGGGGATGTGACGCGCCCCCTGGGCCGTGGGGTACTCGGTAGCCGGGCCGGTCGGTGCTGGGGGTGTCACAGTGGCGGTGACCCGGTCTGTGACCCAGGGAGGTCAATAAAAGGGGGGTTATTGTTTGGGGAATAAAGTTTTTATATATAATGTTCGTGACGCCACCTGTGGTATGCGGCTATATGGAGCTGCCGTTACGGTGCAGATCCTCTGGAGCTGATGGTGACGCAGCAGAGTTGGTTCAGCTCTCCACAGGCAGTGCTTGGCTCCAGGGTGGTGCAGGGATGATTTAATGAGGTAGATGTTGCTGTGCGGTGTGGTGCTGGTGATGGCGCAGATAATAATTCTAGGACACAGTGGGGTGCAGTCTTCAAGGTTTACTCACAGTTGTCAGACTCCAGGTTCCCAGTACCAGGGTAACCTCCAACGCCGTCCTGTGTTTACCAAGGCAGGGGTTCAGCAAACTCCCAGGTGTTTCAGGAGTACATAACGGGACCCCAGTCTGTGTGCCTTCCTCGGTCATCTTCCTGCGCTGGCTCTCACCCTCCTGCCTTGCGCCTCGCAACCAGTGTCCCAAGCCGGTAGCCTCGGATCTTGGCGGGCAACGTGCAGTCCCCTGAATCCTGTGTGGCTACCTTTTTAGCGATTTAGTTGCGGTTGTGAGCAGCTGCACCTTGAAAGTAAAGTAGCCTCCGGTATCTAGCTGAGCCTTGTAGTTCTCCACTAGTTAGGGGCCGGTCCCCTTTGCGGCCTGAACCCTCCATGTTCCTGTAGATTCTGGCGCACGGGTGGCTTCCGCACTCGCCGTGCCCCTGGGATCCCCTTACTCCTGGAGCCTTCCCTCTGCTCACGTCCTCTTCCAGCCTGTCCTCCTGGGCCTCTCAATCTAGGCCCTCTCCTCTGAGCAGAGCTCCTACAGAGCTCCTGCTCCCACTACTTCTCCTCAGACTGTCTGATCTCCTACAAGATGGTTCTCTCTTTATACTCCTACTCAAAGTGCTCCCCTGTCCAGCTTCCTCCACCCACACCCACTACATGGTTCCCCCTCTCTCAGTTCCCCCCACTTCCAACCAGGAACAGGGCTCAGCATAAGCCAGTGCATCTTGCCCCGCCTGCTGGTCTGGAGCAGTGTAGTGTTGGATGCAGGTGTTTGGGTCCTGGGCAGTATTCCCTCCTTACCTGAGAGTGGGATACCACACCTCTGGGTGAGATGCAGTACCTCTGTGGCGCCCCTGCGGGTTCAGTCACCACGGAGGTACTGCATCTCACCCAGAGGTGGGGTATCCCACTCTCAGGTAAGGAGGGAGTACTGCCCGGGACCCACCCACCTGCATCCAACACTACCCCATTCCAGGCCAGCAGGCGGGGCAAGATGCACTGGCTTATGTTGAGCCCTGTCCCTGGTTGGAAATGGGGGTAACCGAGAGAGGGGGAACCATGTAGTGGGTGTGGGTGGAGGAAGTAGTACAGGGAGCACTTCAGTAGCAGTATAAAAAGGGGAGCCATCTTGGGAGAGATGAGATCAGTCAGAGAGGAGAAGTAGAGGGAGCAGGAGCTCTGTAGGAGCTCTGCTCAGAGGAGAAGGCCTAGACAGAGAGGCCCAGGAGGAATGGCAGGACGAGGAAGGGAGCAGAGGAAGGCGCCAGGAGTGAGGGGATCCCAGGGGCACGGCGAGTGTGGAAGCCACCCGTGCGCCAGAATCTGAAGGAACATGGAGGGATCAGGCCGCAGAGGGGACCGGCCCCTAAACTAGTGGAGAACTACAAGGCTCAGCTAGAAACCGGAGGCTTCTGGGACACTGGTTGCGAGGCGCAGGGCAGGAGGGTGAGAGCCAGCGCAGGAAGACGACCGAGGAAGGCACACAGACTGGGGTCCCGTTATATACTCCTGAAACACCTGGGAGTTTGCTGAACCCCTGCCTTGGTAAATACAGGACGGCGTGGGAGGTTACCCTGGCGCTGGGAACCTGGAATGCAACAACTGTGAGTAAACCTTGGAGACTGCACCCCACTGTGTCCTAGAATTATTATCTGCGCCATCACCTGCACTACACTGCACAGCAACATCTACCTCATTAACCATCACTTACTGCCCTGGGGCTAAGCTCTGCCTGTGTAGAGCTGAACCAACTCTGCTGCGTCACCAACAGCTCCAGAGGATCTGCACCGCAGCGGCGGCTCCATATAGCCGCATACCACAGGTGGCGTCACGAACATTACTGTATATATAAAAACTATAAATCCTCTTTTATCGACTGCCCTGGGTCACGGAGCGGGTCACTGCCACTGTGACATCCCCCAGCAACGACCGGCCCGGCTACTGAGTACCCCACAGCCCAGGTGAGGTGGCACACGCTGTATTAAAGATTAGATAAAAATCATTGATTTTGGCTGGATTGGCCGACCCTCCATGTATGGAGCCCTTTCAACTGTGTTGTAGGGGGAAAGAAGGGTCAGGCTGCTAGAATTTCAACTGCCGATTGAAAATCATCTTTCTTCTCTCTCCTCAATGAAAACACATAAATGCTTGGATAAGTCAAGCGTTCATGTGAATGGCGAGTGGTGGTTCAGGAAACATACTTAACTGGTGCGAATCAATTTGCAGGACTCGGAGCATCGGTCTCTTTAGTAATCTGTAGTTGCTAGATGAGCCTCTTACCTGATGGTATCCACAGCTCTTCTTTTGATTAGCCGGACTTGTGTGATGTCGTACGTGCATCATGCTGCAATGATGACATCACGTTGAGCTGGCTAAATAAAAGGAACCAGGGACTCTGTCAGTTAAGAGGCACTTCTCAGCGTTCACATTCAGTGGCCTCACATCATCAGTATGGCCGGGTCCTGCTAATCAATTTGCACCAAGTCTTAAAGCTAGCCATGTTTTCTCTAAAAAAATCTTCTTTGGTCTGGCTCCTCACTAACATACATACTATCAGTCCCATTTTTTCAGAAACACTCCTTGCAACTGGAGAACAAAGAAAATAGGCTATTGTAAGCACCACCCAAAAGTTTGTGCTCCTTAGTGTTATGTGCTTTGCAGAGGGACTCAGCAAAACTGTCACCAAACCAGCAAAGGTACAGCCACAGATGCACTTGGCACAAGCTGCCCAGCTAGGCAAGCCCTTGATGGCCGAGAATACTCTTCACCCAACTCCCAGTAAATGGAAGGGGGACTTTGGCAGAGCCCTTCCCAGGCCCACTTTTGCCAGACAGCTGGCGTCTGGTGACGCGACTGGTGCCTAGTCAAGAACCAGGTGAGTACCTCTGCAAGAACCCCAGAAAGTGAAACCAGAAGACAAAATGAGAAAACCCCTGAAAGATAGCAACACTGCTGCTAGCACCACTCACCACCAAGCACAGGAACTGCAATAAACAGCAAAGAACAGAGCAGGGAGCAGGATTAAATAGCCCGCCTAATGATTAGATGTTGAATACCTCCCAGTCTTCCCCAAACAGCCACTCCCTGTTAGTTTCAACAGCAGAATGGACAACATCTCACCATTGCATAGTGCCATGCACAGCAGCGTCCTGCATTGCCTGGCAAGTGGAGAAATCAGTGAGAGACCCATGTCCTCACACATCCTACAACACCAGAACACGATGTTCCAAAAGATTGGGACAGTCTCCGTGCATGCGTAGTAGCTCTGCCTCCAGAGTCAGGACAATGGCAGCACCTGCAACCGGAGTAGCATAGTACCGGGCAGGGCCGGCTCCAGGTTTTTCTGGGCCCTGGGCGAAAGAGTCTCAGTGGGCCCCTTTAATACATACCACGATTCATGATGCACAGATACCGCAGAGAAATATATATACATATATAGTACAATGCAAAGATTTCACTTCTTACATTACATGAGCGATATCTATTGTAAATTCTACAAAAGTTCAGAAACGGGCGAATCGCTCCACACAGAATACTGGCCCCCATATAAGGCCCCATACGGAATACTGGCCCCCATATAAGGCTCCACACAGAATACTGGCCCCCATATAAGGCCCCATGCGGAATACTGGCCCCTATACAAGGCCCCATATTGAATACTGGGCCCCATATAAGGCCCCATACGGAATACTGGGCCCCATATAAGGCCCCATACGGAATACTGGGCCCCATATAAGGCCCCATACAGAATACTGGGCCCCATATAGGGCCCCATATGGAATACTGGGCCCCATATAAGGCCCCATACGGAATACTGGGCCCCATATAAGGCCCCATACGGAATACTGGGCCCCATATAAGGCCCCATACGGAATACTGGGCCCCATATAAGGCCCCATACGGAATACTGGGCCCCATATAAGGCCCCATATGGAATACTGGCCCCCATATAAGGTCCCATACGGAATACTGGCCCCCATATAAGGCCCCATACGGAATACTGGCCCCCCATATAAGGCCCCATACGGAATACTGGCCCCCATATAAGGCCCCATACGGAATACTGGCCCCCATATAAGGCTCCATTCGGAATACTGGCCCCCATATAAGGCCCCATACAGAATACTGGCCTCCATATAAGGCTCCATACGGAATACTGGCCCCCATATAAGGCCCCATACGGAATACTGGCCTCCATATAAGGCTCCATACGGAATACTGGCCCCCATATAAGGCTCCATACGGAATACTGGCCCCCATATAAGACTCCATACGGAATACTGGCACCCATATAACGCTCCATACAGGATACTGGCCCCCTTATAAAGCTCCATACAGGATACTGGCCCCCATATAACGCTCCATACAGGATACTGGTCTCCATATAATGCTGCATGCAGGCTGTTACCCGCCACATAATGCCCCATACAGGCTGTCCCCCCCCCCCTTATAATGCTCCATGCAGGCTGTTACCCCCCACATAATGCCCCATACAGGCTGCCCCCCCTTATAATGCTCCATGCAGGCTATTCCGCCCACATAATGCACTATGCAGGCTGTCCCCCCCCCCTTATAATGCCCCATGCAGGCTGTTCCCCCCCTTATAATGCCCCATGCAGACTGTTCCCCCCCTTATAATGCCCCATGCAGGCTGTCACCCCCTCTCTCCATAATGCCCCATGCAGGCTGTCACCCCCTCTCTCCATAATGCCCCATGCAGGCTGTCACCCCCTTTCTCCATAATGCCCCATGCAGGCTGTCACCCCCTCTCTCCATAATGCCCCAAGCAGGCTGTCACCCCCTCTCTCTATAATGCCCCATGCAGGCTGTCACCCCCTCTCTCCATAATGCCCCATGCAGGCTGTCACCCCCTCTCTCCATAATGCCCCATGCAGGCTGTCACCCCCTCTCTCCATAATGCCCCATGCAGGCTGTCACCCCCTCTCTCCATAATGCCCCATGCAGGCTGTCACCCCCTCTCTCCATAATGCCCCATGCAGGCTGTCACCCCCTCTCTCCATAATGCCCCATGCAGGCTGTCACCCCCTCTCTCCATAATGCCCCATGCAGGCTGTCACCCCCCCCCCCCCCATATAATGCCCCATGCCTCCATACATTAAAAAAAAAAAAAAAATCAAATACTCACCTCCCTCCTCCTCACCTGCTACCTGCTGCAGCTGCTCGGGTCCGGACTCCAGCGTTGTCGGTGTCTTCCCGCTCTGCGCTCCCTGTGACGGCTCAGGGGGACGGCGCGGTGGAAAGACGTCACCGCGCCCTCTGACCTGAGACGTCACAGGGAGCGAAGAGCAGGAAGACAGCGGATCTGCGGACACACGGGGAGAGGTAAGTATCCCGCTGCCAGGGCCCTGAGCAAGCGGGGAAGACGGGCGGGCGCTGACACCGCTCTCCTCCACCCATAGCCCAGCGGGGTGCGCGACTGCCAGTGGGCACCTCTGCCTGCTCAGGGCCCCGGCACTTGCCCGGGTGCGCCGGGTGCTGACGCCGGCCCTGGTACCGGGCCTGCTCCATTCCCAGGTGGAAGCACAGAACCACGATTCCTAACACTGGGCAGTTTGGAGGCGGTACTTTGGAGACTCCCAGGATAGGGCTTAAATGTCCCAATTTTGCCCATTGCACTGTTAGTAAAACTTGTTATATTAAGGAACCTTCTACTCATTAGATAGTTGCATCAAGAAAGATAAGGCTGGTCCAAGTACCACCCGCCACAAGTCTCCTGACCTGAAGTCAACAGGCTCATAGGCATATACGGTATGAAGCAGTTGAGTGCACATGAGGGTGGAAATCCACTGACGGTACGGACACCTCGGTCATTACTCGGACTGTGAATGTGGCACGTGTGAAACTGAGTTTACGCTGAGTACTGTCAGGCTAGTTATTTTATAGCTGACCCAGTCTCAACTCATAACTAAAATTACCAATGGTCTAGTGTTCATAGTTTTTGTACTAAACCTGAGGGAGAAGAGACTGGACATTGTTGGGAAGGTATCTGAAATTCTGCCCATCATTTACGATCCACAGGACTTATCCTTAGAACTTAGAAAATATTTCATCCATCTACATAAGGCTTCGTCTTTCTGACAATGGGTATATTCCTTTGTATGATCCTTCCTAATCTCAAGGTTTCATCCGTTCTATCAAGTAACAGTCTGCTGGCTGCACACATAATAATGAAGTCATCTCACACAGTTCAGATTCATTTTCTTAATATATTGTATTTAATTAGAGATTAAAGGCAATCATTAGCTCAAGAATTACCTCTGGCTCATTGTGTTTGTATAGGGTCTGTATCTTCTCGTGTCAGTGAATGATGGATTGCTCATTGCCATCACACACCTAAGCTTTTTAATAACCTTTAAAGAGACAGTGAATTGTTATTAAACCTTCCCGCGAGTTACTTGAAATTGCCATGAAAGTGGGATCGCCGAGACCTATACTGATCTTTGTGATCTTTGCGTGACATCTGTCAGACAATTTGACTACAGACAGCGTGCATTCTTTGTTCTTGTTTTTGGAGTACTGTGGTTTGTCACCTGCCTAAGTGTGCATTGTCCTGTACTATAAAGACCTGCTATCCGGGAACCATAAAATAAGTGGGAACTGCATGTCTCCATTTACATTGGAAATTTTGGGGCTGATTCCCTATAGCTGTCAAAAGGCTTCTTCGCAATCTGCATTTTTGGCTCTTTTTTTACACTCGTTTTTGGCGTGGAAAAAACACAGTGTTTTACACTACCAGCAAAATAAATGAGATTTCTGAAATCTCATGCACGTGCCGCTTAGTTTTTCCTTGCTGGCCTGAACCAGCAAATCGTTTTTTCAAGTCTGCAGCGTGTCAGCTCATTCAGCGTTTTTATGCCATTTTTCACCTATTAAAATGAATGGAAAAAATCGCACGTAAAAACACATCAAAAACGAAGACAAAAATGAATATTTTGTGCAGCATTTTTCCTGCCAAACCTATACATAAGAATGGGTACGTGTTGAATCCGGAAAAAAAACAGATACAACACGTACGTGCAACATGGATGTGTGAATAAGGCCTAGCAGAGACCCTAGGTACATGTACTGCCCACTCTGGATAACTGAACTCTGAACTGACCAATAAAGAGGTCTAGGCAGCAAAATGTCGGTCTCTGTATCCCACTTGTCTTTTGTCCTTTTGCCAGTTATATTTCTTTACTACCCTGCTGGATTTCATTATCGGTGCTCTGCCAGAACCGCACTGCCTGACCATAGCTGCCCGTTCATTATGCCATTACTTCCTGTGGTCTCACACCTGCCTATTTCTGGCTGTATAGTTTGGTCCAATAACCTTTATAATAAGCAGACGTGGGCCAGCCTGGCTTAGCTTCACACTTTTATATATGAATTAACCCAACTTTTAACTGCTATTACTCTTTACTCCCCTGCTTCCATTGCTACTTCTGCTTAACATCACTTATTTATTTTACTCATTTATATAGCGCCATTAATTCCACAGCGCTTTACAGACATCATCACTGTCCCCATTGGGGCTCACAATCTACATTCCCTATCAGGATGTCTTTAGAGCATGGGAGGAAACCGGAGAACCTGGAGGAAACTGTCACGGTTGTGTCAGATGTGACATACAGTCACCCTGCAGTTGGTTGCAGAAGATTTCTTTGTTTGGCATTACAGATGCCTTCTTAATCTGTCTCATGCTAGGACCCAGCGGCTACCTCCCTCCTACTAATTGACACAGTGCCTGGGTGTTTAAATACTTACTGTTTGCTACAGGGTGGTGCTGGTGATACTCACATGTTCCCTTGTGAAGGCTTGGAGCTGTTGCAGTCTGTTTACTTCCTCTCCGGTACTAGGAGGAGGTTTGGTATTATCTCCCTGAAGTCGGCTCAAGCTAAGTTACTTTTCCCCGTGTGTGCCTCCCTTGTTGTCTTTAGTTGCTAGTGGGGACTGACTAGTGCTCATCCCCCCCTACCCTATCCAGGGCCAAGCCCTAGGGAAATACAGGGCTTAGGTTCCCGTGCGGCGATTGGTGAGGAATCAATATAGGGATAGTAGGGGAGTCAGGGTGATATCAGATCAGACTGGGAGATCTCCACTCCCATTTACCCGAGTGTCTGGGCTCCCTTCCCCTCTTCCCTTCGTGTTGCACTTAGTCTTTCCCACACCTTGCATGACATTATCACCGGCTGTGCACATTTAATAAAAAAAAAACTGAAACTTGAGTTTATTTGTGTTTTTTTTTCTGGAATGTTTTTTTTTTTTCCTTGGTATGGTTTCTGTTGCAGACCTCACAGAGCAGTTCCATTGTCTGTCTCTGGAGGTGAATGACCTCCACGGTGAGGTTCAGCAACAGTATCAGCATCTACTGGTCGCTAATGTGGGGGTCTCTGAGGGTAGGCCTGTCCAGCCTGAACCCAAGGTTGCTCTCCTGGACAGATTTTCAGGAGGTGGGGAAAAGTTTTTTCTTTTCAAGGAGGCCTGCAAATATACTTTAAACTTCGTCCTTACTCCTCCGGAAGTGAGGAGCAACGAGTGGGAATTGTGATCTCACTGCTGCAGGGAGATCCGCAATCCTGGGCTTTTTCTTTACCGCGGGATTCGGTTTGTCTCCAGTCTGTGGAGGTTTTTTTTTGAGCCCTGGCCCTCATCTATCATGACCCTGACTGAGCCGCCTTGGCTGAGTCTAGTCTACGTCGCCTTCAGCAGGGAAATCGGTCAGTGGAGACGTATACTTCTGAATTCTGTAGATGGACAATGGATTCTAAATGGAATGACTCAGCCCTTAGAAGCCAATTTTGTGAGGGCCTTACTGAAAGATTGAAAGATGCTTTGGCAGTATATGAAACCCCTGAGTCCTTGGAGGCTGCTATGTCGTTGGCTATACGAATTGATAGACACCTTCGGAATAGGCGGGTGAGACCAACTTCTCCAGGGCCTTCTAATCGAGGTTATGTACCTCTGCCGGGGGGAGCAGTCTGGCGGTGAATCAGTATTGGGGGAAGTGGAGGAACCCATGCACTTAGGGGGTGCCTCTGCATCAAACCTTTCCCTGGAGATTCAAAAAGAAAAAAGGCGTATTTTTTTTGTGGGAAAAAGGTACATTTTATTGGGGCCTGTCCTTCAATTCCTAAGCAAAAGGAGACTTGATTAACCCTTGGTAGTCTAGAGTTAAATAAGCAAGGGTTGCATTTGTTGCCAACCTGCAGTTCCCGTTTTGTCCAGAAAGCAGAGGTGGTGCTAGAGAGCAAAACTGAGAAAATTTCTGTGTTTGTTGACAGTGGAGCTGGAGTCAGTATGGTTGATGCTGAGTTTGTG
The DNA here is from genome assembly GCF_046119375.1 of Phyllobates terribilis. Classification (NCBI taxonomy): domain Eukaryota; kingdom Metazoa; phylum Chordata; class Amphibia; order Anura; family Dendrobatidae; genus Phyllobates; species Phyllobates terribilis. The sequence continues at coordinate 1,149,733,852 of NW_027362761.1, read as the reverse complement.
AAAACTCATGGTCTTGCTTGCTGTACTTTAGCTAAGCCTATTCCCGTCTTCACCATTGACTCAGCGCCACTTGCCCACTTGCACAGAAAGCATGTACTCAGATTGTACATAATGTAAAATTGAAGGTGAGGTCGGTTCATTGTGAGATAATCCCTTGCTGTGTCCTGGACGGTCTTCCCACCCCAATTGTTTTGGGTCTTCCCTGGTTGGTGAACCATAATCCGTTGGTGGATTGGCAAGCCAAGGGAGATCGTTGAATGGGGAGATTACTACCATGAGAACTGTTTAGATATTTCCCTTGCTGAAGTCTCTAAGGAAATATTACCTGCTTTTCGGTCTGGTTTTGAGGACGTTTTTTCTGGGAAGGAATGTCAGGATTTGCCTCCTCATCATGCATATGACTGTCCTGATCCCCGGAGCTAAACTACCAAAGTCGAGACTGTATAATCTTTCTGGCCCTGAGAGACAAGCCATGAAGGATTTCATTGTGGAAAGTCTGGAGAAGAGTCTGGAGAAGGGACACATTAGGCCCTCATCTTCACCAATGGCGACAGGGTTCTTCTTAGTGAAGAAAAAATATGGCGGCCTACGTCCCTGTTTAGATTTCTGGGAATTTAATCAAATTACCATCTGAGATCCATACCCTCTTCCTCTGATTCCAGATTTGTTTTGCCAGGTTGTGGGTGCTAAGGTATTCTCCAAGTTGGATTTAAGGGGAGCCTACAATCTGGTTAGAATCAGAGAAGGGGATGAATGGAAAACAGCTTTCAATACCCCTGAAGGGCATTTCAAGAGTCTGGTTATGCCTTTCGGTTTGGCCAATGCACCTGGGGTGTTCCAGCATTTCATAAATGGCATTTTTCATCATTTGATGGGGAGGTTTGTGGTGGCCTATCTGGACGATATTTTGGTTTACTCACCTGATTTTGAGACACATCGGGGGCATGTTAAACAAGTGCTCCAGATATTAAGGGATAACAAACTATATGCCAAACTTGAAAAATGTGTTTTCGCTGTTCAGGAGGTGTAGTTTTTTGGGTACTTGTTGTCATCTTCGGGTTTTTTAGGATGGATCCGGAGAAGATCCATGCAGTCCTTGATTGGGACCGTCCCGAGAACCTGAAGCTCTACGTTTTCTGGGCTTTACTAATTTTTACCGGAAATTCATCCAAACTTACTCAGTAATCGTGAAACCCCTTACTGATATGACTAGGAAGGGATCTGATTTTTCCAATTGGTCAGATGCCTCCCTCTAGGATTTTTCTAGAACCTGATGTTTCCCAACCCTTTATTGTAGAAGTTGATGCGTTGGAAGTGGGGGCTGGGGCTGTGTTGTCTCAGGGTTCGTCCTCTGGTAAATGGCGTCCATACGCTTTTGGCGATCAAATTGGCATTCAAAGAATGGCGACATTGGTTGGAGGGGGCTGTCCATCCTATTACTGTTATTACTGACCATAAGAACTTGTCATATCTCCAATCAGCTAAACGTCTCAACCCTAGCAAGCCAGATGGTCCCTGTTTTTTACTAGTCATTTCAGCCTTGTTTCCTGAACTGGAGTGTGAGGTGTTGGAGGCTCAGGGGGACGCCCCTGCCTCCTGCCCTTCAGGAAGGTTATTTGTACAATCTAATCTGCGCCGCAAAGTAATTAAGGAACATCACAATTATGTGCTTGCTGGTCATCCAGGTGGATTTTTCAACCACGGACCTCCTCTCTCGTCGTTTTTGGTGGCAGTGGTTGCATCGGGATGTGATTGAACACGTATCTGCTTGCAGTATTTGCACGCGTTCTAAAGTATTGCATACCCATCTGTCTGTTACTCTTCTTCTGATACCTATCCCTAGCAGGCCATGGATGAATTTGTCCATGGATTTTATTACTGACCTACCGGTTTCTGCAGCAAAACTGTGGTTTTGGTGGTTGTAGATAGGTTCAGTAAAATGGTTCACTTCATCCCATAACCTGCACTTCCAAATGCCAAGACACTTGCTCAGGTGTTTATAAATGAGATCATGAAGCTTCACGGGATTCCCTCCGATGTGGTGTCAGATTGGGGGACCTAGTTTGTTTCTGGAAAGCATTCTGTTCTCGACTGGGGGTGCAGCCGTCCTTTTCCTCTGCTTTCCACCCTCAGTCGAATGGACAGACCGAGTGCGTCAATCAGAATTTGGAGACCTACCTCAGGTGTTTCGTCTCCGAAAATCAGGAGGATTGGGCATCCTACTTATCGCTGGCAAAATTTGCCATAATCATTGTCAAGAATCCACTGGCGGGTCACCATTCTTTGGTGCATAAGGATTCCATCCACAGTTTGGGATCATTACTGGGGGAGGAGCTTCGGGAGTTCCTGAGGAGGAACGTTTTTGCTTCATCGCTCTCTTCATGTGGCGGGGAGTTCTGAGTAATTTAAAGACCATGGTAGACAGGTTAAATGTATGGCTGACAGAAAACGCTTGCTAAGTCCAGACCTGAATGTGAATGACTTTATGTAGTTGTCTACCAAGAATATCAAGTTGAAAGTCACATCTTGGAAGCTGGGACCTAGATTTATTAGTCCCTATAAAATAACCCCCGTCATTAACCCAGCAGCGTTTTGCCCTGAGCTTCCTCAGGCCCTTAAGGTCCACAATGTCTTCCACAGGTCCTTACTCAAAAAATATGTTGAACCTCTTGAGCCCTCACCCCTTCTGCTGCCACAAATAATAGTTGATGGTAATCTGGAGTTTCAGATTTCGAGGATTGCAGATTCTCGTCTCCAACGTCGTTTCCTACAATACTTGGTGCACTGGAAGGGTTATGGTCCTGAGGAGAGGATGTGGGTTTCAGCATCTGAGGTGAACTCTCCCAGGTTAGTTCATTCATTTCACACCTCTTATCCTGAGAAACCTGGTCCTTGGTGTCCGGAGGACACTCGTAGAGGGGGGTACTGTCACGGGTTTGTCAGATGTGACAGACAGTCGTCCTACTGTTGGTTGCAGAAGATCTCTTCGTTTGGCATTACAGACACCTTCTTAATCTTTCTCACGCTAGGACCCAGAGGCTACCTCCCTCCTGATAATTGACACCCAGGCCTAGGTGTTTAAATACTTTCTGTTTACTACCGGGTGGTGCCAGTGATACTCACATGTTCCCTTCTGAAGGCTTGGAGCTGTTGCAGTCTGTTTACGTCCTCTCTGGTGCTAGGAGAACATTTGGTGTTATCTCTCTGAAGTCGTCTCAAGGTAAGTTACTTTTCCCCGTGTGTGCCTCCCTTGTAGTCTTTAGTTGCTAGTGGGGACTGACTACTGTAGTGCTCACCTCCCCTTCCCTATCCAGGGCCAAGCGCTAGGGAACTACAGGACTTAGGCTCCTGTGCAGCGATTGGTGAGGAACCAATATAGGGACTTTGGGATGATATCAGATCAGCCTAGGAGGTCTCCACTCTTCCTTACCCTACTGTCTGGGCTCCCTTCCCCTCTTCCCTTCATGTTACACTTAGTCTTTCCTACACCTTGCTTGACAGAAACCCACGCAAACACGGGGTGAACATACAAACTCCCTGCAGATGTTGTCCTTTGTGGGATTTGAACACAAGACCTCAGCTCTGCAAAGCTAACCACTGAGTCACCGTGCTGCTCAACTTATCGCATTTACCATTCTAACTATTTATCCTTTTGTGAATTAAGATATGTCTCTTCTTAGGCTGTGTGCCCACGATGCGTTTTTTTAAGCGTTTCCGCAGCGGCAAAAACGCTGCAGAAACGCTTAAAAAACACTTGGTAGAAGGCCTGCCATGGTCCCCAATGATAATCCACATGTGCTGTGCACATGCTGCGGAAATTTCCGCTGCGGATAATCATTGCGGAAAAAAACGCAGCACTACCAATTATTTTGCGGAAGTGCTGCATTTTCACCACCATTGAGTTGCATTGAAACACATGGATTACGCATCATGGATTACGATTCAATGTGCGGATGGTACCCGGGTCTAGAGGACAGGGGACTCTCCTCCGGACCCTGGTACCATAGAACCTGTGAAATAAAGAATAAAATAAAAAAAAAATGTTATATTTACCTTCTGATGGCCCCCGCTGCGTTCGTCCTCCCTTGCCGGCAGATCGCGGTGGACTGAAGGACCTGCGCTGATGTCATAGTCATGTGACGGCAGGTCCTTCAGTGCAGTGTACCGCGATCTGCCGGCAAGGGAGAACGGAGCGAAGCAAGACTGCGGGGGCCATCGGAAGGTAAGTATAGATTTATTTTTTTATTTTTTACCATTCTTTACGGTCACACTATATAAATCCATGCCGTTTGCATGGATTTATATAGTGTAACCAAGTTGACAAGCTGTTTCCAAGTGATGCTAAAATCTCTTGGAAAGCGCTTGTCAACCCGCATGCGTAAAAGCATGTGAAGAACGCTTCGCATCCGCATGTCCCTGGCAGGAAAAACGCATGTACAATCCGCATGTACAATCCGCATGTACAATCCGCATGTACAATCCGCATGCGTTTTTTTCTGCCAGGGAGATGCAGAAACGCTCAGGAAAAATCCGGAGCATTTCTGCATCGTGGGCACATAGCCTTATTCTGTGTTATACCATGCCTGGAAAGTTTACTATTTGTCATCATCTTTTTAGCTAGCCATTGAGGCTGCGTTCCCACGTTGAGCTTTTGATGTTGCAGATTTTCTGCATCTTTTCTGTACATATTAGGTAAATTTTTCATTGCGTTTTTGATGCAGCATTTCTTGTCTCATGTTTTAAATAAAGCTGTTTTGTTGTTGACACTTCCTGGTATTTGGCTTTGACAAACTCTACACTGTGTTCCAAATTTTTATGCAAATAATATTTTCTCAGATTTTCCCAAATTACCTATATGAATTGCAGTCATTGTAATTTTCCAGTCAAATAACTATTAGAGTACAATTGAAAGGTTTTTGTACAAACTGCCTATGATAACAGTGTATTTTTAAAAAAATAAAAAACTCAAACTGCACTCAAAATGCATGTTCCAAATTATTATGCACAGCAGAGTTTTCAACCTTTTCATTTTAATAAAGAACAAAAAAATGGTCATTTTTGAAATTATAAGCATTAGCAGGTTATTACAAACTGAAATCAAACAGTTTTCAACTCAAAACTTTATTCTAGGTGATGTTACATTTGCACATAGGACCGCTTGTTCGAAAGGAGCTTCTGAACTCTCTCGTCCATTGAATTTGTCAGGTTTTGGATGGTTTCTGCTTCAATTGTTTTGCATGAGAACAGAATACCCTCCCAGAGCTGTTGCTTAGATGTGAACTGCCTCCCGCCATCATAGACACTCCTTTTGATGATGCTCCAGAGGTTCTCAATGGGGTTGAGGTCAGGGGAGCATGGGTGCCACACCATAAGTTTGTCCCCTTTTATGCCCATAGCAGCCAGAGATGCAGATGTGTTATGTGCAGCATGAGACGGGGCATTATCATGCATGAAAATGATCTTGCTGCGGAATGCACGGTTCTTCTTCTTGAACCATGGAAGGAAGTGCTGTTTGAGAAACTCAACATACATTATGGAGTTCATCTTTACCCCTTCAGGGATCCTAAAAGGGCCGACAATCTCTCTCCCCATGATTCCAGCCCAAAACATTACTCCACCTCCTCCTTGTTAGCGCCGTAGCCGTGTTTGCATGGGGTGTCCATCAACCAGCCATCCTCCACTCCATCCATCTGGACCATCGAGATCATTTCATGCATGATAATGCCCCGTCTCATGCTGCACATAACACATCTGCATCTCTGGCTGCTATGGGCATAAAAGGGGACAAACTTATGGTGTGGCACCCATGCTCCCCTGACCTCAACCCCATTGAGAACCTCTGGAGCATCATCAAAAGGAGTGTCTATGATGGCGGGAGGCAGTTCACATCTAAGCAACAGCTCTGGGAGGGTATTCTGTCCTCATGCAAAACAATTAAAGCAGAAACCATCCAAAACCTGACAAATTCAATGGAGGAGAGAGTTCAGAAGCTCCTTTCAAACAAGGGGTCCTATGTGCAAATGTAACATCACCTAGAATAAAGTTTTGAGTTGAAAACTGTTTGATTTCAGTTTGTAATAACCTGCTAATACTTATAATTTTAAAAATGACCATTTTTTGTTCTTTATTAAAATGAAAAGGTTGAAAACTCTGCTGTGCATAATAATTTGGAACATGCATTTTGAGTGCAGTTTCAGCTTTTTATTTTTTTAAAAATATACTGTTATCATAGGCAGTTTGTATAAAAACCTTTCAATTGTACTCTAATAGTTATTTGACTGGAAAATTACAATGACTGCAATTCATATAGGTAATTTGGGAAAATCTGAGAAAATATTATTTGCATAATAATTTGGAACACAGTGTATTGATACATGTGCAGATTACATATGCTTTTGATGCATTTCCTCTGCAGAATTACACTAAAAATGCATTTGTGTTTTTTACTTGTGGATTTTTCACACCTAAAGCATGTCTGCAGGGAAGATCCGCACAGAAAACTCAGCGTACCTGCAAGAGAAATTGACATGTTTCAGATTTGAAACACGCACTGCAGGTCAGTTTACGCTGAGTAAAAAAAGCCCAGTGTGCATGAGATTTCTATAAATCGCATTCACTTCACTGGAACTGTAAGACGCTGCGCTTTTCATGCAGCAAAAATACGCAGCATCAAAAACTCATCGTGGGCACACAGCCTAAAATGTATCAAGCATTAAGGACTGTAAAGGCTGTGTGCCCACGATGAGTTTTTGATGCTGCGTATTTTCGGAGTCAAAATCTTACAGTTCCAGCAAAGTGGATGGGATTTATAGAAATCTCATGCCCACTGTGCTTCTTTTTACTAAGTGTAATCTGATCTGCGGTGCGTGTTCCAAATCTGTAGCATGTCAATTTCTCTTGCGGGTAAGCTGAGTTTTCTGTGTGGATTTTCCCAATTGATACAGGTAAAAATGCACATGTGTTTTTAATAAGTATCTGTGAGGGGCACAGGGTGGTAGTCATGGCGAGGAGCTGCTGTTTTCCACCTACACCCTGGCCCCCCATAAATAGAAGATGAAGTCCTGTCTGTTGTGTGGTGTGGGTGAAATGCATCACACTCACTGTTGCGCTGGAAGTCTCGACGTGTACCATGGTCCTGGATCCAGATGTCTCCACACATTGAACGAAAGACTCCGTGTCCATTTTTAACATATTAACTTTACTCAACGTGTTCACAGTTTCCATGGCAGTTACAGTACAGCATGTTTCCATTTTGTCAGCCTGAGCTCTCCCTTTCGTTCCTGGCTCTACAGCCCCCATGCCTCCTGGCCCACTTCTGTCTCGGTCTCCCATCCGGCTCCCTTTTTTGGGAGATGAAAGAGGTACCCGTGTCTGTACCTGAGTCGGGCCGTAGGCCCCGGATTTTCCAAAAGATAATGCTGAATGAAGTGGCGATCGTCCGCATGCTGTATCTCACTATCCTGTGCTTTCCGAACGTTTCTAGCCCTCTGACCTAATCTGCTTTTCCTCTCTCTCTCTAGTAACTTCCAACTGCCCCCAAAATGGCCGTCCCACTTCTTCCTGTAAAGCACATCCAATTGTCAACTCTGTCTCTTATCTCAACTACACCCCTCCCAACTGGGAAATACCCATAACACATTAACTAAGCCCCTCCCACACTGGAGTTAGACCAATTGCCAACTCTCCTTGGATTGCTGGGCAAACTTCACCGTTAGTACCCTCTAGCAGCTTGCACTGAACTCCCCATAACCAATATGTTAACTTCTTATTCTTACACTGTCCCTATCTAATCATAATACAGTGCAATACTAGAACATGTCAATGTCAATAAAATACATTTAAATCATGCACAGCGTTAATAATCATAAAACCTTACATCAAAATATATAGTCTATAACAATATCCACATTACTAAAGGAAAGCGTATTAGTTTTATTAAGGAGGCATGAAGCGCATGAGTGGCCCCTGTTACACCCTTACATATCCACGGCAGAAACGCATATAAGGCTGTGTGCCCACGTAGCATTTTTCAAGCGTTTTTGATGCGGAATTTCCGCAGCGGAAACGCTTGTAAAACGCTTGGTAACACGCACCCCATGGTCCCCAATGGGATTCCGCAAGTTCTATGCACATGCTGCGGATTTTTCCGCAGCGTTTATGCTGCGTTCAAAAATCCGCAGCATGTCATTTAATTTTGCGTTTCCGCAAGCAGAATTGCCTTTGTTCAATGCATAAAAAACGCAAGGCAATTCCGCATGTGGAAAACGCGTGATAAACGCGCGAAAAAAGCGCGATAAACGCGTGCGGAATTCCGCATGCGTTTTTCCGGGAGAGGACTTGCATTTATGCAGCAGAAATTTTCTGCTTCATAAATGCAACGTGGGCACATAGCCTAATCCACACTTAACTGGATCAATAACGTTTTGTCGAAGCCAAATACCAGGAAGTATCAAAAACAAAGCAGCTTTGTTTAAAGCATGATACCAAAAAGAGCCAAAAAACGTGGAGCCAAAAACGCGATACGACGCACTCAAGAGTGCAATGAAAAAATGCAAGTAACGTAATTTACTAAATAGATTCAGAAAATCTGCAACATCAAAAACTCCCCAAAAGCTCATAGTGGAAACATAGCCTAATTCATCCTTCTATTTACTTTTTTTTGCAGTAAAAGTTTTGTTTCTAGGCATGTTTGCACCAAATTTGCTACAGCATTTGTGACATTTTCACACTATTTTTTAAGTCTTCACATTTTTCTTTTTAGGTTAACTACAACAATGTGGGAGTAGTTTTCATTATTTAGATGTTAGCAGCTAATTTATCATTTTAATCCAATTGTATTACTGCTGCACCTTAGTGGCGTACAAAATAAAGTTTTTTTGTTTCTTTTTTTGCAGACTAACATGAAACTTATTAAGGTTTATTGAACGAGTTGTGCAACATTTTACATAAAAAAAAAAATGTAGCAAAAAAACTCAACAACTTTGCATTTGGCACCAAATTCATCAAATATTGCATCATTTAGATGAAACAGGAAAGACAAAGGATGACAGCTGAAAATAACTTTTAAAAAAACCCTCAATTAATCTTTTCCATTTGTGATACATTTGATAAATAATGAGAGAATTTATTCACCCTGAGTATTCTAAAAACCTGACAATTGGCTCATTTTTAATTGTGACATATCCGGGTAATAAACATAATATACTATAACTGTTTACTATTATTTATTATATACATTTTACGAGTTTGCAACCTGCAATTTTCTATTGGTACACAAGGGGGAGATTTAGATTTTTGCCATATTCATTTTATCAGACTTTGAATACCACATAGAATACTGAGTATCTAATGTTTAAACCACAGTATAAGGGATCAAGTTTCTCAAAAGAAATTTTTATTAAAAAGGTATTATGCTTTTCACAAATAAAAATGATCCTGGTATAATAAAAACATATACATTTTTCCATTATATTTTTTGTATCAATTCCTTGCGGTATCTCTATTTGCTGTCATTAAACAGGAGTCTTGATAGTTTCCATTTAGAGGATGAAAATGTTTCCTGCTCCTGTGATGATCGCACACGTGTGCAGCTACTATATTTACAGCACAGTTATATATCATCACATGACCAGGAAAAAACATTTTTTATCCAATGAAAACTCCTATTTAAAGAAGCCCTCCTCCCATCAAAGTTTTTATCCTCTTAATATATTGCAGTCATCATATTATATAGCACTATGTACAATTGCTCATTTTGCCTTTCTACCCAGTTAATTCTTCTCTTTTCTATTAGGTCTATGACTTCACATGACTCAAAACAGACTGAATCCTTCTAAGCTCTATGTAGAAATAGGAGGTCAATTTTCCCTGCATGAGCCATGAGTCACTGCAAAAGCCCCTGGCAGGGGCAAGAGGGAGCAGGTGAGTTAGAAGTTGAAGAGGGGGATGACTCATGCAGAGAAAAAGAGACTTTCTGTTTCTACGTAGAACAAAGAAAATTAAGAATTATCTGGGTAGAAAGGCAAAATGAGCAATTGTAAGAACATAGTGCTATATAATATGATGACTGCAATATATTAAGAGGATAAAATCTTTGATGGGAGGAGTGCTTCTTTACTGAAAGCAAGCAAGAGTTCTTGAAAACCATAAGGAATTGATACAGAAGGGTCTAACTTTTCTAACTTGAATTTTTCAAAATGTATAATTTTATGCTCCATAACAAGATATCAAACATGGGAGTTAAATAGGTTTTCCAGTTTTCAGAAACCTCTGTCCTTTGCCTGCAGTTTGTGTAAAAAATGAACAAAATTAGTTTTACTCACCACCCCCAGGTCCAGCACTGAGTATATGCTGTGGCTCCTGATGTCTGTTATTGTCTACAGTGCTGATGTCACATTGACAGCGCTGCAGCCAACCACTGATTGGCTGCAGCGCTGCTTACCTGATTTGTGTGCTGCAGACAATAGCAGACAAGGGAGCTGTGAGGGAGATTCAACGCTGGACCTGGGGATGGTGAGTAAAGAATTTTTTATTTTTTTTTAAAGCAAACTGCAGCCATGGAACAGGGGTTTTCCGATATCGTAAAACACCTTTAAAAGACATAACAGGAAACAAATCTAGAAAATATCACAAACAACTGCCTTCCCATCCACATATCCGTACCATTGGGGTAAACATTTCTTCCACCTGGACAGGAAAAGGAAACACAACGCTGGATATAAAGTGCTCCCCTGCCTTCACCTTTTCCCTGTGGAGTTGAATTTATTCCCAATGGCGCAGCTGCTAACACGGGAAGGAAGGGAAACTTTGTAAAGTTGGCCACAATCAAAAGGCATACGGCATTGGGAAAAATTATCCGGATCGTAGCATGGAGAGTTTTTTTGAAAAAAATATTGATGTGAGGTGATATACTTACCTGGTCACATATGGGCAGGAGTGGGCATATCATTGGTGAAACCTTTGCACAACCAGGATGGCCGCTACCATCTCGAAATCATGTGGAGCCATGCAGCTGTGTGTCCGTCATACCACGACCGACATGACCAAGACAGGTTTTTATTGACTGGCAGTAACTAATGACGGTTCCTGTTGAATGATATCAAAGCAGAGAACTTGAAAACCATGAGGAATTTATACAGATGGTATATAGGAAAACTGTGCAACTCTTCAGTATACAATGAATAACACATAAAGAGATTGTCACATAATTGGGGCACAAATCTATCTCCAAAGCTCGGCTCCAAGGTGCGCTGCACATGCACCGCACTCTCATTCATTTCTATATAAATGTTGTGGTAGATTGGCTCATTCTGTTGCACATAGAGGTAGACATAGGAACACTGTCTCTTTAAATATTCTCTTGGTTTATTAAGAGTGCTGCATAAGCCACGGCAATGTTAGCAAAACAAACTCAGCCATCCTGGCCTAACAGGAAAAATAAAACATACTGTATGGCACAATCCTTGTTGCTATGGTAAACCGCCCACATCAGGTACAAACAATACAAGGTTTAGCTTTCCTTCACATGGCAATACAGCTCCAGAGCTTGTACCTCCAGACTCACCTCACACCAAATGCTCTAAAAGGCTGGGAATTTATCCTCTGACTTCCTCCCTCTCAACAGGTGTTTAATCACCCTAGTACTAAACATGGCTGATTAACCCCTCTCTTCACTTCGTGTGCTGGTGCATTTTTCTATGTTTATATTACTGGAGCTAACAATCCCCCCTCCAGTACTTTATCTTTGTCACATATCCCCCCTCTGCCCAAAGCCATAGGTTTTGGCATCTTTAGTCACCAAACAGGGAGGTCTAAACAGGGCATCTGCGTTATCGTGAAGCTTCTCAGGCATGTGTTCCACACAAAAGTTGAAGTCCTGTAACCCTGAGTTTCAACTCTTGGAACGCCATCTCTGCTTCAAGTGACTATTTGGCCATCAATGTCTATGTTCCCTTAAGAAGGTCTGTCAGGGGTGCGGCTATAATGGCGAAATTCGGGATACACTGCTGATAGTATTCCATCATTCCCAGAAATGCCCGAACCTGTTCTTTGGAGACTGGTTTCAGCCAATTTTGGACTGCGTCCGCCTTATTTACTTGCAGCTTTACTTTGCTTCTTCCAAAGATGTAGCCCAGGTATTTTCCCTTCTTTTTCTTGATGGCACACTTCTTTGAGTTTATGGTAAACCCCCTATCCTCAGTGCATCCAGCACGGCCTGGACCATCAGCCGATATCTTACCAATCCGGACTGAATATCACAATATCGTCTAGGTAAGCTGCGGCATACTTTTTGTGAGGGGCTAAGATCTGGTCTATGGCTCTCTGGAAGGTAGCTGGGTCTCTTTGCAGCCCGAATGGGCTTCTGGTGTACTGGAAGCAACCGTTAAGTGTAAAAGAGGCCGTCTTCTCCTTGGCACTTTGAGAGAGAAGGATTTGCAGTAACCTTTCGTTAGGTTCAGGTGTGTGGAGTGCAGGTAAAGATCATATAAAGGGGGGAAAACAAAGGTCCCAACAAAAGAACAATTCAGGCGCAACCACCTTTTCATCCATATAAGAGCGCTCATTGGGTGCCCTTTCTTTCGGAGATTTATAATGTATCTTTCACGTAGTGACTAGCGCCTACCTGATGCCTTGAACTGGGGGCACCCTGGTCTATCCCTGTACCACAGAAGGTGGAAATGCCAGGGTCACATATCTTGCTATGCTCCTATCTTAAACTTTATCTGTTCCCTCCTCCACCCAAGGAGGTGTGATGTTGAAGTGTATAGGAATACACTAACCAGACAGACAAGGGAAGACAGACAGGGATGAAAGAAAACTACAATCATACAAATATACTCACAAAACAACAGAGTGGAACACAAGAAAGGGATAGGTAGGAGAAACCAAATATAAGAGGATGAAGATAAGCAAGCAAACCAACTCCAAGCAGAAATCTCCTGAATAACTCTCCAGTCGCCTTCTCCAAACACTGAATTTCTCCTTCAACACCTAACCAGGAAGTAGAGCTATCACTGGCAACTCCCAAGTGCCACTGGTGAGAACATATCGGTGCTTCTCACAAAATTAGAATATCATCAAAAAGTTAATTTATTTCAGTTCTTCAATACAAAAAGTGAAACTCATATATTATACAGAGTCATTACAAACAGAGTGATCTACTTCAAGTGTTTATTTCTGTTAATGTTGATGATTATGGCTAACAGCCAATTAAAACACAAAAGTTATTACCTCAGTAAATTAGAATAATTTACAAGAAAACACCTTCAAAGGCTTCCTACGCCTTTGAAAAGGTCCCTTTGTCTGTTTCAGTAGGCTCCACAATCATGGGGAAGACTGCTGACTTGACAGATGTCCAGAAGGCAGTCATTGACACACTCCACAAGGAGGGTAAGCCACAAAAGGTCATTGCTAAAGAAGCTGGCTGCTCACAGAGTGCTGTATCCAAGCATATTAATGGAAAGTTGAGTGGAAGGAAAGTGTGGTAGAAAAAGGTGAAAAAGCAACCGGGATAACCGCAGCCTTGAAAGGATTGTTAAGAAAAGGCCATTCAAAAATTTGGGGGAGATTCACAAGGAGTGGACTGCTGCTGGAGTCATTGCTTCAAAGCCACCACACACAGACGTATCCAGGACATGGGCTACAAGTGTCGCATTCTTTGTGTCAAACCACTCATCAATAGACAACGCCAGAAGCGTCTTACCTGGGCCAAGGTGAAAAAGACTTGGACTTTTGCTCAGTGGTCCAAGGTGTTGTTTTCAGAGGAAAGTAAATTTTGCATTTCTTTTGGAAATCAAGGTCCCAGAGTCTGGAGGAAGAGTGCAGAGGCCACAATCCAAGCTGCTTGAGGTCTAGTCTGAAGTTTCCACAATCAGTGATGGTTTGGGGAGCCATGACATCTGCTGGTGTAGGTCCACTGTGTTTTATCAAGACCAAAGTCAGCGCAGCCATCTACCAGGAAATTTTAGAGCATTTCATGCTTCCCTCTGCCGACAAGCTTTTAGGAGATGGAAATGTCATTCTCCAGCAGGACTTGGCACCTGTCTACACTGAAAAAACAACCAATACCTGATTTAAAAACAACAGTATCACTGTGCTTGATTGGCAGCAAACTCGCCTGAGCTTAACCCTATAGAGAATCTATGGGGTATTGTCAAGAGGAAAATGAGAGACACCAGACCCAACAATGCAGACAAGCTGAAGGCTCCTATCAAAGCAACCTGGGCTTCCATAACACCTCAGCAGTGCCACAGGCTGATCGCCACCATGCCACGCAGCGTTGATGCAGTAATTGATGCAAAAGGAGCCCCGACCAAGTATTGAGTGCATTTACTGAACATACATTTCAGTAGGCCAACATTACAGATTTTAAAATCATTTTTCAAGCTGTTGTTATAAAGTATTCTAATTTACTGAGATAATAACTTTGGTGTTTTGATTGGCTTTAAGCTATAATCATCAACAATAACAGAAATAAACACTTGAAATAGATCACTCTGTATGTAATGACTCTATATAATATATGAGTTTCACTTTTGGTATTGAAGAACTGAAATAAATTAACTTTTTGATGATATTCTAATTTTGTGAGAAGCACCTGTATACCAGAGGGGAGTGGCCGACACAGAACAGCTGAGCCAATTCAGGATGGAGAGCTTCAGGAGATCAACTGAACTGATTAACCCTTGCCATGACAGAGCAAGGGAAAAACCTGCACTGTTTAAAAGGATGGTGAAAGAGTCCTAATCAGTGCAGGATTTCGTGTGACTAGACGCTGTGATCTTCTGGCACCTCTCTGTCGCAGTATCCCCGAGACAGTATCCTATCAATGTGCATTAAATGCTAATCTCTTTAATGCCTTAAACCAGAATACTCCTTTATATCCTATACAGTGCTGGCCAAAAGTATTGGCACCCCTACAATTCTGTCAGATAATACTCAGTTTCTTCCTGAAAATGATTGCAATCACAAATTCTTTGGTATTATTCTCTTCATTTAATTTGTCTTCAATGAAAAAAACACAAAAAGAATTGTCCTAAAGCCGAATTGGATATAATTCCACACCAAACCTAAAAAAGGGGTGGACAAAAGTATTGGCACCCTTTGAAAAATCATGTGATGCTTCTCTAATTCGTGTAATTAACAGCACCTGTAACTTACCTGTGGCACCTAACAGGTGTTGGCAATAACTAAATCACACTTGCAGCCAGTTAACATGGATTAAAGTTGACTCAACCTCTGTCCTGTGTCCTTGTGTGTACCACATTGAGCATGGAGAAACAAAAGAAGACCAAAGAACTGTCTGAGGACTTGAGAAACCAAATTGTGAGGAAGCATGAGCAATCTCAAGGCTACAAGTCCATCTCCAAAGACCTGAATGTTCCTGTGTCTTCCGTGCGCAGTGTCATCAAGAAGTTTAAAGCCCATGGCACTGTGGCTAACCTCCCTAGATGTGGACGGAAAAGAAAAATTGACGAGAGATTTCAACGCAAGATTGTGCGGATGGTGGATAAAGAACCTGGACTAACATCCAAACAAGTTCAAGCTGCCCTGCACTCCGAGGGTACAATAGTGTCAACCCGTACTATCCGTCGGCGTCTGAATGAAAAGGGACTGTATGGTAGGATACCCAGGAAGACCCCACTTCTTACACCGAGACATAAAAAAGCCAGGCTGGAGTTTGCCAAAACTTACCTGAGAAAGCCTAAAACGTTTTGGAAGAATGTTCTCTGGTCAGATGAGACAAAAGTAGAGCTTTTTGGGAAAAAGCATCAACATAGAATGTACAGGAAAAAAAAAGAAGCATTCAAAGAAAAGAACACGGTCCCTACAGTCAAACATGGCGGAGGTTCCCTGATGTTTTGGGGTTGCTTTGCTGCCTCTGGCACTGGACTGCTTGACCGTGTGCATGGCATTATGAAGTCTGAAGACTACCAACAAATTTTGCAGCATAATGTAGGGCCCAGTGTGAGAAAGCTGGGTCTCCCTCAGAGGTCATGGGTCTTGCAGCAGGACAATGACCCAAAACACACTTCCAAAAGCACTATAAAATGGTTTTAGAGAAAGCACTGGAGACTTCTAAGGTGGCCAGCAACGAGTCCAGACCTGAATCCCATAGAACACCTGTGGAGAGATCTCAAAATGGCAGTTTGGAGAAGGCACCCTTCAAATATCAGGGACCTGGAGCAGTTTGCCAAAGAAGAATGGTCTACAATTCCAGCAGAGCATTGTAATAAACTCATTAATGGTTACCGGAAGCGGTTGTTCGCAATTATTTTGGCTAAAGGTTGTGCAACCAAGTATTAGGCTGAGGGTGCCAATACTTTTGTCCGGCCCTTTTTTGGAGTTTTGTGTGAAATGATCAATGATTTGATTTTTGCTTCATTCTCTTTTGTGTTTTTTCCTTGCAAGCAAATTAAATGAAGAGAATAATACCAAAGAATTTGTGATTGCAATCATTTTCAGGAAGAAACTGAGTATTATCTGACAGAATTGCAGGGGTGCCAATACTTTTGGCCAGCACTGTAGGTACTGGTCTTTTTTTTTTCAGAAACCAACATTTCACAATATTTTTTGTGTCCATCTATAAAAAGTCTCACTGTAATGTGACTTTGTCCATGTATATCCACTTCCACAGCTTGTATTCTAAACTTCACTCCGGAGGGTTCTCATGTCCTAATATATTGTCAGCTCGTCACATTTATGACTTCCATCGGAGATGATAAAATGCCGCTATGAAGCGCATGTAATTCATTTCACAATCGTGTGGATGGGATTACGGATCATTAGGCAGATGAGTGCATGCTGGATTGTTCGACTTGTGTAATCTTGTTTTCTCTTCAGTTGCCTTCCCAGAATCGCATTGTCATTCCTGCTAAGCCTCAGTAATTTAATCAAGCAGCCACCATCAATCTAATGCCACTGGATTATTCCCTGTATAATGGTCACGGAGCGCTGCGCCATTCACTCTTACACATTTATGATGGGTAATTTGTGAAGATTATTTTTAAACAATTGAATATTTAGGGTGGAGTCTGTGACTTCAGGGGCGCAGCTATAGAGGGTGCAGAGGTGGTGATCACACCTGGACCCCGGAACATGAGGCTACACTCCCACAATGAGGATTTGGTGAGTTTTTGATGTTGCAGATTTTCTGCACCTATTAGGTAAATTAGGTTCCTTGCATTTTTTTTTACATTTTTTTTATCACATTTTTGACGCTGCATTTTTCCCTCCGCTTTTTGGTATGTCATGTTTTAAATAAAGTTGCTTTGTTTTTGATACTTTCTGATTTTTGGCTTTGATTAAACTTTATTGATGGTCATGTGTTTTTTACTTGTGGATTTTTAGTATCTAATGCAAGTCTATGGGGAAAATCTCCAAAATAAAGCTCAAATATTTGACATGTGGTGGATTTCAAACATGCACCGCAGGTCAGTCTACGCAGCGTATAAAATAAGCACAGCGGGCATGGGCATATTCAAAATATTTTATTGAAGAGGTGTATACATAACAGGGTATTATGCATAATTCTCCACGCATGGTGCTAAAATAAGCTGTTCAACCCTTTCCCTCCCAGGCCATTTTCCATCATTGCACTTTTGTTCTTCTCCTCCCCTTCTTTTAAGAGTCATAACTTTTTTTGATTTTTCTGTCCACCATAGCCACAAGAGGTTTTTGGTTTTTTTGCGCAACGAGTTGTATTATGAATGACATCATCGATTTTACCATTCAATGTACTGGATATGAGGAAAAATAATCCAACTATGGAGAAATTGCGCAACAAAAAAAATGCAATTCTACAATTGTTTTAATTGTTTTGTGGAGTCTTGTTTTTACAGAATCAGTTGGGCTGTAAAAAAAAAAAAAAAAGTGGCAGTATGATTCTCCGGGTTAGTACGATTATGGCGATCCCGACCTTGTACTGTATATTTAAGTGAGAAAAAAAAATTCAGAAATTAAAAAAAAAAAAGTTACTTGTGTTGCCATTTTCCAAAACCTGTAATATTTTCATTATACAAATTTTGAAATGTTGTGGAAGAGTTTTTTCCTGAAGTGTTTTTAATGCAACAGTGCCAAGTTTAGAGCAGATCCCATCAAAATTTACTTTTCAAAACCTGTTCAAAAACATAAATTCCCCCCAAACTCCTTATTTGAACAGCAAAGTGAATTAAAAAAAAGAATATTGATGACTGATGGTAAAAATGGACACACGGAGCAAACACTGATGACACTGAAGGTAAAAATGGACACTCGGACCAAACACTGATGACACACTGATGGTAAAAATGGACACACGGACCAAACACTGATGACACTGATGGTAAAAATGGACCCATGGACCAAACACTAATGACACTGATGGTAAAAATGGACACACGGACCAAACACTGATGACACTGATGGCAAAAATGGACCCACGGACCATACACTGATGACACTGATGGTAAAAATGGACCCAAGGACCAAACACTGATGGCACTGATGGTAAAAATGGACCCACGGACAAAACACTGAAGACACTGATGGTAAAAATGGACACACGGACCATACACTGATGACACTGATGGTAAAAATGGACATACAGACCAAACACTGATGACACTGATGGTAAAAATGGACATACAGACCAAACACTGATGACACTGATGGTAAAAATGGACCCACGGACCAAATACTGATGACACTGATGATAAAAATGGACCCACGGACCATACACTGATGACACTGATGGTAAAAATGGACCCACAGACCAAACACTGATGACACTGATGGTAAAAATTGTTGGCATATGCAACAGATTAGGACTTATTATAAGTGAAAGGAGGACTTTATACTAACCAGACAGCAAATGGCGATAGTGTGTAAAGTTATATGCTTGCTGTAATGAGGGGAGAAAAGCTCTCAATTGTTGGTTGTTTTTACTTCCTGTGTTTTTCTTTCCATTCCTGAATGTGTTATGTCAGCAGCACACTGACTGTGTGACACTGAATTGTATCTCATGTTTAACCAGTATGAAGTAAATACTGTTTACTCAAGATATCTTGCTGATTGAAGCTCTCGTAAGTACAGTGGTGACTGTAAGAAGATGCACTCTGCGACAGGTTATGG
The DNA here is from genome assembly GCF_046119375.1 of Phyllobates terribilis. Taxonomy (NCBI): domain Eukaryota; kingdom Metazoa; phylum Chordata; class Amphibia; order Anura; family Dendrobatidae; genus Phyllobates; species Phyllobates terribilis. Next base: position 1,149,714,742 of record NW_027362761.1, on the reverse strand, counting down.
CTCCAGGCCGGAACCCAGACACTAAAAGCCCAGACACTACAGGCCCACACTACAAGAGGATCCTGGTTTATAACCCCAGATAACGGAGCACACAGATAAGCTCTGTAAACAGAAGGAAATAAATCCAGATACAGAGTGACAGAGGAATTCATGATCCCAGGATCTGGATATAATTACAGAGAATTCAACACAGGCAGGACATACAGGAACTATCAGCAAGAAGAAAAAAACAGGAGAATATCTTCAGTACAACTCTTTAAACAAGTAAGACTATATAAAGATGATGAGTAACACAGAACTGAAATTCACAGTAGCTAAATTGAATAGTGAAAATTATCAGTTATGGAAATTCAAAGTAGAGATGTTGTTATCTAAGGATGATTTATGGGAAGTAATTGTTACAGAAAGACCAGATCAAGATAATCAGACATGGGATAAGAAGAATAGACAAGCGAGTGCCACCATTAGCTTATTAGTGGATGATGCTCAATTAATACATATAGGAAATGAAGAAACAGCCAAAGGAATGTGGGAAGAATTAAGAAAACTGTATGAAAGACCTAGCTTGAATCACAAGTTATTTTTATTAAGACAGCTTTACAGTATGAGATTGAGTACAAATGACGACATGCAAAAGCACATATTCTCAATGATGGAAGTGATATCACAGCTAAGATCTATTGGTGAAGACATTAAAGATAGTCATGTAGCAGCTATATTATTGTGCAGTTTACCAGATTCGTATACAGCCTTGATAAATGCCCTTGAGACGAGACCAGAAACTGACATTACATTAGATTTTGTGAAAACAAGACTAATAGATGAATATCAGAGAAGAAAAGAACAAAGAAATTATTCTTCTACTGAAAAGGACAGTGAAAACGCTCTTAAAGCTACAGAATTTAAAAAACCCTATAATAAAGAGACAAGAGAATGCTTCAGATGTAAGAAAAAAGGTAATTTAAAGAAAGACTGTACCATATGGAAAGCAGAACAACAAAAATTACAACATAAAAAGCATACACAGAAAGTAAAAAACACAATTTCTGATTCATGTGAGAATAATTGGAATGGCACATTTAAAGTAACAGACAAGAAATCATCACTTGGTTGGTTTATTGATTCAGGAGCAACGAGTCATATGACAAGTGACAAGAATTTCTTTACTGATCTTGATTTAGATAAGAATGAAGCCATTTATCTTGCAGATGGAAGACAAATAACCGCAGAAGGTATCGGACAAGGTATGCTAAATTGTTCAAACAAGTTCGGACAAAATTCAAAGATACTTGTACAGGATGTGTTGTATGTTCCAAAATTGGGAGGCGGATTATTATCTGTGAAACGTTTAACAGCAAAAGGACTTACAGTAAAATTCAAAGACAATGAGTGTGCAATTATTGCAGGAAACAAGGTGATAAGCAAAGTCAATGCAGATGAACGATTACATCATTTTGACACACCAAAGGAACAGATGAAGGTATGTACACATGATCACAAAAACTGTATTCACATGTGGCATAGACGTCTAGGACATAGACACCCTGACAGTATAAGGGAACTACAGAGAAAAGAATTGACAAAAGATTTAAAGATATCAGATTGCTCAATTACCATAAGATGTGAATGTTGTATAAAATCCAAAGCCACAAGGATATCTATTCCAAAAGAAAGTGAGATGAAAAGCAAAAGACTACTTGATTTGGTGCATACTGATGTATGTGGCCCCATGAAAGTGACTACATCAGGAGGCAATAGATACATGTTGACTTTTATAGACGACTACTCAAGATACACAGTCACATACTTAATTAAGAACAAAAGTGAAGTTTTTGATAAACTTGTAGACTATGTAACAAGATCAAGTAACAAATTTCAAAGGAAGCCAATTGTCATCAGAAGTGATCATGGAGGTGAATTTACAGGTCACAGAATAGAAGACTACTTAAGACAAATTGGAATAGAACACCAGAAAACTGTTCCATACACACCTGAACAAAATGGAGTAGCAGAAAGGAAAAACAGAACTCTAACAGAAATGATAAGATGTATGCTGACGCTGACGGATTCCAAACTACCAGAGAAATATTGGGGTGAGGCAGCAATGACAGCTACATATCTACAGAACCGACTTTTTTCCAGAAAACTGACGAAAACTCCATATGAACTGTGGCAAGGTATGAAACCAAGTGTCAATCATTTAAAGGTTTTTGGATGTAAAGTTTTTATATTCATTCCAACAGAAAAACGTTCCAAACTTCAAAACAGATCCATGGAAGGAATATTCTTTTGGATATAGTGAAAATTGCAAAGGATATAGAATCCTAGATCCCAAAACAGACAGAGTTACGGTGAGTAACAGTGTGAAATTCATTGAAGAATTAAATGAAGACATTATGATTTCAGTTGAAACAAAAAATGAGAAAAACAATAGTGACATAACTGAAGAAATATCTGATGAGAAAGAAGTAGAAATTAATGAAGAACAAAATACTGAAAGTGAAGAATCACAACTACAAACAGACACAGAACCAAGACGTTCAATGAGAGAGAACAAAGGAAAACCACCAAAACGTCTCTCATACAAGACAAGCATAAGAAAAATCTATGAGCCTACCTCTTGGGAAGACATATCTAAACCTCCTGAAGAAGAAGCTAATAAATGGATAGAAGCAACAGAAACAGAAATTAAATCCATGCATGATTCAAATACATGGACACTAACAGATTTACCAGAAGGAAGAAAAGCCATAGGATGTAAATGGATTTTTAATGTAAAATACCAAACAGATGGCACAGCTGAAACATACCGAGCAAGACTCGTAGCTAAAGGGTATTCTCAAAAATATGGAGAAGACTATGATGAGACATTTGCTCCAGTTGTCAAACACACTACAATAAGAACTTTACTTACAGTTGCAGCAATGAAACAGATGGAACTGAGACATCTGGATGTAAAGACAGCTTTTTTGAATGGAGATTTAACAGAAGACATTTACATGGAACAACCTCCAGGATTCAAAGATGAAAGAAATCCAAACAAAGTTTGCAAACTACAGAAAAGCATATATGGTTTAAAGCAAGCAGCTAAAGCGTGGATTGACAAAATCACGGAAGTACTTACAAATGAAAAATTTAAAAGAAGCAAAGCTGATCCATGATTGTACACAAAAAGGCTGATTAATAGATGGATTTATGTACTCATATATGTAGACGACATTTTGATTTGTTTTAAACAAGAAAGGGATAAAGAAAACATTCTAAAAATCCTGAAGCAACATTTCAAAATCAAAGACTTGGGAAATGTTAAACAGTACCTAGGAATACAGGTAGAAAGAGAAGAAGACGGAAGTTTCCTACTGAATCAAAATCACATGATTCAAGACATAACAGAAAAATTTGGATTAAAGGATGCAAAAACAGTAAAGTCTCCAATGGAAACTAATTATCTCAAAGAGATGAACAGTGAAAAAAATATGCTACCAAATAATGAAGAATACAGAACAGCAATAGGAAAACTACTGTATCTAGCGACCGTTACAAGACCAGACATCGCAGCAGCAGTAGGAATCCTGAGTAGAAAGGTATCAAAACCAAATAAAGCTGATTGGAATGCCGTGAAGAGAGTAAAGCGTTATTTGAAAGGAACTAGCAATGTTAAGCTGAAATTACCCACAAGTGATAATTGCATTTTAACAGGATATGTTGATGCAGATTGGGCTGGAGATCCAACTGACAGAAGATCTACCAGTGGACATATTTTTTTTCTCTCAGGTGGACTAATAAGTTGGACAAGTAAGAAACAGTCAATTGTGACACTGTCTTCAACAGAAGCAGAATATGTTGCCGCAGCACATGCGAGTCAAGAAGTACTGTGGTTAAGACAGTTGTTGACAGAATTAGAACAACCACAGTTGGAACCAACAAAACTGAAAGAGGACAGTCAAGGATGTCTTGTTCTTGCTCAGATGGAAAGAGTCAATCCAAGAACCAAGCATATTGATGTGAAATATCATTTCTTGAGAGATCATCAGGAGCAAGGAGTCTTGAAGTTAGAGTATTGTCCTACTGAAGAAATGACAGCAGACATCTTCACGAATGCGTTGAATGCTGATAAACACCAGAGACTAATAAAAAAGTTAGGTTTGATTGAATAAGTCCTTACTGGTGAGAAAGGGTGTTGGCATATGCAACAGATTAGGACTTATTATAAGTGAAAGGAGGACTTTATACTAACCAGACAGCAGATGGCGATAGTGTGTAAAGTTATATGCTTGCTGTAATGAGGGGAGAAAAGCTCTCAATTGTTGGTTGTTTTTAATTCCTGTGTCTTTCTTTTTTTCCTGAATGTGTTATGTCAGCAGCACATGGACTGTGTGACACTGAATTGTATCTCATGTTTAACCAGTATGAAGTAAATACTGTTTACTCAAGATATCTTGCTGATTGAAGCTCTCGAAAGTACAGTGGTGACTGTAAGAAGATGCACTCTGCGACAAAAATGGATCCACGGACAAAACACTGATGACACTGATGGTAAAAATGGACACACGGACCAAACACTGATTACAATGATGGTAAAAATGGACACACAGACCATACACTGATGACACACTGATGGTAAAAATGGACCCACGGACCAAACACTGATGACATTGATGGTAAAAATGGACACACGGACCAAACACTGATGACACTGATAGTAAAAATGGATGCATGGACCAAACACTTATGACACGGATGGTAAATATGGACCCACGGACCAAATACTGATGACACTGATGGTAAAAATGGACCCACGGACCAAACACTGATGACACTGATAGTAAATATGGACCCACGGACAAAACACTGATGACACTGATGGTAAAAATGGACACACGGACCATACACTGATGACACTGATGGTAAAAATGGACACACGGACCAAACACTGATGACACTGATGGTAAAAATGGACCCACGGACCAAACACTGATGACACTGATGGTAAAAATGGACATACGGACCAAACACTAATGACACTGATGGTAAAAATGGACATACGGACCAAACACTGATGACACTGATGGTAAAAATGGACCCATGGACCATATACTGATGACATTGATGGTAAAAATGGACACACGAACCATACACTGATGACACTGATGGTAAAAATGGACACACGGACCAAACACTGATGACACTGATGGTAAAAATGGACACACAGTCCTAACACTGATGACACTGATGGTAAAAATGGACCCACGGACCAAACACTGATGACACTGATGGTAAAATGGACACACGGACCTAACACTGTTGACACTGATGGTAAAAATGGACCCACGGACCATACACTGATGCCATTGGTGGTAAAAATGAACACACGGACCAAATACTGATGACACTGATGGTAAAAATGGACCCATGGACCAAGCGCTGATGACACTGATGGTAAAAATGGACACATGGACCATACACTGATGACACTGATGGTAAAAATGGACACATGGACCATACACTGATGACACTGATGGTAAAAATGGATACATGGACCTAACACTGATGACATTGACGGTAAAAATGGACACATGGACCTAACACTGATGACACTGATGGTAAAAATGGACACATGGACCCAACACTGATGACATTGATGGTAAAAATGGACACATGGACCCAACACTGATGACACTGATGGTAAAAATGGACACACGGACCCAACACTGATGACATTGATGGTAAAAATGGACACATGGACCAAGCGCTTATGACACTGATGGTAAAAATGGACCAAGCGCTGATGACACATGAACCAAACACTGATGGTAAAAATGGACACATGGACTGTACACTGATGACACCGTTACAGGTCTGAATAAGGCCCAAGGCTACGTTCCCACAATGAGCTTTGGTGAGTTTTGATGTTACAGATTTTCTGCACCTATTGAGTAAATTAGGTCACTTGCATTTTTTACATACGTTTTTATCGCTTTTTGACACTGTAATTTTTGTCTCTTGTTTCTGTGTCACATTTTACATAAAGCTGCTTTGTTTTTGATACTTCCTGGTATTTGGCTTTGACAAAACTTTATTGACACAGTCATGTGCGGATTACATTCGTTTTTGATGCGCTTCCACCACAGAAATGCACTAAAAACACATGTGCGCTTTTTTGTGAGGTAAAACATTTCACTACCTGTTTTTAAATAATGTTTTACTTCAAAGAAAGAATCAGCTGTGATCCCCTGCTGTCCTGTCTGTATACACTTTTGCTTCCCCCCCTGCCCAGGAGATGTGGTATGATCAGACCATGTTCCTGCACGGTCAGTGTGATGAACCTGTAGCCGCCATCTTGGTAATGATAAATCATATCCAGGGATGGCCACACTTCAGCAGCCCCCACCCTTGGGACCTTCTGTTAAAACGTCAACTAGATAGTTTCCCCCCATCCAGGCTCCTGTAAGATAAGAAGCCTACTTAACACTTGAATGCTAGGAGCTTCAAAGACTTCGAGAGGAAACACAGCCAGCAGGGGGGGGTGCTTCGTCTATCTGTACCTGACCATTTGTCCCATAGGACTAGTTTCTTTGTCTGTCACAAGCATGGAGGCATAAGATATAGAAACATGAATAGTACACGCATGTTGCGTGGGATGGGCCAATAAAAAAATATCACGGCGTCCCGGAGCCATTGCGCACACAAGCCTCCGCGGTAGACGTTTGTACGTGCTCTGGAAGCCAAGATATAGCGCGGAGCCATTCCTGAGGACCGTATGGTATCATAATTGATATCAAAAGGTCGGTTACGGCGGCCCGAATCCATGGGAACCCCTGGGGGTATCATGAGACCATCCCAGAAGAAGTTATTGGGTTCCATAGAATTTGGGCTTCTGATCGAAGTTAGACCTGAGGGTGGAGACTGAGCCAGCTGACCTCACCAGCAGTGGGCGGGACGGGGCAGGTAAGATAGCAGGACAGACAAGAGACAAGTCAGTCTTGACCCAAGAGTGGTGTGCTGAACATCTGAGCACCAGCTGAGGCCACCAAGGGGAGGAGCAGTTTGACCATGCGGTGGTAGGCCTCAGCCTGTAACAAAGAACCGTGCCTGCGACCGCAGAATCCTCTCCCTGCGTCACAAGAAAATCAAGAAACCGGTAACTGATATGCTGTGGTGATTCTGTGTGTTGTATTCCATTGTTGTATAGTTTAGCCTGACCTTATACCTGTGTATATTTAGTTGTATATCGTGTATCTAGTGTATTATTATAATCAATTACCTCAAGTAATTGTGGGCCTGCCTTTTATTCTGCATAACGAACGCACGTCCGTGTGAGCTCGGCTCAAGCCAAAACGCTACCCAGGGTTGGTTCCTGACCCGATATAGGCCCATTCACGGACTGGGCGTATATCTAAAATAGGGACTGGTGGCAGCATACCAACTGGGGATTGGGGAAGGCTGGTAGTGACGGTCGGAGGTTCAGATATATATATTCCTGGCGCGGCCAAGGAAGATATATATACCGCCCTCACTACAGAGGGCCCCGATACCCAGTAGGTTACAGGACAGTCTCCCTGGCGACCGCTTATCCTAGGTGCAGTTCCTTGACTGACCTGAGGCTAAGAGGGCGCTAGCGAGTTGTGCTGTGTAGTGACGTTACGGTTTAGTGACGTTGAAGGGATAACACACTACCGTGTTCCCTGCGCTGGTTGCAGCTACCTGGCACTACTTTCTCTAGGTGCAGTACCTTGACTGACCTGAGAGGTAAGGGGGCGCCAGAGAGCTGCACCCACCGGCCGGCTTTCATCACATTGGTGGCAGAGCGGTGGGATTGCAGAATAATAGTGTTGTGGGACCCCTACTCCCAGGCACTAAAGACTGCCAGTGGTAACTTCCACTGCTGGAGTCTTAAGGTCAGCCCAACATTAGACGGTCAGGCTAAAAGTATAACAAGGTGTGTGCAAACTCAGGGTTGCAGCGGTGTCGGTTACCAAGATGGCAGACGGCACCAGGAGCAAGACCCTGCAGGAGGCTAATGCTACGGTCCGTGTGGCAGGAGGGGAGGACATTGTTACTCATGGCGAGGAGGAGTCCAGCCCGGGCACCTCAGGGAGCCAGTCCCCAGTATACGGTCCCGCAGTGGGCTGCCCACCACCTACCCAGCCCAGCCTGTCCAGATCACAAGCCCTTTTACAAGCGGCTATGGCAAGTCTCCAGTCTCATGGCGATGCCGTCTACAAAACCCTCCTGGCAGCATCAGAGAAGGCAGCGGAGGAGGAGCGCGAAGCTGCGGAGCGCCGGGAGGCTGCGGAGCGTGCAGAGCGGGCTGCAGAGCGCCGGGAGGCTGCGGAGCGTGAAGCTGCAGAGCGTGCAGAGCGAGCTGCGGAGCGCCAGCACCAACTGGACCTGGCCCAGCGGGGGCTTCCGCTAGAGCAACCAACCCATCAGGAGACCAAGTCGTCCAAAGTCCGAGCTGAGGACTTCCCTCTACTGGAGAAGGATGGGGACCTGGACTCCTTTCTGGTGGCATTTGAACGGACCTGTCTTCAGCACCATCTGGCCCGGGATCAGTGGGCCAGATACCTGACCCCCCGTTTGAGGGGTAAGTCCCTGGATGCCTTGGGGGACTTACCTGCCGGGGAGGTACAGAACTACGACTGCATCAAGCGGGCCCTGATCCGGCAGTACAACCTCACTCCCGAGTCGTACCGCCAGAAGTTCCGGAGCCTGCTGCGTGGCCCCAAGGACACCTGGACCGATCATATGCGGGCGCTGTTGAGAGCCGCAGAGCACTGGACCTCGGGTCTAGCGCTTACTACCCGCCAGGAGGTCCAGGAACTGTTCGTCACGGAGCAGTTCTTGTGGAACTGCCCAGAGGACCTCCGACAGTTCCTCCGTGACCGAAAACCAACAGGGGCTTCTGCTACAGCCGCCCTGGCAGACGAGTATGCCAATAACAGGGCGCCTGAGCTGAAGAAGTCTGCCAGCAGCACCTGGAGAGGGGGTAAGCCCAGTCATGCCCCTGTTTCCCCGGCCCCTAGAACACAAGGGGTGTATCCCCCTGTTGCCCTCTCCAGGCAAGGACCAGACGTAAGACGTTGTCATCTATGCAACAAACCAGGACACTTTAGGGCTGAGTGTCCCCAGCGCCAAAAGACCCCATCCCAGTCCCAGAGAGCGCCCAATGTTTTGTGTGTGGGAGGGGGTGGTGGTAGGTCCCTGGACAACATCCAACCCGTCACCATAGGCCGTTCTGCGGTCATGGGACTGCGGGACACGGGCGCTGAACGAACACTGGTACGGCCTGAGGTGGTGTCCCCCCAGGACTTGGTACCAGGAAAGACTCTTTCCGTCTCCGGGGTTGGAGGCGTGGAGCCGGCACTTCCCGTTGCCATGGTGTATTTGGACTGGGGTGCCGGAAGGGGGATGCGGGAGGTGGGAGTAACGCCAAATATTCCCGCAAATGTTTTATTAGGGACCGACTTGGGGCGTCTAGTATCGCAGTATGTACCCTCTGAACCCCCAAGTTCGGCCCCCCAAGAGTGTATTGATTTGTCTGCTGCTAATGCCAACCATGTTGTATGTAGTGTGTGTCCTGCTGAGGAGGAGGGAGTGAAACCTGAGGGTAACACCTGCACAGACACAACACAAACAGGGTTAGTGAAAGCAGGTGGGGAGTGTGGGGATGCCCGCAGAGGTGCTCAGCCGGCGTGCCGTGACCTCTTGTCCTCCGGTGAGGGAGGGGGCGGGCAGGATTCTGTAGAGGGAAGCTCAGGGATGGAGAGGGGGGCAGCTACCGGCAGTGTAGGGCTCCCAGGGGTATCCAGGCTGCTGAGTATAGGCCCACTGCAGGGGGAGGAACAGGCCATGGGAGGTGGGGGTGTCCCAAGAGAGGAGCCGCCAGGTAAGACCCCAGGGCAGGAGTTCCCCACATCCGAGATGTCCAAAGGCCTAGGAAGCCTGCCTGATCGGGCGGCTTGGTCAGAAACAGAGGGGAAGCAGGCACTACCCACGGTCACAGCGGTCATAGCCGCTGTCACCAGGAGTGGGAGCGCCGGAGCCCAAGGAGCCTTGCAGAGGTCCGACGGCTTCCCCACTTCTGACCAAGTGTCTGCCGGGTCAGACAGCGGCCAGGTGACATGCCCGGAGGGGCTGACAGAGGATGTGGCAGTTTCGTCGATTCTGGCCACATCAAGTCAGGAATTTCAGGCTGCGTTGGAAGCAGACGACAGCCTGAAAGCTCTCAAGGAACAGGCGGCACAGCCTCCCATGGAGTCAGACTGCGAGCGGGTGGTCTGGGACCAGGGACGGCTGTACCGGGTAACGGTCCAGCAGGGTTCACCGGAGGCGTGGCCCAGGGACCGACAGTTAGTGGTACCCTATCCGTTCAGGGCGGAATTGTTGCGGATCGCACACGAGATTCCGATGGCCGGACACCTAGGGATCGCTAAAACCAAGGCCAGGATAGCTCAGCATTTCTACTGGCCTGGGATGGGAGCCGCGGTGGGTGCCTACTGCCGTTCGTGTGACACCTGTCAGAGGGTGGGGAAGGCGGGGCCGCGCCCCAAAGCCCCACTGGTAACTCTGCCAATCATCGAAGAGCCTTTCTCGAGGGTCGCTGTGGATCTTATTGGACCTCTGTCCACTCCCAGCCACTCCGGGAAATGCTTCATACTCACGGTAGTGGACTATGCCACCCGGTACCCGGAAGCGGTAGCTTTGTCGTCCATTCGGGCCGACAAGGTGGCTACCGCCTTACTGGAGATCTTCTCCAGAGTGGGTTTCCCCCAAGAAATGCTCACCGACCGAGGGACCCAGTTCATGTCGCGGCTGATGGAGTCCCTCTGTAAGCAAATGCAGGTGCAACATCTGGTGGCCAGCCCGTATCACCCACAGACTAATGGCCTGTGTGAGCGGTTCAATGGCACCTTAAAGCAGATGCTTAAGATGTTGGTCGACTCCCACGGGAGAGACTGGGAGCGTTACCTCCCACACCTCCTATTTGCTTACCGGGAGGTTCCGCAGGCCTCAACGGGGTTCTCCCCCTTTGAGCTCCTGTACGGGCGACGGGTACGGGGCCCCCTGGCTCTGGTGAAGGAAGCATGGGAAGGGGATTTGGCCACCCCCGAGGTGTCGGTCATCGAGTATGTCGTGCGCCACCGGGACAGGATGATGGCCTTGGCAAAGCTGGTGCAGGACAATATGGCCCAGGCCCAGGCCGACCAGAAGCGGTGGTACGACCAGAATGCTTGTGAGAGGACCTACCAGGTGGGTCAAAAGGTGTGGGTACTGGTCCCCGTACCACAGAACAAGCTTCAGGCAGCCTGGGAAGGTCCCTACTTCGTGCACCAGAAACTCAATGCCGTCACCTATCTGGTCACCCTGGATCACGCCCGTGGAAGGAGGAAGGCCTTCCACGTGAACATGATGAAGGCTCATCATGAGCGGGAAGCGACTGCCCACCCAGTGTGCAACCTTCCCGAGGAAGGAGAGGTAGAAACCCTCCTGGATCTGCTCACCCAAGCCAAGGCGGGTGGGTCCATCGAGGATGTGGGGGTTGGCCACCAGCTCACGGAGGACCAACGGTCCCAGCTGGGGACCACCCTGCACCCCTTCCGGGGGCTGTTCAGCAGCCTGCCCGGAAGGACTGAGATGGCTGTCCACGACGTGGACACTGGCGATCACCCGCCGATCCGGCGTTCAGCATATCGGGTCTCTTTCGAGGTGCAGGGAAACATGCGCCAAGAGATAGACGAGATGCTGAAGCTGGGGGTGATCCAGGCATCCAGCAGCGCGTGGGCCTCGCCTGTAGTCCTCGTACCAAAGAAGGACCGAACTACACGGTTCTGCGTGGACTACCGGGGGCTCAACGCTGTAACGGCCACCGATGCGTTCCCCATACCACGCATCGATGACCTGCTCGATCGGATGGCCGGGGCTAAGTACCTGACCATCATGGATCTGAGCCGGGGGTACTGGCAGATTCCTCTGACCCCCGCGGCAAGGGAACGCTCTGCCTTTATCACCCCTTTTGGACTGTACGAGTCCACAGTGATGCCATTCGGCATGAAGAATGCCCCTGCCACTTTTCAGCGGATGGTCAATACGCTGCTTGAGGGACTTGAAGGGTACGCGGCTGCGTACTTGGACGATATTGCAGTCTTCAGTCCCACTTGGGAGGATCACCTAGAGCACCTGCGGCAGGTGCTCGGTCGGATCCACCGGGCAGGCTTGACCATCAAGCCGGAAAAGTGCCAGCTGGGCATGAGTGAGGTCCTCTACCTGGGTCACCGGGTAGGCGGGGGGGTTCTGAAGCCAGAACCGGGGAAAGTGGATGCCATCGCATCCTGGCCCACTCCTAGGACCAAAAAGCAGGTGATGTCCTTCTTGGGGACCGCCGGGTACTATAGGAGGTTCGTCCCACACTATAGCACCCTGGCCAAGCCCCTGACGGACCTCACCAAGAAGAAGCTGCCCGTCGCAGTCGACTGGACAGTCGCCTGCGAGACAGCTTTCGGGGCACTCAAGGCCGCCCTAAGTAGCTCCCCTGTACTGCAAGCTGCCGACTTCGACCGGCCGTTTGTGGTACAGACCGACGCCAGTGACTTTGGCCTCGGTGCTGTGCTAAGTCAGGTCAACACGACAGGCCAGGAACATCCTGTCTTGTACCTGAGCAGGAAGCTACTGCCCCGGGAGGTGGCTTACTCCACGGTGGAAAAAGAATGCCTGGCAATTGTATGGGCCCTGCAGCGTCTGCAGCCCTACTTGTACGGGAGCCATTTCACCGTGGAGACGGACCACAACCCCCTCAGCTGGTTACACACGGTCTCGGGGTCGAATGGCAGGTTGCTACGCTGGAGCCTCGCTCTCCAGCAGTACCACTTCTCCATTCGCCACAGAAGAGGCCGTGACCACGGTAACGCTGACGGGTTATCCCGGCAAGGGGAGGGTGCAGAAGGACGCACGGGGGAACACAGGAATGTGCTACCCCCTCGCGCCCTCGTATAGGGGGAGGTGTGATGAACCTGTAGCCGCCATCTTGGTAATGATAAATCATATCCAGGGATGGCCACACTTCAGCAGCCCCCACCCTTGGGACCTTCTGTTAAAACGTCAACTAGATAGTTTCCCCCCATCCAGGCTCCTGTAAGATAAGAAGCCTACTTAACACTTGAATGCTAGGAGCTTCAAAGACTTCGAGAGGAAACACAGCCAGCAGGGGGGGGTGCTTCGTCTATCTGTACCTGACCATTTGTCCCATAGGACTAGTTTCTTTGTCTGTCACAAGCATGGAGGCATAAGATATAGAAACATGAATAGTACACGCATGTTGCGTGGGATGGGCCAATAAAAAAATATCACGGCGTCCCGGAGCCATTGCGCACACAAGCCTCCGCGGTAGACGTTTGTACGTGCTCTGGAAGCCAAGATATAGCGCGGAGCCATTCCTGAGGACCGTATGGTATCATAATTGATATCAAAAGGTCGGTTACGGCGGCCCGAATCCATGGGAACCCCTGGGGGTATCATGAGACCATCCCAGAAGAAGTTATTGGGTTCCATAGAATTTGGGCTTCTGATCGAAGTTAGACCTGAGGGTGGAGACTGAGCCAGCTGACCTCACCAGCAGTGGGCGGGACGGGGCAGGTAAGATAGCAGGACAGACAAGAGACAAGTCAGTCTTGACCCAAGAGTGGTGTGCTGAACATCTGAGCACCAGCTGAGGCCACCAAGGGGAGGAGCAGTTTGACCATGCGGTGGTAGGCCTCAGCCTGTAACAAAGAACCGTGCCTGCGACCGCAGAATCCTCTCCCTGCGTCACAAGAAAATCAAGAAACCGGTAACTGATATGCTGTGGTGATTCTGTGTGTTGTATTCCATTGTTGTATAGTTTAGCCTGACCTTATACCTGTGTATATTTAGTTGTATATCGTGTATCTAGTGTATTATTATAATCAATTACCTCAAGTAATTGTGGGCCTGCCTTTTATTCTGCATAACGAACGCACGTCCGTGTGAGCTCGGCTCAAGCCAAAACGCTACCCAGGGTTGGTTCCTGACCCGATATAGGCCCATTCACGGACTGGGCGTATATCTAAAATAGGGACTGGTGGCAGCATACCAACTGGGGATTGGGGAAGGCTGGTAGTGACGGTCGGAGGTTCAGATATATATATTCCTGGCGCGGCCAAGGAAGATATATATACCGCCCTCACTACAGAGGGCCCCGATACCCAGTAGGTTACAGGACAGTCTCCCTGGCGACCGCTTATCCTAGGTGCAGTTCCTTGACTGACCTGAGGCTAAGAGGGCGCTAGCGAGTTGTGCTGTGTAGTGACGTTACGGTTTAGTGACGTTGAAGGGATAACACACTACCGTGTTCCCTGCGCTGGTTGCAGCTACCTGGCACTACTTTCTCTAGGTGCAGTACCTTGACTGACCTGAGAGGTAAGGGGGCGCCAGAGAGCTGCACCCACCGGCCGGCTTTCATCACAGTCAGACACAGACATTACACAGTACACAGCAGGGGCACATTGATAAGATTATCTCAGCACAGGAACATTTTATTTAAACACATCCAATTGTGGAAATTATTATTATTCCAAGATATATTGATTAAAATTAACTTTCATTCGTGGGAAAACCCCTTTAATTCTCCTCAGCTAATGCCAACAGTGTTAAATTGTGTAGGGGACACATCAATTGACTAGGGGAATGGTAATTCATTTTCAGAAGGAAATACATTTTTGGAGTTGAAGAAAAGATGCTTCAGACTTGTTATTTCATGGGGAATAACCTAATTTTGCTTACACAGGTTCATTTTAAAGTTCTACTTTTGGTCTCTTTGTATGGATGGTTACGATTTATCTCATAATTAGGGCTCATGCACATGGCCGTATTTTCGGTCTGAATGTGATCCGACAAAACATCGGATCACACTCGTCCCCATGTTATTCTATGGGTCCATGCGCATGTCTGATTTTTTCCTCTGACCAATCTGGTTCAAGAAAAAAAATCGAGTGTGATCTCATATTTGGATCACACTTGGCCATGAAGGTCAATGAGTCCGTTGGAAACATCGGACTTCACCCAGTTGACATCCGACAAAATGTAGTAGATGAAGAAGTGTTTTTTTTCCATCTTCTCCTCATCCGAGAAAATCGGATCACACTCTGATCAAACTCTCATCGGCCCGATTCTCTTGGATGAGAGAAAATACTGTCATGTGACCCTAGCCTTACCATGTATTTTTTTTAGAAAGTCTCGTTAAAGGGGTATTCCCAAATTTGAAAGTTATCCAGGAGATAGGGGATAACTTCCTGATCTCTGGGATGGGTTCCCCATTGATCCGACAAAATTAATTGATGTTTTCCCCCATTTTAAATAATAGAAAAACATCTTATAATAAAAAAATGGAGTAGACAAAAAAAATGAATAAAATAGATAAATAAAAATAATAATAAAAAAAATTGCCTATACAATGTAACATTACAAAAGGTGGACACGAAGGCCGAAAATATTATCATGCATGGAAGGGTTAATCTAGATGCCTTTGATATCTAATAGAAGGAATATTAATTTCCACAGGGAATGGAGCGGGTGAGGACACCACTCTTGAGGATATTATGCTCGTGAGAAGACAGGCCTGGAGAACCCCAGGGGCACTGAAGTCTTAGACGCCATGGATCTATTTCTTCCTTTCTCATATGATGACATTATTATAATGTGAGTTGACAGTAGATAAGTCAGTGATTTGAATGGAATGAAATCTTCCATTCTGAGTAGACCGGTATGCAATACTATCTCATGTGTGCTTGTGTATATAACACGGACATATGTTGTAATGTAAAGACGCCTTGTATTCCTCCACAAAACTTGATACAGTTATTCCTGCACTTCAAAGACTCTTATGTTGGTTTAATAATGATCAGTCGCAAGGTTAGAGTCTAGACAGTGTAATATTGGCAATCGCAATAAGGTGAACCCAAGCTAATGTTAGAAAGTCATGACAATTCCACAAGTAAATTGCAATCAAGATCAAAAGAAACAGTAAGAGAAAGCTATTTCTGTCTACTTTCCTTTGAAATAAAGATATCTGACTTAGATCGCTGCAGGCCTTAACCAGTTGCCCTCTTGCTGTGCTCCATGATCAATGTCCTGTAGAAAGTACCCAGTTCTGGAGGTCTCAGAGTAAAGGGCCTTTTACATAGGAGGATGATCTGTTTGTATAAATCGAAGTAGAAACCTCAGCACCACAAAAAAGAAAATGGGACTGGAGGTCTTGCTGCAGTGTTATTTATTTTGATCCAGCAAGGAGTCAAAACAGATATGTTCTAACGTTTCGACCAAGAATGGTCTTTGTCAAGGACATCTGAGTTTAGCAAGAGTCGGGAACCAGATGTCCTTGACAAAGATCATTCTCGTTTGAAACGTTGGACCATATCTGTTTTGACTCCTTGCTGGATCAAAATAAATAACACTGCAGCAAGACATACAGTCCCATTTTCTTTTTTGTGGTGCTGAGGTTTCTACTTCGATTAGTCTGGACCACGAGTCCCTTCTTCAAGCACACTATATTTAAAAAGACATTCCTGCTGGTCTTTCTCCTTCACCTGTTTGTATAAATGTTAATTTCCAATTATTATGCAGAAATTCATCAACAAAGGCCAAGATGGAGAATCGCAAGACCCAGTCTTTTGACCACATTAGTAACCTGCGACCCTTGGATGGGAGTCCTGAGAACTATCTCCTACCTGAGGGCATCCGCGGCTCTTCCTATGATTAACCGGCCTGTGACAAGTGAGGACACGTTCCTGGGAAGCCGAGCTCCTGCATGAGCATACACAAAAAGCAAATTACGGGAAAGTCTTGAAGCCTTCACACCGTTTTGTCCAAGAACTCAGGCAGAAGTTAGGCACTTCTGCCTGCTAAACAAAACATGTCAGAGCAGTTTTTTGAGTAATTTGTGAGGTTCTCAGGAACACTAGACAGTGATTTGCTGAACATGTAATGAAGGAAGACAAAATTAAAAATAAAGATAGATACTCTTTAATGAATACACAAATGACTTGTGCTTGTCAACTAATTATATTTTTTAGGTCTGAATAAAAAATTAAATCAATGAAAGAAAAGCATTTTATTGTTTATACAGAACAATGATCTGGAATCAATTCATAAAAGTGATTTCTTTGCCAATCATTGCCCCATGCAAAAGCCCCTAAAATATACACTGTTATGCACCTGTATTGGCTTCTGAGACAGGCCCTGCTCCCTTCACCAATGGCCGCTACTCTTTGCTGTGCTCCACGTTCGACTTTACAAGTTAGCCGGCGCGTCTTAGTGACATCATCTCCTTAGGCCTTTTAAGTCCCAGTTTGACAAAATATTGTTTGAATATTAAGGTAGTACTGTGTCCAGCTGGCATTTGTTTGGACTCTGCCAATATCCAATTTTTTCTGTTGCTTTTATCTCCTAAGACTTTTGTTATTATTCATAGATTGTAAGCTTGTGAG
The DNA here is from genome assembly GCF_046119375.1 of Phyllobates terribilis. NCBI lineage: Eukaryota > Metazoa > Chordata > Amphibia > Anura > Dendrobatidae > Phyllobates > Phyllobates terribilis. Next base: position 1,149,697,244 of record NW_027362761.1, on the reverse strand, counting down.
CAGGGCCCTCAATTCTCTTGTTCTCAGTCGAATAATGTGTTACGCAGTAATGTCTGATATTGACTGTGCATTTCCCCTCTGAATTGTAAAGTGCTGCCGAATATGTTGACGCTATAGAAATAAAATTATTATTTTTATTTCCCCAACAAGCACCTACTGCTCCACAAGACCAGCTGGAAGACCTATCATTTGCCATAAGCATCTCCAGCTGATACTTGGAGACTTTTCATACTATTCAGCAATCAGCTTTGCAAACTCCTGTGATTTCTACAAACCCTCAGACCAGCTGGTTAACCCATAATTTTGCTACAATGTCAAAAACTGTTATTGGAGTCTGTTCACATTATGTTGCAACCTGCCATGGATCCCGACACATTCAACTGTGTGCTTCTTCAGACCTACTGTTTTACTCTACATCTGCTATCCAGAGTTCTCTGGATTTCGGTGTGTTCTGCCTTGCTTGTTTGTTTACCGTCCAATATAGCCTGTTGTCCAAATACTCACAGTTCCACGTGCCTTCCAGCCTTCTGTCCCAAAACCTAGGGTTTTTGTGTCCACCCTAATCTGCGGCTTTGTGATTCTACCTTACAAGGTGAGTCTAACATGTCCATTGATGAAAACTGCAACTTACCAGTTGATGAGACAGGATCTCCAACAATTGTTCCACAACTGACTGCAAACCTGGTTGTGGACCGTTAAAATAGACTAATACAGTATCTAGGAAGTGATGGATCACTGGTCACTAGGGTTGAGCGAGTATGTTCTGTCCGAGTATGCTCGGGCCGAGCTCCGAGTATTTACAGCTGCTCGGTGTTATGGTTGAATCGCTCCCGTGTGCATGATTTGCGACTGTTTGACAGCTTTATTACATGTGAAGAATGTGTAAGAAAGAGACATTCCTCACATGTAATAAAGCTGTCAAACAGTTGTAAATCATGTTCACGGGAGCGATTCAACCATATCACCGAGCAGCTGTAAAAACTCGGAGCTCTGCCCGAGCATACTCGGACAGAACATACTCGCTCAACACTACTGGTCACTTTCCTAGAAACAAGATAGTGACAGTGGAGCTTGTTACTATACTGACTTAAGCCTCATTCAGATGTTCATGTTGCACGTACGTGTTGTATCCATTTTTTTCATGTACACGGCCCTTATAATATATGGTGCTATTCACATATTCGTGTTTTTTCATGGACCATGTGTCCTTGTAAACCACATCCGGCAGCATGGATAAAAAGGGTCAATACAAGTCTATGGGTCCGTGAAAAACAAGTACAGCACACAGATGGCGTCCGTGTGCTATCTGTGTGCTGTACGTTTTTAACATTGGAAGTATAGAAGAAGCTTTGTAATTTATTTATTTCTTTCTCCATCCATGAAAAACACTTAAAGTCGATTTTTTTTTAACTTTTAATTTTATTGTTATTTTTAATATATTTACAATCTTATAAGCAAATTAACAAAATCAAGTTTAAGTTTTTGGGGGTTTATATGAACATAGACTGAACATTTTATGTATCAATCGAGATGAGATATAAATCAACTTAAAGCTCACAGCTCAAGGACCAGACCGGTGCTCTTTCTAGAAAACATAAAGCAGACCGTTTTTTTTCCCTAATCCTGAACAACCCTTTTAAAATCAGTGAGAAATAAATCATAAATATTGCAAAAAGGCACAATTTTTTTTTTATTTAAAAAAATAAAAAGTTTACTTTTTTTTTTCTGTCGTTTTGAAAAAAATGTTAACATTACAATTGCTTTGATCAACCAAATTTATTGAATCTTGCTACGTTTGCTTTGATCAACCCAATTTATCAAAAGGTCAAACAATTATAGCAATTCCAATTAAAATAGCATCGAGGTCACGCTGATTATACATTCAGACATACACGCTAAATATGCATTTATACTTCCTGCCGTGTTATTATCAGGATAGGCATTGATGGTCACATATTACGTAAGTAAACTGTAAAATTAAAGAGAATGTTTTCCTCCACAGCCGCTTTGAAAGATCTCAGGAAATATTAATGTTTTCCTGAAAAGGAGCATTATACTTCCATGTCTAAGTTGACCTCTTTTTTTTTTAAGTGGAACCATTAGTTTTTATTAATGGGACTAATGCTTTGCATTGAGCCTAAATTACAATGGGAAAGGAGATGCTTAAGGGTAACTGGGTGATGAAAGCAGACATTAATACACAAAACTCAAAGCTGCTGTTTCCTATTTATAATACTGTGTGCACATGTAAGTCATATTTAAGCTATAAACGGTGGCGCCTAGGGAGCATAGACTATAGTTGCCGTAAGAAAGCAAAGGTCTCCAGATGGCTTGGCATTTGTGAACTTTTATAGAAAAGGGAAATTAATAAAACCTTCCAATAAGTAACCAAATGGTATAAATCATAGATGGATAATCTTCTACTCACCAGTTTTGGCTTCTTTCTATCACCCATCATTGAAGTTCTTCATTTTGCCATGCTGCATGTCCTTGAAATATCAACAGGATGATGCAGGTTATAGGAATCAATTCCAAAAATCCAAGGCACTGAAGATCCTCCTTCACAAAAACTTTAATGACCCCAGTGTACACATAAGAGAAAATCAAACAGAAAATAACATGCAATGTTTCGGCCACGGAGGACCTTTATCAAGCCATTAAAAAGGTGGCTTGATAAAGTCCCTGTGTGGCACAAAAACTTTATTGACCCCAGTGTACACATAAGAAAAATCATACACAAAAAAAGTGACGCTTTTGCCACGCAGGATGTTTATCAAGCCACCTTATTAATGGCTTGATAAAGGTCCTGCGTGGCCGAAACATTGCTTGTTTTTCTTGCATGATTTTTCTCTTAGGTGTACACTGGGGTCAATAAAGTTTTTGTGAAGAAGGATCTTCAGTTCCTTGGATTTTTTGAATTGACTGCAGCTTTACAACCTTGTGGAGAGTTAGCACGAACTGTGGAGTGGTGCACGGAATATATCTCTTGAGAAATATAGGGACCAATTTTATATAGTATTAGAATTTTTTTTAAGTTTTAGGTTTTGTTCCTTTTTTATTTTGTGTCAATGAGTAAAAAAAGGGCTTACTCTTTTTGGAGCTATTTTTTTTTTCATTCCCTGGGGGTGGCCACATTGGAGACATCCACTTCCTTCCTGTATAGCCTGTGCAGTATGGCATGTCTCAGAGGGGTTTGTACTATTGCGTAAATATGTTTTTGCTCTGGATTTATTTTTACATTTTGCTGCTATTTTTTTCTTTAACTTTTCTGGGGGTAGCCATATTGGAGACACACTTTTCCTTCCTGTGCATAGACAGTGTAGCATGGTATATGTAAGAGGGGGGTTTTCAGTGGAGAGTGGGGAAAGTATTTAAAATGTTATGCACAGCTAAGGAAACAGATTGTAGAAAAGGAAGAAAGCACATGGAGAAGAAATTAGTGCAGTTCTGGATCTGTGCTGATGCATACATACAAATGAAGACAGCAGCAATATGGATATGCACAGTACTTGTACCCAACCTGTATTACTGTGTGAGAAACAAAGACCTCACATCCAGCGTATATTACTGGGAGAGACACTCCAAAAAAGAGAAAAATCTAAACCTTGGATTAGGCTGCAAACTGCATATCAGGAGGTCTAAAAATGAATGTAGGAATGAAGATTTCAGTCTGAAACGTAGTGCAATTTTATTAGCAGAACCACTGATATATGTAAAATTCCTTTTTTCCATGTCAAGGGTGTTCATAGGATTTAAAGATGACCTTTCATGAAATATTTCATGTTGAACTGGACACAAGTTGTAAAAGTGGCTTCAGACCAGAATAAAACATTTATTTTTTAATTTTGCCTCTTTGTTGCAGAGATATTAGCAATCAAAGTCCAAGTGGGTGTTATCATATAGTTTTAACTGGGTGCGTATCCTTCTTCTCCAGTATGTTGCTAATCAATCATAAGCAGGCAGCAACATAGAAGTACAGAAGAACTTCTGATGATGTCATCAGGGTCACATGACAAGAATCCACAGGTCCTGCCAGTTAACGTGTGAAGTCTAAACAAAGCACTAAAGATATATTACTCAACACAGAAGTTCTGGAAATATTAACTGGAGTCAATGGCTTCTTTGTTGTGTAATGTATCTTTAGTGCTTATTTAGACTCCACACTCTGGCTGGCAGGACCTGTGGACTCTGGTCATGTGACCCTGATGACATCATCAGAGGTCCTTCTGCTTTTCTAAAATCCAGGCAGTTCTCATCACCTGCCCAATACAATCCCAACAGTGAAACATGGTGGTGGCAGCATCATGCTATGGGGGTGTTTTTCAGCTGCAGAGACAGGATGACTGGTTGCAATTGAAGGAAACATGAATGCGGCCAAGTACAGAGATATCCTGGATGAAAACCTCTTCCAGAGTGCTCTGGACCTAAGACTTGGCCAAAGGTTCACCTTCCAACAAGACAAATAACAAAGAAGTGGCTTCAGAACAACTTTGTGACCATTCTTGACTGGCCCAGCCAGAGCCCTGACCTAAACCCAATTGAGCATCTCTGCAGAGACCTGAAAATGGCTGTCCACCAACGTTCACCATCCAACCTGATGGAACTGGAGAGGATCTGCAAGGAAGAATGGCAGAGGATCCCCAAATCCAGGTGTGAAAAACTTGTTGTGACGTGCCCCCTGGGCCATGGGGTACCCGGTGCCGGGCAGGTCGTTGCTAAGGGAGATGTCACAGTGGCGGTGACCCGGTCCGTGACCCAGGGCGGTAAATAAAAGGGGATATTTACAGGGGATTTATAGTTCTTGTATAGAGTTTGTGACGCCACCTGTGGTATGCGGCTAGAGAGAGCCGCCGCTGTGAAGCAGGTCCTCTGGAGCTGATGTCAGTGCAGCAGAGTTGGTTTAGCTCTCCACAGGTAGAGCTTAGCTCCAGGGCAGTATAGATGTTAAAGATGTTGCTGTGTAGTGCAGGGAGTGATGGCGCAGCTAATTATCAGTCCACAACTTAATGGCGGTTTCCTCTTATCTTTACTTGCGGCAATTAGGCAGACCGGGGCACGGGTAGTAGAGGTCCGGGTGGTAGGCAGCTGGTAGTAGAGGTCCGGGTGGCCTGGAAGCAAGATGGGGGATCCACCTAGCCAGGTGGAGTTGTAGGCCTTCCCTTTGCGCTACCTCTTTGGCCCTGCTGCGTATAGCTATGCTGCGGCCCTCGTCCCGGCGTAAAACGCCTTTGTTCTCACCCGTATGGCAGGCAGCTCGGGCCTTCCTGGAGTGTCACTCCCATGTGACGGTGCTGGGCCCTATCGTGCTGCTGAGCCTCCAGGCGTCTGATGGGGCCAGGAGACCTGCAGTCTCCTGCCCTCCGGTTTCTGTTGCTGGGCCTTCGGTGCCCCACAACCTCGGACTCCGGTGTCCGGTTCTTCTGCGCGTTCCTCTGGGGTGAACTGCCGTGCAGCTCCACTCCCTAGGTCCTTCCTCGTCGACGTCCTGACTTCAGCTCCTGTTTGTTCTTCTTACACTAACTAACCCCGCCTCCAGATCCAGTTGCTAAGGGGAGGAGCTCCCCTTGCTGGTCTGGAGCCAGTAAGTGTTGCATGCTAGTATACCTGACTAGGGGACCCCTGCTTGCTTCCAGGCATGGCATCATCCCTTGTGAGGGAGGCAATGCCACTGTGGCAACCGGACTCCTGGGGTGCCACAGTTGCATCATTCTCAAGAAGACTCATGGCTGTACCAGCTCAAAAGGGTGCTTCTACTCAATACTGAGCAAAGGGTCTGAATACTTATGACCATGTGATATTTCAGTTTTTCTTTTTTAATAAGTTTGCAAAAAATTCTACATTTCTGTTTTTTTTTCAGTAAAGATGGTGTGCAGCATGTACTTTACTGAGGAAAAAAATGAAATTTTTAGAATTTACCAAATGGCTGCAATGAAACAGAGTGAAAAATTTAAAAGGGTCTGAATACTTTCCATACCCACTGTAAGTGGGTCTGAAAATGAATAAAGTAATGAAAATTGCAGGCTGAACCTTACTGCAATTTTATTTAAAGTTAACCACTGAGATATGTAAAAATATTTTTTCCATGTCAAAGGTGTTCATAGACTTTAAGGGTTTTCTTTGTTTCATACAGAAACTCAATACAAAATCTGTAACTGTCATCCTACCCAGGACCGACTTCAGGTTTTTGTTGGCCCTGGGCAAAAGAGTCTCAGTGGGCCCCTTTAACACATGCCACGATTCATGATGCACAGATACCGCAGAGAAATATATATATAGTACAATGCAAAGATTTCACTTCTTACATTACATCAGTGATATCTATAGTAAATTCAACAATAGCTCAGAAACCGGCGAATCCTCACAGTGCAGAGTGCAGATCGGACAGTATAGTCCTCCATACAGTGTTATGGGCCCCATATATTGCTCCATACAGAACATAGTCCTCCATACAGTATTATGGGCCCCATATATTGCTCCATACAGATGAATGACCCCACATAGTCCTTCATACAGTATTATGGGCCCCATATAACGATCCATGCAGAAAACTGGTCACCATATAACGTTCCATACAGGATACTGGTCCCCATATATCGCTTCATACAGGATACTGGTCCCCATGTAATGCTCCATACATGATACTGTTCCTCCATATAATGCTACATACAGGATTCTGGTCCCCATATAACGCTCCATACAGGATATTGGCCCCCATATAACGCTCCATACAGGATACTGGCCCCCACATATTGCTCCATGCAGTCTGTGCCCCACATAATGCCCCATGCAGGATGTCAATTCCCCCTCATATAATGCCCCATACAGGATGTCACTTCCCCCCCATATAATTCCAAATGCAGGATGTCACTCGCCCCCATATAATGCCCCATGCAGGATGTCACCTCCCCCCATATAATGCCTCATGCAGGATGTCACTTGTTTCCCCTCCCCATATAATGCCCCATGCAGGATATTACTTGCCCCCCCATACAATGCCCCATGCAGGATGTCACTTGCTCCCCCCATATAATGCCCCATACAGGATGTCACTCCCCCCCATATAATGCCCCATGCAGGATGTCACTTGTTCCCCCCCATATAATGCCCCATGCAGGATGTCACTCCCCCCCATATAATGCCCCATGCAGGATGTCTTTTGTTCCCCCCCATATAATGCCCCATGCAGGATGTCACTACCCCATATAATGCCCTATGCAGGATGTCACTTGTCCCCCCATATAATGCCCCATGCAGGATGTCACTTGTTCCCCCCATATAATGCCCCATGCAGGATGTCACCTCTCCCCCATATAATGCCCCATGCAGGATGTCACTTCCCCCCCATATAATGCCCCATGCAGGATGTCACTCCCCCCATATAATGTCACATGCAGGATGTCACTTGTTCCCCCACATATAATGCCCCATGCAGGATGTCACTTCATCCCCCCCATATAATGGCCCATGCAGGATGTCACTCCCCTCCATATAATGCCCCATGCAGGATGTCACTTGTTCCCCCCCATATAATGCCCCATGCAGGATGTCACTCCCCCCATATAATGCCCCATGCAGGATGTCACTTGTCCTCCCCATATAATGCCCCATGCAAGATGTCAATTGTTCCCCCCCATATAATGCCCCATGCAGGATGTCACTTCCCCCCCATATAATGCCCCATGCAGGATGTCACCCCCCCATATAATGCCCATTGCAGGATGTCACTTGTTCCCCCGATATAATGCCCCATGCAGGATGTCACCTTTACCCCATATAATGCCCCATGCAGGATGTCACTTGTTCCCCCCCATATAATGCCCCATGGAGGATGTCACTTGTCCCCCCATGTAATGCCCCATGCAGGATGTCACTTGTTCCCCCCTCCATATAATGCCCCATACAGGATGTCACCTCTTCCCCCATATAATGCCCCATGCAGGATGTCACTTGTTCCCCCCATATAATGCCCCATGCAGGATGTCATTCCCCCCCACATAATTCCCCATGCAGGTTGTCACCTCTCACCCATATAATGCCCCATGCAGGATGTCACCTCTCCCCCATATAATGCCCCATGCAGGATGTCACTTGTTTCCCCTCCCCATATAATGCCCCATGCAGGATGTCACTTGTTCCCCCCAATACCCATGCAGGATGTCACTTGCCTCCCCATATAATGCCCCATGCAGGATGTCACTTGTCCCCCCCATATAATGCCCTATGCAGGATGTCACTTGTCCCCCCCTCCATATAATGCCCCATGCAGGATGTCACCTCTCCCCCCATATAATGCCCCATGCAGGATGTCACTCCCCCCACATAATGCCCCATGCAGATTGTCACCTCTCCCCCATATAATGCCCCATGCAGGATGTCTCCTCTCCCCCATATAATGCCCAATGCAGGATGTCACTTGTTTCCCCTCCCCATATAATGCCCCATGCAGGATGTCACTTGTCCCCCCCAATACCCATGCAGGATGTCACTCCCCCCATATAATGCCCCATGCAGGATGTCACTTGTCCCCCCCATATAATGCCCAATGCAGGATGTCACTTGTCCCCCCCATATAATGCCCCATGCAGGATGTCACTTGTTCCCCCTCATATAATGCACCATGCAGGATGTCACCTCTCCCCCATATAATGCCCCATGCAGGATGTCACTTGTCCCCCCCATATAATGCTCCATGCAGGATGTCACTTGTCCCCCCCATATAATGCCCCATGCAGGATGTCACTTGTTCCCCCTCATATAATGCACCATGCAGGATGTCACTTGTTCCCCCTCATATAATGCCCCATGCAGGATGTCACTTGTTCCCCCCATATAATGCCCCATGCAGGATGTCACTTCTCCCCCGTATAATGCCCCATGCAGGATGTCACTTGTTCCCCCCATATAATGGCCCATGCCGGATGTCACCTCTCCCACATATAATGCCCCATGCAGGATGTCACTTGTTCCCCCCTCCATATAATGCCACATGCAGGATGTCACCTCTCCCCCATATAATGCCCCATGCAGGATGTCACTTGTTCCCCCCTCCATATAATGCCCCATGCAGGATGTCAACTCTCCTCCCATATAATGCCCCATGCAGGATGTCACTTGTTCCCCCCATATAATGCCCCATGCAGGATGTCACTCCCCCCACATAATGCCCCATGCAGGTTGTCACCTCTCCCCCATATAATGCCCCATGCAGGATGTCACCTCTCCCCCATATAATGCACCATGCAGGATGTCACTTGTTTCCCCTCCCCATATAATGCCCATGAAAGAGGTCCCTTGTCCCCCCCATATAATGCCCCATGCAGGATGTCACTTGTTCCCCCTCATATAATGCACCATGCAGGATGTCACTTGTTCCCCCTCATATAATGCCCCATGCAGGATGTCACTTGTTCCCCCCATATAATGCCCCATGCAGGATGTCACCTCTCCCCCATATAATGCCCCATGCAGGATGTCACTCCCCCCACATAATGCCCCATGCAGATTGTCACCTCTCCCCCATATAATGCCCCATGCAGGATGTCTCCTCTCCCCCATATAATGCCCAATGCAGGATGTCACTTGTTTCCCCTCCCCATATAATGCCCCATGCAGGATGTCACTTGTCCCCCCCAATACCCATGCAGGATGTCACTCCCCCCATATAATGCCCCATGCAGGATGTCACTTGTCCCCCCCATATAATGCCCAATGCAGGATGTCACTTGTCCCCCCCATATAATGCCCCATGCAGGATGTCACTTGTTCCCCCTCATATAATGCACCATGCAGGATGTCACCTCTCCCCCATATAATGCCCCATGCAGGATGTCACTTGTCCCCCCCATATAATGCTCCATGCAGGATGTCACTTGTCCCCCCATATAATGCCCCATGCAGGATGTCACTTGTTCCCCCTCATATAATGCACCATGCAGGATGTAACTTGTTCCCCCTCATATAATGCCCCATGCAGGATGTCACTTGTTCCCCCTTATATAATGCCCCATGCAGGATGTCACTTGTTCCCCCCATATAATGCCCCATGCAGGATGTCACCTCTCCCCCATATAATGCCCCATGCAGGATGTCACTTGTTCCCCCCATATAATGGCCCATGCCGGATGTCACCTCTCCCACATATAATGCCCCATGCAGGATGTCACTTGTTCCCCCCTCCATATAATGCCACATGCAGGATGTCACCTCTCCCCCATATAATGCCCCATGCAGGATGTCACTTGTTCCCCCCTCCATATAATGCCCCATGCAGGATGTCACCTCTCCTCCCATATAATGCCCCATGCAGGATGTCACTTGTTCCCCCCATATAATGCCCCATGCAGGATGTCACTCCCCCCACATAATGCCCCATGCAGGTTGTCACCTCTCCCCCATATAATGCCCCATGCAGGATGTCACCTCTCCCCCATATAATGCACCATGCAGGATGTCACTTGTTTCCCCTCCCCATATAATGCCCATGAAAGAGGTCCCTTGTCCCCCCCATATAATGCCCCATGCAGGATGTCACTTGTCCCCCCCCATATATTGACCCATGCAGGATGTCACTTGTCCCCCGATATAATGCCCCATGCAGGATGCCACATCCCCCCATATAATGACCCATGCAGGATATCACCCCCCATATAATGCCCCATGCAGGATGTCACCTCTCCCCATATAATGCTCCATGCAGGATGTCACTTGTTTCCCCTCCCCATATAATGCCCCATGCAGGATGTCACTTGTACCCCCCCCATATAATGCCCCATGCAGGATGTCACTTGTCCCCCGATATAATGCCCTATGCAGGATGCCACATCCCCCCATATAATGCCCCATGCAGGATGTCACTTGTTCCCCCTCATATAATGCACCATGCAGGATGTCACTTGTTCCCCCTCATATAATGCCCCATGCAGGATGTCACTTGTTCCCCCCATATAATGCCCCATGCAGGATGTCACCTCTCCCCCATATAATGCCCCATGCAGGATGTCACTTGTTCCCCCCATATAATGGCCCATGCCGGATGTCACCTCTCCCCCATATAATGCCCCATGCAGGATGTCACTTGTTCCCCCCTCCATATAATGCCCCATGCAGGATGTCACCTCTCCCCCATATAATGCCCCATGCAGGATGTCACTTGTTCCCCCCTCCATATAATGCCCCATGCAGGATGTCACCTCTCCTCCCATATAATGCCCCATGCAGGTTGTCACTTGTTCCCCCCATATAATGCCCCATGCAGGATGTCACTCCCCCCACATAATGCCCCATGCAGGTTGTCACCTCTCCCCCATATAATGCCCCATGCAGGATGTCACCTCTCCCCCATATAATGCACCATGCAGGATGTCACTTGTTTCCCCTCCCCATATAATGCCCATGAAAGAGGTCCCTTGTCCACCCCATATAATGCCCCATGCAGGATGTCACTTGTCCCCCCCATATATTGACCCATGCAGGATGTCACTTGTCCCCCGATATAATGCCCCATGCAGGATGCCACATCCCCCCATATAATGACCATGCAGGATGTCACCCCCCATATAATGCCCCATGCAGGATGTCACCTCTCCCCATATAACCGCAATTTCCTGCGGGATAAATAAAGTATATCTTATCTTAATGCTCCATGCAGGATGTCACTTGTTTCCCCTCCCCATATAATGCCCCATGCAGGATGTCACTTTTTCCCCCCCATATAATGCCCCATGCAGGATGTCACTTGTCCCCCCTATATAATGCCCCATACAGGATGTCACTTGTTCCCCCCTCCATATAATGCTCTATGCAGGATGTCAGCTCTCCCCCCATATAATGACACATGCAGGATGTCACTTGTTCCCCCCCATACAATGCCCCATGAAGGATATCACTCCCCCCATTTAATGCCCCATGCAGGATGTCACTCCCCCCCATAAAATGCCCCATGCAGAATGTCACTCCCCCCATATAATGCCCCATGCAGGATGTCACTTGTCCCCCCCATATAATGCCCCATGCAGGATGTCACTTGTCCCCCCATATAATGCACCATGCAGGATGTCACTTGTTCCCCCCATATAATGGCCCATGCCGGATGTCACCTCTCCCCCATATAATGCCCCATGCAGGATGTCACCTCTCCCCCATATAATGCCCCATGCAGGATGTCACTTGTTCCCCCCATATAATGGCCCATGCCGGATGTCACCTCTCCCCCATATAATGCCCCATGCAGGATGTCACTTGTTCCCCCCTCCATATAATGCCCCATGCAGGATGTCACCTCTCCCCCATATAATGCCCCATGCAGGATGTCACTTGTTCCCCCCATATAATGGCCCATGCCGGATGTCACCTCTCCCCCATATAATGCCCCATGCAGGATGTCACTTGTTCCCCCCTCCATATAATGCCCCATGCAGGATGTCACCTCTCCCCCATATAATGCCCCATGCAGGATGTCACCTCTCCTCCCATATAATGCCCCATGCAGGATGTCACTTGTTCCCCCCATATAATGCCCCATGCAGGATGTCACTCCCCCCCACATAATGCCCCATGCAGGTTGTCACCTCTCCCCCATATAATGCCCCATGCAGGATGTCACCTCTCCCCCATATAATGCAGCATGCAGGATGTCATTTGTCCCCCCCCCATATATTGACCCATGCAGGATGTCACTTGTCCCCCGATATAATGCCCCATGCAGGATGCCACATCCCCCCATATAATGACCCATGCAGGATGTCACCCCCCATATAATGCCCCATGCAGGATGTCAACTCTCCCCCATATAATGCCCCATGCAGGATGTCACTTGTTTCCCCTCCCCATATATTGCCCCATGCAGGATGTCACTTGTCCCCCCCCATATAATGCCCCATGCAGGATGTCACTTGTCCCCCCCCATATAATGCCCCATACAGGATGTCACTTGTTCCCCCCTCCACATAATGCTCTATGCAGGCTGTCACCTCTCCCCCATATAATGCCCCATGCAGGATGTCACTTGTTCCCCCCCATATAATGCCCCATGAAGGATATCACTCCCCCCATATAATGCCCCATGCAGGATGTCACTCCCCCCCATATAATGCCCCATGCAGAATGTCACTCCCCCCATATAATGCCCCATGCAGGATGTCACTTGTTCCCCCCATATAATGCACCATGCAGGATGTCACTTGTTCCCCCCATATAATGCACCATGCAGGATGTCACTTGTCCCCCATATAATGCCCCATGCAGGATGTCACTTGTTCCCCCTCATATTATGCACCATGCAGGATGTCACCTCTCCCCCATATAATGCCCCATGCAGGATGTCACTTGTTCCCCCCATATAATGCCCCATGCAGGATGTCACCTCTCCCCCATATAATGCCCCATGCAGGATGTCACTTGTTCCCCCCATATAATGCCCCATGCAGGATGTCACCTCTCCTCCCATATAATGCCCCATGCAGGATTCACTTGTTCCCCCCATATAATGCCCCATGCAGGATGTCACTCCCCTCCACATAATGCCCCATGCAGGTTGTCACCTCTCCCCCATATAATGCCCCATGCAGGATGTCACCTCTCCCCCATATATTGCACCATGCAGGATGTCACTTGTTTCCCCTCCCCATATAATGCCCATGAAAGAGGTCCCTTGTCCCCCCCATATAATGCCCCATGCAGGATGTCACTTGTCCCCCTCCATATATTGACCCATGCAGGATGTCACTTGTCCCCCCCATATAATGCCCCATGCAGGATGCCACATCCCCCCATATAATGCCCCATGCAGGATGTCACCCCCATATAATGCCCCATGCAGTATGTCACCTCTCCCCCATATAATGCCCCATGCAGGATGTCACTTGTTTCCCCTCCGCATATAATGCCCCATGCAGGATTTCACTTGTTCCCCCCCCATATAATGCCCCATGCAGGATGTCACTTGTCCCCCCCATATAATGCCCCATACAGGTTGTCACTTGTTCCCCCCTCCATATAATGCTCTATGCAGGATGTCACCTCTCCCCCCATATAATGCCCTATGCAGGTTGTCACTTGTCCCCCCCATATAATGCCCCATGCAGGATGTCACTTGCTCCCCCTCATATAATGCACCATTCAGGATGTCACTTGTTCCCCCTCATATAATGCCCCATGCAGGATGTCACTTGTTCCCCCCATATAATGCCCCATGCAGGATGTCACCTCTCCCCCATATAATGCCCCATGTAGGATGTCACTTGTTCCCCAAATATAATGGCCCATGCCGGATGTCACCTCTCCCCCATATAATGCCCCATTCAGGATGTCACTTGTTCCCCCCTCCATATAATGCCCCATGCAGGATGTCACCTCTCCCCCATATAATGCCCCATGCAGGATGTCACTTGTTCCCCCCTCCATATAATGCCCCATGCAGGATGTCACCTCTCCTCCCATATAATGCCCCATGCAGGATGTCACTTGTTCCCCCCATATAATGCCCCATGCAGGATGTCACTCCCTCCCACATAATGCCCCATGCAGTTTGTCACCTCTCCCCCATATAATGCCCCATGCAGGATGTCACCTCTCCCCCATATATTGCACCATGCAGGATGTCACTTGTTTCCCCTCCCCATATAATGCCCATGAAAGAGGTCCCTTGTCCGCCCCATATAATGCCCCATGCAGGATGTCACTTGTCCCCCCCCCATATATTGACCCATGCAAGATGTCACTTGTCCCCCCATATAATGCCCCATGCAGGATATCACTCCCCCATATAATGCCCCATGCAGGATCTCACTCCCCCCATATAATGCCCCATGCAGAATGTCACTCCCCCCCATATAATGCCCCATGCAGGATGTCACTTGTTCCCCCCCATATAATGCACCATGCAGGATGTCACTTGTCCCCTCCATATAATGCCCAATGCAGGATGTCACTTCCCCCCATATAATGCCCCATGCAGGATGTCACTTGTTCCCCCTCATATTATGCACCATGCAGGATGTCACCTCTCTCCCATATAATGCCCCATGCAGGATGTCACTTGTTCCCCCATATAATGCCCCATGCAGGATGTCACCTCTCCCCCATATAATGCCCCATGCAGGATGTCACTTGTTCCCCCCATATAATGCCCCATGCAGGATGTCACCTCTCCCCCATATAATGCCCCATGCAGGATGTCACTTGTTCCCCCCTCCATATAATGCCCCATGCAGGATGTCACCTCTACCCCATATAATGCCCTATGCAGGATGTCACTTGTTCCCCCCTCCATATAATGCCCCATGCAGGATGTCACCTCTCCTCCCATATAATGCCCCATGCAGGATGTCACTTGTTCCCCCCATATAATGCCCCATGCAGGATGTCACCCCCCCCACATAATGCCCCATGCAGGTTGTCACCTCTCCCCCATATAATGCCCCATGCAGGATGTCACCTCTCCCCCATATAATGCACCATGCAGGATGTCACTTGTTTCCCCTCCCCATATAATGCCCATGAAAGAGGTCCCTTGTCCCCCCCATATAATGCCCCATGCAGGATGTCACTTGTCCCCCCATATATTGACCCATGCAGGATGTCACTTGTCCCCCCCATATAATGCCCCATGCAGGATGCCACATCCCCCCATATAATGCCCCATGCAGAATGTCACCCCCATATAATGCCCCATGCAGGATGTCACCTCTCCCCCATATAATGCCCCATGCAGGATGTCACTTGTTTCCCCTCCCCATATAATGCCCCATGCAGGATGTCACTTGTTCCCCCCCATATAATGCCCCATGCAGGATGTCACTTGTCCCCCCCCATATAATGCCCCATACAGGATGTCACTTGTTCCCCCCTCCATATAATGCTCTATGCAGGATGTCACCTCTCCCCCCATATAATGCCCCATGCAGGATGTCACTTGTTCCCCCCCATATAATGCCCCATGCAGGATATCACTCCCCCCATATAATGCCCCATGCAGGATGTCACTCCCCCCATATAATGCCCCATGCAGAATGTCACTCCCCCCATATAATGCCCCATGCAGGATGTCACTTGTTCCCCCCCATATAATGCCCCATGCAGGATGTCACTTGTCCCCCCCATATAATGCTGCATGCAGGATGTCACTTGTCCCCTCCATATAATGCCCCATGCAGGATGTCACCTCTCCCCCATATAATGCCCCATGCAGGATGTCACTTGCCCCCCCCATATAATGCCCCATGCAGGATGACACTTGTTCCCCCCCATATAATGCTCCATGCAGGATGTCACTTGTCCCCCCCATATAATGCCCCATGCAGGATGTCACTTGTCCCCCCATATAATGCCCCATGCAGGATGTCACTTGTTCCTCCCATATAATGCCCCATGCAGGATCTCACTTGTTTCCTCCCCCATATAATACCCCATGCAGAATGTCACTTGTTCCCCCCTCCATATAATGCCCCCAGTAGGATGTCACTTGTTTCCTTTCCCATATAATGCCCCATGCAAGATGTACCTTGTCCCCGCCTCTCCCATATAATGCCCCATGCCTCCATACATATATAAAAAAAAATCAAATACTCACCTCACTTCTCACCTGCTGCCGCTGCTCCGGACTCCAGCGTCGCCGGCGTCTTCCCGCTCTGCGCTGTGACTGCTCAGGAGAGAGCGCGGTGGAAAAACATCACAGCACCCTCTGACCTGAGATGTCACAGTGCAGCAGCCGCGGAAGATGCAGGACCTGCTGCGGAGGCACGGGGAGAGGTTAGTATTGTGCCGGCTGCCGGGGCCTTGAGCAGGCGGGGGTGCTGGCACCCGCACTTGCCCGGGTGCACCGGGTGCTGACGCCGGGCCTGATTCTACCTACCATGTGCTATATATCATACTGGTGTCTTCATACTTGGTAGAAAGACTTAATCATGCATATCGTGGTACTGAGATCAGGAAATCTCATCAGCAAACTATTCATGGTCAGTGTAGACAAGATACAGTTTGTACTAAAAGTCTTCGATAACCTATTGTTAATGTGAGAACGCACAGTGAGAAATCTTGGAGACCACATAGATTTAATGAATAACTGTTAGTGCTGATATTACTGGGGTGGAGAATGTAGCTTGGCGTCTGTTCCTGGTGCCTGGTTTCACAACTGTTTCCTGGCACTGTATACAAAAATGCTTGTAATCAATCAAGTACATAAGGGGAGAATTAGATAAATGTAAAGAAGTGGAGAAATTGTCCTTGTAGGGAGAGGGAAAATCCTGACAAGAAAGCAACACTTATTGTATTAGTTGTCTTATGTAAAAACATAATTTTATCCAGAATAATAACTGGAAACTCCTGAGCCCTAATGCAAAATCTGTAACAACAAGGCTTTCATCTACCTGTGGACAGGAAGGATTATCCAGCCCAACGGTCATGCAATCTTCTTTATTCAGGTAAAAATCTTACAGAGGACACATAGTAAATCTTTCATGGTAGCATCCATGAAAGTTTTACTATGTGTCCCCTGTAAGATATTTACCTGAAAAAATGAAGATTGAATGTCCGTTGGGCAGGGTAATCGTTCTTTCATCACATATATATTTGTGCTATGGCAGAGCCACCATCCGTGCTCCACACAGCATGGGAATGACTTCACGGTGAGGTGGAACACTTCTTTGGACTCTGGGGCACCCTCAAACACCATGGCCTGGGTGCGACTCCTACCTCCTCCATGTAGGACAGAGAGAGGGTACAGCTGCCTGTGAAAATCAAAACATGGAAATCTAATTACTCCACAAGACTGGATTCCTGGAAAAGGCAATCTGTTTGCCTAAAGAAGTCCATTCACCTTAGATAGCTGTTGGCCGAATGCTCACTCAGCTAACAGATCTCTCTCGTCTGCTTCTTGCACAGTCCTTGGCGAAACATTAATATGCTTTCAATGTGGAAAGTGGAGTAAGTCTCTACCCGACACCTCCAATCTCCAGAAAGAAAAAAAACATTCAGTGTTCAAATTCTAACTAATCAAACCTTCTCTCCCCCAATATTAACTGAGTCAGGAGACCCCCATAAATACAGTGATGAGCAAAAGGGTAAAGATGGTTTGAACTTTTGACTTTCAGGATCCATATCTCGCCATCCACTACTGCTTTGAGCGTGAGACTAAAATCATTTTATAGACAATCATCTTGGCTATCTCATATGTAAATTGACTTTCAACTATTTAGCATATGATTAGTTAAGCAGATTCTTGTCATTTCACTGCATTGTTGCTGTTTTGCTCCTGGTGGTGGAAAAATCTTTTTCTTCCTGACTACTACAAATTACAACTTGTCCTCACATTCCCTAATAGCTCTGTGTGTTATTAGATTGATTCTCAAGTAAAAGGTCACTGGTTTGAATCGAGGAGCAGCCATGAAGAAGATTTCTCAAGAAAAGATCGATAGCGGTCCCACGGCCAAGAAAATAGCCAAACTACATCATGTGAGCGCCATGACAGTTAGAAGAATACAAAATGAAGCCCCTCCATCCATTCAAATGTCCATCCATCCATTCCAAAATCTGCACATAAAACTCAGCGTACCTGCAAGAGAAATTGATATGTTGCGGATTTGAAACACGCAAAAAATAAAAGCGCAGGAGATTTCTATATATCCCATCCACTTTGCTGAAACTGTAAGACGATCTGTTTTTGATGCAGCAAAAATACACCACATCAAAAACTCGTGGGCACACAGCCTAAGACTTGGGGTGTACTAATTTTTAAAACATATGCTTGAATTAATTAGTTAGTAAATTTACTTTTTCGGTGTGCAAAATAACAAATCTTGTTTGTAGTCAAAGGCCCACATTTGTGGGAGTATTTTTCTGTTGGGGTGTGCTCATTTATGCTGTGCACTGTATATATACTGTATATATATATATATATATATATATATATATATATATATATATATGGGACATATTAATATTTGGTTATATTTATGCACTGGCGGACGCTGACAGACTCCTGTGAAAGAACACTATATGGGCCCTTGGCAGTCCAATAGCTCATCATAGTGCAAAGTTCTACCTGCTTTGGTGGTGGAAATGGGCCCCCTTATTTTTTGGGCCCCTGCATGGCCGCACAGGCTGCACCATTGATATGTCCAATCCTGTATTTATGGTTATTGGACATAGCACTTGATCCCTACAGTTTCTTTGACTTTCGAACCACTGAGCAATTTATTGGTCAAGTTCCAAGACCTAAGAGTACCTGGATCCTTCTAGCTAGTAGTCAATAGTAATTGTTAAAGTTGTTTTTATTTATTTATTTTTAATTTTAATTCTGAAGATGGAAATATTTGTAAGGCTGTTGGTGCTGTCAGATTACTGAATGGTCACCCATCCAAAGACTGGTTTTCATATCATGTCATGGCCAACTCTATATTGAAATCATATTTACCACAGTTTTGAAAATGAAAAACGGGTATTGATATTGACTGTGGAAAATTAAATTGTCCCCCGCACTGAACTTATTTTTGGAAGGAGGGATCTCCCATATTGGAACTCGTTCCACTTATTTGGAGCTTGTTCTCCCTGTTGCGCCTTTGCATTGAAAATTTTCCAAACAGCTTTCTGATTTCTTGTTTCCCCTCTCAATCCTGATTAAACAACTCTTTTCTTCATCTTTATTGAACTTTATCTTTAACCATCAAAGCCTGCCAATTCCAATCTCACTTGTCTTACCAACATATGTTTATGTTTTGCTAAAAAATAGAACAAAATAGCACCGAATTACCATAAATTACAGTGAAGTTCTAGAACCAAAGAATATTTGTTGCTGTATTCTACTAACTTCAGTAGGATCTGATAACAGACTATTATGTATGGCAACACTTAGGATTTCTCATTACATCAACCAATGGGTAACAATTTAAGGGTTATTCTCATCTTCTAGATGGGTACATTTGCAATGTGCTTGTAAAAACAAACAAGTTTGCAATTCACTTATCATTAAAATTTACCCCTGTTCTCCCCTAATATTTAATTTTTAATTTTATTTATTTTTACTGTTCTTTTCCAAGGAGACCAACCACCATTGGTGTCTAGCAGCAGTGGTGGAATATGCCAAATGCTTACAAGCTCTTCTATAGTGATCGGAAGTGCTTGCACCCAAGCAATTGGGAGGCTGAGAAGTAGTGTGCTCTTGAAAAAATACGATGGCATTAGCCCTTTAGGAAATTGCAATTTTTACCCACCCCACTATTTCTTTCCATCAAGATAACCATTGCAGGAGGCAGCTCCAATTTTGCACAACACATATGCTAGGCGTGTCTGCAGCTTTTCTAGATTTCCTCTCTACCTTTACCAAGAATTACTGTAGTAACTTCTAAAAACATTTTGAGAATCTTGAAGGGAACCTGTCACATTGGATTACACTATTAACCTGCAGATATAGCGCTATAGGTTGATAGCGTTAGAAAGGACCCTGATCCTGTACTGAAAGCACGGCTCCAGGGAGAAAATTAACTTTATTCCTCCTGCCGGCTTTTAGTCATATAGGCATGCCGACTGACATCCAACTCTGCACTGATTTACTGCAGGTTCCCTTTAAATACAGTAATAAATAGGACTTCTGTGCTACATTGCAATTTTAATTGTAATGTTGTAATTGTTTGAGCACATAGGTCTGTATCTGCGTGACTGACAGCAGTGGAGTAATAGTTTATGAAGTTGAAAGAATTAATGGATGATCAGCTGTTTGAAGGGGTTGAAGTGCTCCATTAACTCCACACCCTTCATTGTTTGTGTTACACACCTGTCTTGGGTATACTGGGCTCCACTTCCTTCCTCTGGGTCCGCAGCCCTCTGTTGTGCTCCACGTTGGGTTTTACAAGTTACGCAGCAAGGATCAATTACATCATCTCACGAGGCCTATTTAAGGCCCATTAAGACAAACACCTGTCTCTTGGGATTGAGACTCTAGACTTCTATGCTTGGTGTACTCCACTTTACTGCATACTGTGTTTTAGTTTCTTCCAACCCTGCTCGGTTCCACTTCATCTGTCCTGCTGCTCCTGAGATTCTTGCATGTGCCTGTCATGTCCCTCGGCTTGGCAATCAGACAGTATTGTATTATCATTGTATTGGTGTTATACTGCTATGCAATCAGGTTTGCCCCTTTTAGAAGTTTGTCCTGTCTGCCTCTCTGTAGCCCAGCTCTGATGTAAGTAACCCCTCCCATCTTCCTCCTGTGTCAGTGTTTGTCATCCATCTTCGACTGAGGTTCATATCTCTATGGCTTTGATTCAGAATCATCTTTTTACCTATTGCATTTGTGCATAAGCCAAGAGTTTAGCTTGAGAATAAAACTTCTGGAATCTTCACACATGCCTCTGCAGACAGGTTAAATTGTCTGGCGATGTCCTTCATGTGAGTACTGGTTCATATAGACATCCATAGAAACACATTTGCAGTCTAGTTTTGGCGTCAGAATAGAGCCAAGTTCTCGCTTTCCATGTGCCTTCTTACTTGCTGCATCAAAGCTCGGGATCCATGTGCCCACCCGGACCTGAGGCTTAGAGGATCCCCTCCCCAATTAAGCCTAACAGTTTTCTAGGCACAGCTCCATACTTTTACTAGTGGCTGTGTCTGGTATTACAGCTCAGAACATTTTGATTCTAAGCAGTCCTATGCAACCAATTTAAAGAGTGTTACGGGGCCGGGTGGTGGAACCTCTGTGCCCTGAAACAAGGAGGGACCTCGAGGGGCAGGTGTTATACTGAAGACGACCTTGTATTAGAGCAGGTGGCTCCCACGGGTCAGAGAGCTTGGACTGACCGGAGTAGCGGGTGGACACAACAGGTAGGTAGCAGTCTCTGGGTGAGCAGGCGGGTGGTCATGGGAAGTGACGAAAGAGCAGGTAAGAGTCTCTGGGCTGGCAGGCAGGTGGTCACGGCAAGTGACGGCGGAGCCTCCAGGTAGGCTAGCAGGCGGGTAGCAGGTGAGCGCTCCCAGGTGAGCAGGTAAGAGTCTCTTGGCTGGCAGGCAGGTGGTCACGGCAAGTGATGGCGGAGCCTCCAGGTAGGCTAGCAGGCGGGTAGCAGGTGAGCGCTCCCAGGTGAGCGGGTAAGAGTCTCTTGGCTGGCAGGCCGGTGGTCACGGCAAGTGACGGCGGAGCCTCCAGGTAGGCTAGCAGGCGTGTAGCAGGTGAGCGCTCCCAGGTGAGTGGGTTAGCAGGTACGGCAGGTAGCAGGCAGGTAACTGGCAGGTGCTTCCTGTTCCGCAGGTGAACTTGCCCATAGACAGACTGGCAGATGCAGGAGACAGACTGTCGGGCAGAAGGGAAGACAAGCAGGCAGACAGGACTGGAAGTCAGGCTGGCAACGGGACCTGAGGGCTGAAGCAGAGGTGAGTATGCTTTGCAACAACTTTGCTCGGGCACCTCCATTTTGGAGGAGGTGCCTTATATATGGGAAGTCCTCCGGCTATTGGCCGGGTACTCCTTAGGACGGCGCGCGCGGTCCCTTTAAGAGAGGGGGAGCGCGCGCGCCCTAAGCACAGTGCCCGGGAAGGAGCGCGCGCCGGCAGCAGCGAGGGAAGGAGCGCAGGAGGACGCCATGCGCTGGGCAGGAAGGTGAGAGGGACGGCGTCTCTGCTTAGCAGGAGGCAGAGACGCCGATGCAACAGTACCCCCCCCCCTTTAGGCCCCCCTTTTTTAGGCCAGAGAGAAATTTCTCAAGGAGAAGCGGAGCGTTGATGTTCTCCCTGGGTTCCCAAGTTCTTTCCTCAGGACCAAACCCCTTCCAATCCACCAAAAAAAAAGTTCTCCCTCTTACCCTCTTGGTGGCCAGGATACTCTCCACTTCAAAGACGTCCTCAGCAGAAACCGGAGTAGGAGGAGTACCTGGATTGTCGGAAAAAGTGTTAAGGACAACGGGTTTGAGGAGGGATACGTGGAAGGAGTTTGGAATGCGTAGGGTGGCCGGGAGTTTCAATTTGTAGGCCACTGGGTTAATTTGCCTGAGGACTTCGAAGGGTCCGATGAATCGAGGACCCAACTTGTAGGAGGGTACTTTGAGCCGCACATGTTTGGAAGAGAGCCAAACCTTGTCTCCTGGACGGAATTGAGGCGAATCCAGATGTCTTTTATCAGCATATCTCTTCATCCACTCGGAGGACTGAAGAAGAGCGGACCTGGTACTCTCCCAAATAGTAGAAAATTCGCTGACAAGAGACTCCGCGGCAGGGTTGTCCACAGAAGCGGAGAAGAGAACTGGAATCCGGGGATGCTGGCCACTGACAATAAAGAACAGGGACTTGGAAGAGGATTGGCTCTCATGGTTATTATAAGAGAACTCGGCCCATGGTAGGAGATCCACCCAATCAGAATGGTGGGCATTAACGAAGTGCCGGAGGTAGCTGGTAAGGATCTGATTGATCCGCTCCACTTGACCATTGGACTGTGGGTGGTAAGCGGAGGAGAAATCCGGGGTGACGTCTAGCAGCTTACATGTGGCTCTCCAGAAGCGTGAGGTGAACTGAACCCCATGATCCGACATGATGTGGAGGGGTAGGCCATGGAGACGGAAGATGTGGCGGATAAAGTCTTTAGCCAGCTCGGGTGCAGATGGGAGACCAGGCAGGGGAATGAAGTGGGCCATTTTAGAAAAGCGGTCAGCGACCATCCAAATGACTGTACAACCGGCAGAAACAGGAAGATCGGTGATAAAGTCCATAGCAATGTGCTGCCATGGAGCAGCAGATACGGGAAGGGGCAGGAGATGGCCAGCTGGTAGATATCTGGGAACTTTGTTACGGGCACAGGATGAACAGGCCGCGACGAGGTCTACAACGTCCTTACGCAGGGTAGGCCACCAGTAATGCCGGGTAATGAGCTGGAAGGTCTTCTTTTGGCCAGCATGGCCAGCTAGTTTAGAAGAATGTCCCCAGCGAAGAACCCTCTCCCGATCTGGTACTGCTACAAACGTCTTACCGGGTGGAAGACGAGTCAGATCCAAGGGGGCCATATTCATCTCCTTGAAGGGGTCAATGATGTGCATAGGCTCCTCCTCTTGATCGGAGGACAGGAAGGACCGGTACAAGGCATCAGCTTTGACGTTCTTGTCCGCTGGGCGGAAATTAAGTATGAAGTCGAAGCGGGCAAAAAACAACGACCACCGGGCCTGGCGAGGATTAAGTCTCTGGGCATTTTGGAGATATGCCAGATTTTTGTGATCAGTGTAGATGATCACCGGGTATAGAGCCCCTTCAAGCAGGTAGCACCACTCCTCCAGCGCCAATTTGACGGCTTGCAATTCTCGGTCTCCTATGGAGTAGTTGCGCTCAGAAGAGGAGAAGATTTTGGAGAAGAAGCCGCAGGTTACCATTCTGCCGGAAGAAGATTTTTGGGTAAGTACTGCTCCGGCTCCAGAAGAGGAGGCATCAACCTCCAGGTAGAATTGTTTATTGCAGTCAGGATGGTGCAGAACTGGGGAAGAGGAGAAGGCTTGCTTTAAGGAAAGGAAGGCTTCCTCGGCTTCGGGCGACCATACGGGTGAGCGCAGATATGGGCGCAGTCCGGGACGAGAAGTGTGGAATGAAGAGACGATAGTAATTGGCGAATCCCAGGAATCGCTGTATCGCCTTCAACCCCCCCGGACGGGGCCACTTTAGGACAGCAGAGAGCTTCTCGGGATCCATTCGCAAGCCTGTCTGGGAGATAACATAGCCCAGGAATGGAAGAGAGGTCTGCTCGAAAAGGCACTTCTCGTAATCAGCATAGAGGTGGTTCTGCCTGAGCCTAAGCAGGACCTGACGAACATCCCTCCGGTGTGTGGGAAGATCCGGAGAGAAGACCAAGATATCGTCCAGGTATACCACCATGCAGGAGTAAAGAAGGTCACGGAAGATGTCGTTGACCAGTTCTTGGAAGACGGCGGGAGCATTGCAGAGGCCGAAGGGCATCACACGGTACTCATAGTGTCCGTCCCGGGTATTAAATGCTGTTTTCCACTTGTTTCCTTGACGGATACGAACCAGGTTATACGCTCCACGTAGATCCAGCTTGGAAAAGATCCTGGCGCCTTTAAGGCGATCAAACAACTCGGAGATGAGCGGAAGGGGGTATTTATTTTTAAAGGTGATCTGATTGAGTCCTCTATAGTTAATACAGGGGCGTAGCGAGCCATCCTTTTTTTTGACAAAGAAGAATCCGGCTCCAGCCGGGGAGGTAGACTTCCGGATGAATCCCCCTAGCCAGATTCTCCTCTATGTACTCAGACATGGCCCGGGTTGCAGCCGCAGACAACGGATAAATACGCCCACGGGGTGGAGTGGCGCCAGGTACCAAGTCGATCGGGCAATCATATGGCCTATGAGGTGGTAATGTCTATGCTTCCTTTTTACCGAAGACGTCTGCATAAGGCCAGTAGGGAGCCGGAAGACCGGGTAGATTAGCTGGAGTGGGTAATGGACGAACCGGATGAACCGGAACCAGGCAGGTCCTATGGCAGTCCGGACCCCACCGGAGTACTTCACCGGATCGCCAGTTCAACACGGGTTCATGTGTCTGGAGCCAGGGCAGACCTAGCAATAGGGAGTGAGAGAGTCCGGGGAGCACATGGAAGGCGATCTTTTCAGAGTTCAGCATTCCCACCTGCAGGGTTATGGGTTCAGTGACGAGCAGGATGGTCACTGGAAGGAGTCTTCCATCCACAGAGGCGACTGACAGTGGTTCAGCCAGAGATTTGGTGGGAATACAGTATTTTTCCACCAGGGACTGGGAAATGAGGTTTCCAGCAGCTCCAGAATCCAGGTGGGCGAGTTCAAAGTGACGGTTCTCTGCCCAAAAGATAGAGACAGACAAAGTCAGGGACGGAGAGGGTTTACTTTTGTCTAGGACGACCTCTCCGAGCGGTCCTAGACACTGGCGTTTCCCGGCTTCTCCGGACAACAACGGATGAAGTGCTCCTTACTGCCACAATATAAACAGCTTCCCTCGGCTCGGCGTGAGTCTTGGCGAGATTTGACCATCTTGGTTAGGTCGATCCACATAGGTTCAGGCGAGTGCGCCCGGGGAGTGACTGGTTGAGAGGCAGGTCTCTGGTAATTAGGAGCAAGGCGTGAAGACTCTCTCTCCCGGGTAGTCTCTTTGGTACATTCCTGGAACCGGATGTCATTCCGGGTAGCTAGTGACACCAGGTCATCCAGGGTGGTAGGAATGTCCCGACCGGCTACCTCGTCCTTAATCTGACCGGAAAGACCCTCCCAGAAGACGGACACCAGAGCCTCATTTCCCCAGGCAAGCTCAGAAGCGAGAGTATGGAACCGTATGGCATATTGGCCCACGGTGAGACTCTCTTGTCGGAGACGTAACAGAGAGGAGGCAGAAGAGGTTCTCCGTCCAGGTTCATCGAAGACTTTCCAGAAAGCAGCGAGGAAAGACGACAGGTCGGACACCATGGGGTCCCCTCTCTCCCACAGGGGATTTAGCCATGCCACTGCCTCCCCAGTGAGATGGGACATGATGAAGGCCACCTTGGCCTGGTTGGAGACGAACTGGTATGCCAAGAGCTCAAAGTGCAGGGTGCACTGGTTTATGAAACCCCGAGCTAAAGCGGGGTCGCCGGCAAAGCATGGAGGTGCCAGGAGCCGAGGTCCATAGCCGGGTGCCATAATGGGACTGGATTGCGGTGCCGCAGGAACAGGCACGGCTGGGCCAGAGATAGACATAGACGAGTCAAACAATGCGCCTAGACGAGAGTTAACGGACCGTAGATAGGACAGCACCACTTCCTGCTGAGTTCTCTGACGTAAGACTTCCTGGTGCAGATCGGAGATCTGGGGGCCACTGGGTTCCATGGCCCAAGCAAACTGTTACGGGGCCGGGTGGTGGAACCTCTGTGCCCTGAAACAAGGAGGGACCCCGAGGGGCAGGTGTTATACTGAAGACTACCTTGTATTAGAGCAGGTGGCTCCCACGGGTCAGATAGCTGGGACTGACCGGAGTAGCGGGTGGACACAACAGGTAGGTAGCAGTCTCTGGGTGAGCAGGCGGGTGGTCACGGGAAATGACGGAAGAGCAGGTAAGAGTCTCTGGGCTGGCAGGCAGGTGGTCACGGCAAGTGACGGCGGAGCCTCCAGGTAGGCTAGCAGGCGGGTAGCAGGTGAGCGCTCCCAGGTGAGTGAGTAAGAGTCTCTTGGCTGGCAGGCCGGTGGTCACGGCAAGTGACGGCGGAGCCTCCAGGTAGGCTAGCAGGCGGGTAGCAGGTGAGCGCTCCCAGGTGAGCGGGTTAGCAGGTACGGCAGGTAGCAGGCAGGTAACTGGCAGGTTCTTCCTGTTCCGCAGGTGGACTTGCCCATAGACAGACTGGCGGATGCAGGAGACAGACTGTCGGGCAGAAGGGAAGACAAGCAGGCAGACAGGACTGGAAGTCAGGCTGGCAACGGGACCTGAGGGCTGAAGCAGAGGTGAGTATGCTTTGCAACAACTTTGCTCGGGCATCTCGCGCGCCCTAAGCACAGTGCCCGGGAAGGAGCGCGCGCCGGCAGCAGCGAGGGAAGGAGCGCAGGAGGACGCTCACCTTTGTGTTAATATTCATTTCATAAATCAATAGTACACATGAAAATAAGAAACTTTATATGTCTTATTAGAGAAATCGATTTCTTTCTCCTCCTGAACTGACCTTTCTTTCTCAAACTTTATGGGTAAAATCTGAATTCAGCTAAGCGAGATTTGTCAATTACTGAGATATGAGATGGCAGTTGGTGTTTATAAACTTCTATGGAGAGGGGAGGAGCTAGAGGCAGACACAGACATTCTGCTGCAAGTTCTCCTAAAAACACAGTTATACTATAAATTTCAGGGCACTAAACATGTCTAGAAGTCCGCTCCCTAGTTAAGGCCATTTGCTTTATAACATTTTTTTTTTGCTTTTAGAAATTAAATACACGTACATTTTTTTTTTTACTTTCTGCTACAAGGAAAAACATTTTCCATTTTAGTCTTACAATTTCAACCATATTTGGAAGACATTCCTTCTCCATAGATTTTACTGTAAGATTGCTACTGTGTAAAAATAAATATATTTCTCTATAAAATTACAATATAATACACCATTATTTTTTTTTTTAGTTTACAGTAGATGACCAATCCATGGTACTTTATTCTTCTCCTCAGCGGTTCATAAGTCTTTCATCCATTAAGTATTTAAGGCACCTATCCCTGTAGGGAGATACCTGTGCAATGTTAGTTTTCTAGTTAGTAAGTTGTAACTAGTCAGTTGTCAGGTCTCTGTTCCTGAACCCGTCTTGTCTATATCTGGACCTATCCCTAAACCTGTCCTGCTTAAACCTGATCCTGATTCCCGAACTCCTCCAGTCTGAGCCAGCACCTGAACCTGTTATCCGCCCTGTCAATACCTGTTCAGCTGCTGCAGTACCAGAGACTGCCCTGGAGTAGTACTTGATGGCTACCTGCAGCTCAAGCCTAACTCCACCATCATGAAGCTCTAGTGAAAACCAGGTAGCAACTTATCCACACCCCTTCAGGGTACAGGGCAAGCCCGGCCCATGGCGAAGTGGCCCCATGATCAACCAGCATGACAATGAATTGCAGAAATGTTGTGGATTTCAGTTTACAAATCCCAAGGTAAAATCTGCACCATATATGCAACGAGTGAACCTAGCCTTAACCCCTTCATGACCTTGGTTGTATCCATACAAGAACCTGTACCCACGCGATCGCGTCCAGGTGTCACTGATTCTGACAGCTGACACCTGGCTCTCAGTGCTAGCAGTATTGCCCGCACTGCTCTCGGCACTTTAACCACCTGATTAATATCGATCGCAGCATTTAGAAGGCAAGCAGAGGGAGGGAGCCCTCCAATCGGCGCCCCCCCCGACGTCATCGCGGAGGCCCAATCATTGGCATGGTGAACTGATGTCGTCATGACTACATCCACGTCACCAGGCCCTAGCAAGTTAGTTAGATCATGCGCAGTGCATGATCTCACTAACTTGTGTCTGCAGCACTAACATTTTATGAAGCATAGCAATGCTCCTTTATATCTGCGATCAAACTGCAAAAAGTAAAAGTCCCATAGTTGGACTAAGTAAAAAAGTAAAAAAAAAGTTGTAAAAATATTTCTTTAAAAATTACAAAATAATAATAAAAAAATATATATATATTATACCCATAAATAAAGATTTTTATGAAAAAAAAAAAAAAAAAAGTACATGTTTGGTATCACTGCATCTGGAACGACCTGACCTTCAATGAACACTGTAAAAAAAAAAAAAATAACAAGGGAAAAAATATCCAGTGCTTTATCATGAAACCGCCAAACAAATAGCGGAATAAAATGTGATCAAAAAGACGAATGTAAATGAAAATGGTACCGCTGAAAACGTCATCTTGTCCTGTAAAAACAAGCCACCATACAGCTCCATCAGCCGAAAAGTAAAAAAGTTATAGCTCTCAGAATAAAGCGATGCAAAAATAATTATTTTTTATATAAAACATAAAAAAATTATATTAATGTGGTATTGCTGTAATCGTACTGACCCGAAGAATAAAGCTGCCTTATTAATTATATTATTTGTTTTATTAATTTTGGAAAGGCATGAAAAAACAATTTCTGAATAGTTGTTTTCTGTTCATTCTGCATCCCAAAAATCGGAATAGCATGTCATGTGCCCGAAACTGGTACCAATAAAAACATCAACTTATACCGCAAAAAACAAGCCCTCACATGACTCTGTCAGCAGGAATATTGAAAAAATATAGCTGTCAAAATATGGCTGTGTAAAAATTTGTTTTTGCAAAAAAAAGCGACTTTTACTGTGTGACAGCAGCCAAACAAAAAAACTCAATATAAATCTGGTATACCTGTAATCACATCGACTCAAAGAATAAAGTCATCTAATCACTTATACAGCACGAGGAAAATAAATAAAACCAATTCTTCACCTGCTGTTGATTTTTTCATTCTACCTCCCAAAGATCGCAGTAAGGCTCAGCTCACACTTATCCTGCGCTCTACGCTGAACACTTACACCGGGGTTTCCATGTAAATCTCTGAAATACATGATTCAGACAGAACCCCCGGCAGAAGATTCCCTATAATGAGGCAGATGGAGGCACTGTGAACGCTGTCTGACCTGTGATCCGGCATTGTGTGCGACTTTTTAGGCGTGCAGAAAAGTGCGGTCCGCCACAGTTTTGTGCACTTCTAAAAAGAAGGACATGGCTGAGCAGAGGCCAGATGGAGTCCAGAGTAACTCTGCTGCCTCATTATAGTGAGTGGCTCCCTCGGGGGTTTCATCTGAATTACGTTACTAGGAGATTTAAATGGAAACCCCAATGTAAGTGCTCAGCGTAGAGTGTTGGATAAATGTGATCCAAAATGTTATGTAAAATGCTCCAAATAAAAGCTCCAACTGAATCCACAAAAAAATACCCCACTCAGGTTGTTCATCTGTTATCGGAAATATAAATGGCTTCCACGTTACTGGTAGTACAAAGGCTCTGGAAAAGCGAAATGGCCCTTGCCCCACAAAAGAAATTCAGCAAATTCTGCACTCCCAAATCCAAATTTAGCATTCATGTTTGGTATTTCTGTAGCAATGAGAGCCCGCCTTATTTAAGGGTAAGTGTCTCCAGAAGTGTGAGCTGGGCACAATATATGGGCACTACAATGTACTGGTCACTGCAATGTACTGGTCACTACAAGGTACTGGTCACTATAACGTACTGGTCACTGCAACATACTTGTCACTACAACGTACTGGTCACTACAACGGCAGTTTACAATTTTCACTCAGCAACATCCACTGCTGCTTGTTTCTGGAAAACACCCATGAAGTCAAAATCATCACTACACCTGTAGATAAATTCCCAAAGCGGTATAATTTCCAAAATGGGGTCATTTGAAGGGGGATTCTGCTCCTCTAGCACTTAGGGGCTCTGTATATGGAATCTGCAAACTATTCTAGGAAAATCTGCACTCCAGGAGGCAAAAAGCTCTCCATCCCACCCGAGTCTCGCCGTATTGCTAAGCAGTTCTGTACAGCCACATATGGAGTATTTCTACATTCAGCAGAAATTGTGGGACAAAATTTGGTGCCATTTGTACCCACTTCCCAGTGTGAAAATGTAAAATATGGAGCTAAAACAAAATTTTTGTGGTAAAAATGGAATTATTGTTTTTTCACTGCCCAATGGTATAAACTCTGTGAGGCACATGTGGTGTCAACATGCTCACTGCACCCCTAGATGAATTCATTGAGAGGTGTAGTTTGTAAAATGGGGTCTCCAATGGGGGATTCTGCTGTTCTGGCACCTCAGGGGCTCTGTCAATGTGACATGGCACCGTCAAACCAGTCCAGCAAAATCTGAACTCCCAAATGGCGCTGCTTCCCTTCTGAACTGTCCACTGTGCCTCAAAAGTCATTTTTGACCACATATGGGGTATCGGAATACTCAGAAGAAATTGCACAACAAATTTTGGGGTCCATTTTCTCCTCCTATGCTTGTGAAAATTAAAAAATTTGTGGCTAAAACATTTTTGTGGTAAAAATATTTATTTTTTCATTTTGACAGATCAACATTTTAAAATTCTTCAAGGTGCTCACCACATATTTAGATAAATTCCCTGAGGGGTCTAGTTTCCAAAATAGTGTCACTTGTGGGGGGTTTCCACTGTCTAGGCACATCAGGGGCTCTCCAAACGTGACATGGTGTCCGCTAATTATTCCATCAAATGGCGCTCCTTCCCTTCTAAGCCCTGCCAGTGATTTTTCTCCACATATTGGGCATCAGCATACTCAGGAGAAATTGCACAACAATTTCTTCTGTTATCCTTATGATAATGCAAAATTTGGAGCTAAAAAACATTTTTGTGGGAAAAATTAGATTTTTTTTATTTTCACAGCTCAATGTTATGAACTTCTGTGAAGCACCTTGGGGGTTCAAGGTGCTCACAGCAAATCTAGATAACTTCCCTGAGGGGTATAGTTTCGAAAATGGGATCACTTGTTGGTGGTTTCCACTATTTAGGCACATCAAGGGCTCTCCAAACGCGTCATGGCGTCCTCTAATTATTCCAGCAAGTTTTGCATTCAAAAAGTCAAATGGCGCTCCTTCCCTTCCGAGCTCTGCCATGTGTCCAAGCAGTAGTTCTCCCTCACATATGAGGAATCGGCATACTCAGGAAAAATTGCATAACAATTTGTTTAGTGCAATTTCTCCTGTTACCCTTGTGAAAATGCAACATTTGGGGCTAAAAACACATTTGCGAGAAAAAATAGATTTTTTTATTTTCAGGGCTCAACGTTATAAATTTTTGTGAAGCACCTGGGGGTTCAAGGTGGTCACCACACATCTAGATAAGTTCCATGAGGGGTCCAGTTTTCAAAATGGTGTCACTTGTGGGGATATCCACTGTTTAGACACATCAGGAGCTTTCCAAACGCAACATGGTGTCTGCTAATTATTCCAGCAAATTTTACATTCAAAAAGTCAAATGACGCTCCTTCCATTCTGAGCCCTGCCATGCGCCCAAACGGTTGTTTTCCCCCACATATGGGGTATCTGCATGCCCAGAAGGAATTGCACAACAAATTATGGGGTCCATTTTTTCCTTTTACCCTTGCGAAAATAAAAAAATGTGAGTCTAAATTAAATATTTGGTGAAAAATGTTAAATGGAAATGTTTTCCTTCCACATTCCATTAATTCCTGTGAAGCTTCTGAAGGGTTAATACACTTCTTGAATGTGGTTTTGAGCACTTTGTGGGATGCAGTTATTAGAATGGTATCACTTTTGGCTATTTTCTGTCAGATAGGCCCCTCAAAGTCCCTTCAAATTTGATGTGGTCCCTTAAAAAAATGGTTTTGTAAATTTTGTTGGAAAAATGAGAAATCCCTGGTGAACTTTTAACCCTTATAGCTCCCTAACCCAAAAAATTATGTTTCAAAAATTGTGCTGATGTAAAGTAGACATGTGGGAAATGTTATTTATTAACTATTTTGTGTGACATATCTCTCTGATTTAGGGGCATAAAAATTAAAAGTTTGAAAATTGCAAAACTTTCAAAGTTTTCGCCAAATTTCCATTTTTTCACAAATAAATGCAAGTCATATTGAACAAAGTTTACCACTATCATGAAATAAAATGTCACGAAAGAAAAACCTCAGAATCAGTGGGATTCGTTCCAGAGTTATTACCTCATAAAGTGACACTCACTGGTCAGAATTGTAAAATTTGTCCTGGTGATGAAGGTGAAAACAGGCTTGGGGTGTAAAGGGGTTAAACTCAGCCAGCAGAATAACAAATACCGCTTGTATTCCTGTGGCATTAGCAGTAGGCCACGTTCACACGCTCAGTATTTGGTCAGTATTTTACATCAGTATTTGTAAGCCAAAACCAGTAGTGGGTGATAAATACAGAAGAGGTGACGTGTTTCTATCAAACTTTTCCTCTAATTGTTCCACTCCTGGTTTTGACTAAAAGGGGTTGTCCACTACTAGGACAACTACTTCTTGAACTAAATGTTTGGCCCCGATAAAATAGAAAAAAAACCTATACTCACCTACGGTGATTCCGTTTGTGGTTTTCCATGCTGTATATAGGGGCAGGGACTGATCCCTACGACGTATGCTTAGACCTCCAATTAGTGTTATATTACCAAAGCCAAATGTATTTATACTTGATCTGTGGGCTTCATATATGACAAAGCTGCTTCTGTTTGCATGATTTAGGCATTTATGTTCTTATGACATAAACAACCACACAGGCAAAATGTCCATACAAAGTCCTCTGTGTATCTATACGTCTAGGAAAATGGACCTTTCTTATAAACCAATTTACTTTGCCAATTTAGAATATTGAGCATACAAACGAATAACTTATATTTACCATCTCCTGACAATTGCTGGCTCCTATGTGTTTTCCTATAGAATAAAAAGATGAGCTAAATGATGCAATGTAATACTTTTTGCTTGCTCTATTCAGCGTGTGTAAGCCAAGTAATTAAGAGTTGGAACGACGACATAAAAAAGTCAAAATGTACAAAAAAAAAAAAAAAAATCAGACGAACAAAACCTTCATATGGGAATAATAAAAAAATCCTTAATCAGCAGAAAATAAAATGTCATCTAATCCAGCATAATGATTTACAGATATCATTTTCCACAAATAGGTTGAAATGAATAGATTTATTTTTGTGGGTGACCTTAGAGACGACATGTGAAATCGCCAGACGTCTGTTTTTTTAAGTACAGGTATCATCCTTGAAAAAGTTAAATCTCTAGACACTTCTTTATGAGAACTCTACATTGTACCATTCCTATTCTATTCCTCATGGAAATGTATGAAAAAAATTGACCACTGGGTGATACAATTCTGCTTGTATCTGATCAGTGCCCACTTTGGTCCTCACAGTGGTCCTTTTAACGTAGTAATTAAAAAAAATTAAAAAATATGCCTCTCACCTGTCCCCTTCTGCCTCCTCTATCCCCTAGTGCAGATGGCACAAATCTGTGACGCCTTTGACGAGACATCCTACAACTCCTGCTTCTGTTGGCTTCAGATAGGCTGTGGATTGTATAGGTTACGTCCTTAGATCCCAGTCACACAAATTTCAGACATGATTGCGATATCATTAGTATGATATTTTAAATCTTTCTTTTCCAGATTGATCAGTTTAGAACCCTGGCTACCATTAATGGAAAATTGCTCATGTCCGCTTGCACATTGACTTCTTCCGTACATAGTCCATTGTGCACATGGACAGCAGAGTGATCCAAAATATGCTCGTCTGAACTGTATATGTGGGTTTGAGATTTCTAAAGTCAGGGTGACAGACAGAAACTGAATTATTGTTTTCCCATAAGTTAGAAGTTGCATAAAAATAGGAGAACATTACTATAATACAGGCTCGGCAGAGATAGGCGTGATGGGAAATATTTTACATGTCTGTTGGGATTACTCTTCGCAGCTCACAAACTGGACATACATACACAAAATGATGTATTTTGGCAAAAAATGGGTAAGTACTCGCCCTTATGTTCTTTTGGCTCAAATGTTACGACACCAAAGCCAAGAAATTTATGGAAAACTTTTTGTTTATTGTTTTTCTCAATATCCAATACGTAAGGATGAATGATTTTTAAAATATAAATATCAACTAGTCCAGGAATTATTGCACTTATGAAACCAGAGGTGAGGTTTCCATCACTCGTTGCTACTTTATCTTTTTATTGTTTAACACTTTTATTTTATCGTGATTTTAACGTTTTCTGGGTCATTTATTCCTGACGACTGATGATGTGTCATGATTCCGCCTACATTTTTGGATGAAAGGAAACAGCAAACTAAATATTTCTCTGCAAAGCGTACACAAGTGCCCACTGGAATTTTAAATAGTTCTTATTTGGTGTACTTTAAAAAATTTGTTACACTAAATATGAACCAGACGTGTTATGCAGCTGCAGCGCACATGTAAGAAGCGTGTTACAGAGGCACAGAAAGCAGGTCTTACCTGATGGACGTTGTTAAAGATTGCATTAGCCGTTTTTTAAATTTTGGAATACAGTTGTAAGTGCAAAGAGACACTATATCCATAAGTGACAGATATTAGGCCATAAACTTGAGCATTTGGTGGGCGACTGATGGATGATACAGTCTCCATAAAGTAATGAAAATGCAAATGTTGTGGATAATGTTAAAGGGGTTGTCCAGGATTTTAACATCGATGGCCTATCCTTAGACTAAAGGTCACATGACCGTATTTTCTCAGACAACTCTCTTCTTGACCCCTTACAATCAGGTTTCCGCTCTTTACATTCTACTGAAACTGCCCTCACTAAAGTCTCTAATGATCTACTAACAGCTAAATCTAATGGTCACTGCTCTCTGCTGATTCTCCTGGATCTCTCTGCAGCATTCAACACTGTGGATCACCAGCTCCTCCTCACTATGCTCCGCTCTATAGGCCTCAAGGAAACTGTTCTCTCCTGGTTCTCCTCCTATCTCTCTGACCGCTCCTTCTCTGTGTCTTTTGCCGGCTCCTCCTCCTCTCTCTTTCCCCCTACTGTCGGGGTTCCTCAATGATCAGTCCTAGGCCCCCTTCTTTTCTCCTTATACACCGCTCCCATTGGACAAACAATCAGCAGATTCGGTTTTCAGTACCATCTCTGAGCTGATGACACCCAATTATACACCTCTTCTCCAGACATCACCCTGCATTATTACAAAATACCAGTGATTGTCTTTCTGCTGTGTCTAACATTATGTCCTCCCTCTGTCTAAAACTGAATCTGTCAAAAACTGAACTACTCGTATTTTCTCCCTCCACTAACCTACCTGTGCCCGATATCGCCATTTCCGTTTGTGGCTCAACCATTACTCCCCAGCAACAAGCCTGCCGTCTTGGGGTCATTTTTGACTCAGATCTTTCCTTCACTCCTCACATCAAATCACTCGCTCGTTCATGTCATCTACACCTCAAAAACATCTCAAGAATCAGGACTTTTCTCACCTTTGACTCGGCAAAAACTCTTACTGTAGCTCTTATTCATTCTCGTCTGGACTACTGCAACTCTCTACTTATCGGGCTCCCTCTTACTAAACCCTCCCCTCTCCAATCCGTCCTTAACGCAGCAGCCAGGATCATATTCCTCGCCAACCACTACACCGATGCCTCTTCCCTTTGCCAGTCATTGCATTGGTTACCCATCCAATATAGAGTTCAATTTAAACTTATCACACTTACCCTCAAAACGCTCCATGCTTCAGTACCCCCCTACATCTCCTCCCTTGTCTCAGTCTACCACCCTATACGAGCCCTCCATTCTGCCAGTGACTTAAAACTAAAATCCTCCATAATCCGAACTTCCCACTCCCGTCTCCAAGATTTCTCGAGTGCTGCGCCAATTCTTTGGAATGCACTACCCAGGATAGATCGATTAATTCCCAATACCCACAGTTTCAAGCGGACCCTAAAAACCCATTTCTTTAGACTGGCATATCGCCTCCACACACTATCTGTCCATCCCAGTTGTCCGTCCCAGTTTTCCCTTTCCCCCATATTAAAATCTTCTTCAATTTCAGGTTCATACCAACCATGCACATAATAGCCTCGGTCAGCACTGCACACATACTGGCAGGCGACCAGTCCATGTATTATTTATCCTAACTCGCCCGCCCTTTAACACATTCTGTGCACTCTCTCTATATCAACCCCTCCCTTCTCCCCTCTCCCATGTATAACTCTGAGGCTCTACTGACATTCCTCACCCACTGGAAACCATCCTCTATCTCCATACAGCACTCAAAATGTTCATACAAATCATTGCACTACCTGCTCTTTCTCTTCTCTCTCCTTTTACTAGTCACAGGCGACATCTCCCCCAACCCTGGGCCCCCCTCCACTAGCATATATTACTCTCCTCCAGCTGCATATAGAAACCCTGCTAATCTTATTAACGTTCAGTGCATGCCCTCTCCTATCGATTTCCATTGTGCTCTCTGGAACGCACGGTCTGCGTGTAACAAACTAACTTACATCCACGATTTTTTCCTCTCTAATTCCCTTAACCTTCTGGCTATCACAGAAACCTGGATTCAGCAGCCAGACACCACTGCTGCTGCTGCTTTCTCGTTTGGTGGGCTGACATTTGCACATACCGCCAGACCTGGCAACAGACAGGGTGGAGGTGTTGGTCTGCTCCTTTCCTCACAATGTGCTTTCCAGGTCATCCCCCCGGTTCCCTCACTTATGTTTCCTTCCTTTGAAGTCCACACCATCAGACTCTTTAAACCCTTCTCCGTGCGAGTGGTGGTTGTGTATCGCCCTCCAGGCTCCTCCCACCAGTTCTTGGATCACTTTGCTACCTGGCTTCCTCACTTTCTATCCTGTGACATCCCCACCCTCATCATGGGTTACTTTAACATCCCCATCGATGATCCCCTCTCCCAATCTGCCTCTCATCTACTTTCTCTAACCTCTTCATTCCGTCTCTCACAGTTTACTAATGCTCCTACCCATGAAGACGGGAATACTCTGGACCTGTTTTTTTCCAGTCTCTGCTCGCTGGATGACTTTACCAACTCCCCTTTCCCGCTCTCGGACCACAACCTTCTTTCCTTCTCTGTCAAGAATTGTCTACTCACCCGGGACACCCCCACTTACCACACTTATAGGAATACACGTACCATTAATACCCAGCAGCATATGGACAATCTCCACACATCTTTAGCCCCCATCTCCTCCTTCTCCTGTCCAGACTTAGCATTGTCACACTACATTAATACACTGAAGAGTGCCTTAGATGAAGCAACTCCTTCTACACGCAGAAAGACCCGACACAGACAACGGCAGCCCTGGCACACAATGCAAACACATTTTCTTCAACGTTGCTCAAGGTGTGCTGAGCGTCAGTGGAGAAAATCTCTTTCATCCACTATAAATTCATGCTCAAAACCTATAACTCTGCCCTTCATCTGGCCAAACAATCCTACTTCACCACCCTCATCACCTCAATGTCCAACAATCCAAAACGACTTTTCGAAACCTTAAACTCCCTCCTGAAACCTAAAGCACAGGCCCCCACCACCAACCTCAGCGGGGAGGATCTGGCCACTTATTTCTTTGAAAAAATCAACCACATCCATCAGGACATCTCAGCCCAATCTCCCCAGTGCCTGGATCCCCTTCCCTGCCGCACTTCAAGCTCACTAGCCATCTTTGAGCCTGTAACAGAAGAAGAAGTTACCCAGCTCCTCGCTTCTTCTCGGCCTACAACCTGCAACAGTGACCCCATTCCTTCACATCTCCTGCAGTCCCTCTCACCGGTGGTCACCACTCACCTGACAAAAATATTTAACCTCTCTCTTTCTTCAGATATCTTTTCCTCCTCATTTAAACATGCCATCATAACCCCTTTACTTAAAAAGCCATCCCTGGACCAGAACTGCACTGCTAACTACAGACCTGTATCTAATCTTCCTTTCATCTCTAAACTCCTGGAATGCTTGGTCCACTCCCGTCAAATCCGCTATCTCTCAGACAACTCTCTCCTCGACCCTCTACAATCTGGTTTCCGCTCCTTACACTCCACTGAAAGTGCCCTCACTAAAGTCTCTAATGATCTACTAACAGCCAAATCCAAAGGTCACTGCTCCCTGCTGATTCTCCTGGATCTCTCTGCAGCATTTGACACTGAGGATCACCAGCTCCTCCTCACTATTCTCCGCTCTATAGGCCTCAAGGAAACCGTTCTCTCCTGGTTCTCCTCCTACCTCTCTGACCACTCCTTCACTGTATCTTTTGCCAGCTCCTCTTCCCCTCCTCATCCCATTACTATCAGGGTTCCGCAGGGCTCAGTCCTAGGCCCCCTCCTCTTCTCTCTACACACTGCCCCTATTGGACAAACAATCAGCAGATTTGTGTTCCAGTTTCATCTCTATGCTGACGACACCCAACTATACACCTCTTCCCCTGACATCACCCCTACCCTAATACAAAATACCAAGGATTGTTTGTCTGCTGTCTCTAACATCATGTCCTCCCTCTATCTTAAACTGAATCTCTCCAAAACTGAACTTCTTGTGTTTCCCCCCTCTACTAACCTAACTCTACCTAACATCGAAATTACCTTGGAGTGTTCAACCATAACTCCCAAGCAGCACGCCCGCTGCCTTGGGGTCATATTCGACACTAACCTTTCCTTTACTCCCTATATCCGATCACTCACTCGCTCTTGTCACCTGCATCTTAAAAACATCTCCAGAATCCGATCTTTTCTCACTTTTGAAACTGCTAAAACTCTTACTGTCGTTCTTATTCACTCTCGTCTGGACTACTGCAACTCTCTTCTGATCGGTCTCCCTCTTACCAAAATTTCCCCTCTCCAATCCGTTCTGAATGCGGCAGCCAGGGTCGTATTTCTGTCCAGCCGCTTCACCGATGCCTCCACCTTGTGCCAGTCATTACACTGGTTACCCATTCGCTACAGGGTCCAATATAAACTCATTGCTCTCACCCACAAAGCTCTCCACAGTTCTGCACCACCTTATATCTCCTCTCTCATCTCAGTCTATCATCCTACACGTGCCCTCCGTTCCACAAATGACCTAAGACTAACATCCCCCATAATCCGAACCTCGCAGCTCCATCTCCAAGACTTCTTTTGTGCTGCGCCAGTTCTCTGGAATGCTCTACCCCAGACGATCCGATTGATGCCTAGCCCCGATGTCTTCAAGCGCGCTTTAAAAACCCATCTCTTTAAACAAGCCTACCACCTCAAATACCCAGTAAACTAACTTTCCCCTGTTCCCTCCTAAATACTATTCAGAATCTGCTCCCTACTGTTCATCTGTCTCTACACCCTTCATGCACACGATAACTGCACTCGGTAATTGAGTATTGCACTTGAACATACAGGCTGATGACCGGATCATACAGCTTTATATGATAATCCCGACTTATTATAATTGCCTGACCTGAAATAACAAGCACTTTTCACCTATTGTGTCCCCCCATTTCCTTGTAGATTGTAATCTTGCGAGCAGGGACCTCACTCCTGATGTAACTGTTTAAGCTGTCTTACCTTGTATTGAATTTATTGTCTGTACATGTCCCCGCTTAATTGTAAAGCGTTGCGGAATATGTTGGCTCTATATAAATAACAATTATTATTATTATTATTTAGTATATCAAGGCTGCATTATACAATATATGTACATTCTACCTTTTGTGTCTCCCCCATTTCCTCATAGACTGTAAGCTTGCGAGCAGGGCCCTCACTCCTTTCGATATGAGATATGCTTATTCTGTATTGTCTGTATAAGTCCCCCCCTAAAATTTGTAAAGTGCTGCGGAATATGTTGGCGCTATAAAAATAAAAATTATTATTATTATTATTATTATTATTTTCTCTCACCGGAGAAAATCGGTTCGATCAGAGTTTGATCACAGTATGATCCAATTTTCTTGGATGTGGAGAAAATGGAACAAATTTTTTTCCATCGTCTCCATTTTTCCAGTCGATGAAAATTGTATAGCACAAGTGATAGGACGATCACAGCTTCAAGTCCCCTAAAAAGACTAAAAAATACAGTAAAAAAGGTTTTTAAAAATATGAAATAAATAAAAAAAAATACAAAAGTTCAAATCACCCCTCCCGTTTTCCCCATTAAAAATAAAACAAATAAATAAAATTGATTGCGGCATTCAGAAAAGTCCGATCTATCAAAATATAAAATAAATTCATTTGATTGGTAAATGGTATAAAGAGAAAGGAAATCAAAACGCCAGAGTTATGTTTTTTTAGCCGCCGCAACATTGAAATAAAATGCAATAAGAAGCGATCAAAATATCGTATCTACCCCAAAAATGTTATCAGTAAAAACCTCAGCTCAGGGCGCAAACAATAAGCCTTTAACCTCACATAGCCCCAGATCCCGAAACATTAAAATTTACGGATCTGTGAAAATGGCGACAAATAGTTTTTTTTTACTAACTTCTACATCTTTTTACCACTTAAATAAAAAAAAAAACGATACATGTTTGGTATCTTCGTACTCATACTGACCTGGAGAACCATATTGCCAGCTCCGTTTTATCATATAGTGAACATGGTAAATAAAAACACAATGGTGACAAGGTATCTCTCCTCACCATTTCCAGGTTGTCCAGATGAGTACTTTTTATATA
Source organism: Phyllobates terribilis (assembly GCF_046119375.1). Taxonomy (NCBI): domain Eukaryota; kingdom Metazoa; phylum Chordata; class Amphibia; order Anura; family Dendrobatidae; genus Phyllobates; species Phyllobates terribilis. The sequence continues at coordinate 1,149,655,578 of NW_027362761.1, read as the reverse complement.
TGACTGTATTTACTATTGGATACTTTTTACCATTCAGTTATAGTTGCTCACTATTACTATGTTGATCTAATGAGCACTTTGCATGTGACTGCAGTTATCATTGTATATTATTTATCATCTATTTTAGTTACTATTGTGGACTCTATTGTAATTATACTGCATATTAGCATAGACGGCCTTCTACTCAATAAGGGATTTTTACTGTATACTCTGCTATGCTTTCTATATGCCAACTTATAGCTTGATGATTTAATTATGTTTTGAGTCTCATTTGTTCCACTAGGATCTTATATATATCTCCTTGCGTTGTTTTGTTCCCTGGATTGGTGGGGTCTCTTTGTCACATTTCTCCCCATTTTTTTCAACTTTTATGTCAGATAAATTACTAATAAAGCTCATTATTATTTATTTAGTTGCATCTGCTTCCATTTGTTTTGGTTCTTCGTCATTAGAAAATGACCTATTGTTCGATATCACTAATTATATAAAAATATCAGAAATTTTGCAGTTTTTCATTAGGCTTTATACTTGACTTATACATCCTATTTTCTATGAATGACTTTTCAGAAGGCTGATTATCGTCGGAGACAGAATTAAAATGAAAGGTAACTTCCCTATAAACAGCAAGTAACATGCGTGCAGGCTTGGACTGGCCCACAGGAGAACAGGAGAATCCTCTGGTGGACCTCTCTGCAAGAATGGCCACCACCCTCTTATAAGAGCAGTACTTGGCAGTATATACTTGAATCACTATGTACAGAAAAAGCATCTTATTCATGTAACAATCTACCCAGTTCATTGTTACAGTGAAGGAAATAATTATTTGATCCCTTGATGTTTTTGTAAGTTTGCCCACTGACAAAGACAGAAACAGTCTATAATTTTAAGGATACGTTTTTTGTAGTTGATGATGAGGGTTGCGCACATGTGAGGAGGAATTTTGGTCCACTCCTCTTTGCAGATCATCTCTAAATCATTCAGATTTTGAGTCTGTCGCTTGGCAACTCGGAGCTTCAACTTCCTCCATAAGTTATCTATGGGATTAAGGTCTGGAGACTGGCTAGGCCATTCCATGCCCTTACTGTGCTTCTTTTTGAGCCATTCCTTTGTTGCCTTGGCTGTATGTTTTGGGTCATTGTCTTGCTGGAAAACCCAGCCACGACCCATTTTTAATGTCCTGGCGGAGGGAAGGAGGTTGTCACTCAGGATTTTATGGTACATGGCTCCATCCATTCTCCCATTGATGCAGTGAAGTAGTCCTGTGCCCTTAGCAGAGAAACACCCCCAAAACATAATATTTCCACCTCCGTGCTTGACAGTGGGGACGGTGTTCTTTGGGTCATAGGCAGCATTTCTCTTCCTCCTAACACGCTGAATTGGGTTAATGCCAAAGAGCTCAATTTTTGTCTCATCTGACCACAGCACCTTCTCCCATTAACTCACAGAATCATCCAGGTGTTCATTGGAAAACTTCAGATGGGCCTGCACATGTGCCTTCTTGATCAGGGGAACCTTGCGGGCACTGCAGGATTTTAAACCTTTAAGGCGTAATGTGTTACCAATGGTTTTCTTGGTGACTGTAGTCCCAGCAGCCTTGAGATCATTAACAAGTTCCCACCGTGTAGTTTTAGGCTCATCTCTCACCTTCCTCGTGATCAAGGATACCCCACGAGGTGAGATTTTGCATGGTGCCCCAGATCGATGTTGACTGACAATCATTTTGTAGTTCTTCCATTTTCTTACTATTCCACCAACAGTTGTCTCCTTCTCATCCAGCATGTTACTTATGGTTTTGTAGCCCATTCCAGCTTTGTGCAGGTCTATGATCTTGTCCCTGACATCCTTAGAAAGCTCTTTGGTCTTGCCCATGTTGTAGAGGTTAGAGTCTGACTGATTAATTGACTGATTAATTGAGTCTGTGGACAGGAGCCTTTTATACAGGTGACTATGTAAGACAGCTGTATTTAATGCAGGTAACGAGTTGATTAGGAGCTTCTAACTGGCCTGTAGGAGCCAGAACTCATAATGGTTTGTAGGGGATCAAATACTTATTTCTCACTGCAAAATGCAAATAAATTTATCTAATTTATACAATGTGATTTTCTTGATTTTTTTGGGGGGATATTCTATCTCTCAATGTTAAAATTAACCTACCCTTAAAATTATAGACTGTTCATGTCTTTGTCAGTGGGCAAACTTACAAAAACAGCAAGGGATCAAAAAATTATTTCCTTCACTGTATTTAAATTTGTGATTGAGGATAATATCACATTTGCATTTAGGTGAAAAGTGGGGCCCTGGAGCTGGTTACTGGCGGGCCCTTGGCACCCCAGTCCGACACTGCATAGGTTCCACCGTTCACAATTGTTGATGTCACAGCTCACCTCCTCACCCGCCTTGCACAATGATGATGCGCCCAGGGGATGGGGACGACTCAGTACCCGGGCCTTTGCCTGGTTTGGTGGTGTCGCGGTGGTTGGCTCCTGGGCCCGTACCCTGGGGTCACTCTTGAAAAATGGGATAGGAACTTGGATAAAAAATAAATAGTTTGTGACGCCACCTGTGGTACCTGGTAAGGATTATCAGCGCTGCTTCAGACCTCCGGGGGTGTTGGGATGGCAGCTGAGGTGTTTCTGCTCCCCACAGGTGGAGCGGGCCCCTGGGGCAGGGTGGTGTGAAGGGATGCAGGAGAGAGGGGACCCAGCCGGGTCAGAGGAAGAACAGACACACACACCGGGGCTAGTTTCAGTACCTTTACTGCAGATGTTAGGCAGGTATGGTCCGGGGTACTTGTAGGTGGTGTGCACTTCTGGACTTGCTCCCCAGTGAGCGGGTGTAAGGCCTCCTTTCTGTATCTTCCTGTCTCTCTCCCTGGAGCTTCTGACCTGCCTGGAACAGGGTCTAGCTCCCTTGATGTTTCTCTCTCACCCGTTTTGCTTGGCGGCGAGGGCTTTCCCACTGGTTACCACGATCCCTGGACGTTGGGGCCTTCATGGTACCTAGTCCTCTGAATGTGCGGTATTCACAGGTGGACTGAGGGATATGAAATCCTCCTCAGTATGCCGGATTCCCTACTGGGCATAGAGATCCCAATAGGCTCGGGCCCGGTGCCCAACTTGCATCAGGGGACGAACCCTCTGTGGTTCCTCTGTCCCAGATGGCTCTTCTCCTCTACTCTGCCTTCTGGCCCACTCTAGGCCCTCACTGGCCAGACTAGCCCGCAGCTTGGGCCTAGCCTGGCTTTCGGCCACACAGACTTCAGCAGGGGCGGACACAGACTGTAGTGGGCCCCTGTGCAAGAAATTTTTGGGGGACCCCCCTGCGCTTCATAAGGCAACAAAGTTATGTAAACATAACCCCCCCATGTGCAGCTCACCCCCCCGTGTGCATCTCTCACCCCCCCATGTGCATCTCTCACCCCCCCCATGTGCATCTCTCACCCCCCCATGTGCATCTCTCACCCCCCCCATGTGCATCTCTCACCCCCCCATGTGCATCTCTCATCCCCCCCATGTGCATCTCTCATCCCCCCCATGTGCATCTCTCATCCCCCCCATGTGCATCTCTCATCTCCCCCCCCCATGTGCATCTCTCATCCCCCCCACTCCTAGTTAATTAATTGTATTTAAGAAAAATAAAACTTGTTATACTTACCCCCATGCGATCCCTGCAGAATCTTGGCGCTCGTCCACGTCGCTGCCACCAGGCTCTCCTGACGTTCGGCCATGTGACGGTGCCACATACATAGCCAACAGCTTTTGTTTTGGCCAAAAGATTTTTAAAGCCGCCACCACGATAAGGTAGACTCTTCTGGCCGGGCCCTACTCTAACCTATTAAAATTTTCTTAAAATATCCAATACTCTTTTTAGAAATATTTTTATTTAGTTTTCTTTAAGGGAATGTGTCATATAAATTTTTTTTTAAAATGACCAATAATACCACATACAGGGAATACCGCCACACCATGACCAGACCACATATTACCACAACATAGTGACCGAATAATACCACACAGAAGGGAGAAAAACTGCGACACCATGACCAGACCACATATTACCACCACATTACTAATATTACCACCACATTACTAATATTACCATAAGTGTCATTATACACGGGAGCTCTATACATGGTATGTATAATGTAAGTGTCCAGGTAATCTAGTGATCACCAGTGACATTATACACAGGAGCTCTGTATATAGTGTCAGTGTACAGGTAATACAGTGATCACCAGTGACATTATACACAGGAGCTCTGTATATAGTGTACAGGTAATACAGGGATCACCAGTGACATTATACACAGGAGCTCTGTATATAGTGTACAGGTAATACAGGGATCACCAGTGACATTATACACAGGAGCTCTGTATATATTGTCAGTGTACAGGTAATACAGTGATCACCAGTGACATTATACACAGGAGCTCTGTATATATTGTCAGTGTACAGGTAATACAGTGATCACCAGTGACATTATACACAGGAGCTCTGTATATAGTGTACAGGTAATACAGTGATCACCAGTGACATTATACACAGGAGCCCGGTACATAGTATATAGTGTAAGTGTACATGTAATGCACTGACTCACTGGTGACGTCTCTAGGTGAAGTCCTTCAGCTACGCTTTTCTCCTTCATCCAGCACAGACCGCCATCATGTCTTCCAGCCAGGACTCGTCTCTGCATAAAATAACACAGTTATCTAGAGCACATTCCCCAACTTCTACATTACGCAGCTGAATACAGACGTGCATCCACCATCAATATATGGTTAGTTATTATGCAACCTACCATTCCAAATATAAATTGTAATCCACCACGGTGCCCCCATTAACTGTAAATAGGCACTTAATATATAATTTAATTAGAACCTCTACTCTATACTTCCTGTTCCCCGCATTCATTATTTACATGCACCCCCTGCCCCAATTCATTATATCATGTCCGTGCTCTCCCCACCCCATCGTCATTTATCATTTACTCTCCCCCACCCCACATTCATTATGTGCAGCTCATTATCCCCCTACTCCTAATTCCCCCATGTGCAGCTCATTTTCTCCCAATTCCCCCATGAGCAGCTCTCACCACCCCCCATGTGCCCCTCTCTCATCCCCCTCCCCCACATGTGCAGCTCTCACCACCCCCCATGTGCCCCTCTCTCATCCCCCTCCCCCACATGTGCCCCTCTCTCATCCCCCTCCCCCCCATGTGCCCCTCTCTCATCCCCCCCATGGGCATCTCTCATCCCCCTCCCCCACATGTGCACCTCTCTCATCCCCCCCATGTGCATCTCTTATCCCCCTCCCCCATGTGCATCTCTTATCCCCCTCCCCCATGTGCATCTCTTATCCCCCTCCCCCATGTGCATCTCTTATCCCCTTCCCCCATGTGCATCTCTTATCCCCCTCCCCCATGTGCATCTCTTATCCCCCTCCCCCCATGTGCATCTCTTATCCCCCTCCCCCATGTGCATCTCTTATCCCCCTCCCCCCATGTGCATCTCTTATCTCCCCCCCATGTGCATCTCTTATCTCCCCCCCCCATGTGCATCTCTTATCTCCCCCCCCCCATGTGCATCTCTTATCTCCCCCCCCATGTGCATCTCTTATCTCCCCCCATGTGCATCTCTTATCTCCCCCCCCCATGTGCATCTCTTATCCCCCTCCCCATGTGCATCTCTTATCCCCCCCACCCCATGTGCATCTTTTATCATCCCCCTCCCCCCACATGTGCACCTCTCTCATCCCCCTCCCCCCACATGTGCACCTCTCTCATCCCCCCCCCCCCACATGTGCACCTCTCTCATCCCCCCCACCCCATGTGCATCTTTTATCATCTCCCCCCACCCCATGTGCATCTCTTATCTCACTCACACACACACACCCCTCCCATTTCCCCCACTCCTAGTAAATTGTATTTTGAAAAAAACAAAACTTGTTATACTTACCCCCATGCGATCCCTGCAGAATCCTGGCGCTCGTCCAAATCGTTGACACTAGGTTCTCCTGACTTCCGGCCATGTGACGGCGCCGTCACATGACCGGAAATCAGGGGAATCATGAAGGCGCTGCCGCAGGAGCGCAGCGCAGCGCTGAGATGTCCCGGACCCGGCGCTTGGCATGGGGCCGGGGGCCCCATGAGGAGAGAGACTCACAAGAGGGGGCCCCCAACGGGGCTCCAAGGGGGCCCCTACCGGCTGGGCCCCACACTGGAGTCAGGGCAGACATGCCCTGATGGCGGCCCTGCTGGAGGGGCCCCCTCTCCCTCGGGGCCCCCGTTCAATGAACCGGCTGCACGGGCGGTAGTTCCGCCCCTGGACTTCAGCTTGTCTGGTGCTGCAGCATCGTGGCACACTCACTGCTTCCCACTGACTGACTTCCTGAACTCCACCCCCAGTATATATATATCTGACAGGGCTCCATCTAGTGGACTTGAGTGGAGGTGACTGCATGTATTGAGGCCACTGGGGAGAATCCATCTGTGCAACACCCAGGAGTTCTGTGACAGCCTGCAGCCGCAGGGCGTCACAATGACCTTTGCACAGATTAAAGCATGCCCAGTTTATACTTCTATACAAATCAATAGGATCTGAGCCAGTCTATTGCAGCAGTTCTCTGGTAGAGAAAACAAGAGCACTCGCTCGGCAGAGAGTTTGGGAGAGATGGGCAAAACATCATTCAACCAACAGCCATCTAAAGTGTATGTAGGCTTTAGAAAATGGTAAGGAATCCCCTTTATGCCCAGATACTTGTAGCTATCCCAACATACTATTGTAGAATCTCTGTTTTTTTTTTGTATCTTTCATCACTGCAGGGGCTTTGTATTTTGCCGGGGAATTCCTTTTTGCCTTTTCTAGATTTCTTTCATTGTATTAAATCCTGATGACTTTATCTCTAAATATTTTGCGTCCCGATCAGAAAACCCTCCTTGAATAAGTTGCTGGGTTGAAGCTATTTCCATTCAGCCCTGACCCTTGTTATGATGGATAGAAGCTATAAATGAATTAGGAAGCTTTTATGTATAAACAGTTTATCTAACATTCATCAACATCTGTTTTATATGGTCCGAAAGGCTGGAGAGTCAGTTCTCATTGATCTATGGCTGCAGTCTATTCAAGAACAGAAGGAGAAAGATGAAAAGTCACTTGATACATTACTGATAGGAAAACTATTTTTTGTTAAATAAGCCACGGGGAATATGCAAATTACAGGGGGCCTTGTCTTTTTATTTTATGAAGCATTATACCTAAACTCTTTCTGGCAAAGTGGCATCATTGCTCTTGGGAGCGGGAACCGATGAGAGGCATATTTTTTTATTTTTTTAATTGCTAAATGAAAAGGACCACTATAGGGACCAAAATGTGCACCCATCAGACACAAACAGAATTCTATCTATCTATCTATCTATCTATCTATCTATCTATCTATCTATGGTAGCTAAAGGCTCACAAGTAGTGTTGAGCAAATTTGTTCGGCATTTCAAATTCGGGTTAGTGTTCAGGGTTCCGGCTTGTTCGCGCCAAAAAATCGGCTTCACCCATGAACATCCCTAATTTGGGATGTTCATGGGCAGAGATGATTTTTTGGCGCGAACAGGTCGGAACCCCGAATACGAACCTGAATTTGAAATGCTGAACAAATTCGCTCAATACTACTCACAAGCTCTGGTGCAACAGGCAAGCATCTCCCATAGTCACTAACATAGTCCCAGCCCCCACTGCACCAGGGGGTCCACCCACCCTTTCCAGACTTCCATTGGCAATGCTGGCCATATATATCTCCAGCAAATGTGTGAACTGTGTGTATGGAGTGGGCTCAGGAGTTGGGCTTGCATCATACACTGCTATAGCATCCAAGTCTAACTGTTGTAGCTCTCCACAAGTGGTCCTTGACTCTTAGACAACTCTTATAATTCTTTTCACTCTTCTGTCTGAAATCTTGCGGGGATCACTTGATCGTGGCCGATTTATGGTGAAATGATGTTCTTTCTACTTCCAGATTATGGCCCCAACATTGCTCACTGGAACCTTCAGTAGTTTAAAAATTATTCTGTAACCAATGCAGCAATAAGGTTGCAAAGGTCTTGAGGCAGCTCACTGGCTTTACCCACCATGAGAAGTTTCTTGTGTGGCACCTTGGTAATGAGACACCTTTTTATAGGCCATCAATTGAATCATCTGATATTATTTTTCACTAAGTGGCAGGATTGCTTTCTAATAGACTTCAGCTGTTGTCATGATTTTCCATGCCTTTTTGTACCTCCCTTTATTAATGCGTTCAATACTTTTCCCCAGTGTCATTTATCATTATAACACATAACTGAAGTCACTTCTCACAGACAAGCCATGAGTTGGGATAGTCAAGGAGTCCAAGGTCAAATGCCAGGGGGGTACGTCATAAACAAAGGGAAAAGACAACAGCATAGTCGGATAACGGTCCGAGGTCAAAATACCAGGAAGATAGTGGATCAGTACAAACAGAAGGATGGTCAGAACAAGGTCCAAGGTCAGGCAATGAAAGATCAACAAGCAGAACACAAGGCACAGAGAGACAAATCACACAGAGCTGAATGTAAGTTTGGCAGAGGTCTGAGACTAACAGCCTAGCTAATTAGCAGAGTAATCACCTGGACAATGAACACCTGGAGACATACAGAACATCCCAGTCTCAGATTGGATGGCCAAGCTGTCAATCAAAGCACCGACAGCTCAGCACACCCCTTCACCAGACTGGACACTGAGCTGTCAATGAAAGTACTGACAGCTTCAGCACACCCCTATACCAGATTGGACTGCTGAGCCATCAGTAACTGCATCCCAGACACACTGTGGGGTGGAATCATGACAATAACTTAATTTATGGACATCTATGGTTTGATTTCGTTTCCTGTGTGGATTGTATGGGTTGTTATAGACATCTGGTGAGAATTTCTTGTCAATAACACCTTTATAAATATATTTACTTAAAAAATGTGTGACATGTTCAATACTTGTTTCACTCACTGTATATATACAGCAGAGCACAATAGAGGACACAACAGGAGAGCTGAAGAGAACAGAGCCCGAGATACCCGGGGGCAGATATGTAACAAAATGTCTTTTATGGACATGTGAGCTTCAGAATTGGACCATGGAGCAATGAGGTCTGGTCTGATAAATAATTTTTATTTTCACATCTTCCAGTGTGTGCACCACTTACAGTACATGGGAAAGAGATGGCACCAGGATGTCATGGAGAGAAGATACGCAGTGTGAAGTTCTGGGTAATGTTCTGCTGAGAAACCTTGGGTCCTGACATTCATGTGGATTGTACTTTGGCATGTACCAGCTACCTAAACATAGTACAGACCAAGTACACCCCTTAGTGATAGTAGTGTGACACCCCTGAGGGTTCGGTCGCCACAGGGGTACTGCATCTCTTTAATGAGGTGTGGTATCTCTCCTTCGAGGTAAGGATGGTGCAGCTGTCAGGACCTCACCTCTGCATCCAACACTACACCTCTCCCACCTGAGGGGGGCTTATATGCACCAGGGTGCTGCCCCAGCCGGGATAAGAGGAGATGGGGGAACCAAAGTTAGGGGGAACCTAGTAGTGGGTGAGGGTGGAGGACGCACATTTAGGTTACACTTTAAAATTCATATTTAATAAACAGCCATCTTGGGCTTATGGTCTTTTGATTGTGATCTTCATCACTGAACGTGGCTTTCTGTGTGAACCTGCAGTTGATGGGGACACGGTCCTCGTACTCCGGCCTTGAGTCGAGGAGCGGGCTAGAGTTAATGGCTGTCTCTACCCGGTCAAGGCCCCTACCCAAGAAGGCCTGAAGGGGAGCTGAGGAGTAAAGCTCCACAGGTAAAAGGATCCAAGAGGGATGCAGACGGAGCGGTATACGCCACCTGTCCTCACTATTCTGGCTTAGTCAGAGGGAGTCCTGCTGCAAAAGGGGTACTGGCCCCCAATATCTGACTCTGTCACTTCACGTCTTAGTCGGAGAAGCCCGGAGGCTCAGTGGATCCCACCGGGTAACGGACGGAGCGGAGTTGCCACCCATACCCTTGTTCTGTGCATAGTCCAGAGGGAGATCCGGCCTTAGTACATGCATCACACCTAGTGGGAACTTCTAGGAACACTCTGGTGCGGGGTCCTGACCAAAGCACCTGAACTACTCGGAGGTTGTCGGACCCCCGGTCCTGGTGGCCGCAGCGTGCCGTGAGGAGCAGGGAGAAGCCTTGCAGCTGTGCATTGTACCGTGAGTAAAGCTTGGAAGACTACCCCTATGGCCTCCGGTTTCTTATTGCATCGCGGCACCGCACCACACCGCACCACATCTCCCACTACGATCCCCATCCTTCTGTTCCCTCTGCCCTGAGGCTCTCCTCCGCCTGTGGGGAGTAGTACCATCTGCTGCTGCCACTACATGTCGCCTCAGAGGACTGAACGCAGCGCTGGTGGAGGATCACTAGAAACCACAGGTGGCGTAGTCAATAGAACCACTCGATTACCACCGTCCCTCCTAGCCCTTATTTTAATGTGACAACCCTGGGCACGGGCCAGGCCTAGGCCACGACTACATCCACCTTCCACCTGGAGGCCCGGTTTCGAGTACCCCCATCTCTCAGGGTCGGCTATCGAGTAGTGAAGTAGGCATCACAGTAGTATAATCAAATTGGCCGTGGCCTCTGTCAATGGAATAATGCCCCTTCATAGATTTTTCAGCAGTGATATAAGGAACACAACAAAGTGTTGTATTTTGTCCGTGAATTGTAGTAATAATTACATTTACTGTATCCACATTAATGAAGAATTGATTTACGCCACCGGGGCATATGATGCACACATGTGATAAATGTACAGTTTCCTTACAACACAGTAAATGGTGTCACAGAAGCAGTGGAGCTCGTCACATGAAATTCATACTCACACATTCCAGATCAAGTGTCACAGATTTACGAGGAAGAGTAAATGAGCCAACTTATGTATGTGGAACCAATCGGGTTTCCAAAAATTAAATCCAATCAGTCTACATGGTGTGACAGTGCCATAGTTATTTCCGCTTCTTTAACCCATTAACACATTTCAGAGCTTCTTAGTTAATAGAGAAGGAATATTAGATAATAAAGTGAACTACTCCAAGAACATCAAAAATGTATTTGTAGTTTATATTTAAAAGGGTTTGGAACTTTGAGGCTATGTGCCCACGATGCAGAAATGAAGCAGAAAATTTCTGCAGCATTTCTGCATCTCCCTGGCAGAAAAAACGCATGCAGATTGTGCATGCGTTTTTCCTGCAGAATACATGCGGAATACATGCGGATTCACATGCGTATCCACATGAGTTAACGCATGTGTTTCCGCATGCGGACTGACAAGCACTTTCCAGGCGATAGCATCACTTGGAAAGTGCTTGACAACTAGGTCACACTGTATAAATCCATGCAAACGGCATGGATTTATACAGTGTGACCGTAAAAATAAAAAAAATAAAGCTATACTCACCCGCAATGCCCCGGCGTGTGCTGCTGCGCTCGTCCTGGCTTCTTCCGGGTTGCCGGCACATCGCGAGACAGCCTGCGGTGACATGACCACGACGTCATCTCAGGTCGTGGAAGGAGAAGCGCTGCCGGCAAGCAGAGAGAAGCCGCCGGACAGGTGAATATAAACTTTATTTTTTATTTTATTCTTTTTTTTACAGGTACAATGGTACCCAGGTCTGGATGAGAGTCTTCTCTCCTCCAGAACTGGGTACCATCCGCACATTGAGACGCATGTTATCCGCTTGTACAAATGTACAGACGCGGATATTATGCGTCTCAATGCAAGTCAATGGCGGCGCTTCCGCTGCGCTTCCGCAAAATTAATGAACATGCTGCGGATTTATGAGTGCTGCAAAAACGCTGCGGAAAAATCCGCAGCATGTGCATTGACATTGCAGAATGCCATTGGGGACCATGGGGTGTGGATTACCATGCGTTTTTGAAGCGTTTCCGCTGCGGAAATTCCGCAGCGGAAACGCATGAAAAACGCATCGTGTGCACGCAGCCTGAATGATTCATATTTGTTTGGTCCCTTAACATTAAGTAGTTCATGTAATGCCTTCCCAACTAGCTTGTCATTGATCAGTTGTAATATTTAGTTAACAAAAGTAAAAGACAGCATCCATACCATGGTGTTCAGTTGCAAAATAGGTGTTTATTCCGCCATCCAAAAACACACAACATTTCAACCCTGTGTGGGTCTTTGTCAAGAATACTAGACAAAGACCCACACAGGGTCGAAACGTTGTGTGTTTTGGGATGGCGGAAAAAAGACCCACACAGGGTCGAAACGTTGTGTGTTTTGGGATGGCGGAATAAACACCTCTTTTGCAACTGAACACCCTGGTATGGACGCTGTCTTTTACTTTCGGATGCTGATATTTCCTCAAGTGGGTTCCTTGAGGATTATGAACGTGCGTCCCTTGCAGTGAGTGCTGCTGACCACCATTTTTCCTGGATGTAATATTTAGTTAAGACTTGAGTTTTAAATTTTCCTGCAGTGCCACCACAGCAAAAATTAAGTATTACACAGTACCCGTTCAAATCAATAGGTTGTGTAATATAGAACAGAGCAGAACTGGTCCTCAGGAGAAGGAGAAGGTCTTGGTATCTGCCTTCAACTCTACACAAGATTCTGGATTCTGGACAGAGGATGATCTTTCCTCCCTACAGTAACTCAGAACTCCCACACAGGGTAGGAGAATTGGGTTTTAGAACCTGGACAACCACTTTGCCATTTTGGTGGCTAAAATGTTCCAAAATTGTGTGCCAAATATTTTCTTTAACTGCTGCCTGTCATAGCACGGTGTCTTTATATCATCCTAATGGAATGAGCCAGTTTACATTAGGATGTAAATGCCCCCACGATGTAGTATTGCCAGAATTCTACCTCAATTACCAAGCTCACCCCTCATTGTAAGCATTGACACAATGGAGTTGAGTGTTCCTGTTTGTATTAGTTAACACCTTAGATGCAGTGGTTGAAACCACATCACACATGGCGTAAAAGGAAAAATAAAGAACAAACAATGGCTGAATTGCTGTTTTTCCTAATTTTAGCAAAAATGTAACTGCTTTCGGACCGCCCATAGACAATTGACATCTGAGCGATCCGTGCTGTACTCTGTAGTCACCTTCTAAAATGTCACTACATAGTAGAGCAGGGAGCCGGTTGCCAGACACAGCCAGACTCCCATAAAGAAGGCAGAGATGGTTTATTATCCTGAACAAGTGCTATATATACAGTAATAGGAAGCACTAGTGGTGCATCCTCTTACGGACCCAGCTATCATGGCATCGCTGGGAGTAGAGAGGGAGCAGGAGCTGCTGGGTCCTAAGAGACCCAGTCAGACCTGCTTTCCAGCTAGGAGGCTGATACTCCCCTGTAACTGGGGCTAATATACCAGTCGCAGTTACAAGGGAAGTCAAGTAAAAAAAAAATTAAATGATGAAAGGGCTTTTATGATCTTATGGGGGGGCATAATATGTAAAATCCCACCAAGGACAACATCTGCAAGGAGTTTGTATGTTCTCCCCGTGTTTGTGTGGGTTTCCTCCGGGTTCTCCGGTTTCCTCCAACACTCCAAAGACATACTGAGAGAGAATCTAGATTGTGAGCCCCAATGGGAACAGTGATGATAATGTCTGTAAGATGCTGTGGAATTAATGGCGCTATATAAGTGAGTAAAATAAATAAATAAATAAAATAAATATGTGAAATAAATGAAAAATAAATAAATTAAAAAAAACACTGTCTGATATATATAAAATTAATTGTTACAGAAAGGAGAATACATTTTAAAATGTATTTCAGTGGTCTTTTGTGGTTATAAATAGTGTTGAGCGAATTTGTTCGGTGAATGTTCGAAAGTTTCAAATTCGTCACGAATATGGCACATTCGGATTCGTGATCGCAAAGGCGAGGAAGTTTTCTTAAAATCGGAAAAGTTAGACGAATTTGCGCAGTACCACGAATACAGGGCAACCACGGAGTTTTGAACAGTTTTGTTAGCATAGTGCAAGTGTATGATGAGCGGTCACATGTGCCAGGTGAGTTTGGGAGCTGTGGAGAGCTTAGAACAGGTCAGATCAGCGGCGCACTGTTTTTTTTTCTTTCCTGTGGGCGGTAACTTTAACTGAGAAAAGTGCGGCCAGCCAATCATAGTGCAGGAAGCATCTACACTGTCCAGACATAAGGGCTTCTGCAATTGGCTGCAGAAATCGCATGTCCTCTCAATATAAAAAGCTGCCATGTTCCCTCAGCGCCATTATATCCATGTCACTGCTGGAGACAGACGCAGCTCAAGTGTTCTCCTGTGTAATGAGAGATATTAGCTAGATAGATGGACGGTTGTGTGGTAGTCAGATAGTGTAGATAATTCCTGGCCTGTGTACCTCTGCAACCGCTGGTGCAGCACATTTTTGGTGTTTTTGTGCAAGTACTGAGATTCTGACAGAAACAGAGGGCCCATGCCATACAATAGTGATGTGCACCGCTGGTATAGAGCTCCATGTCTCACTATACCTTGAATCTTTTTTTGCACTTGCTAATGTGATCAAGCAAGCACAGTGCACCTTTTTATTTAGTCGGGTTGAAATTGTGCTCTGCACAGTCTGCAGAGCTTCTTATTGCAGAGCACAAAATCTGTTTTTTTTCTGCTGTTATTGTGATATTGAAAGCTGTGTGCACTAAAGTTTTTTTTAGTGTCAGATACTATTTTTAGTGAACTTCAGGTGGTTTCAGAATAAAAAAAATATGTTTTTTCTCTTGCTATGCCCAGTCCAACAAATATTTTTTCCTGTGCCAAAAGTCATACAGTGCTATAAACCAGCTACTACGTCAGTGGCGGTCAAATTCAGCTTGTACGCACAGTCAAACCTATATATATTTTTGGTTGGCATTCCACCAAAGGTTTTTTACCGTGGCAAAGTTGATCCAGTCTGCTAAAAGGCAGATCCTATTTTAGTGGCGTTGAACTTGTCTTGGTTTCACAGTAAAAAAAACAAACTTCTCTTACTAGGCCCATATAGAGGGAGAGGCTCAAGAGCAAAAAAGACGATCCATAGGTCCTTATTATTCTTATTTAAAATAAATAACTCTTTATTTAAACAGGGTAATTGAAAGGAGGTGAACATACAGACATGTATTAAAAACACCACACAATCGCGTGCCACATGTGTATGAACCACATATTACATATATACGATTATCACATAGATCGAAAAGTAGGGTAAATAGCGCCCCAAAGGAAAGAGAAACAGAGTTCAAATTCCATCATAAAAATCATATATGTATCAGTCCAGGGGCAGAACAATATGATTGATTGTGGTAAACTTAGCTATACGCTTTTGATATTAGTTACCACTATATGTGGCAGTAATACTGTGCCCTGTCCTAACAGATATGTTGATCTTACTAGGCCCAGTCCAAAAAAAATTTTTTCCTGTGCCAAAAGTCATACAGTGCTATAAGCCAGCTACTACGTCAGTGGCGGTCAAAGTCAGCTGGACACAGAGCTTATGCAAAGTAACCCAAAAATATTTTTTGCTCTGAGTAAAGTGATACAGATAGCTTGATCTGAGTTTGAAATATTTTGGAGCATATATTCTATGTCATACTGGCCTCATCCACATTCAAAAAAAAAATGTCTTCTGTTCCTAAAGTAATACAGCAGCGGACATTTCAGTTTGAAATTGTTAGGAGAATATATCGTAGGTTTTATCGGCCTCATTCACACTAACAAATTTCTTTTGTCTGTTAGTAATGTTATACGGCAGGCCATATCTTACCTTTTCATTTAGTGTCGCTGAAATTCAGGTGTGTGCTGAGCTATTGCCCACGAAGAAAACATATTTTTCTTTAGTTAATTGCGTGCTTCTACCACTGTATCTGACCAACATGAGTGGGAAAAAGAGAGGGCGTGGTGGAAGGGGGAATAGGCTTGGTGTTCAAGGTGTACTTGGGGTACTTGGTAATGTTAGTGAAAGCACTAGTGAACCAACACAAACAGGTCCTATCCAAAGACAACTGACAACTTATGTTAGTGGATGGCCTACTACACTCCCTTCCTTTGGCAGCCGCACAGCGATACGCCTTGTTGAGAAGGCCCAGAATGAGCAGGTGCTCCAGTGGATGGCAAGCTCTGCTTACAGTGGCCTCTCCTCTTCTTTCTCCACCTCAAAATCACACGCAGTACAGTCCACAGAGGTGGCACCCCAATTACCCATGCTTCCTTGCGCCTCACAACTGGCCAACTGCCCAACTGACTGTAGCGAACCACAGATGGGCGAATTTGTAGAACTCTTCACCCATTCTACACCATGGGCATCAGAAGTATACTCCAAACAGTCACAGAATCAAGGGGAGGAAAGCATCTGCACCGATGTCCAAGACTTTTTTAGCTTGGATTAAGGGCAGGATGAAGTAGGGTCCGAGCAGGTTCCTGACCCTTGTCACCAGACGTTAACCACAGGGGAGGGAGGTGATCCCGATGAGACTAAAATACTTGAGGCTCATGCGGACTGTACTGTGCTGTCAGGGCAACAAGAGGAGAGGGGTCACTCTGAGGGCAAGGAATGGGATAACACATTGGATGATGACAAGGTTGAAGATCCTACTTGGTGTGAACCCAGAGTCGCGCAGCCGAGTAGCTCATCTGAGGAGGTGGAAGAGGAAGACTAGGAGGTTACATTTCTCCCTACGGCGCAGACACAGAGTGATGCAAGCACGAGGAGCACTGCATCCTTAGACACAACCGTGCCTGTGGCCAGCAGCAGTCACTGGTCTGCAGCTCACAGGGGAAGCAAGGGTTGCCTAGCATGGGCCTTTTTTGTCACTGCAAAGGATGAGCCAACTCACGTTATCTGCAAACTTTGCGATAAAAAACTCAGTAGAGGGAAAAACTGCAATAATTTGACTACTACATGCATGATTGTTTACATGCTCAAGCAACATTCTTTATGCTGGGAATCTTACCGCGCTGAAATGCGGACCAGCGCACCTCAACAACCATCAGCTGCCCCATCAAATGCATCTGCTACTTCTTCCTCCTCCTCTGTTACCGTGCCAAGTATTGTCACGCAGGTCTCCCATCGCAGAAACTCCGGTTCTTTACCCACTCCAGTCAGGCTGAGTGACAGCCCATCAGCTATAATGGAAGTGGACATGCCTGCTGTGTTTGTTTCACCGAGCACACCACATGTTTCTCAATCCACCGTAACATCTGCACCTCACTCACGCTCCACCAGTTTTTCCGGTTCACCATACTCTGCCCTCTCTCAGCACTTTAGCCAGCCCTCGGTCCTGCAGTTGTGGTCACGTAAAAGATTGTTTCATCCTACACATGACAAATCTAAGAGGTTGAACTCCACCATTTCCAATCTGTTGGCCACGGAAATGCTGCCTTTTCGCCTGGTAGATACAGACAGTTTCCGAAAACTGATGGCCGTTGCAGTCCCCCAGTACAATTTGCCCAGTCGCCATTACTTCTCTAATAAAGCTGTGCCTGCGCTATACCAGCATGTCGCAGACAACATCACCCATTCCTTGTCTAAATCTACATGTGCCAGGGTGCATTTCACCTCAGACACCTGGACGAGTAAGCATGGCCAAGGGCGCTACATCTCGCTGACTGGGCACTGGGTGACTCTGGTGGCTGTGGGTGCAGGCGGGGAAGGGGCTGCTCCACAAATCTTGGAATCCCCAAGGCTTGCAGAAGAAACTCTGTATTTCCCACTTCCTCCGCTGCTTCTGCATCCTCCACCTCCTCTAACGCCTCCACCTGCGCACTCAACCTCTGCCTTACCAAGACACACGTTCCAAGGGTGCTGAGCGAATACACACCACCTCCGTACTGTGCAGTCAGGGCTCACCGTAATCAGGCCGTCTTCAAATTAATATGCCTTGGAGATCGCAGTCATACAGGTGAAGAGTTGTGGGCAGCTCTCCAGGCTCAGTTTGAGCAATGGCTGTCTCCGCTGAACCTAGAGCCAGGGAAGGCCGTGTGTAATAAAGGTTCGAACCTGTTAGCGGCCCTAGGCCGAGGCAAGCTCGCACACGTGCCTTGCATGGCTCACGTCCTCAACCTGGTGGTACAGCAATTTCTCCATCACTATCCTGGCCTGGATGAGTTGCTTCACAAAGTACGGAAACGGAAGCTGTGTGCTCACTTCCGCCATTCGCACCCCTCATGTCATCGACTTGCATCGATACAGAGGTCTTAGTCCGTGCCAGTTAACAGGTTGATCTGCGATGTGCCGATGATGCGCCCCCTGGGCCTGGGCTGTGCAGGGGGATACCCGGAGCCGGATCGCTGGGGGTTGTAGTCTCAATGTGGCGGTGACCCGGTCCGTGCCCAGGGCGGTCAAACCAGTGGCAGTCTATTGGTATTGTAATTGTCCGACTACGCCACCCGGTGGATTGCGGTCAGTGGGGACCTCCGCTGCGCTGCAGACCGCTGAGGCTGATGTTGTTTGCGCATCTGAGTATGGGATAACTCCCCACGGGAGAAGTATTGCCTCAGGGCAGCTAATGTGGATGATGGGAGTGATGGTGTGAGCGTCCCAGTAGTAATGGTGCTGGTGCGGCAAGGAATCACAGAGACGTGTGGTGCAGTTCAGGGTCTTTACTGATGGTATAAAGCAGACCCTCCCAGGAGTACTGGTTAGCAGTAGGGGCCTGGTCAGTCTGTGAGCAAGCAGGATCTCCCCTGGCCAGGTGGAGTTGTAGGCCTCCCCGACTATCTGCACTCTTTCCTGGCTACCTTGCTCTATGCGGGTAGAAGTAGCCCACGTCCCCGTGTGGTGCTCACCCGTATGGCCGGTGACTTGGGGCCTTCCGTCAGCCTTCGCTTCACGATGGCGGTGCTGGTCCCTTGCTTGTGACCGTGCCTTCGGGTTTCTAAGGCCAGAGGACATGGAATCCCCTGCTGGTTGGATTCTGCTGCTGGACCTGGATGTCCCCACAGCCTCGGACTCCGTGTCCGGGTTAGTGTCTTCAGCCAAGGCGAGCTTTCTAGCTTCCAGCCTCTGGCACTCGCTCCTGCTCCTACAGAGCTCCTAGTTCTTGCTTTCCCTCTGTCTGGAACTCAACTCTTTCTGACTTAATCCCGCCCCAGACCCAGTTTATAAGGGCAGATTCCTCCCCTCCCAGGTCTGGGTGGGCCGTGTTGGATGCTTAGGGCTCCTGACCAGAGAAAGCTCCCACTTGCTCTCAGACATAATATCTCTATTACTGTGGTAACCAGAACCCTGGGGTGCCACATTCCCCCTAGTAAACTTTAGTACTCCGGGACTAAACACATTTTTAAAGAAACATAAATGCAGGGTATAACAATAACACAATAACATATTTACAAGAAGCTTTAGTTCTTTAAAGGTCATGGCGTGTCCGTAACCGGGTGTCCATATCACCCAAGGTGAAGCCTTAAGCGAAGCAGGGCACCTGTCCAAAGCAAACCCCTTGCGTTGGCCCTGGGCATGGCTTCAAGGCTGGAGCTAGCTACTTTGGGCCGCAAGTAGGCCACGCCAGACAGGTTTTCTCTTCCGGGGCCGTCTTCGCAAGAGGCACCAAGGTGCAGCTATCTACAAGCATTGTTCCGGTTATCCAGTGTCCATAACCTGTTAGTCCAAATAAATCTGCAGGGTAACTGAGAAACATAATTAATATCAGGCAACAGACATAAACCATAAACATTTTCAAGAAACAGGTAAATTTACAGTGCATTAGTTTAGATTCTTCAGCGAGCGGGCATCTGACCTCTAGTGACTCTAGTGGACCTACGGAGCTCACTAACTGGTCCTGCACTACAGGGTGTAGGAGGTGTCATGGGCAAGCTGGGCAGCTGTCTGCGCACTCTTTGGCTCACTAGGGGCACGGCGGGCTCACTACTAGCAGAGGGTTGATTCTCCTGTGCTGCTGGTGTGGACTCTTCTGCCTCCTGGGCCGGCTGCTCTTCCAGCTCTACTTGGTCTTCTGTAGGCACTTGAGGGGCTGGCTGGAGAAAGGTGAGGACGGGCACCACGATAGCGTTGTTTACTTGTGTCCAGTACCGGGGAAAGTCTCCGAGTATGGTGCTGATCATTTCCTCCTTTTCCTCTACGGGTTGAGGGTCTTCCTGATCTTCATCCGTGCTTTGCAACTTCTCGGGGCACTTTTTCAGGTGGTCTCTGGAGACAGTGGCTGTGGTCTCTCCTCCATCCTTGCTGATGACGTACACCTTTGGATTATGGTGGCCTGAGGGCAGTACGGTGTACGGGTCCTTTTCCCACTGGTCGTCCACCTTATGGAGCCGCCTTTTTCTTTTCAAGACCTGCTCTCCAGGTACCAGGGGAACAGCGGGAGCATGTTGGTTATAAGTTCTCTCCTGCCTTTCTCTTGATTGACAGAGACTTCGCTCGACGCTCTCTTGTACTTTCCGGTACTGCTGCTGCCGTTCTGTATCCCAGTCTGTCTCTGGTGAGGTGTCCTCGGGTATCAGGACTCCCATATCCAGGTCAACAGGCAGCTTACCAGGTCTTGCTCGCATTAGGTAAGCCGGGGTACAGTTGGTGGAACCTACCGGGATGTGGTTATACAGGTCCACCAGATCGGGCAGTTTCTCAGGCCACAGACTGCGTTCTTCCAGGGGCAATGTTTTTAGCAGATCTATCACCACCTGGTTCATCTTCTCGCAGAGTCCATTGGTTTGGGGGTGATAGGGCGTTGTTCTTATCTTCTTGCAGCCATACAGGTTGCAGAACTCCTGGAAGACCTCCGCTTTGAAGGCTGGTCCTTGGTCCGTCAGCACTTGGTCCGGGTACCCGTGTGGGTGGCAGAAGGGCAGCTGGAAGGCTCTAGCTGCTGTTTGTGCTGTTAAGTCTTTGACGGGGACCACCACTAGGAATCGGGAGTAGTGATCCACGATGGTTAGGGCATAGACATACCCGCTTCTGCTTGGAGCCAGTTTAACATGGTCCAGAGCGACCAGTTCCAGCGGCTGCCTGGTGATGATGGGCTGCAGGGGAGTCCTCTGGCTGGCACGGTCCCTTCTTCTTAGATTGCACGGGCCACAGTCTCTACACCACCTCTCAATGGCTCCTCTCATGCCTATCCAGTAGAACCGTTCACGCAGCAGGAACTCCAGCTTCTTCCATCCGAAGTGCCCTGCCCCATTGTGGTAGGCCTTCAGCACCATAGCTGCGTCCCGTCTCGGTACCACCACCTGCCAGATCAGTTCATGTGTCCGGGAATTGACCATTCTGCGGCACAACTTCTCCTTGTAGAGAAACAGTCTTCTCTTTTCCGTCCACAGTTGCTTGGTCTCTTCCGGGGCGTCTGGGTCCAGGCGGGCGTCAGCCTGGGTCAGCATCTCCTTCACCAGACGGACTGCGGGGTCACTGTCTTGAGTCTCCGCCCAGTTGTAGTGGGGTAAGGGGTTGAACGTAGCGGATCGCTGGCCCCTCACAAGGTGGGAATACTGGGTAATCCCATGATGGTGAAACGCAGGGAGTTCGATCTCTTCCAATTCTTCAGGATCCTCCCCTTCGTCCGGTAGGTTTGGCATCCTGGACAGGGCGTCTGCGTTGGTATTGGAGCGTCCTGCCCGGTACTTGATCGTGAACTCAAAATCGGACAGGCGGGCCATCCATCTCTGCTCCAGGGCACCCAGTCTTGCAGTGTCCAGGTGTGTCAACGGGTTGTTGTCCGTGTACACGGTGAACCTGGAAGAGGCAAGGTAATGCTTGAAACGTTCGGTTACTGCCCACACCACTGCCAGGAACTCTAGCTTGAACGAGCTGTAGTTCTCAGGGTTCCTTTCCGTGGTTCGCAGTTTTCGACTGGCGTAAGCAATTACCCGTTCTCTTCCCTGCTGGATCTGGGACAGTACGGCTACTAGCCCGATGTTGCTTGCGTCCGTGTGGAGGATAAAGGGCTGGCTGTAATCAGGGTACGCCAGGATTTCATCCCCCGTGAGGGCCATCTTCAGCTGGCGGAAGGACTCCTCTTCCAGCTTTTCCCATTTGAAGGGTGGCTTCTGGTTTTTGGCCTTCCTGGACTGGCCTATCAGGAGGTCCTGCATAGGAGCTGCCTTCTTGGTAAAACCGGGAATGAATCTTCGGTAGTAGCCTACCAACCCGAGGAACTGCCGCACTTCCTTTATGCTGGATGGTCTTGGCCAGTCCTTGATCACGGTGATCTTGTCAGGGTCGGGAGCCACTCCGTCAGCACTCACCACGTGTCCCAGGTACTGTACCTTTGGCTTCAGTAGATGACACTTTGAGGGTTTTACCTTTAGGCCATAGTTTGCCAGGGCTTCAAACACTTCTGCCAGGTGTTCCAGATGGTCCTCATAGGTCTTGGAATAGACGATGACATCGTCCAGGTATAATAGGACCGTCTCGAAGTTCCGGTGTCCCAGACAGCATTCCATCAACCGTTGGAAGGTTCCTGGTGCGTTGCAGAGCCCGAACGGCATACAGTTAAATTTGCTGAGTCCCATCGGAGTGGTGAATGCGGTCTTCTCCCGGTCCGCCTCTGCTACAGGAACCTGCCAGTACCTGCTAGTGAGATCCAAAGTAGAGAAGAAGTTAGCAGATTTTAATGCAGCTAAGGACTCTTCTATCCTTGGTAACGGGTACGCATCTTTGTGTGTGATACGGTTGACCTTCCTGTAGTCTACACACATTCTCATGATGTTGTCTTTCTTTTTCACTAAGACTAGTGGAGCTGCCCAGGGGCTACAGCTGTCCCTAATTACCCCAGCCTCCTTCATGTCTTTTAGCATCCCCTTGGTGTGTTGATAGTGTGCAGGGGGTACGGGTCGGTATCTCTCCTTTATAGGAGGGTGGTCTCCCGTGGGGATGTGATGTTCTACCCCCTTTACTCGCCCAAAGTCTAGCGGGTGTTTACTAAACACTCTCTCGTACTCTTGAACCACCCGGTAGACTCCCTGTTTTTGGTGTGAGGGAGTGGAGTCAGTACCCAAATGCAGTTGCTGACACCAGTCCTCCATTGGTTTCTTAGAGCCGTTACCTTCCTCTGGTTGAGATGGAGGCAAGGGTTCCACGGCCTGTACAGAGTTCTGGTTGATGGTGAACAATTTGGCTAGTGTGGCATACCGGGGCAGGTATACTTCTCTCTCCCCGATATTGATGATGCGGACGGGCACCCTCCCATGGCATACATCGACCACCCCCCGTGCTGTTTAAATGGTGGGCCTACTGTCTGAGACGGGTTCTACCATTGCTTGGTAGTCTCTACCTCTTAGACCAATAGCTGCCCGGCACCAAATCATCATCTCACTTTTTGGGGGCATGGCAATAGGGAACAGGTCACACATTCTCACGCTACCTATCTTACCACCAGATAGTTCCACCTGTTGTCGTTTCATCAGTGCCCGGATCTCTTTTTGGAGCACACGTTGCTGGCTGGAACTGGCGTTCTTGGCAACCTGCTGCAAAATAAGAATCACCTCTGCAAGACAGTTTTCAATTACATTAGTACCTAGGGTGATTTTTGGGTGACTCTCGCGACGGTCAATGTCCACAATGATAAGTCCTTGTGCCGGCAGTTCAACTTTACCGACCTTGATGGTCATTTCCTTAAATCCTATCTGTGGCACGAGCTGACCATTGCTGGCGATAATGCTCAGGTCGTCATCTGGGTAGCGGGTTATGTCCGAGTCATTCCAGTACTGCTTGAAGAGCACGTACGGGATGGTGGTGACCTGTGACCCGGTGTCTAGTAGGGCACTCATAGGAATGCCATCCAGTACCACAGGCAAGACCGGACGTCCCCCTACGTATTTGTCACGCCAGTTTGATGGGTCTGATGATCTTATGCCTGGGGGTTGGCCCTCTACCCCAGGTTGTGCCCGTTTAAATGACAGTACCTTGCCATATGTCCGGGTTGATTGCAGCGGCGGCAGATGGGTCGTCCGTCCTCGTTGTATCTGTCGCTGGGTCTTCCTCTGGCCGGTGGGGTCCTCCTCAGTCGGCGCCACGGGACGTCCTCCGGTCCGGATGCCAGCTGGATCTTTCCTGGAGAAGAGACCTGTAAAGACTGCACAGTTCTGGTTAGCGCGGCAACGCTCTTAGTCAGCTCTTGGACCTGGTGGTGCAGGTCTGTTGTCGAGTCATTGTTCAAAGCCTGCGCATCAGCTCCCACAGGCCCTGCAGACAAGGGCGCCGTCTCCTGGTGATAAGTGATAGCAGGGCGCCTGTGGGTCACAGCGCCACCTGGTGCCGGTTCTCGGAGCACCCGGATGGCTCTGTCCTTGAACTGTGCAAAGTCCAGGTCAGGGTCCTGTAAGGCCATTGCCCGCAACTGGGTTCGGTGGGCATTGCACAGTAGACCCTCTATAAATTGTTCGGTCAACAGCTTGTCTTCATTTCCCACGCTGCCAGGGTCTGCCTGCTTAATGGCTCTCAGGGTCTCTTGTAGGTTTAGAGCATAGTCTCTTATACTTTCATGTGCCCGTTGTTTGCACCCATAAAATCTTAGTTTTATCTCGGCTGAGGTGCGGGTGTCAAACGTGTCTTTCAGCCGGGCTAGTATCTCTCTGACAGTCCTCTTCTTCCCAGGTGACCAGGACTTCACCTCCCTTTGGGCTGCCCCGATTAAATGGGCCACCAGAATGCTCACTTTTTGCTCTTCTGTGAGGGGGTATACCTGGAAGAGGCTATCAAGTCTTTCCCTAAAGTCACTCAGGGTATGTGACTCCCCTGAGTACTGAGGTAGCCAGGTTGCCCCCGGGATATAGGGCATGGTGAATGGCATGACCGCTGCAGCGGTTGCACTGGTGGCCGGTGTGGCGGTGGAGCTCCCCTCGGTGTCCGACATCCTCCTTCCCCCCTAGTGGACCGTGGCCTACCTTGCGATGCTCTTCTTCCGTAGGCCGCGGCTCCGCAGTCGATCGTCGGGGTTGAGGACCTGGTGTCGCGCTCCGATGACGTCAGCGTCGTTCTTCCTTCCTTCCAGGACCTTACGCAGCGCCGGAGCGTGGGGTGGAGCGTGGGGCGGAGCTTCGGATCTCGCGCTCTTTCGGCGTCCACGCCCCTCTTCTTCCCGCGCGGCGTCCCGAAGATGGCGTCCGAAGGCGGGAAGCAGCTGCGGATGGCGGGAAGAAGGCAGAAGACGGCGGGAAACGGTCCAAGATGGCGTCCGATGGCGGGAAACGGCTCCGGACGGCGGGAAACTTCACCACAGGTAAGTATAAAAGTCTCTTTTTCAGGCACGTAGTACCCGGTGGTTGCGGGAACGAAATCCTGCCGACTACGCCAAAGTTGACGCGCCCCCTGGGCCTGGGCTGTGCAGGGGGATACCCGGTGCCGGATCGCTGGGGGTTGTAGTCTCAATGTGGCGGTGACCCGGTCCGTGCCCAGGGAGGTCAAACCAGTGGCAGTCTATTGGTATTGTAATTGTCCGACTACGCCACCCGTGGATTGCGGTCAGTGGGGATCGCCGCTGCGCTGCAGACCGCTGAGGCTGATGTTGTTTGCGCAGCTGAGTATGGGATAACTCCCCACGGGAGAAGTATTGCCTCAGGGCAGCTAATGTGGATGATGGGAGTGATGGTGTGAGCGTCCCAGTAGTAATGGTGCTGGTGCGGCAAGGAATCACAGAGACGTGTGGTGCAGTTCAGGGTCTTTACTGATGGTATAAAGCAGACCCTCCCGGGAGTACTGGTTAGCAGTAGGGGCCTGGTCAGTCTGTGAGCAAGCAGGATCTCCCCTGGCCAGGTGGAGTTGTAGGCCTCCCCGACTATCTGCACTCTTTCCTGGCTACCTTGCTCTATGCGGGTAGAAGTAGCCCACATCCCTGAGTATACCGTGTGGTGCTCACCCGTATGGCCGGTGACTTGGGGCCTTCCGTCAGCCTTCGCTTCACGATGGCGGTGCTGGTCCCTTGCTTGTGACCGTGCCTTCGGGTTTCTAAGGCCAGAGGACATGGAATCCCCTGCCGGTTGGATTCTGCTGCTGGACCTGGATATCCCCACAGCCTCGGACTCCGTGTTCGGGTTAGTATCTTCAGCCAAGGCGAGCTTTCTAGCTTCCAGCCTCTGGCACTCGCTCCTGCTCCTACAGAGCTCCTAGTTCTTGCTTTCCCTCTGTCTGGAACTCAACTCTTTCTGACTTAATCCCGCCCCAGACCCAGTTTATAAGGGCAGATTCCTCCCCTCCCAGGTCTGGGTGGGCCGTGTTGCATGCTTAGGGCTCCTGACCAGAGATACCTCCCACTTGCTCTCAGACATAATATCTCTATTACTGTGGTAACCAGACCCCTGGGGTGCCACACCAACGCGGTGGAATTCCACTCTGCACATGTTGCAGCGACTGTGCCAGCAGCAAGGAGCTCTGACACAATATGTCATGACGCATAGCTTGGGGCAACTCAGTACGGACTTGGGGTATATCACGTTTGCGGAGTGGGAACAGATTAAGGACCTCTGCACCCTTCTGCACGGTTTTGAAATGGCTACTAAACTGGTTAGCGCTGATGATGCCATCATCAGCATCACAATTCCGGTCATATACATGCTGGAGCAAACTTTGAATAACCTGTGGCAGGAGGTGGTAGCCCAGAAGAACAGGAGGATGCGGAAGGGATACCAATGTCTCAAATTTCCAGACTGTCGTCACACAGGTGGATGGAAGTGATGGTGGATTACAGCGATCGAGGGGGTTTGGTAATACCAGGCAAACTGTTAGTGAAGGTGCAAGAGCCGAGGAACTAATGGAGGAGGAAGAGGTGATGGGCGAGCAGCTGTCAGAGGATGAAGAGGATAATCATCCCCTCTCGTTTGAACGTGGTTGGCAGGAGGGGACGGAGGAAACAAGCATCAGTGTTACGCAGCCCACAATACAGCCTGGCTTTGGACCTCCTGGAAGAGCCAGACATATGAGTGCCTTCTTAATGCAACATGATCCCTGTATAACTAGGATTCGAAATAATGCTGACTACTGGGTTGCCACTCTGTTAGATCCACGTTATAAGAGTCAATTTTGCCAGATGCTTCCTGCCCTGGAAAGGGACCCGCTTATGTTGGAGAATCGAAACAAGCTTTTAAGCAACCTTAATAGAGGTTTTCCCCAAGACAACAGTGAGGCACACAGTGTGCATTGCAGCTGTAGTCTTTCAATCTCTGGCACGTCAGTTCATCAACGCCAAAACATTAGCAGCAGCAGCCCGAGTAAGTGGCAGAAGCAATTTCTAGGAGTCCTTTCACACATTTTTTGCATCAGCTCATGCACCAGCACAACAGAGTACAAGTCTGACACATGGTGAAAGACTGGCTGGAGAGGATGGAGGAGTATCTAGAGCTTAATATGAATACCATCAGGGAGGATTTTGACCCTTTTACATTTCAGTCTTCAAAAATGGATGAATGGCCTGAGCTCGCCTCTCACGCCTTGGAGGTTTTATCATGCCCGGCAGCCAGCGTTCTCTCTGAACGTGCCTTCAGCGCTGCTGGTAGTGTCTTGATGGATAAGCGCACCCGGCTGTCCCCTGAAAGACTGCCTAACTTTCATCAAGATGAACAAGTCATGGATCTCCAAGGACTTTTGCACAACAATTTCAGACTGTACAGAGTAGGCAATGTTGTCGTTTTGAGTGTGCTGCATTGATCTCTTGAAATTGCAGTCTGTGATATGGTTTCTGTGCCTGCTCTTGCTGCTGCTGCAGGTTTTAGGCCCTAATTTTGGGAAATGTGGAGAATTCTGATTGTGTCTCCATCCATTGGGTTGGCTGTAGTGGGACAGGTTTGGGTCTGCGTTAAACTACTTTTAGTCTGATGACATTGATGCCACTTCGCTGGTGTTAGGCCCTCATTTAGGGCAATGTGAACACTCCTGGTTAGGTCTCCATCTCCTGGGTTGGCTGTACTGGAAGAGGTGCGGGTCTTATGTACATTATTTCTACTGTAGTGAAATTGATTAGACATTGATAGTGTCTGCCACTAAGTTTTTGAAATGTGGAGAATCATGATTGGGCCTCCATCTATTGGGTTGGCTGTACTAGAACTGGTTTAGGCCTCCTTTGCAATACTTATACTCTAGTGAAATTGATGCCACTTCGGTGGTGTTAGGCCCTCATTTAGGGCAATGTGAACACTCCTGGTTAGGTCTCCATCTCCTGGTTGGCTGTACTGGAAGAGGTGTGGGTCTTATTTACACTATTTCTACTGTAGTGAAATTGATTAGACATTTCTAGTGTCTGCCACAAATTTTTTGAAATGTGGAGAATCATGATTGGGTCTCCATCTATTGGGTTGGCTGTAGTAGAACTGGTTTAGGCCTCCTTTGCAATACTTATACTCTAGTGAAATTGATGCCACTTCAGTGGTGTTAGGCCCTCATTTAGGGCAATGTGAACACTCCTGGTTAAGTTTCCATCTCTTGGGTTGTCTGTACTGGAAGAGGTGTAGGTCTCATTTACACTATTTCTACTGTAGTGAAATTGATTACACTTTGCTGTCGTCTGCCGCTAATTTTTGGAAATGTGGGGAATCCTGAATAGGTCTCCATCCATTGGGTTGACTGTAGTGGAAGAGGTTTTGGTCTCCATGCATTTCTATAGTTATACTGGAGTGAAAATGAGCTTTTGGTGCAGATATTGTTCTCCCCAAACGGTACGCAAACGTAATAAACTCTAACTTGATTTTCAATAAACAACCATCACCCGCCCCATGAAACACCTCTGCTGCTTCTGCCTCCTCCTCTGTTACCGTTCCAAGTTATGTCACGCAGGTGTCCGACAGTACCAGCTGTATACCCGCTGCAGTTAGGCTGAATAACAGCCCGTCAGCTGTAAGTAAAGCAGACATGCCAGCTGTCTTTGCTTCTCTGAGCACACCACACGTTTCTCAGTCCACCGTAACATCTCCGTCTGCACCTCACTCACGGTCTATCGGTTTGTCCGTTTCCCCGTACTCAGCCCTCTCTCAGCACTGCAGCAAGCCCTCAATTCCACTGTTGTGGTCACGTAAAAGATTGTTTCATCCTACACATGACAAAGATAAGAGGTTGAACTCCACCATCTCCAATCTGTTGGCCACGGAAATGGTGGTCTTAGGCCCTATTTTTTTTAAATGTAAATGACTCGCCCCCTGGGCCGTGGGGCACACGGAACCGGGCAATAGGGAGACGATGGGGGCAGTAGTGGCAGCCCGGTCCCGTGGCTCAGGGTGGTCAAACCAGTGGCAGTCTTTTAGATGTTTTAAGAGATGTCCGACTATGCCACCCGTGGATTGCGGTCATTAGGAACCGCCGCTGCAGGGCAGACCGCTGGGGCTGATGATGTATGCAGCTGGGATGGTGTGATTCCCCACGGGAAGAGTGCGCCCCCAGGGCAGGGTAGTGGATGGTGGGAGTGATGGTGGTGAGAGTCCCAGTACCGGTAGTGCCGGAGGAGCGAAAATGCACACAGACAACGTACTGCAGTCCAGGGTCTTTACTCACGGTTAATATCCAAGTCACTTCAGCTGGCAATGACTGCTCGAGCCGTGCTGCGTCCACCAGGTGAGGGGCTCGGTCAACTCCCAGGCAGCTCAGGAGTATGGCTCAGGACCCCCTTCAATCCTTCCTCTGGCCTGCCTCACCAGTGACCCACTTTTGTCCAGCTACCGCGGACTTGTGCGGTTAAACGTGGGCCCCGTCCTCCGCTGTCCTATATGGTGCCTTCCTAGCAGGTTTGATGAGGTGTCGCACCAATAAATGATCACGACGTCCGGTCTTTGGCTGAGGGTAGTTTCTCCTCCACCAACTTGGGATCCGGCACCCTTAATCTGCCTGACCCTTCACCCTGTATTCTCGTGGGTTCTTAGGGTCCCATCTACCTTCTTGTTCCTGAGCCCTTCTGTTTCTCTGTCTCTCCTCCTTTCCTGTTCCTTCTTCTCCTCCCTTCTCGTGGAGCTGGGCTGAGGTGACACCACAGCTCCCCGTCACCTCCTCCTCGGCCTCTCACTAGGCCCTCCTGGAGTAGAGTTCCTACAGAGCCTCTACTCCCTGTCTTCTCCTCTCTGGACAGAACCCAGATCTAAGATGGTGCCCACCTTTTATACCTCCCTCTGACCATGAGCCAAGGTGACTAGCAACCAATGGGCTCCTTCCTACGCTCAGGAACCAACCCCTATCTGCCCCTACAGCACTGGGTATTCCACCCCCCTCCCCACTCCAGACAGGGACATAGTCGGTCGTGCCTGCACTTCTGTCTAGTGGGAGCACCGTTGAGCTGTCCCTCTGAAATGGGGTGTGTGTGCTGTATGCAGCTAACTGAGTCTTGGTCCATACTCCATCCTTACCCGGGAGTGGAATACCACACCTCTGGCAGAGGTGCAATACCCCTGTAGCGGCCGAACCCTCGGGGCGCTACATAAATACTTCCGATTGAGTCTGCATCTCCTGGGTTGGCTGTAGTGGGACAGGTATGGGTCTGCATTAAACTACTTGTAGTCTGATGACATTGATGCCACTTCGGTGGTGTTAGGCCCTCGTTTAGGGCAATGTGAACACTCCTGGTTAGGTCTCCATCTCCTGGGTTGGCTGTACTGGAAGAGGTGTGGGTCTTATTTACACTATTTCTACAGTAGGGAAATTGATGCCACTTTGCTGGCATCTGCCACAAATTTTTTTAAATGTGGGGAATCTTGATTGGGTCTCCATCTATTGGGTTGGCTGTAATGCAACCTTCCTGTGCAGCAGTCTAAGTTGTGTAAGGTTGCGTACCAGTCCTTGCTGCTGATACAGACTCTGCCTGCTGCACTCCTAATACAGACTCTGCCTGCTGCAGTCGGATACAGACTCTGCCTGCTGCACTCCTGATACAGACTCTGCCTGCTGCACTCCTGATACAGACTCTGCCTGCTGCACTCCTGATACAGACTCTGCCTGCTGCACTCTGATACAGACTCTGCCTGCTGCACTCTGATACCTACTCTGCCTGCTGCTCTCTGATACAGACTCTGCCTGCTGCACTCTGATACAGACTCTGCCTGCTGCACTCTGATACAGACTCTGCCTGCTGCACTCTGATACAGACTCTCCCTGCTGCACTCTGATACCTACTCTGCCTGCTGCTCTCTGATACAGACTCTGCCTGTTGCACTCTGATACAGACTCTGCCTGCTGCACTCTGATACAGACTCTGCCTGCTGCACTCTGATACAGACTCTGCCTGCAGTACTCTGATACAGATTCTGCTTGCTGCACTCTGATACAGACTCTGCCTGCTGCACTCCTGATACAGACTCTGCCTGTTGCACTCTGATACAGACTCTGCCTGCTGCACTCTGATACAGACTCTGCCTGCTGCACTCTGATACAGACTCTGCCTGTTGCACTCTGATACAGACTCTGCCTGCTGCACTCTGATACAGACTCTGCCTGCTGTACTCTGATACAGACTCTGCCTGCTGCACTCTGATACAGACTCTGCCTGTTGCACTCTGATACGGACTCTGCCTGCTGTACTCTGATACAGACTCTGCCTCCTGCACTCTTATACAGACTCTGCCTGCTGCGCCATCTAGTCTGTCCTACTGGGTCCAGCTGAGGTGCATCCGTTGGTCTGTCCTGGAGTGGCACCTGGCGTTCATTGGGAGCCAAGTCTAACCTCACCATCAGAGGCTCTAGTGAACAGTCCGGTGCTCGCTTAGTCACGCCCC
Organism: Phyllobates terribilis; assembly: GCF_046119375.1. Lineage (NCBI taxonomy): Eukaryota > Metazoa > Chordata > Amphibia > Anura > Dendrobatidae > Phyllobates > Phyllobates terribilis. Next base: position 1,149,623,895 of record NW_027362761.1, on the reverse strand, counting down.
CAAGGCTCTCCGGGGTCCGTGGCACAGTGGTTCCACAAACCACATCCGTTACAGTGCACCCTCGCAGGCAGGGTCCTCTCTCCTGCTGTACCAGTCGGTGACCCCTTTTGACATGTAAAGCGCAACTAAATAAATGTCACTGTCACAGTAATAATAATTATAGTACTTGTACTCTGGGTCAATTGATGGCACTTCCCTGGTGTCTACACCTAATTTAATGTGTTTTGGCAGCTTTTGGTCCCGTTTCTAGGTGTTCTCTATGCATTTTTTTGGTCCCCCCATTGACTCCTATGGGATTCGGGAATGTTCGATGAATATTCGACGAATAAATTCGGTGAATATCAATCTGTTCGGCAAACTTTTCCAAACCGAACATTGAAATGTTCGCTCATGTCTAGTTATAAACATTTTTTAAAAATAAATGTGAAAAGCAGACATGTATTTCCTTTATTTTTACATCGATGTCGCTCGATATTAGCAAAAATACAAAGAGAGTTTGAAAATTACAGACAAATTACTCCACGTGAATCATGAAATAAAGATACAAAATTGGTCTAACAATAAGGAGTCATTCTGTCTTCCGATTTTCATGGATCATTCTGTGTTTTTCGCGCATAGAATGCTTAATGATGATCTATGAAGCTGTTGTCAACCATGTTACCATTTTGATTTGAGTCATGGATTAAAATCACCCATAGAAGTCTATGCATCCCTAAAAATCCTATCTTTAACACTGCAAAGGATATGAGAAGCTTTGCAATGTATTTATTTATTATAACATTGATGGTAAAAACTGACACATTGACCAAAGCCTGTTGTAAATCACATGAAAAACACTGATTAAATGCAGACCGTTTTTTTGTGTATGTGAAAAATCACATCTGAATTAGGCTTAAAATTCACAACAAAAGGGAGGTAAAAATATAAAACTAGTCCCATGAAAAAAAGCCCCCATACAGATACATAGAAGGAAAAAGTGAAAAGTTATGGGTCTGAGAAGTTGTGTCCTAGAAATGTTTTTTTTCTCTGTAAAACATCCTTTTACTTAGCAAAAATACTAAAAATAAAAAGCTATATCAATTTGGTAAGTATAAAGTAGCAGAACTTGTAGTTGTATATAACAAACTGTGAGGAAAACAACTTGAGGTTGCCATTGGGCACAACATCTTAGATTACTAAAGAGCAGGGACGTTTTTGTTCCTCATATTTTATGACTGTGGGCTGCATCTTATACATGGTTAAAAGGGGGAAGGTTGTCTTATACTGGGTTAAATTGCTGCCAATCTGCTATATACAAACCGTTTGGTGGTAGTTTAATGGCCTTTTTAGTCCGACAGACCACAATTCTATGCGCTCAGAACGGTCGTTAATTAAATTGTTCTGTGAGCATAAAACATTGAGTTATAATAATCTTATATAATAATCTTTATTTTTATATAGCGCTAACATATTCAACAGCGCTTTACATACATAATCATTGCTGTCCCCATTGGTGCTCACAATCTAGATTCCCTATCAGTATGTCTTTGGAGCGTGGGAGGAAACCGGAGAACACGGAGAAAACCCACGCAAACACGGGGAGAACAAACAAACTCCTTGCAAAAAATTCGGCTGTTCGAGGTTATGTTCGATAACTGTTCGTGCACCAAAAGCGTGTCCTGCATGTCTGGCGCTATTTAGAGCACCAATCATGCAGGGATTGTCTGCCACTCACTGTAATGCCACAGCCATGGTGGTTGTGGCATTACAGTGATTGCCCAAATCGATGGGAACAGTGCCAACAGTGAAACATGAAAAGCCGGCAATTCAGCAGCGGCATACACCGGTACCCGACAATTTAGAACAGAAAGAATAGAGTATCACACATAGATTAGATAGATAGAAACATGTCAGTCACATATATAAGAAGTACAGTGACAGTGTTGGTTACTGTACTTGTCATTTAGTGTTAAAATAAAGGATTTATTAAAAAAAATATTAGTGTTTTCATGCACCGTCTCTTTAAAAAAGCCGGCCGGCAATTCAGCATCGGTTCCCGACAATTTATAACAGAAAGAATAGAGCATCACACATAGATTAGATAGATAGAAACATGTCAGTCACATATATAAGAAGTACAGTGATAGTGTTGATTACTGTACTTATCAATTAGTGTTAAAATAAAGGATTTATTAAAAAAAAATTGGCGTGGGGTTCCCCGTAATTTTAGTCTCTAGCAGAGGTTAAGCAGACGGCTGGGGCAGATGTTTGAAGCCTGGGAAGGGGGTAATACCCACGGAGCCTCCAAGGCTACTAATATCAGCCCCCAGCTGAATATATAGTCTTTACTAGCTATTAAAATGGGGGACCCCCAAAAAAATGACATGGGTTCCCCCCTATTTTAATAGCTAGCAAAGGCTAGGCAGACAGCTGGGGGCTGATATTAAAAGCCCAGGAAGGGTGCCATGAATATTGGCCCCCTCCCAGGCTAGAAACACCAGCCGTTAGCCGCCACAGAAATGGCGCATCCATAGGATGCACCACTTCTGGCACTTAGCCTGGCTCTTCCCACTGCCCTGTAGCGGTGGCAGTGGGGTAATTGGGCTGGGGTTGATGTCAGCTTATAATGCCAGCGGACATCAAGTCCAGGTTAGTAATGGAGAGGCGTCTATAAGACACCCCCATTACTAACCCCATAGTCAAAGTTAAAAAACCCCACAAACACCCAGAATAAAGTCCTTTAATTGAAATAAAGACACAATTCTTTAATGTTCTAAATTAAACCATACTTACCATCACGCCCATTCCAGCTGAAGCCAATGTCTTCTGCAATAAAAGTAAAATAATAAAGCAACATCATCCTTACCTTTCCATCGTTCCCACGATAGCTTCAGCTCTTCTACATTCACATGACAGGCTGGATCGCAGCCGAAAGCTGCCATCCGCTTGCCATGCCGCAGACACTGAGAAGCGCAGGCATGCTTGTGCTCCTCAGTGTCTCGTTGTGACTGCATAAAGATGAGCCGAGGTCATGTCCAATGAACTCAGCTCACCTCATGCACGTCACTGACAACGTGGGAAAATTCTCCTGCGCTTGCAGTCAGCATGAGAGAATTCTCCTGCTGAAGCGCTGAGCGCAGGAGAATTTTCGCACGCTGTCAGTGACGAGCATGAGGTGAGCTCATGTCCAATGAACTCAGCTCACCTCATGCACGTCACTGACAGCGTGGGAGAATTCTCCTGCACTCAGCGCTTGAGCAGGAGCATTCTCCCACGCTGGGATGGCAATATTAGACATGACCGCCATGAATTTCTAGTAAAGTATTTAAAAAAACACAACATCCAGAATAAAGTCCTTTAATTGAAATAAACACACAATTTTTTAATGTTCTAAATTAAACCATACTTACCATCATGCCCATTCCAGCTGAAGCCAACGATCTCCTGCAATAAAAGTAAAATAATACACTGTGTTCCAAATTATTATGCAAATAATATTTTCTCACATTTTCCCAAATTACCTATATGAATTGCAGTCATTGTAATTTTCCAGTCAAATAACTATTAGAGTACAATTGAAAGGTTTTTGTACAAACTGCCTATGATAACAGTATATTTTTAAAAAAATAAAAAACTCAAACTGCACTCAAAATGCATGTTCCAAATTATTATGCACAGCACAGTTTTCTACCTTTTCATTTTAATAAAGAACAAAAAAATGGTCATTTTTGAAATTATAAGCATTAGCAGGTTATTACAAACTGAAATCAAACAGTTTTCAACTCAAAACTTTTTTCTAGGTGATGTTACATTTGCACATAGGACCCCTTGTTCGAAAGGAGCTTCTGAACTCTCTCGTCCATTGAATTTGTCAGGTTTTGGATGGTTTCTGCTTTAATTGTTTTGCATGAGGACAGAATACCCTCCCAGAGCTGTTGCTTAGATGTGAACTGCCTCCCGCCATCATAGACACTCCTTTTGATGATGCTCCAGAGGTTCTCAATGGGGTTGAGGTCAGGGGAGCATGGGTGCCACACCATAAGTTTGTCCCCTTTTATGCCCATAGCAGCCAGAGATGCAGATGTGTTATGTGCAGCATGAGACGGGGCATTATCATGCATGAAATGATCTCGATGGTCCAGATGGATGGAGTGGAGGATGGCTGGTTGATGGACACCCCATGCAAACACGGCTACGGCGCTAACAAGGAGGAGGTGGAGTAATGTTTTGGGCTGGAATCATGGGGAGAGAGATTGTCGGCCCTTTTAGGATCCCTGAAGGGGTAAAGATGAACTCCATAAAGATGAACTCCATAAAGATGAGCTCCACTTCCTTCCATGGTTCAAGTAGAAGAACCGTGCATTCCGAAGCAAGATCATTTTCATGATTGACTGGAAAATTACAATGACTGCAATTCATATAGGTAATTTGGGAAAATCGGAGAAAATATTATTTGCATAATAATTTGGAACTCAGTGTAAAGCAACCTCATCCTTACCTTTCCATGATTCCCACGACAGCTTCAGCTCTGCTACATTGACATGACAGGCTGGATCGCAGCACAAGCATGCCTGCGCTTGTCAGTGTCTGCGGCATGGCAAGCTGGATGGCAGCTTTCGGCTGCGATCCAGCCTGTCATGTGAATGTAGCAGAGCTGGAGCCGCCCTTGGAACCATGGATGCGCCATTTCTGGGGCGGCTGACGGCTGGTGTTTCTAGCCTGGGAGGGTGGCCAATATTCATGGCACCCTTCCTGGGCTATTAATATCAGCCCCCAGCTGTCTGCCTAGCCTTTGCTAGCTATTAAAATAGGGGGGACCCCACGTCATTTTTTTGGGGGTCCCCCATTTTAATAGCTAGTAAAGGCTAGGTATTCAGCTGGGGGCTGATATTAGTAGCCTGGGAAGCTCCGTGGGTATTACCCCCTTCCCAGGCTTCAAACATCTGCCCCAGCCGTCTGCTTAACGTCCGCTAGAGACTAAAATTACGGGGAACCCCACGCCAATTTTTTTTTTTAATAAATCCTTTATTTTAACACTAAATGACAAGTACAGTAATCAACACTATCACTGTACTTCTTATATATGTGACTGACATGTTTCTATCTATCTAATCTATGTGTGATGCTCTATTCTTTCTGTTATAAATTGTCGGGTACCGATGCTGAATTGCCGGCCGGCTTTTTTAAAGAGACGGTGCATGAAAACACTAATATTTTTTTTAATAAATCCTTTAACACTAAATGACAAGTACAGTAACCAACACTGTCACTGTACTTCTTATATATGTGACTGACATGTTTCTATCTATCTAATCTATGTGTGATGCTCTATTCTTTCTGTTATAAATTGTCGGGTACCGGTGTATGCCGCTGCTGAATTGCCGGCCGGCTTTTTTAAAGAGAGTGTCTTCTGAGCAGTTTGTCAGCTTTTGGACACCTTTGAAGGTGTTTTCTATGTGTTTCTATGTGTTTTTGTTTGCCTGCCATTGGTTTTAACGGTGTTCGACGGTGTTCTAAGGTGTTCGACGAACAGTTCCACGAACATCCCGGTGTTCGACTAACCGAACCGAACCCGAACACTATGGGGGTGGCTCAACACTACTCAGGACCCCAGCACTGCAAGGCTGCAGTGCTAACCACTGAGCCACCATGCTGCCCTATCAGCAGTACATCACTTAATGGGGCAATGTGCTGCCAAAGGTGACGATTTTTAAGCTTGCTCAAAAATTATCCATCGCACATGGCAAACAGGGCTATAGTTGGTAACGAGTGTTCCTACAAACATTCTTTTCCCGATTTGTTCCATCAAAAAGGATCTTTCAACAGAAAAAAAGTGTTGAGATCAAAGGTGTAATTATAGTAGGTGCAGGGCTTGCAGCTGCACCCAGGCCCTGGAACTCAGGGTGACCTAAAAGATCCTTTTATTCCATATGAGAAGACTATTAATATTAAAAACATGTGATAGTTTGGGTTTCTTGGAGATTTTGGATTGGGCCCATAATAGTCCCCCTCCAAAAAAAATCAGAAATCAGAATTTTCTATAGTAATACCAAAACCTACTATCTGTTAAACAGTTGATAAACTATTGTGGTTGCAAAATGTGGTGAACAACTGTGGCCATGACACATTTCAATGTTTTTCCAATGAAGGCTACAACCTAAGCCACATCTGTCTAGTATATGACAGACAATAATATAAAGGCCTTTGCAGTGGTAGACAGATAATGTATCTAAACTTACAATTCTTTAGTAGTAGACATATGTACGGATTCTGCTGGACAAAGTCATCATGGATCGTGATTGCTTTTAATTTATCTACATTCTGACTGCAAGATTTGGAATAGAGCCTGGAAAATAATTTCCTTCTTTTGTGTAAAGGCCATTGTTCATGTTTCAAAGAAATATATTTTAGGTAATAACATTTGTAGAAAAATAGTAACAACGGGACAAATCATCATAAATAACAATAACTCAGTGAAATAAAGACGAACGGCATTTGTCTTGTTCAAAAAGGCATATGTTATGGATTTTAACTATGCTGTTAACCCTCTTGGGATGGCAGATGGTATAAACTTTTCAGATTATGTGCAGAAAGTTGTAATAAACTTCATGATACAGTCCTAAAATGTACACGTTAATTAGACATGTATTAAAAATCTGTTGCTGAGACCGTACTGAACCCAAATACAGGACAGGAAAGTACCAACTGTCACTCGAAGATAGTACACATGTAAGGTAACTGTCCACTGACATAGAAGTTTTAAAGGGAACGTAACAGAATAAACTCACATCTCATTTCTCAGCTTTGCTATATAGACTAAGACAGAATCAGCAGAGTCAGCTCATTATGACCATAAAGCAGTGAATGTAATGACAGATGACAATTCTACTGTACTGCTGAAGGCTTACCTAAGACCGAATAATAAGGGACCTTTTACAGAGGTAGATTTTCTGCCCCAGATGATGATAGTATGTCGTTTTGTCCTCATTTAACTCCATTTACACAGAGCAATCATATGTGACCAATCAATTATTCGTGCAATTGTTCATTTGCATATAGTTTCATCATCACTGGAAGCACACCCCTATTTACACCAGGAGATGTACTGCCTTCATGATTTTAACATCTGCATAAAAAATGTGTTCCAACCAAAAACTAGAGATTAATTAACAATTGTATTAGAAGTGAGTAGATCACATTGTTCTGGATGGAATGAAAAACAAAATTCAACAAAGTTCATGGGGAAAAGTCCTAATTTTTACAAAATTCTTTACTATAAGGTTTGAAAAACAAAGCTAAAACATATCGTACATAATTGGAATTAAAGAAACTATAGTGATAACTACAATAAAATTAGCACTTCATTTCTTCTTCCCATTTGGTGAAGTCAATAATTTATATTTATACAATAATAGTATCAATAAAAAAGTTGTATAGAAAAAAAGTCATCCTGTTGATGGTAAAAAAAATGTTATGGCTGTTGCAATGCAGCAACACAAAGTCATTTTTTTTAAAGTGTATTTTTGTGTATTTTGATCTGTTAACTCGACCGCGGGTCGCCTATGGGTCTGCAGGAGACCCTTGCAGTTGTCATTGCCAGGATGCAATGAGCTCTGCCCAGTGGTCGGCACTCATAGCAAGTGAGCATTTCTGCTACACACAGGCAATCTGATTATCAACTATGTATAGCAGAGGCGATCAGATAATTGCAGCTTCTAGTCTCCCATGGAGACTATTGAAGCATGTGTAAAAAAAATTTTTTTAAAAATATTAAAAAATAAAAAATATTTAAAAGCTGTAGCATCGGCGTTTCTGACCCCTGCTAGGCAGAGACGCCGTTCCCCTTACCGCCGCGGTCCTGGTTCAGCGTCTTCCGGCCTCCCCGCTGCTGCTGCTGGTGCACACAGCTTCTTGGGCACTGTTAGAACCCTCCTGTTAGTTTTTTCTATCTTGTGTTTTGCGGTCACGTGACCATCTGCCTTTATATTCCAGCTCCGCCCTTCTGGCTGTGCTGGACTTCAGTGTTGTTTGACTGTTTTGCTAGCCTGGTGTTTCGGTGCCTATCTCTGTCAGTTCGCTTGGTCCTCTTGGACCTCTAGTACTTTTTGTCAGTTTGTCTTTTGTGTTCTGCAGCAACTTCTGTTTAGGAGGTGTCCCATTTTTGTCCCAGTCCTTAGTACTTTAGGGACCCCTCCCTTATTTCTATAGGTCTTCGTTCAGACTAGCCGAGGACTAAGGCGGGTCTGTTCACAAGGAACAGGCAGCCCGCTACATCGTAGGGATTCAGCTTAGTCTTACTGTAGGAACAGCTTTCCCCTATCTTTCCTTAGTACTTGTTGCAGATCATAACAGGCACTGTGCTTAGGGTGCGCGCGCTCCCTACCTCTTAAAGGGGCCGCGCGCTCCGTCCTAAAAGTCCCCGGGAAATGGCCGGAGGACTTTCCCTATTTAAAGCAACTCCTCCAATATGGAGGTGCCCGTGCAAGGTTGTTGCTCTGTGTTCTTACTGTTGCTTCAGCCCTCAGGTCGCTCTGTAAGTCAGTCCTGTCCGCCAGTCTGTTCTTCAGTCCAGCCCGCCAGGCTGACTACAATCCAGCCCGACAGTCTGTCTACAGTCCAGTCCGCCAGGCTGTCTATGGGCTCCACCAGCCTGCTTACCTGGAAGCACCTGTCTGTTACCTGCCGTGCCCTCCAGCCTGCCTATCCGGAGCACCCGCCTGGCTATCAGCCGAATCAGCCTGCTTATCCAAGGTACCGGTCTGTTCCTGCCATCTGACCCGTGGGAGTCACCTTCTCTCATACAAGGTCGGTCCCAGAGTGGCACCTGGTCCCCCTGCTCGGTCCCTCCCTGGTTCACGAAGTCGACTGAGCCGCCGTGCGACTTTGGTCAGGCCGAGTAGGTACTTAGTCACGCCCCTCTGGTCCCTCCTTGCACCGCAGCACAGAGGTTCCACCACCCGGATCCGTAACAGTTTGCACGGGCCATGGAAGCCGGTGGCCCCCAGGCTCCTTCGCTTTCTAACCTGTACCAGGAGGTCTCACGTCAGAGATCCCAACAGGAGACTATCCTGATCTATCTGTGGAATGTCAATTCCCGCCTGGACACTCTGTCCACCCCGTCTGTGTCCGTCTCTAGCCGAGTGGCACCTCAACCTACTGGCGCTATGGCACCCGGCTCTGGACCCCATCTCTCTGCGCCTCCACATTTTGGTGGTGACCCCGTCTTATGTCGGGGCTTCCTCAATCAGTGCACCCTGCACTTTGAAGTCCATGCACATCAGTTCCCCTCTGACTGGGCCAAGGTGGCCTTCATCATGTCTCACCTCACGGGGGAGGCATTGGCATGGCTAAACCCACTGTGGGAGAGAGGGGATCCCCTGGTGTCCGATCTTCCGGCTTGCCTCATTACCTTCTGGAAGGTCTTCGATGAGCCCAGACGAAAATCTTCTACTGCCTCGTCACTTCTCCGTCTCCGCCAAGGGAGTCTCACTGTGGGCCAGTATGCCATACATTTTCGAACCCTCGCATCTGAGCTTGCATGGAACAACGAGGCCCTGGTGTCCACCTTCTGGGAGGGTCTTTTCGGACGGATCAAGGATGAGCTAGCCGGTCGTGACATCCCTACCACCCTGGACGACCTGGTGTCATTAGCTACTCTGATTGACATCCGTTTTCAGGAACGTGCCAAGGAGACTACCCGGGAGAGAAGATTTCCGCGTCTCGCTCCTGTATTCCAAAAGCCTGCCTCTCAACCAGCAATTCCCCGGGCATGTTCGCCTGAGTGCATGCAAATTGACTAAACCAAGATGGTCAAGTTTCGCCAGGAGACGCGCCAAGCCGAGGGGAGTTGCCTCTACTGTGGCAGTAAAGAGCATCTGATTCAATCCTGCCTGGTGAGGCCGGAAACTACAGTGTCTAGGACCGCTCAGAGAGGTCATCCTAGGCAAGAGTAAATCCTCTCCGCCCTTGACACTATCTGTTTCCATTTGCAGTGGTGAGACCCGCTTCTTCGAGACAGCCCATCTAGATTCCGGAGCCGCTGGGAATCTCATTTCACAGGCTATAGTGGAGCAGTATCAGATTCCTACCATACGTCTGGCTGAACCATTGGTAGTCACTTCCGTGGATGGGAGACTTCTTCCGGAGACCATCTTGCTTGTCACAGAGCCTTTAACCCTTCAGGTGGGAATGCTGCACTCGGAGAGGATCTCATTTCATGTGTTGTCCGGTCTCTCTCACTCCCTCTTGCTTGGTCTACCCTGGTTGCAGAGACATGAACCTGTCCTGAATTGGCGATCTGGTGAGGTGCTCTGTTGGGGGCCGTCTACTCCGGCTAATGTACCTGGTCTGCTGGCACCCTTCTGGTCCTATGCGGACGTCTTCGACAAGAAGGAAGCTGAGACACTACCACCTCATAGGCCGTATGATTGCCCAATCGACCTGGTACCCGATGCTTCACCTCCCGGCGGGCGTATCTACCCCTTGTCACTGGCTGAGACCTGGGTCTTGTCTGAGTACATAGAAGAGAATCTTGCTTGGGGATTCATGCAGAAATCTACTTCCCTGGCTGGAGCAGGATTCTCCTTCATTAAGAAGAAAGACGGCTCACTACGTCCCTGTATCGATTACAGGGGTCTTAACCAAATTACCATCAAGAATAAGTACCCCCTGCCTCTCATCTCGGAGCTGTTCGACCACCTTAAAGGCGCGATCTTCGTGGGTCATACAATTTGGTCCGGATCCGCCAGAGAGACGAGTGGAAGATGGCATTCAACACCCGGTACGGTCACTATGAATATCGCGTGATGCCCTTTGGTCTCTGTAATGCCCCAGCCGTCTTCCAGGAGCTGGTTAATGACATCTTCTGTGATCTCCTGTATTCTTGCGTGGTGGTGTACCTGGACGATATCTTGGTCTTCTCTCCGGACCTGCCCACACACCGGAGGGATGTTCGTCAGGTTCTGCTAAAGCTCCGGCAGAATCGCCTATGCGCAAAATTTGAGAAATGCCTCTTCAAGCAGACTTCCCTTCCGTTCCTGGGATATATTATCTCTGGTCTACGGATGGAACCCGAGAAGGTTTCTGCTGTCTTAAAGTAGCCCCGACTGGAGGGGTTGAAGGCGATTCAGCGATTCCTGGGCATCGCAAATTATTACCGCTTCTTCATCCCTCATTTCTTCCCCCGGACCGCTCCCATCTCCGTGCTCACCCGTAAGGGAGAAAATCCTAGGGAATGGACTTACGAAGCAGAGGAGGCCTTTGTCTCCCTAAAACAAGCTTTCTCCTCTGCTCCTGTGCTGCACCGTCTGGATTACAACAAGCAGTTCTTCCTAGAGGTTGATGCTGCCTCCTCCGGAGTCGGAGCGGTGCTCACCCAGAAATCTCCATCCGGGAGAATGGTAACCTGCGGCTTCTTTTCCAAGCTCTTCTCCTCGTCCGAGCGCAACTACTCCATAGGAGATCGTCAGCTGCTAGCCATCAAATTGGCGCTGGAGGAGTGGCGCTACCTGCTGGAGGGGGCTCTGCACCCAGTGGTCATCTACACTGACCACAAAAACCTGGCCTATCTACAAAACGCCCAAAGACTCAATATGCGTCAGGCCCGGTGGCCTCTGTTCTTTGCCCGATTCTGCTTTACTCTACACTAACGCCCTGCGGACAAGAACATTAAAGCCGACGCTCTATCCCGCTCATTCCTGTCTTCTGACCAAGAGGAGGAGCCTCTGCATATCATCGACCCCTCCAAAGTAATGACTGTGGCTCCGTTTGACCTGTCTCGTCTTCCACCCGGTAAGACCTTTGTAGCCGTTCCGGATCGTAAGAAGGTTCTTCTCTGGGACCATTCATCAAAACTAGCCGGCCATGCTGGCCAGAGAAAGAAATTCCTGCTCATCGCCCGGCATTACTGGTGGCCTTCCCTAAGCAAGGATGTTGCGGATTTCGTCACTGCTTGTTCCTCCTGTGCCCATAACAAGGTTCTCAGGCATCTTCCAGCCGGCCGTCTCCTTCCTCTTCCCGTACCTTCCGCTCCGTGGAAACACATTGCTATGTACTTTATCACGGATCTCCCTGTTTCTGCCGGTTGTACTGTCATTTGGGTGGTCGCTGACCGCTTTTCTAAAATGGCCCGCTTCATCCCGCTGCCTGGTCTCCCATCTGCATCTGTGCTGGCTAAGTACTTCATCCATCACATCTTTCGTCTCCACGGCCTACCCTTCCACATTGTGTCTGATCGCGGGGTCCAGTTCACTTTGCACTCCTGGAGAGCTACGTGCAAGCTGCTGGATGTCTGCTTGGATTTCTCCTCTGCTTATCATCCTCAGTCCAATGGTCAAGTGGAACGTATCTGACGCGCCCCTGGGCCTGTGTCGCGCTGCGTTGCGCACGCGGGAGCTTACCCGGAGCCGGATCTGTTTAGGGTTGTAGTCTCGTGGCGGTGACCCGGTCCGTGCCCAGGGAGTCAAACTGGACGGCAGTCTGTTAGCGGTAGAAAATGGTTGATGACTACGCCACCCGTTGAATGCAGCCAGGGGGCTGCTGCTGCAGGGCAGACCGCTGAGGCCGGTGGAAGGATGGTGCAGCGTGATAGTATAACCCCCAATGGGAGGGGTATGGCCTCAGGGCAGCCGACGTGGATGATGGGGGTAGCAGGAACCACTCAGAGACGGTATGGTAGCGTTCAGGGTCTTTACTGGTAACAACGATAGACCCTCCCGGAGTACTTGCTAGCGAACGGGGCCTGGTCAGTCCTTGAGCAGATGGGATCTCCCCTGGCCAGGCGTAGTTGTAGGCCTCCCAAGCTGACTGTACTCTTCTGGCTACCTTGCTAGAAGCTGATGTAAGTAGCCCACGTCCCTGAGTGTACCGTGTGGTGCTCACCCGTATGGCCGGTGACTCGGGGCCTTCTAATGGCTTCCGCTCCACGATGGCGGTGCTGGTCCCACGCGTGTGACCGGGCCTTCGGGCTTCTGGGCCAGGGGACCTGAAATCCCCTGCCTGACGGATTCTGCTGCTGGGTAGAAGTTAGTCCCCACAGCCTCGGACTCCGGGTCCGGTAAAGAATCTTCTTAGTCAGGGCGAGCTCTTTAGCTGCCAGCCCCTGACTCCTTGTGACTCTTCTGCTTCCTATGCTGCTCTTGTCTCTACTCTTCCTGGACTCACTAACCCTGCCTCAGCCCCGGGTTTATACAGGGGAAGTTCTTCCCTTCCCAAGGCTGGGCAGGAGGTGTGGCATGCACAGGATCCCTGACCAAAGGACCTCCCACCTGCTCTCAGACGTAATATCTCTATCACTGTGACAACCAGACCCCTGGGGTGTCACACTCCCACCTAGTGAAATTTAGTACTCCGGGACTAAACACTTTTTAGAAAAATATAACAAGGTATATCAAAGAACAATAAAATACAATAAGGAAACACAATAAGATGGTCACGGATGTCCGCAACCGGGTGCAGTCTTTGAAGAAAAGCAAAGGTGTCCATTTCACCAACACAGGGAGACGTAACCAGGTAGGGGTCTGTCCTACCCCGAGTCCTTAACAGTCTCTAGTCCATCCTGGGTTACGCTCCAACTATATACAAAGGATTCCCGGTAAATCCACCGAAGACTCCTGAAAACAACTAGAAACACAAAATTACACACAAGCAACAATAAACAGGTAAACATTGTAAAACAACTTAAACATTTAGATCCTCCAACGTGCGGGTAACTGGCCTCTAGTGGCCCTAGTGGACCTACGGAGCTGACTGTCTGGCCCTGAACTACAGGGTGTAGGAGCTGTCAAGGGTAAACTGGGCAGCTGTCTACCGGCTCTTTGTCTCACTAGGGGTACGGCAGGCTCACTATAAGCAGAGGGTGGATTCTCCTGTTCCGCTTGGGTGGAGTCTTCTGCCTCCTGGACCGGCTGCTCTTCCAGCTCTACCCGTTGCTCCGTAGGTTCTTGGGATGATGGTTGGAGGAAGGTGAGTACGGGTACCACAACTGCACCATTGACTTGAGTCCAAGACCGAGGGAAGTCCCCGAGCACGGTACTAACCATATCTTCCCTTTCTTCCACGGGTCGATGGTCTTCCTGTTCCTCCTCAGGGTTCCTCAGTTGTTCGGGGCACTTCTTCAGGTGGTCCCGGGATACAATGGCTGTGGTTTCCCCTCCGTCTTTACTGATGGTACAGACCTTCGGGTTCTCGTGGCTTGAGGGCAGTACGGTGTACGGGTCCTTCTCCCACTGGTCGTCCAACTTGTGGAGCCGTCTCTTCCTCTTCAAGACCTGCTCTCCGGGTACCAGGGGAACAGCGGGAGCATACTGGTTGTAAGTCTTCTCTTGTCTTTCCCTAGCCTGACAGAGACTTCGCTCCACGCTCTCCTGTACTTTCCGGTACTGCTGCTGCCTCTCTGTGTCCCAGTCTGTTTCTGGTGAAGTGTCCTCGGGCGTCAGGACTCCCATTTCCAGGTCAACAGGTAACTTACCTGGTCTTGCCCTCATTAGGTAAGCCGGGGTACAGTTGGTGGAACCTACCGGGATGTGGTTGTATAGGTCCACCAGATCGGGCAACTTCTCAGGCCACAGACTGCGTTCTTCCAGGGGCAACGTTTTTAGAAGATCCATTACCACCTGGTTCATTTTCTCACAAAGTCCATTAGTTTGCGGATGGTAGGGTGTCGTCCTTATCTTCCGGCAGCCATACAGATTGCAGAATTCCTGGAAGACCTCCGCTTCAAAGGCAGGTCCCTGGTCCGTCAGCACTTGGTCCGGGTACCCGTGTGGACGGCAAAAGTGCTGCTGGAAGGCTCTAGCTGCTGTTCGAGCCGTTAAGTCCTTGACGGGGACGACAACCAGAAACCGGGAGTAATGATCCACGATGGTTAACGCGTAGACGTAGCCACTTCTGCTGGGGGTCAGTTTTACATGATCCAAGGCTACCAGTTCCAACGGTTGCCGGGTGACGATGGACTGCAGGGGAGTCTTCTGGCTGGCCCGGTCCTTCCTTCTCAGATTGCACGGGCCACAGTCTCTGCACCACTTCTCGATGGTTCCCCTCATGCCTACCCAGTGGAACCGCTCGCGCAGCAGGAACTCCAGCTTTTTCCACCCGAAGTGTCCAGCTCCGTCGTGGTATGCCTCCATCACCATGGCTGCGTCTCTTCGTGGCACCACTACTTGCCAGAGTAGTTCATGCGTCCTGGAGTTAACCATTCTGCGGCACAACTTCCCCTTGTAAAGGAACAGTCGACTCTTCTCTGCCCATAGTTGTTTGGCTTCCTCTGGAGCGTCTGATTCCAGGCTAGCCTCCGGGCGAGTCAGCATCTCCTTCACCAGTCGGACGGCAGGGTCGCTGTCTTGCGTTTCCGCCCAGTTGTAGTGAGGTAAGGGGTTCAACGTAGCAGCCTGCTTACTCCTTACCCGGTGGGAATACTGGATAGTCCCATGACGGTGGAACGCAGGGAGTTCAACTTCTTCCAGTCCCTCCGGATCTTCTCCTCCGTCCGGCAGGTTGGGCATCCTGGACAGGGCGTCCGCGTTGGTATTGGAGCGCCCTGCCCGGTATTTAATTGTGAACTCGTAGTTGGACAGACGGGCCATCCACCTCTGCTCCAGGGCACCGAGTCTTGCCGTGTCCAGGTGTGTCAGCGGGTTGTTATCCGTGTATACGGTGAACCGGGAAGAAGCGAGGTAATGCTTAAAGCGCTCGGTGACTGCCCATACCACGGCCAGGAACTCTAGCTTAAATGAGCTATAATTCTCGGGATTCCTTTCGGTGGGTCGCAGTTTTCGGCTGGCATAGGCGATTACTCGCTCTTTCCCCTGCTGAATCTGGGACAGTACGGCTCCTAGCCCGACGTTACTGGCGTCGGTGTAGAGGATGAAGGGCTGGCTATAGTCCGGATACGCCAAGATTTCATCCCCCGTGAGGGCCATCTTCAGCTGGCGGAAGGACTCTTCCTCTAGCTCTTCCCATTTGAAGGGCGGCTTCTGGTTCTTGGCCTTCCGGGACTGGCCTATCAGGAGGTCCTGCATAGGCGCCGCCTTTTTGGTGAAACCGGGAATAAACCTTCGGTAGTAGCCTACCAACCCTAGGAACTGCCGCACTTCTTTTACGCTGGAAGGGCTTGGCCATCCTTTGATTGCGGTGATCTTATCGGGGTCGGGAGCCACTCCGTCAGCGCTCACCACGTGTCCCAGGTATTGCACCTTTGGTTTCAGGAGGTGACACTTGGAGGGTTTCACCTTTAGGCCGTAACTCGCCAGAGCTTCGAACACCTCCGCCAGGTGTTTCAGGTGGTCCTCATAAGTTTTGGAGTATACGATGACATCGTCCAGGTACAACAGGACCGTCTCGAAGTTTCTGTGGCCCAGACAGCACTCCATTAATCGTTGGAAGGTTCCTGGGGCGTTGCAGAGTCCGAACGGCATGCAGGTGAACTCGCTAAGTCCCATCGGGGTGGTGAATGCGGTCTTCTCCCGGTCCGCCTCTGCTACAGGAACCTGCCAGTACCCGCTAGTGAGATCCAAGGTAGAGAAGAAGTTAGCAGATCTTAAAGCAGCCAATGACTCCTCTATCCTTGGTAAGGGGTACGCATCCTTGTGTGTGATACGGTTGATTTTCCGGTAATCTACACACATCCTCATGGTGTTGTCTTTCTTTTTGACTAAAACTAGTGGGGCTGCCCAGGGGCTACAGCTATCCCGGATTACCCCAGCCTCCTTCATGTCTCTAAGCATCCCCTTGGCGTGTTGGTAATGTGCAGGGGGTACGGGTCGATACCTCTCTTTTATGGGAGGATGATCTCCCGTGGGGATGCGGTGTTCTACCCCCTTGACTCGCCCGAAGTCTAACGGGTGTTTACTAAACACTCTCTCATACTCTTGAACCACCCGATAGACTCCTTGTTTCTGGTGTGAGGGAGTGGAGTCAGTACCCAGATGTAGTTGCTGACACCAGTCCTCCATGTCTTTCTTAGAGCCGTTACCTTCCTCCGGGTGAGATGGAGGCAAGGGTTCCACAGATTGTATAGAATTTTGATTAGTGGTATATAATTTGGCCAGCGTGGCATACCGGGGCAGGTACACTTCCCTCTCCCCGATATTTATTATGCGAACGGGCACCCTCCCATGGCGTACATTGACCACCCCCCGTGCTGTCAAAATGGTGGGCCTACTGTCTGAGTAAACTGGTTCTACCATTGCCTGGTAATCTCTACCTCTCAGACCAATAGCTGCCCGGCACCAAATCATCATTTCACTTTTTGGGGGCATGGCAATAGGAAAAGGGTCACACATTCTTACGCTACCAATCTCACCGCCGGAGAGTTCCACTTGTTGCCGTTGCATCAGTGCCCGGATCTCTTTCTGGAGCACCCGCTGCTCGCCGGAGCTGGCATTCTTGGCAACCTGCTGTAAAAGGAAAATCACCTCTGCAAGACAATTTTCAATTACATTAGTTCCTAGAGTTATTTTTGGGTGACTCTCATGTTTGTCAATATCTACAATGATCAGTCCCTGTGCGGCCAGTTCGACTCTACCAATTTTGATGGTCACCTCTTTAAATCCGATCTGTGGCACGGGCTGACCATTGCTGGCGATGATACTCAAGTCGTCGTCAGGGTAGCGGGTAATATCCGAGTCATTCCAGTACTGCTTGAAGAGCACGTACGGGATGGTGGTGACCTGTGACCCGGTGTCCAGTAGGGCACTCATGGGAATGCCATCCAGTACCACAGGCAAGACTGGACGTCCTCCCACATATCTGTCGCGCCAGTTCGATGGGCCTGGTGATCTTTTTCCTGGGGGTTGGCCCTCTACCCCAGGTTGTGCCCGTTTAAAGAACAGTACCTTTCCATATGTCCGGGTTGATTGCAGCGGCGGCAGATGGGTCGTCCGTCCTCGCTGTATCGGTCACTGGGTCTTCCTCTGGCCGGTGGGGTCCTCCTTGGTCGACGCCACGGGATGTCCTCCGGTCCGGATGCCAGCTGGATCTTCCCTGGAGTGGAAACCTGTAAAGACTGCACAGTTCGGGTTAGCGCAGCAACGCTTTTAGCTAGCTCTTGGACCTGATGGTGTAGGTCTGGAGCCGGGTCATTGTCCAAAGCCTGCGCATCAGCTCCCACAGGCCCTGCTGACAAGGGCGCCGCCTCCTGGTAGTAAGTGGTAGTGGGGCGTCTGTGGGTCACAACGCCACCTGGTGCCGGTTCTCGGAGCACCCGGATGGCTCTGTCCTTGAACTGTGCAAATTCTAGATGAGGGTCCTGTAAGGCCATTGCCCGCAACTGGGTGCGGTGGGCATTGCAATATAAACCCTCTATAAATTGTTCGGTCAACAGCCTGTCCTCGTTTCCCACTCCATTAGGGTCGGTCTGCTTAATGGCCCTCAGGGCCTCTTGTAGGTTGAGTGCATAGTCCCTTATACTCTCATGCGCTCGCTGCTTGCACCCGTAGAATCTAAGTTTAATCTCGGCTGAGGTGCGGGTATCAAAGGTGTCCTTCAGCCGGGTTAGTATCCCTGCGACAGTCTTCCTCCCAGGTGGCCAGGATTTTACTTCCCTTTTGGCTGCCCCAGTTAGTTGGGCCACCAGGATGCTCACTTTTTGCTCTTCTGTGAGGGGGTACACCTGGAAGAGGCTATCCAGCTTTTCTCTAAAGTCATGCAGGGTATGTGACTCCCCTGAGTACTGGGGTAGCCAAGCTGCTCCCGGGATATAGGGCATGGTGAAGGGCATAACTGCAACAGCGGTAGCGCTGGCGGGGGTTGAGGCAGTGGAGCTCCCCTCCGTATCCGACATCTTCCTCCCCCCTAGTGGACCGTGGCCTACCTTGCGATGATCCTGTTCCGTAGGCCGCGGCTCCGCAGTGGATCGTCAGGGTTGAGGACCTTCCGTCGCGCTCCTGTGACGTCGGCGTCTGCTGGGCTCCTTCCAGGACCTTACGCAACGTCCGGACGTGAGGCGGGGCTTCAGTTCTCGCGCGCTTTCGGAGTCCACGCCCCTCTTCTTCCCGCGCGGCGTCCTCAAGATGGCGTCCAATGGCGGGAAAACTCCACGGATGGCGGGAAGAAGGCTGAAGATGGCGGGAAACTTCACCGATGGCGGGAAGAAGGCTGAAGATGGCGCCGGATGGCGGGAATCTTCACCGATGGCGGGAATCTTCACCACTGGTAAGTTTGAACAGTCTTTGCTTTTCAGGCACGCAGTACCCGGTGGTTGCGGGCACGTGATCCTGCCGACTACGCCAAAGTTGACGCGCCCCTGGGCCTGTGTCGCGCTGCGTTGCGCACGCGGGAGCTTACCCGGAGCCGGATCTGTTTAGGGTTGTAGTCTCGTGGCGGTGACCCGGTCCGTGCCCAGGGAGTCAAACTGGACGGCAGTCTGTTAGCGGTAGAAAATGGTTGATGACTACGCCACCCGTTGAATGCAGCCAGGGGGCTGCTGCTGCAGGGCAGACCGCTGAGGCCGGTGGAAGGATGGTGCAGCGTGATAGTATAACCCCCAATGGGAGGGGTATGGCCTCAGGGCAGCCGACGTGGATGATGGGGGTAGCAGGAACCACTCAGAGACGGTATGGTAGCGTTCAGGGTCTTTACTGGTAACAACGATAGACCCTCCCGGAGTACTTGCTAGCGAACGGGGCCTGGTCAGTCCTTGAGCAGATGGGATCTCCCCTGGCCAGGCGTAGTTGTAGGCCTCCCAAGCTGACTGTACTCTTCTGGCTACCTTGCTAGAAGCTGATGTAAGTAGCCCACGTCCCTGAGTGTACCGTGTGGTGCTCACCCGTATGGCCGGTGACTCGGGGCCTTCTAATGGCTTCCGCTCCACGATGGCGGTGCTGGTCCCACGCGTGTGACCGGGCCTTCGGGCTTCTGGGCCAGGGGACCTGAAATCCCCTGCCTGACGGATTCTGCTGCTGGGTAGAAGTTAGTCCCCACAGCCTCGGACTCCGGGTCCGGTAAAGAATCTTCTTAGTCAGGGCGAGCTCTTTAGCTGCCAGCCCCTGACTCCTTGTGACTCTGCTGCTTCCTATGCTGCTCTTGTCTCTACTCTTCCTGGACTCACTAACCCTGCCTCAGCCCCGGGTTTATACAGGGGAAGTTCTTCCCTTCCCAAGGCTGGGCAGGAGGTGTGGCATGCACAGGATCCCTGACCAAAGGACCTCCCACCTGCTCTCAGACGTAATATCTCTATCACTGTGACAACCAGACCCCTGGGGTGTCACATATCAACCAGGTCCTTACCAGCTTTCTTCGGCACTTCGTCAATGCTCACCATAACGATTGGGTTGAGCTCCTTCCCTGGGCCGAGTTCTCCTATAACAACCATGAGAGCGAGGCTTCTTCCAAATCCCCGTTCTTTGTGGTCTTCGGTCAACACCCCCGGATTCCGTTTCCCGTCTCTTCTTCAGTGGACAATCCTGCCGCGGAGTCTCTGGTCAGCAAATTTTCTGCTATTTGGGAAGACACTAGATCCGCACTTCTGCAGTCCTCCGAGCGGATGAAGAAACATGCTGATAAGAGATGTCTGGATCCGCCTCAATTCCGTCCGGGAGACAAGGTCTGGCTCTCCTCCAAATATGTTTGTCTCAAAATACCATCGTATAAGTTGGGTCCGCGGTTCATCGGCCCATTCGAGGTTCTGAACCAAATCAATCCCGTGGCTTACAAGCTAAAACTCCCGGCCACCTTATGGATTTCCAACTCCTTCCACGTATCTCTCCTCAAACCAGTTGTTCTTAATTCTTTTTCTGACGATCCAGGTACCACCCCAGCTCCGGTCTCCGCTGAGGACGTCTATGAGGTAGAGAACATTTTGACCACCAAAAGGGTAAGAGGAAAAAACTTTTTTTTGGTGGATTGGAAGGGGTTTGGGAACCCAGGGAGAACATCCATGCCCCTCTTCTTCTTAAAGAATTTCTTGCAAGCCTAAAGAAGAGGGGGGGTACTGTAGAATCTGCGTCTCTGCCCCCTGCCTGGCAGAGATGCCGTCCCCCTTACCGCTGTTGTCCTGGTCTGGCGTCTTCCGGCCTCCCTGCTGCTGCTGCTGGTGCACACAGCTTCCCGGGCACTGTGCTTAGGGCACGCGTGCGCGTGCTCCCTCTTAAAGGGGCCGCGAGAGCCATCCTAAAAGTCCCCAGCCAATGGCCGGAGGACTTTCCCTATTTAAAGCACCTCCTCCAATATGGAGGTGCCCGTGCAAGGTTGTTGCTCTGTGTTCTTACTGTTGCTTCAGCCCTCAGGTCCCTCTGTAAGTCAGTCCTGTCCGCCAGTCTGTTCTTCAGTCCAGCCCGCCAGTCTGACTACAATCCAGCCCGATAGTCTGCCTACAGTCCAGTCCGACAGTCTGTCTATGGACTCCACCAGCCTGCTTACCTGGAAGCACCTATCTGTTACCTGCCGTGCCCGCCAGCCTGCTTAACTGGAAGCACCTACCAGTTACCCGTTGGGCCCACCAGCCAGCCTACCCAGAGCACCCGTCACGCCTCTCGTCCCTCCTTGCACCGCAGCACAGAGATTCCACCACCCAGATCCGTAACAAAAGCTTAAATCACCCCCCTTTTTCCCCATTCAAAATAAAACAAAAAAATACAAATATACACATATTTGGTATCGCCGCATTCAAAGTTATCCAATCTATCAATATATAAAAATAATTAATCCAATCGGTAAATGGCGTAATGATAAAAAAATTCAAAACGCCAGAATTACGTTTTTAAGGTCGCCGCAACACTGCAATAAAATGCAATATCGGACAATCAAAACATCGGATCTACCCCAAAATGGTATCTATAAAAATGTCAGCTTGGCGCGCAAAAAATAAGCCCTCATTCAGCCCCACATCCCGAAAAATGGAGACGCTACGGATCTCGGAAAATGGAGATTTTTTTTTTAACAAATTTTGGATTTTTTTTTCACCAATGAAATAAAAATGAATCTACACATGTTTGTTTTTTGTGAACTCATAATGACCTGGAGAATCATAGTGGCAGGTCAGTTTTAGCATTTGGTGAACATGGTAAAAAAAAAAAAAAAAAGACAACGATGGAATTGCACTTTTTTGCAATTTCATCACACTTCGAATTTTTTTCCTGTTTTCCAGTACACGATATGGTAAAACCAATGGTGTCGTTCAAAAGTTTTGTGTCCCGCAAAAAAATAAGCCCTCACATGGCCATATTGACTGAAAAATAATAAAGTTATGGCTCTGGGAAGAAGGGGAGCAAAAAACAAAAACCCAAAAATGGAAAATGGCCCAGGGGGTAAAGGAGTCCCCTGTGTCCAACTCTGTTGTTTAGTGTGGGAATTTTGTATGGTTAGTATTTTAATTTATCCCTGTCGGTCTTCCCTTATTTGTCTGGTTAGTGTGTTCCTATATACTTCAGCTTCCCACTACCCTGGGTGGTGGAGGAGGCAGATAAGGGTTGATATAGGAGCATAGCAAAGCATGTGAACCCAGCGTATCCACCTTCAGGAGTAATCCAGGGGACAGGGATAGACTAGGGTGCCCCTATTTGTAGGGACCTGGTTAGCGCCCATAGTCCCAACACCATCATGACAGTACTCTTCCAGTATGTACAGCCTATGTAAAAATAAAAAAAAATGTGTTTGGCAATTTGGTGTGTTTAGACTCTTGACCATTGATCTATCCTTTCCGTAAGCACTTTTACCTATGTGCTTAGATTATTACGCTCATACTCTTGATACTGCATTTTTACACTTTGTGGGGTGGTCTTGTTTGCTGTAGCTTAGGTCTCTGGTTTTATTGTTTAATGATTTTTAAATGTTTTTAATGTGTGTTCGCACTCCTGCTTTTTGGTTTCAATAGTGTACTGTTATTGAGTATAGTCTTTGAATAAAAGACAGCAGATTGAGCATTTTCACAGATTGTTACAATGCCTCCCTATGCTGATAATGTATATAGACTTCATCAGGTGATGAATGCATGAAAATGTCCTTACAAGCAATGCTTTGCAATACCTTTGTACATATGGCAACTGATTGAGAATTCTCCCATATGCCACTAACACATGGAGGTACAATAATGGGCCCATCAGCCTCAATGGGAACCCCATTGCGGTTCCATCCAAAACGTAGCCATTGTATGGCCAGGTGCATTATTTTGTATCAGGTCTACGTGTGCATAATATGAATTCATTATATCTGCTTGTTAATATGTACTTAACCCTCTGAAATATTCAATTAATTCATCAAACGATTTCTCAAACACACGGTAACATTTTAAGCGCATTTACCTTAGTGACGGGCAGGTATAGATGGCCTTTTAAATTCAGATTAATACCCTGTACTAAAATGTTAATTCAATATTGATCCTTTTTTAATGAACTAAATGCAGAAGCTTTCAGTTATTGGAATTTCATTACCATTGTTTTGGACTTTACAGGAGCTGTTGTTTCGTGATATCTTAGCAACTATGGGTTTGGTATTTCAATAATCTCCTCCATACAATTCATTTTCCCAGATTTGCATTTGTAATTAAAATATTGAACATACTGACACCAGAGGGGCTGAGGGACTGGGAATTAAAATAAGTGCTAATTTATTTAACTAGTCATAATTGCCTGGTGGGGAACTCGGCAGAGTTTTCACTGGCGGGTGCAATGAAAAATATGGCCAATTGTGTAAGTCCATCATCATTTACGAGCATGAAATAACAACCTCTGACAAGGGCGGTCGCCTGATGACTAATCCCGATTATAATGCAAATTATTGAATCCCTGCTTCTGACTTCTCGGAATAAGTCAATGTAACTACATACTGTAATTACCAGGATGGATTTGGACAGGTGCATTGATACAGCAGAGATGACTTTGTCATTGAGCTGATTACTTTCTACTCTGTTATGCAGTCCTGTGAAAAAAAAAAACAGATAAACCTTTCTTAACTTCAATATAAAGAAAAAAAAACTGTAAATGGGGAAATACTTCTCTGGAAGAAATAGAAAATACATTAAAATGTGAGCATAAAACGTGTAGAATTGGGCAGAGGATGTTGAGTATTGGGATCTTGGGGAGAAGAATTACAAGGAATGGGAAGTGATTTGCAGAGAGGAAGAAGAGAAAATGGCGCTATAGTAGGCTCTCTACTGAGTTAATACCCCTCCTGGAAATCTATAATGGTTAACCCTCTAACACCCCATTACACTATGTAATAGAGCACAGCATGACCGGAAAGTCTGCAGAGGAGTGATGTTATTGAGAAGAGGAAAAGAACAGTGCTGGATTCCGGAGAGAGCGGCAGAAGATGAGTATATTAATACACTCACACTACATTACAGGCACATATACACACATTTAATTAAAAAATATAGATGGGAGTTCTTCTTTAAATGCATGGAAGGTGTATAAAAAGGTGATACGAGGCACCGGATTCTGAAAACTTTTAGGAAGGGCAAAAAAGGAATAGTCAGATTAATGAGCTGAGGTGATAGGCTAGTGACGCACCCCCTGGGCCATGGGGATACCCGGAGACGGGCCTGTAGATGCTGGGTGTTGCAGTCACCGTGGCGGTGACCCGGTCCGTGACCCAGGGCGGTCAAACCAGGGTAGTCTATGTGTCTCTGCTATATATAGTCCGACTACGCCACCTGTGGGATGCGGTTATTGGGAACCGCCGCTGTGGAGCAGTCCACTGAAGCTGATGGTGTGTGCAGCAAGGTGATGTGACTCCCCACAGGAAAAGTGGAGCTTCAGGGCTGCGTGTATGGATGATGGTGGTGATAGTGCCGGGATCAGTAATGATAACACAGAGTCTTTGCAGTGCAGTCCTAGGGTCTTTACTGGTGGCAATTATATAGGCCCCAACGGGAGTACTTGCTAGGGATGAGGGCCTGGTCAGTCTGGGAGCAATCCTAGAATTCCCCTGGCCAGGTGGAGTTGTAGGCCTGCCGTTCTGACTGTACTCTTTGGCTATCCCGCTTATAGTCGTGTTGTAGCCCACGTCCCTGAGTGTGACGTGCTGCGCTCACCCATATGGCTGGCGACTTGGATCCCGTGTATTCTTCGCTCCTCTGTGGCGGTACTGGTCCTTTCGTGTGGCTGAGCCTCCGGGCTTCTGTTGGGTGAGGAGACCTGCAATCCCCTGCCCTGCGGTATCTGCTGCTGGGCCTGAAGGGTCCCACAGCCTCGGACTCCAGTGTCCGGTCCTCTGTGTACACTGGCCAGGACGAGCTAACTCCAGCTCCAGTCCCTGGCTCCTTGCTCCTTCGTGTCCTATCTCACTCTGACACTGACTCAGACTCGACTTAGACTGACTAATCCTGTCTCCAGATCCAGTTATATAGGGCAGGATCCTCCCCTTTCTTGTCTGGAGCAGGAGGTGTTGCATGTCATGTGTTCCTGACCAGGAAACTCCTGTTTTCCTCCCAGACATGGTATTACTACCACTGTTTAAAGAGAGGCTTTTTTAGGGCACGCTTAAAATTGTCTATACCAGGTATTAATCGAATTGTCTACGGTATTGCATTCTAGAGAATTTGCGCAGTATGAGAGAAGTCTTGGAGGCAGGAGTGGGAGGTTCTGATTATTGAGGATGTTAGTCTTATGTCATTAGCAGAATGGAGGGCACAAGTAGGGTGATAGACAGACATTAGGGAGAAGATTTAGGGTGGTGCAGTTGTGACGCTCACAGCCCTCCCTGGGAGATGGGGAACTCAGAGCCGGGTCAGATGTTGGGGGGAAGCAGTCGTGGCCTGGACCCGCTCCGTGACCAGGGCCGTCACATAAAAGTAATGGGCTTACAGGGCTGAGTGGTTCTTATCGACTACACCACCTGTGGTACCTGGTGAAGGCCACCAGCGCTGCTGCAGTCCTCTGAGGCGGGATGTTGTGGCAGCCGACGTTGATACTACTCCCCACAGGCGGAGCAGGGCCTCAGGGCAGAGAAGAGGATGAAGGGGGTTGTAGTGTAGAAGGTCTGGTGCTGCGCGGTGCGGTGCCGAAATAAAGAGTCCAGAGGCCATAGGGGCCGACTTCCAGAGATTTTACTCACGGTGTAGCGTGCAGCTGCAAGGCTTCTCCCTGCTCCTCACGGAGTTCTGCGGTCACCAGAAACGGGGGTCCGACAACCTCCGAGTAATTCAAGTGCTTAATCAGGACCCCGCACCAGAGTGTTCCTAAACTTCAGACCGAGTCCTCTCCTGTCTGTGTGTGTAGATGGGCCGGGTCTCCCTCTGGACTACGCTCAGAAAAAGGGTACGGGTGGCGACTCTGCTCCTTCCATTACCCGGTGGGATCCTCTGGGCCTGCCGGGCTTCCCTGACTAGGACATAGAGTAGCAAAGTCAGGTGTCGGGGGCCGGTACCCCTCTTGCAGCTGGAATCCCTCTGACTAGGCCAGAATAGCGAGGACAGGTGGCGTATACCGCTCCGTCTGCATCCCCCTGGGATCCTTTTGTGATGGAGCTACACTCCTCGGCTCCAGGCCTTCTTGGGTATGGACCTTGACCGGGTTGAGACATACGTTAACTCCAACCTGCCCCATGACTCAAGGCAAGAGTACGAGGGCCGTGTCTCCATCCACTGCAGGTTCACCTAGAAGCCACGTTCAGGGATGGAGATCACAATCAAAGGACCCAGTGCCCAAGATGGCTGAGTATTAAATATAAAATATTAAGTGCAAACTAAATGTGCGTCCTCCACCCTCACCCTCTACATGGTTCCCCCTATCTTTTGGTTCCCCAGTCTCCCATTTTCCCGGGAAGGGCAGCACGCTAGTGCCTATTAGCCCCCTCTGGTGGGAGAAGTGTGGTGTTGAATGTGGAGGTGGGGTCCTGAACATTGCACCGTTCTTACCTCGAAGGAGGGATACCACACCCATTGAAGAGGTGCAGCTTCTCTGTGGCGGTCGAACCCTCAGGGACGCCACACAGAACCATGGAGAGTTTTGTGGGTGAGAGTGATAAGTTTATATTGAACTCTATAGTGAGCAACCAGTGCAATGACTGGCACAGGGTAGAGGCATCGGTGTAGTGGTTGAACAGGAATATGATTCTGGCTGCTGCATTCAGGATAGATTGGAGAGGTGAAAGTTTACAACGTGGGAGACTGATTAATAGGGATAAGTGGACCCATGGAAGTTTGGGTTCTGGTACCCAACCCGAACTTTACTTTCAAGTTCGGATTTACTTATTTCTACTGCTTAATAGAGTTGCAATATTCCAGACAAGAAAGGTCAAAAGTAAGAGTTTCTGCAGAGTCAAAGGTAAGAAAAGGTTGTATTCTAGAAATGTTTTTGAGGTGTAGATGACATGAGCGAGTGAGTGATTGGATATAGGGAGTGAAGGAATGATCAGAGTCAAATATAAACCCAAGACAGAGAGCATGCTGCAGGGGCGTAATGGTAGAACCACACACGGTAATGGCAATATCGGTTATAGGTAGGTTAGTGGAGGGAGGAAACACAAGGAGTTCAATTTTTGCCAATAAAGCAATTCTAATTCTTTTCAACTTGCATCATTTAAGTGCCATGGTTTTCTTACACTGTACTTACACCACATGGTGAACACTGTAAAAATGTCTAAAAGAACTAAAATATTATAGAATTGCTGTTTTTTCCATCTCTCCTAGAAGAAAAAATGTTTTACCATATCATATAGTCTAAATGATGCCATTAAGAACACATCCCTTCCCACAAAAAATAAGCCCTCATACGGCTTGTGAGGACACATTTACACTTGTCGTCCACAGCCGTTGAATATATTGCATTTGTCTACATGAAAGCTGATTGGCGATTATTTACTGGCCTGTTTAGACTTCCCAACAAATGTTCTATGTTCACACTCCAATCGTTAATTTGATCATGATTTGTACATTTAATATTATTGTTTTCAGCCGCACTTCACCTATTTACACAGGACAATTTGCTGCTAATAATATGTTTTTTCAAGCAAGCTTGAAAATCATCTCATTCGATCAAACAGTATTTTGCTTGTTCGGTAGATGATTGACAGCCTGTTTAGACAGGCTGGTAATCGGGAAATGAGCATTCCTAGGAAAACATTTTTCTCAATTATTGGCCTGTCGAAATAGTCCTAAATTCTGTCTCTCACTCACTCTATCTATGATCTATCTCATATCTACCTATCTATCAACTATTATCTATCTATCTATCTATTGTAAGATGGTCTCCGGACATGTCCTTGAGGGGAGATATGTATTGCTGAGGATGGCAGCTTCAGTGATGTAAAACCGGGAAAGTATGCTCCAGCACACATAGTGCTGAGAGGGTTAATAGGGTGTATCAGGGCCGTTTTTTTCGAGCAGTCATAAGAGACGGGTAGGATTGGCTGCTCACATATCCCCACCCCAGAGTGGGTGTGTAAAATGGAGACAGAGTGACTCATTCAGTATCTGTGGCTGGAGGTGTGGATACCTCCAGCGTGTCTGTGCAAAAAGACACTGACTGTGAGCGGGCGAACCTCCAGTACTACATGGACTGTTCATTTTCCTGTTTTGTTACTTTGTGCCGGAGAAGGCTGTGTTTTGTTTCCTTTGAAAGTAAGGTTTATGAAGCCTGAATAAACCTGTCTTGGAAATTTTAAAGAGACAGTGTCCTGTGCCTACCTCTATCGCGGCTGAGTGAGTACAAAACCCTACAATTGGTGCTAGAAGCACAGGCATGAATCCAAAAGGGCAGTGTGACTGCTACAGGAAACGGTTTATGTCCTGGGTAAAGGCCGCCAGGCAGCCAGGGACGCCAGGCAAAATGGAGGACCTGCTTAAACATTTGTTGCAGGTACAGCACGCACAGCAAACGCAGCATCAGCAGAGCATGCAGCGGCACCTGCAGAGCCAGCAGAACATGCAACAGTAGTATCGGGAGCAGTTGTAGAGCCAGCAGAACATTCAGCAGCAGCAACAGGAGCAGCAGCAGGAGACAAATAGACTTCTGATGCAGCAAATCCAACAGCAGCAAAGACAGATGGAACTCCTAGCAGAGCAGATCCGTGGCAGGACAACCGCCCCACCCCCAACTCCAGATGATGACTCTCACGTGAGGAAAACAGTAAGAAGGGCATTACAAAAGATGACCCCGGGTGATGACAACCTGGACACTGCTGAAGAAACCGCATCACAGGCCGCTGTTGACGAGTTTCCTTTTTGTGTGCTTGTTGGGGATGAGGATGAGGCGGCATCCCCAGAGGCCAACATTCCTGAGCTGGAGGTGTCCGGAGGAAACTTTGGAACCGCCCAGCTCAGAGACTTGACTTTAAAAGGGGCGTTTGATAATGTCACTGTCTTGAATGGTGTTGCTCAAGAGCCGGGGGCTGACACCCGATATCCATACTTTGCTGTCAATGGGGAGATACTATATCGGGTCACCAAGCTCAGAGGGGAGGTAATTGAGCAGTTACTGGTTCCAGGACCCTACAAGCACATGGTGTTAGATATGGCCCATATGTGGCGCCCCTGAGGGTTCAGTCGCCACAGAGGTACTGCACCTCACCCAGAGGTGTGGCATCTCATTCTCTCAGGTAAGGATGGAGTGCTGCCCGGTACCCTAACACCTGCACCCAACACTACACTACTCCAGACCTGCTGGAAGGGCAATATGCACTTCTTCTGCTGGCCCCGTCCCTGGCTGGAGTGGGGGGGGAACCAAAGTAGTGGGTGTGGGTGGAGGACGCAGACCAAGGGAGCACTTGAAGAAGAGACATATATATATAGGGGGGCCATCTTTAGAGCAAATAGAGAGAGAGGAAGAGGGAGTGAGTGAGAGGACGAGAGGAGCGGAGGCTCTTCAGGAGCTCTGCTCGGGAGGCGGACTTAGCCTGCCTGGCCCAGGACGGAGAGAGGAGTGGGAGCAGGGAAGAGAACCGGTCCCTGGACTAGCCGAGTTACTTTAGGTCTCAGCTAGAAAACCGGAGGCTTCTGCACTTTCAAGGTGCAGTTGCCACATCCGGACCTAAGCCGCCGAAAAGATCACCAAGTAAGGTCCGGGAACTCCAGGTTGCCCAGAGGGATCCACATGTACCTGATCGGGACTTTGTGTGGCGGGGCGCAGGGCAGGAGGGAGAGTCCCAGCGCGGGAAGTCGGCTAAGAAAGGAACATACAGAAAGGGGTCCCGTTAAGTTCTCTTGAGATTCTTGAGGGAGTGCTGAACCCCTGCCTGGTGAATGCAGCGCGACATGGGAGACTGTCACCTATACAATGCAACCTGAGGAACTTAACAACTGTGAGTAAACTCGGACGACTGCACCCCACTGTCTCTGTCAGTTATTGCTGCTGCCCCACTGATCCTGCACTACAACACCCAGCATCACCATTTGCACCTACACTGCCCTGGAGCTGAGCTCTGCCTGTGGAGAGCCACACCAACCCAGCTGCCCTAACATCTGCTCCAGAGGTCTGCAGCAGCGCTGGTACCCATTACCAGGAACCACAGGTGGCGTCACAAGACAAAACCGTTTATCATCCCTTCAAGCAACAACCCCTTTTAAGAGTGACCCCAGGATACGGGCCCGGGAGCCGACCGCCGTGACATCCCAAGAAGGTAAAGGCCCGGGTACCGAGTCCCCCATATCCCCTTGGGCGAGTCACATACACATGTGTTGGGTGGTCATCTGGGGGTAGAGAAAACCCAGGAAAGGATCCTGCAGAGGTTCTATTGGCCCGGTTGTCACCAAGAAATTGTAAATTTTTGTAGGTCATGTCCCACCTGCCAGCTGACCTCCCCGGTGGCCCACTTCCGTAGCCCCTTAGTGCCATTGCCAATCATTGAGGTGCCATTTGATCGCATAGCCATGGATCTAGTGGGACCCCTGGTCAAGTCCGCCAGAGGACATAAGTATATCCTAGTGGTACTGGACTATGCAACGTGGTTTCCGGAGGACGTGCCACTACGTAACTCCTCTGCCAAATGTATAGCCCGGGAGTAGGTCCATATCTTCTCTAGAACGGGGTTGCCTAAGGAGATCCTAACGGACCAAGGGACCCCATTTATGTCACGGGTGATGAGGGAGTTGTGCAAAACCCTGCAGATCACACAACTCAGGACCTCAGTCTACCACCCCCAGACAGATGGCTTAGTGGAGAAGTTTAATAAAACCTTGAAGGCCATGTTAAAGAAGGTCGTAGAGAAAGACGGCCGGGACTGGAACTGTCTACTGCCATACCTTCTATTCTCCATCAGAGAAGTCCCACAGACCTCTATGGGGTTTTCCCTGTTTGAGCTGTTATATGGCCGACACCCACGCGGACTCCTGGACGTAGCAAAGGAGACCTGGGAGGCTGAGTCTACACCCTACAGGAGTGTGATCGAACATGTGGTCTAGATGCAAGAGAGGATTGCAGAGGTGATACCCATTGTGAAAGAACACCTCCTCAAAGCACAAGAGGCACAGTCAAGGGTGTACAACAGATCAGCGAGGGTGAGACACTTCAACCCTGGGGATTGGGTACAAGTGCTGGTACCTACGTTGGAGACCAAGTTCCTGGCCAAGTGGCAGGGCCCCTATGAAGTAGTTGAAAAGCTTGGCAACGTCAACTATAGGGTCCCCCAACCTGGGAGAAGGAAGCCCTACCAGGTGTACCACGTCAACCTCATTAAGCCGTGGCAAGACAGGGAGCCGGTGTAAGCCCCATGTCTGATGGCGAAGGCTGATACCGATGTGGAGGAAGTCAAGGTGGCAGAGTTGCTGTCATGTAACCAGAAGCAACAATGCAGAGAGTTGCTGCAGCGGAACTGGGACCCGTTCTCGAAATACCGGGCTGTACTCAGGTCATAGAGCATGAGGTACTTACGGACCCGCATGTCCGAGTGAATATGAAGCCATATCGAATTCCTGAAGCCCGCCGAGAGGTAATCTTGAAGGAGGTGAAGCGCATGCTGAATCTGGGGGTCATCGAGGAGTCCAAGAGTGGCTGGTCCAGTCCCATAGTCTTAGTGCCGAAACCAGATGGAGGATGGCGGTTCTGCAATGACTATAGGAAACTGAAAGAGGTCTCTAAGTTTGATTCATACCCAATGCCCAGGGTAGATGAACTAATTGAGAGACTAGGGCTGGCCAGGTACATTACCAACCTTGACCTCACAAAAGAGTATTGGCAGATCCCTATGTCCCAAGAGGCCAAGGAGAAGACGGCCTTTTCAACGCCAGATGGGTGTTTCCAATACACCAGAAAGCCGCTTGGGTTGCAAGGAGCTCCAGCTACCTTCCAGAGAGCCATGGACCGGATTCTAGCTCCCCACAAGAAGTATGCAGCAGCCTACCTGGATGATATCGTGATCTACAGCCAGGACTGGGGTAGCCATCTGAGCAAAGTTCAGGTGATATTCGATGCTCTACAAAAGGCGGGGTTTTCCATCAACCCAAAGAAATGTGCAATGGGCATGGAGGAGCCAGATATTTGGGCTATGTCGTAGGTAGAGGTGTGAAAAGCCCCAAATAAATAAAATTTACGCAATCCGGGGTTGGCCACAACCTATCACAAAAAAGCAGGTCAGAGCATTCCCAGGCATCGTAGGCTACTACCACCGGTTCATCCCTAACTTTGCCATGACAGCCACCCCTTTGACAGACCTTCTTAAGAGGACAAGGCTATGGCTAAGTGGTCGGCAGAAACCGAGATGGCCTTCCTAGGAACTCAAGCAAGCCCTGTATAAACAACTGGTGTTGGTGGCACCAGATTTCTCGAAAGAGCTTGTGGTCCAGACGGACACGTCAGATGTCGGCCTGGGTGCGATTCTTTCACAAGAGATGAACAGCGAAGAGCACCCCATAATGTATTTAAGCCGGAAGCTGACGCCTTATGATAGAAATTACTCCATAGTGGAGAAGGAATGTTTGGCCATCAAGTGGGCTCTAGACACTCTAAGATACTACCTCTTAGGCAGGAAGTTCAGGCTGGTATCACACCATGCCCCACTAAGGTGGATGAGCGAAAAGAAGGGGAACAATGCTCGAGTAACCAGGTGGTTCCTAGCTCTTCAGGAGTTCAGCTTCCAGGTAGAGCATAGGCCTGGGAAACTGCATGGCAAAACTGACGCATTGTCAAAGGTCCACTGTATGTTAGAGATATGCATAGCTGAGGTTGGCAGCTTTAGTGATGTAAAACCGGGAAAGTATGCTCCAGCACACATAGTGCTGAGAGGGTTAATAAGGTGTATCAGGGCCGTTTTTTTTGAGCAGTCATAAGAGATGGATGGGATTGGCTGCTCACATATCCCCACCCCAGGGTGGGTGTATAAAATGAAGACAGAGTGTCTCATTCAGTGTCTGTGGCTGGAGGTGTGGAGAATGTCTGTGCAAAAAGACACTGACTGTGAGCGGGCGAACCTGCAGTACTACATGAACTGTTCATTTTCCTGTTTTGTTACTTTGATGCGGAGAAGGCTGTGTTTTATTTCCTTTAATAGTGCGGTTTATGAAGCCTGAGCAAACCTGCCTTAGACATTTTAAAGAGACAGTGTCCTGTGCCTCTAATGTGGCTGAGTACAAAACCCTGCACTATCTATCTATCTATGTATCTAATATCTATCTATTATCTATCTATCTGTCTCAAATCAAATCAAATCAAATGGGCTTTATTGGCAAGACTAAGTACATGTTAGCATTGCCAAAGCAAGTGGTAAAATAATGGAGGGATGGCAATAGGGACACATCCAGGGTGGGGTATCTGGGTCCATGGCATATCATGTTTCTCTTAGTCTGTGGCAGGCACTGACATATTGCGCTGCTATGGCCTCTGCGCTTTCCTCTTCCCCCAGTAGTATAGGCAGTTTCTCTTCCTCCTCCATGGAGGTGGAGTCTGGGAGGAGATCAGACAGTCTCATGAAGTGAGTGTCCCTCACTGCAGAGTATTTGGGGCACCTCAGCAAGAAGTGGGCCTCATCCTCCATGGCCTCCTGGGGACACTGCTGGCAGAGTCTGCACTCTCGGGGTATGTAGTTCTGTCGGTGCCGCCCGGATTCGATGAGTAGGCTGTGGGCGCTCAGTCTGTACTGGCTCAGGATCTGTCACTCTTTGGAGTTTGCGAGTTTCTCTAGATATGGGGCCAGTTTGTATTCCCTCTGCAGGTTCTGGTATATCGTCAGTTTCTGTGATTTGTTAATGTCGTTCCTCCAAATGCTGAGATTTTCCTCTTTGCCTTTGTGTATCATCTTCCGGATCTCGCATTTTGTCAGGCCATGCAGGTTGGTGGCTTGGTCAGGCTCGTTTGGGGTGATTTGTGTTGGGGGGCTTCGTTCTCCTAGGGCTTCCTGGTGTAGTAAGGCCTTGTGATGGTAGGAGCTGGGACTACTACTTTGTAGATGAGCCTTGAATGATAGCGCCTTCTTCTGGATTGCAAGGTGTAGCGGTAATCTGCCCAGCTCTGCTCTGCAGGCGCTGTTTGATGTCCTCTGATGGACTTGGAGGAGGTGTTTGCAGAACTCTAGGTGGAATATTTCTGTTGGTCCAGCATCCCACTTTGACCAGTTTGGGTATGAGACTGGACCCCAGACTTTGCTGCCATACAGAAGGATTGGGGCAATGATGGTATCAAAGATTTTTAGTCAGACTGTTACAGACGTCTTCTGATGGCATGGAAGGCTTTGCATGCCTTGTCTTTCAGCAACTGTATGGCTTGCTTAAAGCACCCTGATTGGCTGAGTTCTAGGCCCAGGTAGGTGTATTTGTTGGTTTCTGTAAATGGACAGCTATCAATTATGAAGGGGGATGGCCTGCTGGTTCCTGCTTTCTTTTCTGGAACACCATGACATTAGTTTTCTTCCGGTTGATTGGTAGTGCTCATGTGGTGCTGAAGGTCTCTAGGATTTTCAGATTATCCTGGAGGCCTTTCTAAATTGGTGATAACAGCACGAGGTCATCGGCATACAGCAGAAACTTCACCTCTGTGTCATGGAGGGTGAGTCCTGGTGCTGAGGAGGACTCCAGAGCCACCACCAGCTCGTTGATATAAATGTTGAAGAGAGTTGGACTGAGGCTGCAGCCCTGTCACACTCCTCGGCTCTGTTGGAAAAAGGCCGCCCTCTTTTCTTTTACCATCACGCTGCAGCTGTTCTCAGTGTAGGAGCTTCGGATTACATTGTATGTCTTGCCTCCTATTCTGCTCCACAGCAGTTTTAGGAATATTCCTGGGTGCCACACTGAGTCGAATGCCTTCTTGAAGTCCACAAAGCAGGCATAGATGCTCCCATACTTTGTATTGTGGACTTGGTTCTTGATGAGGCTGTGCAGGGTGTAGATATGGTCGTTGGTGCGGTGTTTTGGCATGAAGCCTGCTTGGCTTTTGCTGAGGACATTGTGTTGGGTGACGAAGGTGAGGATTCTCTTATTCAGGACGTAGTTGAAGAGTTTCCCCAGGTTACTTCTGACACATATTCTTCGGTAGTTTGCCTGCAGTACAATATTGAATAGTTTTGCTATCGCAGCCTGGGTGTCTGGCGGGCTGTATGTCAGCATTTCTGGGAGGATCCCATCTGGGCCGCTGGCTTTTTTACCTTTTATCAGTGTGATCCTTTCTGTTATTTCTGGCAATGTAATTGGTGTGTCCAGAGGGTTTTGGAAGTCTTTGAATTTTTCCTCCATACCCTTCAGTTTGTTCACAACCTATTTTAGTGCTGAGTTCAGATCTTCACTTGGGATGTCTTTGTAAAGGTCCTTGAAGTACTGGAGCCAGATGTTGCCGCTCTGGATGTGGGGGTTGTTGCTTTTTCAGTTGGATCCTATCCATCTATCTATCTATCTATCTATCTATCTATCTATCTATCTATCTATCTATCTATCTCATATCTATAAATCTAAATCTAAATTATATGGAGAGAATCGAAAACTGGTCTTTTGTATGCCAGTCATGAAACTATACTCCACCTGAGTAAGGTGCATCAAATTTATTAAGGGTCATAAGTCTCTTAACAAATTTGGTGCTTCTTTCGAATACCCGCTGCCCAGAAATTAAATTCTCAGGGTTGGCTTACATTTCAGCTAAAATGTACATTGGTGTACTATACATGATAGTAAATTTGTTGTGCTGCGATATGCCAGGGTCAGCTCAAAAGAGCAAAAAGTTGCATGGGAAAAAATCTATATATCTGAATTTTGTCTATTTATCTTTCTATCCTATCACATATCTATCTATCTATCTATCTATCTATCTATCTATCTATCAGTTAGCACTGCAACCTTGCAGCGCTGGGGTCCTTGGTTCAAATCCCACCCAGGACAACATCTGAAAGTAGCATGTATGTTCACCCTGTGTTTGTGTGGGTTTCCTCCGGGTTCTCAGGTTTCTTCCCACACTCCTAAGACATGCTGATAGGCAATCTAGATTGTGACCCTTAATGGGGACAGTGCGGATAATGTCTGTAAATTGTCTGAATTGCAAAGCGCTGCGGAATATGTTGGCGCTTTATAAATAAATTATTATTATCAGATATCTATCTACCTATATCTCTAATCCCTATTTCTTACCGATGTGACTTTCCCTGAGGAATATACATGTGGTTGGGAAGGCGCTAATAGCCTCCGTCTTCTTTTTAATGGAAATTAAGTCCTGCACTTGTTGCATTTTTACATATTGACCATCCTGACTCCTGAGAAGCAGCGCAGGTTCTTTCACGCTCAGTGTGAATGGGGTAATTTTTTATACGTTAAAGTTAATTATTTCAATAAAGGACTCTTGGCCTTTCTACTTGCCAGCTGTTACATATGGAGCCATATAGGCCAGATTCAGATTCCTCCAGCTCCCAGCGAGAGAAAGGCAAACACGAAGAGAATGCGCTCACATACATCTCCTGTAGAATGGCTGGCAGACAAGGATCCTGATGCAGAGTAGAGTCAGTATAGGACGGAGAACTATTAACAATGAGCAATTCTTCATGGAACAGAACTATTACAATGGCGAGCCTTTGATCTTTTCTGGCTCCTGTTGCCAATTGAACTTTGTCACCATGCACTGTCATCCACAAGGGAACACTTTTGTGTGGAGCAATCGGCAGCAATTTAGTCTGGCCGGGCTTTGAAGTGCCAACATCACTCAGCCAGCAGTCGTAACTTTCTTTTCCATTTAACCATTCTTATTTTGGTGTCTTATTATTATTTTTTGTTGTTGCTTTTTTTCATATCAAGACACTCATGCTAAGATAGCAAAGACATCAAACGTCTCCTATCCCGTGCCCCCTATATCAATAGGATATAATGTCCACTTCAAAGCGCACTAATTACATGATTGGCTCATTTACACATTTAGTGAAACTGTTGCCAGCAATGCTTGGAAGGACTCTTTTTTTTCAACCAGATGAGAAACAAAAACTACAGTCCTACCTGGTAAGATGTCTTACAGACACCCATGGTGGTTGAGTCATGTCCTTGCTATGAGACCACCTGCTGTGCTGGTGGCGCCACTGAAACTGAAGGAGGACTATGCCTTCCCTTCCTACAAGAAATGAAAGCGATCATGATACTAAGTACTACTGATCAAATGCACTATTACTATATTACTATATATATAATTACACACACACTTTACTTTATTTATATATTTCATTTATTTCTATGCTTTGCTTATATTAAGTGAGCAGGTGTTCTGCACTTCTCGCTATTCATTTACAGCCCATGTGCCTTCCTTTCATACCCCCCATGAAAGTATCTGCTCCCTTGAAATTGGATATTTGTCACACTAAATAGTGGCGTAGAAAAAAAAAAAGGGAGTCTGATCATTAGAAATATAGGGTCTGCCTTGATTTGTTTTTTTTCTTTTCCAGAAAGGGGCCCATGGTCTGAGTAATGGCAGCTTGTACCCATGGACATGGAATTGCAGCCAAGGTGTATTTCTTTGAGCTGCAAAACCTGGAGCAACCATCACATAAGAACGGCATTGTTTCTGGGAAAAGGTTGTTTTCTTTTTTCCCTAATTTCATAGAATGTCACAATACACGGATTATAAAAAATAATGATATCACCGTGCAGAGATTAGTAGAGATTCGTAACGTAAATGATAATAAGCACAGTAATGTCACAGTACAGAGATAATAAACACTGTGATGTCACAGTACAGGGATAATACACACTGTGATGTCACAGTACAGGGATAATAAGCACAGTGATGTCACAGTACAGGAATAATAAAAACAGTGATGTCACAGTACAGGGATAATAAACACAGTGATGTCACAGTACAGGGATAATAAACACTGTGATGTCACAGTACAGGGATAATAGACACAGTGATGTCACAGTGCAGAGATAATAAGCACAGTGATGTCACAGTACAGAGATAACAAACACAGTGATGTCACAGTGCAAAGATAATACACACAGTGATGTCACAGTACAGGGATAATGAGCACAGTAATGTCACAGTACAGGGATAATAGACATAGTGATGTCACAGTGCACAGATAATAAGCACAGTGATGGTATAGTACAGGGATAACACAAACTGTGAGGTCACAGTACAGGGATAATAAGCACAGTGATGGCACAGTACAGGGAAAATGAACACAGTGATATAACAGTACAGAGAAAATACACATAGTGATGTCACAGTAGAGAGATAATAAACACAATGATGTCACAGTACAGGGATAATAAGCACAGTGATGTCACAGTACTGGGATAATAAGCACAGTGATGTCACAGTACTGGGATAATAAGCACAGTAATGTCACAGTACAGGGATAATAGACATATTGATGTCACAGTGCACAGATAATAAGCACAGTGATGTCACAATACAGAGATAATAAACACAGTGATGTCACAGTACAGGGATAATAAACAGTGATGTCACAGTACAGGGATAATACACACAGTGATGTCACAGTACTAGGATAATACAAACAGTGATGTCACAGTACAGGGAAAATAAACAGTGATGTAACAGTACAGAGATAATACACACAGTGATGTCACAGTACAAAGATAACTTACAGTGATGTCACAGTACAGGGATAGCACACACAGTGATGTCACAGTACAGGGATAATACACATAGTGATGTCACAGTACAGAGATAATAAGCACAGTGAGGTCACAATGTAGGGATAATACACACAGTGATGTCACAGTACAGGGATAATAAACAGTGATGTCACAGTACAGGGATAAAAGACATAGTGATGTCACAGTACAGAGATAATAAGCACGGTGATGTCACAGTACAGGGATAATAGACATAGTGATGTCACAGTGCACAGATAATAAGCACAGTGATGTCACAGTACACAGATAATAAACACAGTGAGGTCACAGTACAGGGATAATACACACAGTGATGTCACAATGCAGAGATAATAAGCACAGTGATGTCACAGTACAAAGATAATAAACACAGTGATGTCACAGTACAGAGATAATAAACAGTGATGTCACAGTACAGGGATAATACACACAGTGATGTCACAGTACAGGAAAAATAAATAGTGATGTAACAGTACAGAGATAATACACACAGTGATGTCACAGTACAGAGATAATAAACACAGTGATGTCACAGTACAGGGATAGTACACACAGTGATGTCACAGTACAGGGATAATAGACAGTGATGTCACAGTACAGAGATAATAAGCACAGTGATGTCACAATGTAGGGATAATACACACAGTGAGGTCACAGTACAGGGATAATAAACAGTGATGTCACAGTACAGGGATAAAAGACATAGTGATGTCACAGTATAGAGATAATAAGCACAGTGATGTCACAATGTAGGGATAATACACACAGTGAGGTCACAGTACAGGGATAATAAACAGTGATGTCACAGTACAGGGATAATAGACATAGTGATGTCACAGTACACAGATAATAAAGACAGTGAAGTCACAGTACATGGATAATACACACAGTGATGTCACAGTGCAGAGATAATAACCACAGTGATGTCACAGTACAGAGATAATAAACACAGTGTTGTCACAGTGCAGGGATAATAGACACCTTGATGTCACAGTACAGGGATAATACACACAGTAATGTCACAGTACAGGGATAATAAGCACAGTAATGTCACAGTACAGGGATAATACACGCGGTGATGTCACAGTACAGAGACAATACACACAGTGATGTCACAATACTGGAATAATACACACAGTGATGTCACAGTACAGGGATAATAAATACAGTGATGTCACAGTTCAGGGATAATAAACACAGTGATGTCACAGTTTAGCAATAATAAGCACAGTGATGTCACAGTACAGAGATAATAAACACAGTGATGTCAAAGTACAGAGAAAATAAACACAGTAATGTCACAGCGCAGGGATAATACACACAGTGATGGCACAGTACAGGGATAATATACACAGTGATGTCACAGTGCAGGGATAATAAGCACAGTAATGTCAGAGTACAGGGTTAATACACACAATGATTTCACAGTACAGGGATAATAAACACAGTGATGTCACAGTACAGGGATTATACACACAGTGATGTCACAGTACAGCGATAATAAACACAGTGATGTCACAGTACAGAGATAATACACACAGTGATGTCACAGTGCAGGGATAATACACACAGTGATGTCACTGTACAGGGAGAATGAACACTGTGATGTCACAGTACAGAGATAATAAGCACAGTGATGTCACAGTACAGGGATAATACACATAATGATGTCTCAGTACAGGGATAATACACACAGTGATGTAACAGTACAGGGATAATAAGAACAATGATGTCACAGTACAGGGAAAATAAACTAAGTGATGTCACAGTACAGGGATAATAAACACAGTGATGTCACAGTACAGGGATAATAAACACAGTGATGTGACAGTACAGGGATAATAAGCACAGTAATGTCACAGTACAGGGATAATATACAGTGATGTCACAGTACAGGGATAATATACACAGTGATGTCACAGTACAGGGATAATATACACAGTGATGTCACAGTACAGGTATAATAAACACAGTGATGTCACAGTACAGGGATAATATACACAGTGATGTCATAGTACAGGGATAATGATCACAGTGATGTCACAGTACAGGGGTAGTAAGTACAGGGGTAATAAGCACAGTGATGTCACAGTACAGGGATAATAAACACAGTGATGTCACAGTACAGGGATAATATAAACAGTGATGTCACAGTACAGGGATAATAAGCACAGTGATGTCACAGTACAGGGATAATAAGCACAGTGATGTCACAGTACAGGTATAATAAACACAGTGATGTCACAGTACAGGGATAATATACACAGTGATGTCACAGTACAGGGAGAATAAGCACAGTGATGTCACAGTACAGGGATAATAATCACAGTGATGTCATAGTACGGGGATAATCCATGCAGTGATCTCACAGTACAGGGACAATACACACAGTAATATCACAGTACTGGGATAATACACATAGTGATGTCACGGTAAAGGGATAATAAGCACAGTGATGTCACAGTACTGGGATAATACACACAGTGATATCACAGTACTGGGATAATACACACAGTGATGTCACAGTACAGGGATAATAAACACAGTGATGTCACAGTACAGAGATAATAAACATAGTGATGTCACAGTACAGGGATAATACACACAGTGATATCACAGTACTGGGATAATATACACAGTGATGTCACAGTACAGAGATAATAAACACAGTGATGTCACAGTACAGGGATAATAAGCACAGTGATGTATGTCACATTACAGGGATAATACAAACAGTGATGTCACAGTTCAGGGATAATAAGCACAGTGATGTCACAGTACAGGAATAAAACACACAGTGATGTCATAGTACAGGGATAATATACACCGTGATGTCACAGTACAGGGATAATAAGCACAGTGATGTCACAGTTAAGGGATAATAAGCACAGTGATGTCATAGTACAGGGATAATACACACAGTGATGTCACAGTACAGGGATAGTAAGCACAGTGATGTCACATTACAGGGATAATACACACAGTGATGTCACAGTATAGGGATAAGACACACAGTGATGTCACAGTACAAGGATAATACAAACAGTGATGTCGCAGTACAGGGATAATAAACACAGTGATGTAAGAGTACAGGGACAATAAGAACAGTGATGTTACAGTACAGGGATAATACACACAGTGATGTCACAGTACAGGGATAATACACACAGTGATATCAGAATACTGGGGTAATAAACACAGTGATTTCACAGTACAGGGATAGTACACACAGTGATGTCACAGTACAGGGATAATAAGCACAGTGATGTCACAATACAGGGATAATAAACACAGTGATCTCACAGGACAGAGATAATAAATAGTGATGTCACAGTACAGGGATAAAAATCACAGTGCTGTCACAGTACAGGGATAATACACATAGTGATGTCACAGTACAAGGATAATACACACATTGATGTCACAGTACAGAGATAAAAAACAGTGATGTCACTGTACAGAGATAATAAGCACAGTGATGTCACAGTTCAGAATAATAAATACAGTGATGTCACAGTACAGAGATTATGAACACAGTGTTGTCACAGTACAGGGATAATAAGCACAGTGATATCACAGTACTGGGATAATATACACAATGAAGTCACAGTTGTAACATACCTGGCGGCGTCCTTGCATGGTGGTCCATCTCCCACTGTGCAAGAGCGCGCACTTGATCTCCAGTCCAGAATGTCTCTCTGGCTTCCCTCCATGCTGTCTGTTTGTGTCTGTTTCTGCTGCTTAAGGGCGGCGCCCGATCACTTCCTGCTTTTTGTACCTGCTGTGGGTCACACCCCTTGTGCGTCCTCAGCCTATTGCTGTCTGTCACCTGGTATATAGCTCAGCTGCTCCCATCTATTCCTGCCTGAGCATAGTGTTTCATTCAGTGTGTGCTTGCACTCTGAAAGTGCCAGGTCCTGTTCTGTGTTCTCTTGTCTGCCTATCCTGGAGGCTGTATTTCCAGGCCTGTCTGAACACGCTCCTAGCCTGTTCCTCCTGCCTTCTAGGGGCTGATTACCTAGACCTGCTCCTGTATCTTGTCTGTCCTGTCTGAACACGCTCCTAGCCTGTTTCTCCTGCCTTCTAGGGGCCGATTACCTAGACCCGCTCCTGTATCTTGTCTGTCCTGTCTGAACACGCTCCTTGCCTGTTCGTCCCGCCTCTCTGGGGGCCGTATTCCCAGACCCGCTCCTGTATCCCGCTGCAGTGTCGGTCTCCTCCGTACGCTCAGTTCCAGTCTGAACTCTCTCCTATCCTTTACCTGTTTTGCCTCTATGTCCGTTCCTTTCCTTTTTCTGCAGAGTCTGAACTTGTACCTAACTCCTGTTTGTTGTCTCTGTACTCCCGTTTGTGAGTTTGTGGTCCACTCGTTACTTCACTGCAAGTACCCTGTGGGTATCTGGCTCTGCCTTTCTCTTCCTGTCTGTTCCGTGTGAACAGAGCCCTGTCCCCCCTACTCAGCCTTGCCTGCTCTGACTCCTTTGCTCACTGCTCCGGCGGTTCTAGCCTGCTCTGACTCCTTTGCTCACCGCTCCGGCGGTTCTAGCCTGCTCTGACTCCTTTGCTCGCTGCTCTGGCAGCCTTGCTCCGCTCTGACCCTTTTGCTCGCTGCTCCGGCAGTCTCGCTCCACTCTTGCTCACCGCTCCAGGCGGCCTCGTCCTGCTTTACTCTTGCTCACTGCTCCAGCAGTCTCGCTCAGCTCTGATCCTTTGTTCACCGCTCCTGGTGGCCTTGTCCTGCTCTACTCTTGCTCACCGCTCCAGGCGGCCTTGTCCTGCCCTGTTCTCGCTCACCTCTCTGGGCGGCCTCACTCTGCTGTGTTTGTCCGCCACATCTGTGGTTCTGTTCCTGAGTCCCAGTGTGTACTGGGTCCTATCCCGCCAGTGTCCCTACCTGCTAGTGCCTCCCTGTCTGCACTCTAGCTGTGCTTGCCTGTACCCCTCTGCCTGTATTGTTCCTGAGTCCCAGTGTGTACTGGGTCCTATCCCGCCTGTGTTCCTACCTGCTAGTGCCTCCCTGTCTGCACTCTAGCTGTGCTTGCCTGTACCCCCCTGCCTGCATACCCGCCTGCCTGCATACCAGTCGTGCCTGCCTATACCCACCAGTCTGTGTGCCAGCCTACCAGTCTGTTCCTGTATTCGCCTGTGTGGGTCAACAGCCGTGTCCGGGGTCTGTCCTGGAGTAGCACCTGGTCACTCTGCTCGGTTCCTCCTTGGTGCACTGGCGTCGTATGCCATCGT
Organism: Phyllobates terribilis; assembly: GCF_046119375.1. NCBI lineage: Eukaryota > Metazoa > Chordata > Amphibia > Anura > Dendrobatidae > Phyllobates > Phyllobates terribilis. The sequence goes on along the minus strand of NW_027362761.1, from coordinate 1,149,579,773 downwards.
GCGACCCTGGTCGGATCGGGTGAATACCTAGTTACGCCCCTCCAGGCATTCACTCTCCGGCACGGTCCAGTGGAATCACTACAATCACACGCACACGCCGCTCAGCCCGGGCGTGTGCATAACAACAGTACAGAGATAATAAACACAGTGATGTCTCAGTACAGGGATAATATACACAGTGATGTCTCAGTACAGGGATAATATACACAGTGATGTCACAGTACAGGGATAATAAACACAGTGATGTCACAGTACAGGGATAATAAACACAGTGATGTCACAGTACAGGGATAATAAACACAGTGATTTCACAGTACAGGGATAATAAACACAGTGATTTCACAGTACAGGGATAATAAACACAGTGATGTCACAGTACTGGGATAATACACACAGTGATGTCACAGTACTGGGATAATACACACAGTGATGTCACAGTACAGGGATAATAAGCACAGTGATGTCACAGTACAGGGATAATAAGCACAGTGATGTCACAGTACAGGGATAATAAGCACAGTGATGTCACAGTACAGGGATAATATAAACAGTGATGTCACAGTACAGGGATAATACACACAGTGATGTCACAGTACAGGGATAATTAACAGTAGTGTCACAGTACAGGGATAAATAGCCCAGTGATGTCACAGTACAGGTATAATAAACACAATGATGTCACAGTACAGGGATAATATACACAGTGATGTCACAGTACAGGGAGAATAAGCACAGTGATGTCACAGTACAGGGATAATAATCACAGTGATGTCATAGTACGGGGATAATCCACGCAGTGATCTCACAGTACAGGGACAATGCACACAGTGATGTCACAGTATAGGGATAATATACACCGTGATGTCACAGTACAGGAATAATAAGCACAGTGATGTCATAGTTAGAGATGAGCGGTGTTCGACTAGAACTGTTCGCCAATCTCAAATTCGAGCTGTTTTGGGCGGTGTTCGAGTTGTTCGACGAACCCGAACGATTTGCAAAAAATTCGGCTGTTCGAGGTTATGTTCGATAACTGTTCGTGCACCAAAAGCGTGTCCTGCATGTCTGGCGCTATTTAGAGCACCAATCATGCAGGGATTGTCTGCCACTCACTGTAATGCCACAGCCATGGTGGTTGTGGCATTACACTGATTGCCCAAATCGATGGGAACAGTGCCAACAGTGAAACATGAAAAGCCGGCAATTCAGCAGCGGCATACACCTGTACCCGACAATTTAGAACCGAAAGAATAGAGCTTCACACATAGATTAGATAGATATAAACATGTCAGCCACATATATACGAAGTACAGTGAAAGTGCTGCTTACTGTACTTGTCATTTAGCGTAAAGGATTTATCAAAAAAAATAATAGTGTTTTCATGCACCGTCTCTTTAAAAAAGCCGGCCGGCAATTCAGCAGCGGTACCCGACAATTTATAACAGACAGAATAGAGCTTCACACATAGATTAGATAGATAGAAACATGTCAGTCACATATATATGAAGTACAGTGATAGTGTTGGTTACTGTACTTGTCATTTAGTATTAAAATAAAGGATTTATTAAAAAAAATTGGCGTGGGGTTCCCCTTAATTTTAGGCTCTAGCGGAGGTTAAGCAGACGGCTGGGGCAGATGTTTGAAGCCTGGGAAGGGGGTAATACCCACGGAGCTTCCCAGGCTACTAATATCAGCCCCCAGCTGAATACATAGCCTTTACTAGCTATTAAAATGGGGGACCCCCCAAAAAAAATGACGTGGGGTCCCCCCTAATTTAATAGCTAGCAAAGGCTAGGCAGACAGCTGGGGGCTGATATTAATAGCCCAGGAAGGGAGCCATGAATATTGGCCCCCTCCCAGGCTAGAAACACCAGCCGTCAGCCGCCCCAGAAATGGCGCATTCATAGGATGCGCCAATTCTGGCACTTAGCCTCGCTCTTCCACGCTGCCCTGGTGCGGTGGCAGGGGGTAATAGGGTTGGGGTTGATGTCAGCTTATAATGCCAGCTGACATCAAGCCCAGGTTAGTAATGGAGAGGCGTCTATAAGACACCCCCATTACTAACCCCATAGTCAAAGTTAAAAAAACCACAAACACCCAGAATAAAGTCCTTTAATTGAAATAAAGACACAATCCTTTATTGTTCTAAATTAAACCATACTTACCGTCACGCCCATTCCAGCTGAAGCCAACGATCTCCTGCAATAAAAGAAAAATAATAAAGCAACCTCATCCTTACCTTTCCATGGTTCCCACGACAGCTTCAGCTCTGCTACATCGAGATGACAGGCTGGACCGCAGCAGAACGCTGCCATCCAGCCTCTCATCCCGCAGACACTGAGAAGCGCAGGCTTGCTTGCGCTGCTCAGCGTCTCTCTGTGACGACATCCAGATGAGCCGAGTTCATGTCCAATGAACTCAGCTCACCTCCTGCACGTCACTGACAGCGTGGGAGAATTCTCCTGCACTCAGCGCTTCAGCGTGAGAATTCTCCCACGTTGAAGCGCTGAGTGCAGGAGAATTTTCCCACGCTGTCAGTGACGTGCATAAGGTGAGCTCATGTCCAATGAACTCAGCTCACCTCCTGCACGTCAATGACAGCGTGGGAGAATTCTCCTGCACTCAGCGCTTCAGTGTGAGAATTCTCCCACGCTGAAGCGCTGAGTGCAGGAGAATTTTCCCACGCTGTCAGTGACGTGCATGAGGTGAGCCGAGTTCATTGGACATTAACTCGGCTCATCTGGATGCCCTCACAGAGAGACACTGTGGAGCGCAAGCAAGCCTGCGCTTCTCAGTGTCTGCGGGATGACAGGCTGGATGGCAGCGTTCTGCTGCGGTCCAGCCTGTCATCTCGATGTAGCAGAGCTGAAGCTGTCATGGGAACCATGGAAAGGTAAGGATGATGTTGCTTTATTATTTTTCTTTTATTTCAGGAGATCGTTGGCTTCAGCTGGAATGGGCGTGATGGTAAGTATGGTTTAATTTAGAACAATAAAGAATTGTGTGTTTATTTCAATTAAAGGACTTTTTTCTGGGTGTTGTGTTTTTTTTAAATACTTTACTAGAAATTCATGGTGGTCATGTCTAATATTGGCGTGACCCCATGAATTTCGGGCTTAGGGCCAGCTGATAATGCCAAGCTGGCCCTAACCCCTTTATTACCCAGTGAGCCACCGCATCAGGGCCCTGGATGAGTTGGGTACAGCGCCAGAAGATGGCGCTTCTATGAACGCGCCATTTTCCGGGGTGGCTGCGGACTGCAATTTGCAGCGGGGGTGGCCCAGAAAGCTTGGGCCTCCCTGCGCTGCGGATTCCAGCCCCCAGCTGCCTAGTTGTACCTGGCTGGACACAAAAACAGGGCGAAGCCCCACGTCAATTTTCTTTAAATTATTTCATGAAATAATTAAGAAAAAAAGGGCTTCCCTATATTGTTGTGTCCGGCCAGGTACAAATAGGCAGCTGGTGGTTGGGGGCAGCCCGTTCCTGCCTGCTGTACCTGGCTGGACACAAATATAGTGCGAAGCCCCACGTCAATTTTTTTTTAATTATTTCATGAATTTCCTGAAATAATTTAAAAAAATTGAAGTGGGGCTTCGCACTATATTTGTGTCCAGCCAGGTACAGCAGGCAGGAACGGGCTGCCCCCAACCACCAGCTGCCTATTTGTACCTGGCCGGACACAACAATATAGGGAAGGCCTTTTTTTCTTAATTATTTCATGAATTTCATGAAATAATTAAAAAAAAAGTACGTGAGGCTTCGCCCTATTTTTGTGTCCAGCCAGGTACAACTAGGCAGCTGGGGGCTGGAATCTGCAGCGCAGGGAGGCCCAAGCTTTCTGGGCCCCCCCCCGCTACAAATTGCAGTCCGCAGCCACCCCGGAAAATGGCGCGTTCATAGAAGCGCCATCTTCTGGCGCTGTACCCAACTCATCCAGGGCCCTGGTGCGGTGGCTCACTGGGTAATAAAGGGGTTAGGGCCAGCTTGGTATTATCAGCTGGCCCCAAGCCCAAAATTCATGGGGTCACGCCAGTATTAGACATGACCGCCATGAATTTCTAGTAAAGTATTTAACAAAAACACAACACCCAGAATAAAGTCCTTTAATTGAAATAAAGACACAATTCTTTATTGTTCTAAATTAAACCATACTTACCATCACACTCATTCCAGCTGAAGCCAACGATCTCCTGCAATAAAAGAAAAATAATAAACCAACCTCATCCTTACCTTTCCATGGTTCCCACGACAGCTTCAGCTCTGCTACATCGAGATGACTGGCTGGACCGCAGCAGAACGCTGCCATCCAGTCTGTCATCCCGCAGACACTGAGAAGCGCAGGCATGCTTGCGCTCCTCACTGTCTCGCTGTGACGGCATCCAGATGAGCCGAGGTCATGTCCAATGAACTCGGCTCACCTCATGCACGTCACTGACAGCGTGGGAAAATTCTCACGCTGAAGTGCTGAGTGCAGGAGAATTCTCCCACGCTGTCAGTGATGTGCATGAGGTGAGCTCATGTCCAATGAACTCAGCTCACCTCCTGCACGTCACTGACAGCGTGGGAAAATTCTCCTGCAATCAGCGCTTCAGCGTGAGAATTTTCCCACGCTGTCAGTGACGTGCATGAGGTGAGCCGAGTTCATTGGACATGAACTCGGCTCATCTGGATGTCGTCACAGAGAGACGCTGAGCAGCGCAAGCAAGCCTGCGCTTCTCAGTGTCTGCGGGATGACAGGCTGGATGGCAGCGTTCTGCTGCGGTCCAGCCTGTCATCTCGATGTAGCAGAGCTGAAGCTGTCGTGGGAACCATGGAAAGGTAAGGATGAGGTTGCTTTATTATTTTTCTTTTATTGCAGGAGATCGTTGGCTTCAGCTGGAATGGGCGTGATGGTAAGTATGGTTTAATTTAGAACAATAAAGGATTGTGTCTTTATTTCAATTAAAGGACTTTATTCTGGGTGTTTGTGTTTTTTTTAACTTTGACTATGGGGTTAGTAATGGGGGTGTCTTATAGACGCCTCTCCATTACTAACCTGGGCTTGATGTCAGCTGGCATTATAAGCTGACATCAACCCCAACCCTATTACCCCCTGCCACCGCACCAGGGCAGCGTGGAAGAGCGAGGCTAAGTGCCAGAATTGGCGCATCCTATGAATGCGCCATTTCTGGGGCGGCTGACGGCTGGTGTTTCTAGCCTGGGAGGGGGCCAATATTCATGGCTCCCTTCCTGGGCTATTAATATCAGCCCCCAGCTGTCTGCCTAGCCTTTGCTAGCTATTAAATTAGGGGGGACCCCACGTCATTTTTTTTGGGGGTTCCCCCATTTTAATAGCTAGTAAAGGCTATGTATTCAGCTGGGGGCTGATATTAGTAGCCTGGGAAGCTCCGTGGGTATTACCCCCTTCCCAGGCTTCAAACATCTGCCCCAGCCGTCTGCTTAACCTCCGCTAGAGCCTAAAATTAAGGGGAACCCCACGCCAATTTTTTTTAATAATAAATCCTTTATTTTAATACTAAATGACAAGTACAGTAACCAACACTATCACTGTACTTCATATATATGTGACTGACATGTTTCTATCTATCTAATCTATGTGTGATGCTCTATCTTTCTGTTCTAAATTGTCGGGTACCGCTGCTGAATTGCCGGCCGGCTTTTTTAAAGAGACAGTGCATGAAAACACTATTATTTTTTTAAATAAATCCTTTACACTAAATGACAAGTACAGTAAGCAACACTATCACTGTACTTATTATATATGTGACTGACATGTTTCTATCTATCTAATCTATGTGTGAAGCTCTATTCTTTCTGTTCTAAATTGTCGGGTACAGATGCTGAATTGCCGGCCGGCTTTTTTAAAGAGACGGTGCATGAAAACACTAATATTTTTTTTAATAAATCCTTTACACTAAATGACAAGTGCAGTAACCAACACTGTCACTGTGCTTCTTATATGTGTGACTGACATGTTTCTATCTATCTAATCTATGTGTGATGCTCTATTCCTTCTTGTCTAAATTGTCGGGTACCGGTGTATGCCGCTGCTGAATTTGCCGGCCGGCTTTTTTAAAGAGAGTGTCTTCTGAGCAGTTTGTCAGCTTTTGGACACCTTTGCAGGTGTTTTCTATGTGTTTCTATGTGTTTTTGTTTGCCTGCCATTGGTTTTAACGGTGTTCGACGGTGTTCTAAGGTGTTCGACGAACAGTTCGACGAACAGTTCCTCGAACATCCCGGTGTTCGACGAACCGAGCCGAACCGAACACTACGGGGGTGGCTCAACACTAGTCATAGTACAGGGATAATACACACAGTGATGTCACAGTACAGGGATAATAAGTACAGTGATGTCACATTACAGGGATAATACACACAGTGATGTCACAGTACTGGGATAATACACACAGTGATGTCACAGTACAAGGATAATACAAACAGTGATGTCACAGTACAGGGATAATAAACACAGTGATGTAACAGTACAGGGACAATAAGAACAGTGATGTCACAGTGCAAGGATAATACACACAGTGATGTCACAGTACAGGGATAATACAAACAGTCATGTCACAGTACAGAGTTAATAAACACAGTGATGTCAGAGTACAGAGTTAATAAACACAGTGATGTCAGAGTACAGGGATAATAAGAACAGTGATGTCACAGTACATTGATAATACACACAGTGATGTCACATTACAGGGATAATACACAGAGTGATATCAGAATACTGGGGTAATAAACACAGTGATTTCACAGTACAGGGATAGTACACACAGTGATGTCACAGTACAGGGATCATAAACACAGTGATGTCACAGTACAGGGATAATAAGCACAGTGATGTCACAGTACAAGGATAATCAGTACAGTGATGTCACAATACAGGGATAATAAACACAGTGATGTCACAGGACAGGGATAATAAACAGTGATGTCACAGTACAGGGATTAAAAGCACAGTGATGTCACAGTACAGGGATAAAAATCACAGTGCTGTCACAGTACAGGGATAATACACATAGTGATGTCACAGTACAAGGATATTACACACATTGATGTCACAGTACAGAGATAAAAAACAGTGATGTCACTGTACAGAGATAATAAGCACAGTGATGTCACAGTTCAGGATAATAAATACAGTGATGTCACAGTACAGAGATTATGAACACAGTGTTGTCACAGTACAGGGATATTAAGCACAGTGATATCACAGTACTGGTATAATATACACAATGAAGTCACAGTACAGAGATAATAAACACAGTGATGTCTCAGTACAGGGATAATATACACAGTGATGTCACAGTACAAGGATAATAAGCACAGTGATGTCACAGTACAGGGATAAAATACACAGTGATGTCACAGAACAGGGATAATAAGCACAGTGATGTCACAGTACAGGGATAATAAGCACAGTGATGTCATAGTACAGGGATAATACACACAGTGATGTCACAGTACAGGGATAATAAACACAGTGATGTCACAGTACAGGGATAATAAGCACAGTGATGTCCCAGTTCAGGGATAATAAACTCTGTGATGTCACAGTACAGGGATAATAAACACAGTGATGTCACAGTACAGGGATAATACACACAGTGATATCACAGTACATGGGTAATATACACAGTGATGTCACAGTACAGAGATAATAAACAAAGTGATGTCACAGTTCAGGGATAATATACACAGTGATGTCACAGTACAGGGATAATAAACACAGTAATGTCACAGTACAGAGATAATAAACACAGTGATGTCACAGTACAGGGATAATAAGCACAGTGATATCAAAGTACAGAGATAATTAACACAGTGATATCACAATACAGGGGTAATAAAGAAAGTGATGTCACAGTACAGGGATAGTACACACAGTGCTGTCACAGTACAGGGATAATAAACACAGTGCTGTCACAGTATAGTTATAATAAACACAGTGATGTCACAGTACATGGATAATAAACACAGTGACATCACAGTACAGGGATAATAAACACAGTGATGTCACAGTACAGGGATAATAATCACAGTGATATCACAATACAGGGGTAATAAACAAAGTGATGTCACAGTTAGTGTTGAGCCACCCCCGTAGTGTTCGAGTTCGGTTCGGTTCGTCGAACACCCGTATGTTCGTCGAACACCTTCGAACACCGTTAAAACCAATGGCAGGCAAACAAAAACACATAGAAACACATAGAAAACACCTTCAAAGGTGTCCAAAAGCTGACAAACTGCTCAGAAGACATAACTAACACATGGAAAAGTGACAAGTACATATAGTCATGCGAAAAGAAAAGAGGTGGAGGAGTAAAAGGAGGGGGAGACACAGATATAGGCATGTCATGCCCTTCTAAAATCCAAAAAGTGAGAAGCCGACACGGCCAGTTCGTTCCTGCCCGTGCCACCTCCGTGTCGCCGGGTTTGTGCCAGAGCCGTGGTGGACCCTGATGGCCAGCCCCCCTCTCCCAATACTGGTGCCTGTCCGCTGGTGGGTCGAGCCCCCCCGCGGTGGGAGGGGTAACATCTGCAGAAGAAAGACCATCTTCCAGCCAAACTAAGATGTCGACTTCTTTTCGTGGACAATGTGATACGATCCCTTTCTTACGGACACGCCCATCGCTACAAATTCCAGATGAGGCACAAAAACAGCAGGTGCTTCAGCGGATATCAAGTGCTCCTTCAAGTGGGCTCTCCTCCACCTCAATTTCAACATCACAAATACTCCAGTCCTCAGAGGTGTCACCCCAATCGCACTTGCTTCCTCACAGCTCCCAAGTCTCCAGCTGCTCGTCTGAGTATGGGGTAACACAGATGGTTGAGTCTGCAGAGCTGTTTACTCATACTATAGCCTGGGAAACGGAGGTCTGCTCCAGAGCTTCTGTTAATCCAGACGAGGAAATGATCTGCACTGATGCCCAGAATCTTTATAAGTCGGATCCAGGACCAGATGAAGAAGGTTCTGAGCATAATGTAGACCCTCGTTCCCAAACTGTCACTCCTGTTGGTGGAGACAATGATGAAGACGATGATGAGACTCAAATACCTGATTGGAGCGACAACTTGACTTTTCGGTCAAGGCAGGAAGAGGTTGGCTTTGAGGACGACGGGTGTGATAACACACAGGGTGATGATGATGAGGTTGGAGATCCCACTTACTGTCAACCCACAGTCAGCCAGTCGATGAGGTCAACGGAGGAGGTGGAGGAGGATGTGACTAGCCCAGGGGATGGGGATGACTCGGTACCCGGGCCTTTGCCTGGTCTTGGGGATGTCGCGGTGGTCGGCTCCATGGCCCGTACCCTGGGGTCACTCTTTAAAAGAGTGGATAATTGTTAATTTTATAAGAGTTCGTGACGCCACCTGTGGTATCTGGTGAGAAGCACCAGCGCTGCAGCAGTCCACTGAGACCCGTGATAAGGCAGCTCGATGGTATAGCTCCCCACAGGTGGAGCTAGGTCTCAGGGCAGCGTATGCAGGGGGAATGCAGGACAGGCGAGACGCAGCTGGGTCAGAGCAAGAACGGGAACGGACACGGTAGTCACTTCAGTACCTTTTACTGGAGGAAATTCAGGCACATCCCAGAGCACTGTAGGGTGAAGGGTGAATATCAGGATCCTCCCCAATGAGCGGGTGTAGGGCCTCCTGTTTCTTGCCTCTGCGTAGTAAGTTTCTGACCTGCCTGGAGCTAGGCCTAGCTTTGTCTCTGTCCTGCGCTGGCTGACCTTGTGGTAGGGCCTTCTCTTGGAGTTCACGCTCCCACTATGCGGGGCCTAAGTGTCTCCTGGCTCTGTTACGTATCAGCACCTTAGCGATCCTGGGACTTGTAGTTTTCCAGGGATTCCGGTTATGCCTTACTGAATCTAGCTAGCAGGAGCCTCGTGCTCCACTGCTGAACTATTAACTGAGTTCTCTAGACTAGACTGAGCTCCACTGCAGACTGACCTCTCTTAGGCTTCTCTACTGCAGGAACTCTTCAGAGGAACTGAACTGCCTAGCTCCACCTTCCCTATTTATATCCCTAACGGGCTCCCTCTGCTGGTCTGAGGTGGAAGGTGGAGATGTGTGAATGTTTATGGGGGCCTCTTGTGGAGGATTCCATCAATACACTCTTCTAGGATCTGTGATACCAAGCACAGCGGGGCATCACAGATGCTATTGACGACGAGGTTAGGTTGCGCCTTCCTGGACAGAGACGGAGTACTGGAAGCACGTCAACAACTGCATCCTCAACCACAACTCTGCCTCTGACCACAAGTCGTAGTGCTCTTCAGGTCGCATGGGCTCTAAGCCTTGCATAGCCTGGGCATTTATTCAGAATGATAAGGATGACCCAACTCGTGTTATCTGTAATATTTGTCACCAAAAGCTAAGTAGAGGCCAAAAAATCCATAGTTTGAGTACTTCATGCATGTACCGTCACATGGATATGAAGCATAAGTTGCAGTGGGAAGCTCACTGTGCTACAATGCGGCCTAGCAGGCTGGGCCAACCACCGTCTGCCCCATCTTGTGCATCCGCGGCCTCTTCATCCTCTGTGACTGGGGGGACAGCAGTCACACATGTTTTTGGACGCAGACCTGCCACCTCTTTACCTGCAACAGCCAGTGTGATTGGCAGGTCGTCAGTTCATTGGGAAGTGGAAACACCTGCTGGTGTTGAGCGCTCTCTGACATCGAGAGCACCACCTTTGGATCAAGGCAACCTAACATGTCCGCCTGCATCTTCCTCACAGACCGGCAGTTTGCCGGGGACACCCTTATCAACCCCGTCTAAGCACAATAGCCAGCCCTCGGTCCCTCAAATGTGGACAAGTAAAAGACCATTTCCTCCTAGCCATGAGAAAGCTAAGAGGTTGAATTTCACCATCTGCAAGCTCTTGGCGACAGAAATGCTGCCTTTCCGCCTGGTGGACACAGAGGATTTTCGAGACCTTATGTCCGTCGCAGTGCCCCAGTACCAGATGCCCAGTCGGCACTACTTCTCAAAGAAAGGTGTGCCTGCGCTCCACCAGCATGTCGCACACAACATCACCGCTTCTTTGAGAAACTCTGTGTGTGACAGGGTGCATTTCACCACAGAAACTTGGACGAGTAGGCATGGACAGGGGCGTTACATGTCGCTGACTGGGCACTGGGTAACTATGGTGACAGCAGGACAAGGGGCTGCTGTCCAAGTCTTACTGTCCCCACGAGTTGTGCGTCAATCCTCTTTATCTCGAAGTTCCTCCACTGCTTCTGCCTCTCAACCTCCTCTCGGTCCTCCACCTGCACCCAAAGCCTGTCTGGTAATGCCACCTGCTTTCTAACTGCGCAGAAGGAATCCTGCACACCTCCTTACTATGCTGGCAGTAGGGCTCAAGGCATCAGTGTTTACTTTGAAATGTCTGGGAAATGTGAGTCACACAGCTGAGGAGTTGTGGTCAGCTCTGGAGACCCAGTTTCATGAATGGTTGTCTCCACTGGACCTGCAACCAGGGAAGGCCGTGTGCGACAATGCTGCAAACCTGGGTGCGGCCCTTCGCCGGGGCAATGTCACACACGTGCCTTGTACGGCTCACGTGTTGAACCTGGTTGTCCATAAATTGTTAGCCCACTATCCCGGACTAGATGGCCTTCTGCAGAGGGCACGGTCGCTGTGTGCTCACTTCCACCGTTCGCATCCCGCAGCTCAACGACTTACATCTCTACAGAAGTCGTTGGGCCTGCCACTTCACCGGCTGAAATGCGATGTGCCGACACGGTGGAATTCAACTCTGACCATGTTGCAGCGACTGTGGCAGCACCGACAAGCCCTGGTGCAATACGTTCTGACGTATAGCCTGGGCCAACGAGATCCAGAGGTGGGGCAAATCACGCTGCAGGAGTGGTCTCAGATCAGGGACCTATGAAGTTGATGCGCCCCCTGGGCCGTGGGGTACCCTGAGCTGGGCCGGTAGTCGCTGGGGGTTGTAGTCACTGTGGCGGTGACCCGGTCCGTGATCCAGGGCGGTCAATCCAAGGGTAATTTGTATATATGGGTTTTATAATGTCCGACTACGCCACCTCTGGAGTGGGGCAAAAGGGGCCGCCGCTGCGGAACAGTCCTCTGAAGCTGGTGGTTTTGCAGCAATGGTATTATTACTCACCACAGGAAGAGTGTAGCTTCAGGGCAGTGTGGGTGGATGATGGTGGTTGTAGTGCAGGGAGTCAGTAATGAACACAGAGTCCGTGTGATGCAGTCCCAAGATCTTTACTCACAGTTGTTGCAGTCCAGATTACAGGTACCAGAGCAATCTCACCCGTCGTGCTGTGCGTACTCAGTGAGGGGCTCAGTCCACCCCCAGATAGCTCCGGAGTACTTAGCAGGACCCCCTTCTGTGTGTCCTTTCTCTGGCCTTCTCCCTGCACCTCACACCCAGTGACACTTCTATCCGGTATCCTCGGGCCTTGGCGGGCGACTTGTGTTCCGTCCCCTGGGTCCTATGTGGCTACCTTCTTAGTGAGACTGGTGTGGACTTTTACCTGCAGTACATGAAATGCTGCAGCCTCCGGTTTCTAGGTGAGTCTTGCTGTTTCTCCACTAGTTGAGGGACCGGTTCCCCTTATCTGGCCTGACCCCTCTACCTCCTGGTAGCAGCAGGAGTACGGGTGGCCTTCTGCACGGCCCGTAGCCCTAGGGTCCCTTCGGTTCCTGGAGCCTTCCTGCTCCCACTCCTCTCTTCTCTCCTTCAGTCCTGGGCCTCCCAGGCTAGGCCCGCCTCTGGAGCAGAGCTCATGCCGAGCCTCTGCTCCTGTCACTTTTCCTCTTCTGACTGGCTTGCTCTTTCTAAGATGGCTTCCTATTTATACTCTCCCTGTCATGTGCTCCACTAAGCTGCTCCCCTAAGCACCCACTACATAGGACCCTCCCACCAGCTAGGGACCTGGGACTGTGCTCTCCCTTAGGAGCAATCTCGCCCTTCCCCCACTGCGGGTATGTGTTGGATGCAGGTGTTAGGGTCCCGAGCCATATGCCTTCCTTACCTGAGGGTGAGATACCACACCTCTGGGTGAGATGCAGTAACTCTGTGGCGACTGAACCCTCAGGGGCGCCACACACCCTTCTGCACAGTTTTGAAATGGCGACGAAGATGTTTAGTGCTGACGACGATGATATTATCAGCATGACTATTCCAGTGATTTACATGCTGGAGCACACATTAAACAGAATTCAGAGTCAGGTGGTGGGACAAGAGGAGGTGGAGGAAGTAGAGGAGGAGTCGTATGTGGTAGGGATAACATCTGCAAGGTCCAGACGGTTGGCAGCACCAAGGCGGCAGGCATGGGAGGGTGGGGGAGAGGGATTAAACCAGGGCGCATGGTAGCAGCCAAACTGTTGAGGAAGATGCAGGAGCCGAGGAAGAAGTGGAGGACGAACTGGCGATGGGCATGGAAGACTCATCAGATGAGGGAGACCTTGATCACATTTCTGTTGTGCGAGGTTGGGGGGAGAGCGCAGAGGAAGGAAGCATGATTCTTACCTCGCTACCAACACAACAAGGACTTGGTCCTCCTGGATGCGCAAGACACATGAGTGCCTTCTTGCTGCACTACCTGCAACATGACCCTCAAATTGTCAGAATTCGAAGTAATCCCGACTACTGGGTTGCCACACTCTTAGATCCCCAGTACAAAAGTAAATTTGCCGAAATAATTCCTGCCATAAAAAGGGATTGACGCATGCAGGAGTATCTGCAGACGCTGTTGCAGAATCTTACATGTGCTTTTCCACAAAACACCAGTGGTGCACGTAGTGAATCTCACAGTTCTAGCTTGCCAACCGTGGGACTGTCGAGTCTTCATCACTCAAACCGTAACAGTAACACAGTATCTGCTGGTAACAGCAATTTTGTGGAATCGTTTCACCACTTTTTTAGACCATCCTTTGCAAGGCCACAGGAGACAAGAAGTCTGACACATAGTCAATGCCTAGAGAGGATGGTGCAGGAGTATCTCCAAGTGAACATCGAAGCCATGACTGTGTCACTGGACCCTTGCTCATTTTGGTATTCCAATCTGGAAAAATGGCCGGAGCTCGCCACTCACGCCTTGGAGATCTTGTCATGCCCTGCAGCCAGTGTTCTCTCTGAACGTGTGTTCAGCTCTGCTGGTGGTGTGCTGACAGATAAGCGCACGCGTCTGTCCACTGAGAATGTAGACAGATTCACGTTCATAAAGATGAACAAATCATGGATTCGCAAGGACTTTTCTACCCCTGTGTTATCCTTGGGAGACTAAAACCTTGAGGATTTGGTAAAATCACCTCACCAACCGTTTTAAGCAACTGTGGGGCAATTGATGCCACTTAACCCTAGAACGCATGACCATAAAAATCTACACTTTCATATACCTGGGGCCTTTTAGGCCCGTGTGCAAATAACATGAAGAATACCTAGAGTTTCAAAATTCTAACTAAAGTAATCTTGCAGAAAATAGAAAACAATTAACAGGGAGGGCCTGCGAGGCCCCAGGTATGCGTTCTAGGGTTAAGTGGTGTCTGTGCCACAATTTTGGGAAAAAATGGAGACTCTTTTTGGAGTCCCCTTGCTGTGTCTTACGTGACGTTGGCATCGTCAATTCCAGGTGGGTTGGGTCGCTCCCCCCCCCTTTTAACTGTAAGAAACTACATACACTATGGCTTGGGGTAACACAGATGGTTGAGTCTGAAGAGCTGTTTACTCAGAGGTCTGCTCCAAATCTTCAGTATCTGCTAGTCAGCGTAGAATTTTTAACTGCATCTAGCCTAGGCAATACTTTGGGCGTAGTAGCCCAGCTGCGAAGCAAGCTGCACCGCCTGTGTATCTAATAAGAATTTTTAAATGCATCTAGCCTAGGCAGACTGTGGGGACCCCCAACCAAACCCAGACGCTCAGCCCCCCTACCGCCCCCCTTTCTTTGACAATACAATAATGTAACTCTTACAACTGGATGGGTGAGGATCGGTCACAGCTTTATTAACTCTTTATACTCATTCCATTAGAAAGGCATTTTATTTCTAAAATAATTCAGCTTGTTGCAGCATGCCCTGGGTCTCCACTCCAGCAAGTTGGCCAACAAGTGTAACTCTCCAACATGTCCTTTCTATTTCCAGGCCACGGAGGATCCTGCGTACTCGTATGCAGGACTCTGACCCCCACCCATCACTCTTAACGCTTCCACTCCGTCCTGGAGTCCTGACAGGAATATGTCCAGTACAATATCCATTAAGTGAACAACGTCGGGCCGTATGAGGCCTGCTTTATCTCCTTCCAGTTGTCGATGTCGTAACACTACACCGCCTCTGTCTCTTCTAAATTTTGCCAACCGAATATTTATTATCCGCCTTGTCCGTTCGATGGCCGTGATCTCGCGCACCTTGCCATACCACTATCGGCACAATCTCTGACCATACTATAGCTAGTTTTGTGAAAAATTCTCTGAAGCGCTCAGTGTCTAGTTTCATTATTGCCATTAGTTATGCGCTGTTCTGATGACCTAGGTTGTTTTCCCCGGCCTGTATAACTAAGATGACCGGACATCTTGCCTCTCTCCCTACCTTGATTACCTCCATTAGTACCTGTGGCCATAGCAGGCCTCTAATACCTCTCTAGTTGAAATATGTGTTATGAAACTCTAATTTCCTCCTGCCTGGGCAGACTTTCGCCCTTTTTTCTGCCCAATACATATACGAGTGGCCTATCACCCACACTGTTGGCTTAGTGTCACCTGTAAAAGAAACAAACCACGTTAGGATAACAAGTCCGGTCTTATGTATCTTGCCAAACACGTGGATCGCCATCTCCCTATCCTCTGAACTTCCGTTTCTGACAGTCCTGCTCTTGCTGCTTCCGTGGCCGCGCCTATGCGGAATGAGTGTGTCCCGTAATCTTTGGGGTGGTTCCCTGCCGATGTTATGCATTTATTAAATATAGCTTGGAACTGGTATCTTGATAATGGCATTCCATCAATGTGTGATAGGAAGAAATTACTTTGTGATCTGATGGTTAGATATGTTTTTACTATTGTTACCCGACTCAGTGTACCGTTTGTGGGTTGTAGAAGTACCCAAGTGCCCCTGCCCGCTGGAACCGTTTTCGATTTGTGTATGCGTAGACGTATTGCATTATTGGCTATGACTACGTCCTGGTGTAATAAGCCTCCAAATTGTGAGTGTCATGTTAATGGTGTTAGGGATATGATGTGAGAAATCAGTTTTAGTGACACGGGACGGGACGTCTACACTCCTGACTTGGCTGACCCCTTTTCCACCCTTTTATGGATTGTATGATGATGAACCTTTGTCACATCTCCCCAATTCAGTAGTTGGAAGTGAAATGCTACTCCGGTCAGACACCGCTGCGCTGACGCCCCTGATATGCCCCTCATAATTAGCTGGTGGAGAAATTCTATGGTGACTTGCCTGCTACTAGTCGTGTCCACTCTTCCCATGCCTTACCGTATGCTTGCCACGTCGATGGGGCAACTAACGCTCTGATTAATTTCATCAACTATTCGCCACTAGATCCCATAGGGAAGGTGGGCAACTGTTGCCCGATGGGTGGGCGTTGTGGAAGAGCTCTGTGAAAATCTGCCAATTGAATTGTTATAAAGCGTTAGCAGCAGCTTTAGACCCCTCAGCATAGTGGCTAGCGCGGACCCATACATTGTGTTTTAGGCACAGGAATGCTAGCCTGGGTAGTAGGCCTAGCACTGGGAGAGACGATGATGCCATCTTATTAATGCAGTGCGCTAGGCTGGTGTTTTTTGTTATGAAGCGTATATTTTTGTAAGCCAGGCACGTGCCCCATATTTCTATTGCTACCACTATTGGGAAGAAAAATTATTTTCAGGGCTAGATGCAGCTAAAAATTATTATTAATTTAAAAGCTGGTGGAGCTTGGTATAGATGGCCTAATACAATGAGTCCCACATACTGCTAGAAGGCCAAATATTTTTTCAGAGCTAGATGCAGATAAAAATTATTTTTAATTTGCAACCTGATGGAGGTCAGTATAGATGGACTAATAGAACAAGTCCCACACACTGCTAGAAGCCCAAATATTTTTTCAGAGCTAGATGCAGATAAAAATTATTTTTAATTTGCAACCTGATGGAGGTCAGTATAGATGGACTAATAGAGAAAGTCCCACACACTGCTAGAAGGCCAAATATTTTTTCAGAGCTAGATGCAGATAAAAATTATTTTTAATTTGCAACCTGATGGAGGTCAGTATAGATGGACTAATAGAACAAGTCCCACACACAGCTAGAAGGCCAAATATTTTTTCAGAGGTAGATGCAGAAAAAAATTATATTCAGTTTGCAACCTGGTGGAGGTCAGTATAGATGGACTAATAGAACAAGTCCCACACACAGCTAGAAGGCCAAATATTTTTTCAGAGGTAGATGCAGAAAAAAAATTATATTCAATTTGCAACCTTATGGAGGTCAGTATAGATGGACTAATAGAATGATGCTATGCCCAAAAGGTTTTACTTCACTAGGTGCAGTAAAAAAATCTGTATTCTATACACAGGTGGTGTATCTTGCAACACAGATAGGCTACTCCACTGACTAACACAATCTGCAATAGGCCAAAAAGGATTCAGCCAAATGCTGTGAAAAAAACTTGCACAGCACTGGCACAGACCTGCCTGGCAAAAACTGATAGGAACTCATGTAACCTAGCCCTGAAAAGGACTGCAATTACAATTAGTCTTTACTCCCAACCTATCTATTTAAGAGCACAGACCTGCCTGATAAAAGTCGTATGAAATGATGTAACATAGTCCTTAAAAGGACTGCAATCACAACTATTCCCTACTCCCAAGCTATCTGTAGATTTGTGCGAAAATTGGCTTGAAATTAACAAGGTATAGCGCACACAGCAACAGCGGTGCCGTCTAACACGCAGCTGCAGCAGTGAGAAAATGGTGGTGACGGGGAAAATGGCTGGGTCTTATAGGGCAAGGACATGTGACATACACTGCCAATGACACATGCCCTTGCTTGTGTGAAAAAAAGCACTTCGCTCCGTGTGTGCGCTGCTGATAGGCTGACAGATTGCACCTCCCCACTGTAAATGCGGGAAAGAGAAAAAAAAATGGAGATCTTCATTATTTCTGCAGAGATTCATCCCCTGCCCCTCCCCCCGCCCCGCTGTACACTCAAACTGCATATTAACAGTAATTTTCATCATTACTGAGAAAAAATCCAGTTATGATTTTGGTGCACGAACAGTTATCGAACATAACCTCGAACAGCCGAATTTTTCTCAACTTGTTCGTGTTCGCCAAACGGCTCGAACACCGCCCAAAACAGCTCGAATTTGAGATTGGCGAACAGTTCGAGTCGAACAACGCTCATCTCTAGTCACAGTACAGGGATAGTACACACAGTGCTGTCACAGGAAAGGGATAATAAACACAGTGATGTCACAGTACAGGGATAATAAGCACAGTAATGTCACAGTACAGGGAAAATAAACACAGTGATGTCACAGTACAGGGATAATAAACAGTGATGTCACAGTACAGGGATAATAATCACAGTGATGTCATAGTACAGGGATAATAATCACAGTGATGTCATAGAACAGGGATAATACACATAGTGATGTCACAGTACGGGGATAATACACACAGTGATGTCACAGTACAGAGATAATAAACACAGTGATGTCACAGTAAAGGGATAATAAGCACAGTGTTGTCACAGTACAGGATAATATTCACAGTGATGTCAGAGTACAGAGATAATAAACACAGTGATGTCACAGTACAGGGATAATATACACAGTGATGTCACAGTGCAGGGATAATACACACAGTGATATCACAGAACAGGGATAATATACACAGTGATGTCACAGTACAGGGATAATATACACAGTGATGTCACAGTACAGAGATAATAAACACAGTGATGTCACAGTTCAGGGATAATATACACAGTAATGTCACAGTACAGGGATAATAAGCACAGTGATGTCACAGTACAGGGATAATAAACACAGTGATGTCACAGTACAGGGATAGTAAACAAAGTGATGTCACAGTACAGGGATACTAAGAACAGTGATGTCACAGTACAGGGATAATAAACACAGTGATGTCATAGTACAGGGATAATACACACTGTGATGTCACAGTAAAGGGATAATAAGCACAGTGATGTCACAGTACAGGGATAATACACACATTGATGTCAAAGTACAGGGATAATACACACAGTGATGTCACAATACAGTGAAATTAAACACAGTGATGTGAAAGAAAAGGTATAATAAACACAGTGATGTCACAGTACAGAGATAATAAACACAGTGATGTCACAGCACAGGGATAATAAACACAGTGACGTCACAGTGCAGAAATAATAAACACAGTGATGTCACAGTACAAGGATAATAATCACAGTGATATCACAATACAGGGGTAATAAACAAATTGATGTCACAGTACAGGGATAGTAAACACAGTGCTGTCACTGTACAGGGATAATAAACACAGTGATGTCACAGTACAGGGATAATAAGCACAGTAATGTCACTTTACAGGGAAAATAAACACAGTGATGTCACAGTACAGGGATAATAAACAGTGATGTCACAGTACAGGGATAATAATCACAGTGATGTCATAGTACAGGGATAATAATCACAGTGATGTCATAGAACAGGGATAATACACATAGTGATGTCGCAATACAGGGATAATACACACAGTGATGTCACAGTACAGAGATAATAAACACAGTGATGTCACAGTTAAGGGATAATAAGCACAGTGTTGTCACAGTACAGGATAATATTCACAGTGATGTCAGAGTACAGAGATAATAAACACAGTGATGTCACAGTACAGGGATAATATACACAGTGATGTCACAGTGCAGGGATAATACACACAGTGATATCACAGTACAGGGATAATATACACAGTGATGTCACAGTACAGAGATAATAAACACAGTGATGTCACAGTTCAGGGATAATATACACAGTGATGTCACAGTACAGGGATAATAAGCACAGTGATGTCACAGCACAGGGATAATACACACAGTGATGTCACAGTACAGGGATAACATACACAGTGATGTCACAGTACAGGGATAATAAGAACAGTGATGTCACAGTACAGGGATAATAAACACAGTGATGTCATAGTACAGGGATAATACACACTGTGATGTCACAGTAAAGGGATAATAAGCACAGTGATGTCACAGTACAGGGATAATACACACATTGATGTCACAGTACAGGGATAATACACACAGTGATGTCACAATACAGTGAAATTAAACACAGTGATGTCAAAGAAAAGGTATAATAAACACAGTGATGTCACAGTACAGAGATAATAAACACAGTGATGTCACAGTTCAGGGATAATATACACAGTGATGTCACAGCACAGGGATAATAAGCACAGTGATGTCACACCACAGGGATAATACACACAGTGATATCACAGTACAGGGATAACATACATAGTGATGTCACAGTACAGGGATAATAAGAACAGTGATGTCACAGTACAGGGATAATAAACACAGTGATGTCATAGTACAGGGATAATACACACTGTGATGTCACAGTAAAGGGATAATAAGCACAGTGATGTCACAGTACAGGGATAATACACACATTGATGTCACAGTACAGGGATAATACACACAGTGATGTCACAATACAGTGAAATTAAACACAGTGATGTCAAAGAAAAGGTATAATAAACACAGTGATGTCACAGTACAGAGATAATAAACACAGTGATGTCACAGTACAGGGATAATAAGCACAGTGATATCACAGTACAGAGATAATAAACACAGTGATGTCAATGTACAGGGATAATAAGCACAGTGATATCACAATACAGGGGTAATAAACAAAGTGATGTCACAGTACAGGGATAGTACACACAGTGCTGTCACAGTACAGGGACATTAAACACAGTACTGTCACAGTATAGGGATAATAAACAGAGTGATGTCACAGTACAGGGATAATAAATACAGTGATGTCACAGTGCAGAGATAATAAACACAGTGATGTCACAGTACAAGGATAATAATCACAGTGATATCACAATACAGGGGTAATAAACAAATTTTTGTCACAGTACAGGGATAGTAAACACAGTGCTGTCACTGTACAGGGATAATAAACACAGTGATGTCACAGTACAGGGATAATAAGCACAGTGATATCACAGTACTGGGATAATATACACAATGAAGTCACAGTACAGAGATAATAAATACAGTGATGTCTCAGTACAGGGATAATATACACAGTGATGTCACAGTACAAGGATAATAAGCACAGTGATGTCACAGTACAGGGATAAAATACACAGTGATGTCACAGTATAGGGATAATAAGCACAGTGATGTCACAGTACAGGGATAATAAGCACAGTGATGTCATAGTACAGGGATAATACACACAGTGATGTCACAATACAGTGAGATTAAACACAGTGATGTCAAAGAAAAGTTATAATAAACACAGTGATGTCACAGTACAGAGATAATAAACACAGTGATGTCACAGTACAGGGATAATAAGCACAGTGATATCACAGTACAGAGATAATAAACACAGTGATGTCACAGTACAGGGATAATAATAACAGTGATATCACAATACAGGGGTAATAAACAAAGTGATGTCACAGTACAGGGATAGTAAACACAGTGCTGTCACTGTACAGGGATAATAAACACAGTGATGTCACAGTACAGGGATAATAAGCACAGTGATATCACAGTACTGGGATAATATACACAATGAAGTCACAGTACAGAGATAATAAATACAGTGATGTCTCAGTACAGGGATAATATACACAGTGATGTCACAGTACAAGGATAATAAGCACAGTGATGTCACAGTACAGGGATAAAATACACAGTGATGTCACAGTATAGGGATAATAAGCACAGTGATGTCACAGTACAGGGATAATAAGCACAGTGATGTCATAGTACAGGGATAATACACACATTGATGTCACAGTACAGGTATAATAAACACAGTGATGTCACAGTACAGGGATAATACACACAGTGATATCACAGTACATGGGTAATATACACAGTGATGTCACAGTACAGAGATAATAAACATAGTGATGTCACAGTTCAGGGATAATATACACAGTGATGTCACAGTACAGGGATAATAAACACAGTGATGTCACAGTACAGAGATAATAAACACAGTGATGTCACAGTACAGGGATAATAAGCACAGTGATATCACAATACAGAGATAATAAACACAGTGATGTCACAGTACAGGGATAACATACACAGTGATGTCACAATACAGGGATAATAAGAACAGTGATGTCACAGTACAGGGATAATAAGCACAGTGATGTCATAGTACAGGGATAATACACATTGTGATGTCACAGTAAAGGGATAAAAAGCACAGTGATGTCACAGTACAGGGATAATACACAGAGTGATGTCAAAGTACAGGGATAATACACACAGTGATGTCACAATGCAGTGAAATTAAACACAGTGATGTCAAAGAAAAGGGATAATAAACACAGTGATGTCACAGTACGGAAATAATAAACACAGTGATGTCACAGTACAGGGATAATAAGCACAGTGATATCACAGTACAGAGATAATAAACACAGTGATGTCACAGTACATGGATAATAAGTACAGTGATATCACAATACCGGGGTATTAAACAAAGTCATGTCACAGTACAGGGATAGTACACACAGTGCTGTCACAGTACAGGATATTAAACACACTGTTGTCACAGTATAGGGATAATAAACACAGTGATGTCACAGTACAGGGATAATAAACACCGTGACGTCACAGTACAGAGATAAAAAACACAGTGATGTCACAGTACAGGGATAATAAACAGTGATGTCACAGTACAGTGATAATAATCACAGTGATGTCACAGTACAGGGATAATACACATAGTGATGTCACAGTACAGGGATAATACACACAGTGATGTCACAGTACAGAGATAATAAACACAGTGATGTCACAGTAAAGGGATAATAAGCACAGAGATGTCACAGTACAGGATAATAAACACAGTGATCTCAGAGTACAAAGATAATAAACACAGTGATGTCACAGTACAGGGATAATATAAACAATGATGTCACACTACAGGGATAATAAGCACAGTGATGTCACAGTACAGGGATAATAAACACAGTGATGTCACAGTACAGGGATAATAAGGACAGTGATATCACAGTACTGGGATAATATAACCAATGAAGTCACATTACAGAGATAATGAACACAGTGATGTCTCAGTACAAGGATAATATACACAGTGATGTCACAGTACAAGGATAATAAGCACAGTGATGTCACAGTACAGGGATAATAAACACAGTGATGTCACAGTACAGGAATAATAAGCACAGTGATGTCATAGTACAGGGATAATACACACAGTGATGTCACAGTACAGGGATAAAGTACACAGTGATGTCACAGTACAGGGATAAAGTACACAGTGATGTCACAGTACAGGGATAATAAGCACAGTGATGTCACAGTACAGGAATAATAAGCACAGTGATGTCATAGTACAGGGATAATACACACAGTGATGTCACAGTACAAGGATAATAAACACAGTGATGTCACAGTACAGGGATAATAAGCACAGTGATGTCCCAGTTCAGGGATAATAATCACAGTGATGTCACAGTACAGGGATAATAAACACAGTGATGTCACAGTACAGGGATAATACACACAGTGCTGTCACAGTACAGGGACATTAAACACAGTACTGTCACAGTATAGGAATAATAAACAGACTGATGTCACAGTACAGGGATAATAAACTCAGTGACGTCACAGTGCAGAGATAATAAACACAGTGATGTCACAGTACAAGGATAATAATCACAGTGATATCACCATACAGGAGTAATAAACAAAGTGATGTCACAGTACAGGGATAGTAAACACAGTGCTGTCACTGTACAGGGATAATAAACACAGTGATGTCACAGTACAGGGATAATAAGCACAGTGAAATCACAGTACTGGGATAATATACACAATGAAGTCACAGTACAGAGATAATAAATACAGTGATGTCTCAGTACAGGGATAATATACACAGTGATGTCACAGTACAAGGATAATAAGCACAGTGATGTCACAGTACAGGGATAAAATACACAGTAATGTCACAGTATAGGGATAATAAGCACAGTGATGTCACAGTACAGGGATAATAAGCACAGTGATGTCATAGTACAGGGATAATACACACATTGATGTCACAGTACAGGTATAATAAACACAGTGATGTCACAGTACAGGGATAATACACACAGTGATATCACAGTACATGGGTAATATACACAGTGATGTCACAGTACAGAGATAATAAACATAGTGATGTCACAGTTCAGGGATAATATACACAGTGATGTCACAGTACAGGGATAATAAACACAGTGATGTCACAGTACAGAGATAATAAACACAGTGATGTCACAGTACAGGGATAATAAGGACAGTGATATCACAATACAGAGATAATAAACACAGTGATGTCACAGTACAGGGATAACATACACAGTGATGTCACAATACAGGGATAATAAGAACAGTGATGTCACAGTACAGGGATAATAAGCACAGTGATGTCATAGTACAGGGATAATACACATTGTTATGTCACAGTAAAGGGATAAAAAGCACAGTGATGTCACAGTACAGGGATAATACACAGAGTGATGTCAAAGTACAGGGATAACACACACAGTGATGTCACAATGCAGTGAAATTAAACACAGTGATGTCAAAGAAAAGGGATAATAAACACAGTGATGTCACAGTACAGAAATAATAAACACAGTGATGTCACAGTACAGGGATAATAAGCACAGTGATATCACAGTACAGAGATAATAAACACAGTGATGTCACAGTACATGGATAATAAGTACAGTGATATCACAATACCGGGGTATTAAACAAAGTCATGTCACAGTACAGGGATAGTACACACAGTGCTGTCACAGTACAGGATATTAAACACAGTGCTGTCACAGTATAGGGATAATAAACACAGTGATGTCACAGTACAGGGATAATAAACACCGTGACGTCACAGTACAGAGATAAAAAACACAGTGATGTCACAGTACAGGGATAATAAACAGTGATGTCACAGTACAGTGATAATAATCACAGTGATGTCACAGTACAGGGATAATACACATAGTGATGTCACAGTACAGGGATAATACACACAGTGATGTCACAGTACAGAGATAATAAACACAGTGATGTCACAGTAAAGGGATAATAAGCACAGAGATGTCACAGTACAGGATAATAAACACAGTGATCTCAGAGTACAGAGATAATAAACACAGTGATGTCACAGTACAGGGATAATATAAACAATGATGTCACACTACAGGGATAATAAGCACAGTGATGTCACAGTACAGGGATAATAAACACAGTGATGTCACAGTACAGGGATAATAAGCACAGTGATATCACAGTACTGGGATAATATAACCAATGAAGTCACATTACAGAGATAATGAACACAGTGATGTCTCAGTACAAGGATAATAGACACAGTGATGTCACAGTACAAGGATAATAAGCACAGTGATGTCACAGTACAGGGATAATAAACACAGTGATGTCACAGTACAGGAATAATAAGCACAGTGATGTCATAGTACAGGGATAATACACACAGTGATGTCACAGTACAGGGATAAAGTACACAGTGATGTCATAGTACAGGGATAATACACACAGTGATGTCACAGTACAAGGATAATAAACACAGTGATGTCACAGTACAGGGATAATAAGCACAGTGATGTCCCAGTTCAGGGATAATAATCACAGTGATGTCACAGTACAGGGATAATAAACACAGTGATGTCACAGTACAGGGATAATACACACAGTGCTGTCACAGTACAGTGACATTAAACACAGTACTGTCACAGTATAGGGATAATAAACAGAGTGATGTCACAGTACAGGGATAATAAACACAGTGACGTCACAGTGCAGAGATAATAAACACAGTGATGTCACAGTACAAGGATAATAATCACAGTGATATCACCATACAGGAGTAATAAACAAAGTGATGTCACAGTACAGGGATAGTAAACACAGTGCTGTCACTGTACAGGGATAATAAACACAGTGATGTCACAGTACTGGGATAATAAGCACAGTGATATCACAGTACTGGGATAATATACACAATGAAGTCACAGTACAGAGATAATAAATACAGTGATGTCTCAGTACAGGGATAATATACACAGTGATGTCACAGTACAAGGATAATAAGCACAGTGATGTCACAGTACCGGGATAAAATACACAGTGATGTCACAGTATAGGGATAATAAGCACAGTGATGTCACAGTACAGGGATAATAAGCACAGTGATATCACAGTACATGGGTAATATACACAGTGATGTCACAGTACAGAGATAATAAACATAGTGATGTCACAGTTCAGGGATAATATACACAGTGATGTCACAGTACAGGGATAATAAACACAGTGATGTCACAGTACAGAGATAATAAACACAGTGATGTCACAGTACAGGGATAATAAGCACAGTGATATCACAATACAGAGATAATAAACACAGTGATGTCACAGTACAGGGATAACATACACAGTGATGTCACAATACAGGGATAATAAGAACAGTGATGTCACTGTACAGGGATAATAAGCACAGTGATGTCATAGTACAGGGATAATACACATTGTTATGTCACAGTAAAGGGATAAAAAGCACAGTGATGTCACAGTACAGGGATAATACACAGAGTGATGTCAAAGTACAGGGATAACACACACAGTGATGTCACAATGCAGTGAAATTAAACACAGTGATGTCAAAGAAAAGGGATAATAAACACAGTGATGTCGCAGTACAGAAATAATAAACACAGTGATGTCACAGTACAGGGATAATAAGCACAGTGATATCACAGTACAGAGATAATAAACACAGTGATGTCACAGTACATGGATAATAAGTACAGTGATATCACAATACCGGGGTATTAAACAAAGTCATGTCACAGTACAGGGATAGTACACACAGTGCTGTCACAGTACATTATATTAAACACAGTGCTGTCACAGTATAGGGATAATAAACACAGTGATGTCACAGTACAGGGATAATAAACACCGTGACGTCACAGTACAGAGATAAAAAACACAGTGATGTCACAGTACAGGGATAATAAACAGTGATGTCACAGTACAGTGAAAATAATCACAGTGATGTCACAGTACAGGGATAATACACATAGTGATGTCACAGTACAGGGATAATACACACAGTGATGTCACAGTACAGAGATAATAAACACAGTGATGTCACAGTAAAGGGATAATAAGCACAGAGATGTCACAGTACAGGATAATAAACACAGTGATCTCAGAGTACAGAGATAATAAACACAGTGATGTCACAGTACAGGGATAATATAAACAATGATGTCACACTACAGGGATAATAAGCACAGTGATGTCACAGTACAGGGATAATAAACACAGTGATGTCACAGTACAGGGATAATAAGCACAGTGATATCACAGTACTGGGATAATATAACCAATGAAGTCACATTACAGAGATAATGAACACAGTGATGTCTCAGTACAAGGATAATATACACAGTGATGTCACAGTACAAGGATAATAAGCACAGTGATGTCACAGTACAGGGATAATAAACACAGTGATGTCACAGTACAGGAATAATAAGCACAGTGATGTCATAGTACAGGGATAATACACACAGTGATGTCACAGTACAGGGATAAAGTACACAGTGATGTCATAGTACAGGGATAATACACACAGTGATGTCACAGTACAAGGATAATAAACACAGTGATGTCACAGTACAGGGATAATAAGCACAGTGATGTCCCAGTTCAGGGATAATAATCACAGTGATGTCACAGTACAGGGATAATAAACACAGTGATGTCACAGTACAGGGATAATACACACAGTGCTGTCACAGTACAGTGACATTAAACACAGTACTGTCACAGTATAGGGATAATAAACAGAGTGATGTCACAGTACAGGGATAATAAACACAGTGACGTCACAGTGCAGAGATAATAAACACAGTGATGTAACAGTACAAGGATAATAATCACAGTGATATCACAATACAGGAGTAATAAACAAAGTGATGTCACAGTACAGGGATAGTAAACACAGTGCTGTCACTGTACAGGGATAATAAACACAGTGATGTCACAGTACTGGGATAATAAGCACAGTGATATCACAGTACTGGGATAATATACACAATGAAGTCACAGTACAGAGATAATAAATACAGTGATGTCTCAGTACAGGGATAATATACACAGTGATGTCACAGTACAAGGATAATAAGCACAGTGATGTCACAGTACCGGGATAAAATACACAGTGATGTCACAGTATAGGGATAATAAGCACAGTGATGTCACAGTACAGGGATAATAAGCACAGTGATATCACAGTACATGGGTAATATACACAGTGATGTCACAGTACAGAGATAATAAACATAGTGATGTCACAGCTCAGGGATAATATACACAGTGATGTCACAGTACAGGGATAATAAACACAGTGATGTCACAGTACAGAGATAATAAACACAGTGATGTCACAGTACAGGGATAATAAGCACAGTGATATCACAATACAGAGATAATAAACACAGTGATGTCACAGTACAGGGATAACATACACAGTGATGTCACAATACAGGGATAATAAGAACAGTGATGTCACTGTACAGGGATAATAAGCACAGTGATGTCATAGTACAGGGATAATACACATTGTGATGTCACAGTAAAGGGATAAAAAGGACAGTGATGTCACAGTACAGGGATAATAAGCACAGTGATGTCATAGTACAGGGATAATACACATTGTGATGTCACAGTAAAGGGATAAAAAGCACAGTGATGTCACAGTACAGGGATAATACACAGAGTGATGTCAAAGTACAGGGATAATACACACAGTGATGTCACAATGCAGTGAAAATAAACACAGTGATGTCAAAGAAAAGGGATAATAAACACAGTGATGTCACAGTACAGAAATAATAAACACAGTGATGTCACAGTACAGGGATAATAAGCACAGTGATATCACAGTACAGAGATAATAAACACAGTGATGTCACAGTACATGGATAATAAGTACAGTGATATCACAATACCGGGGTATTAAACAAAGTCATGTCACAGTACAGGGATAGTACACACAGTGCTGTCACAGTACAGGATATTAAACACAGTGCTGTCACAGTATAGGGATAATAAACACAGTGATGTCACAGTACAGGGATAATAAACACCGTGACGTCACAGTACAGAGATAAAAAACATAGTGATGTCACAGTACAGGGATAATAAACAGTGATGTCACAGTACAGTGATAATAATCACAGTGATATCACAATACAGGAGTAATAAACAAAGTGATGTCACAGTACAGGGATAGTAAACACAGTGCTGTCACTGTACAGGGATAATAAACACAGTGATGTCACAGTACTGGGATAATAAGCACAGTGATATCACAGTACTGGGATAATATACACAATGAAGTCACAGTACAGAGATAATAAATACAGTGATGTCTCAGTACAGGGATAATATACACAGTGATGTCACAGTACAAGGATAATAAGCACAGTGATGTCACAGTACCGGGATAAAATACACAGTGATGTCACAGTATAGGGATAATAAGCACAGTGATGTCACAGTACAGGGATAATAAGCACAGTGATATCACAGTACATGGGTAATATACACAGTGATGTCACAGTACAGAGATAATAAACATAGTGATGTCACAGCTCAGGGATAATATACACAGTGATGTCACAGTACAGGGATAATAAACACAGTGATGTCACAGTACAGAGATAATAAACACAGTGATGTCACAGTACAGGGATAATAAGCACAGTGATATCACAATACAGAGATAATAAACACAGTGATGTCACAGTACAGGGATAACATACACAGTGATGTCACAATACAGGGATAATAAGAACAGTGATGTCACTGTACAGGGATAATAAGCACAGTGATGTCATAGTACAGGGATAATACACATTGTGATGTCACAGTAAAGGGATAAAAAGGACAGTGATGTCACAGTACAGGGATAATAAGCACAGTGATGTCATAGTACAGGGATAATACACATTGTGATGTCACAGTAAAGGGATAAAAAGCACAGTGATGTCACAGTACAGGGATAATACACAGAGTGATGTCAAAGTACAGGGATAATACACACAGTGATGTCACAATGCAGTGAAAATAAACACAGTGATGTCAAAGAAAAGGGATAATAAACACAGTGATGTCACAGTACAGAAATAATAAACACAGTGATGTCACAGTACAGGGATAATAAGCACAGTGATATCACAGTACAGAGATAATAAACACAGTGATGTCACAGTACATGGATAATAAGTACAGTGATATCACAATACCGGGGTATTAAACAAAGTCATGTCACAGTACAGGGATAGTACACACAGTGCTGTCACAGTACAGGATATTAAACACAGTGCTGTCACAGTATAGGGATAATAAACACAGTGATGTCACAGTACAGGGATAATAAACACCGTGACGTCACAGTACAGAGATAAAAAACATAGTGATGTCACAGTACAGGGATAATAAACAGTGATGTCACAGTACAGTGATAATAATCACAGTGATGTCACAGTACAGGGATAATACACATAGTGATGTCACAGTACAGGGATAATACACACAGTGATGTCACAGTACAGAGATAATAAACACAGTGATGTCACAGTAAAGGGATAATAAGCACAGAGATGTCACAGTACAGGATAATAAACACAGTGATCTCAGAGTACAGAGATAATTAACACAGTGATGTCACAGTACAGGGATAATATAAACAATGATGTCACACTACAGGGATAATAAGCACAGTGATGTCACAGTACAGGGATAATAAACACAGTGATGTCACAGTACAGGGATAATAAGCACAGTGATATCACAGTACTGGGATAATATAACCAATGAAGTCACATTACAGAGATAATGAACACAGTGATTTCTCAGTACAAGGATAATATACACAGTGATGTCACAGTACAAGGATAATAAGCACAGTGATGTCACAGTACAGGGATAATAAACACAGTGATGTCACAGTACAGGAATAATAAGCACAGTGATGTCATAGTACAGGGATAATACACACAGTGATGTCACAGTACAGGGATAAAGTACACAGTGATGTCACAGTACAGGGATAAATTACACAGTGATGTCACAGTGCAGGGATAATAAGCACAGTGATGTCACAGTACAGGAATAATAAGCACAGTGATGTCATAGTACAGGGATAATACACACAGTGATGTCACAGTACAAGGATAATAAACACAGTGATGTCACAGTACAGGGATAATAAGCACAGTGATGTCCCAGTTCAGGGATAATAATCACAGTGATGTCACAGTACAGGGATAATAAACACAGTGATGTCACAGTACAGGGATAATACACACAGTGCTGTCACAGTACAGGGACATTAAACACAGTACTGTCACAGTATAGGGATAATAAACAGAGTGATGTCACAGTACAGGGATAATAAACACAGTGACGTCACAGTGCAGAGATAATAAACACAGTGATGTCACAGTACAAGGATAATAATCACAGTGATATCACAATACAGGAGTAATAAACAAAGTGATGTCACAGTACAGGGATAGTAAACACAGTGCTGTCACTGTACAGGGATAATAAACACAGTGATGTCACAGTACAGGGATAATAAGCACAGTGATATCACAGTACTGGGATAATATACACAATGAAGTCACAGTACAGAGATAATAAATACAGTGATGTCTCAGTACAGGGATAATATACACAGTGATGTCACAGTACAAGGATAATAAGCACAGTGATGTCACAGTACCGGGATAAAATACACAGTGATGTCACAGCATAGGGATAATAAGCACAGTGATGTCATAGTACAGGGATAATACACACATTGATGTCACAGTACAGGTATAATAAACACAGTGATGTCACAGTACAGGGATAATAAACACAGTGATATCACAGTACATGGGTAATATACACAGTGATGTCACAGTACAGAGATAATAAACATAGTGATGTCACAGTTCAGGGATAATATACACAGTGATGTCACAGTACAGGGATAATAAACACAGTGATGTCACAGTACAGAGATAATAAACACAGTGATGTCACAGTACAGGGATAATAAGCACAGTGATATCACAATACAGAGATAATAAACACAGTGATGTCACAGTACAGGGATAACATACACAGTGATGTCACAATACAGGGATAATAAGAACAGTGATGTCACTGTACAGGGATAATAAGCACAGTGATGTCATAGTACAGGGATAATACACATTGTGATGTCACAGTAAAGGGATAAAAAGCACAGTGATGTCACAGTACAGGGATAATACACAGAGTGATGTCAAAGTACAGGGATAATACACACAGTGATGTCACAATGCAGTGAAATTAAACACAGTGATGTCAAAGAAAAGGGATAATAAACACAGTGATGTCAGAGTACAGAAATAATAAACACAGTGATGTCACAGTACAGGGATAATAAGCACAGTGATATCACAGTACAGAGATAATAAACACAGTGATGTCACAGTACATGGATAATAAGTACAGTGATATCACAATACCGGGGTATTAAACAAAGTCATGTCACAGTACAGGGATAGTACACACAGTGCTGTCACAGTACAGGATATTAAACACAGTGCTGTCACAGTATAGGGATAATAAACACAGTGATGTCACAGTACAGGGATAATAAACACCGTGACGTCACAGTACAGAGATAAAAAACACAGTGATGTCACAGTACAGGGATAATAAACAGTGATGTCACAGTACAGTGATAATAATCACAGTGATGTCACAGTACAGGGATAATACACATAGTGATGTCACAGTACAGGGATAATACACACAGTGATGTCACAGTACAGAGATAATAAACACAGTGATGTCACAGTAAAGGGATAATAAGCACAGAGATGTCACAGTACAGGATAATAAACACAGTGATCTCAGAGTACAGAGATAATAAACACAGTGATGTCACAGTACAGGGATAATATAAACACTGATGTCACACTACAGGGATAATAAGCACAGTGATGTCACAGTACAGGGATAATAAGCACAGTGATATCACAGTACTGGGATAATATGCACAATGAAGTCACAGTACAGAGATAATAAATACAGTGATGTCTCAGTACAGGGATAATATACACAGTGATGTCACAGTACAAGGATAATAAGCACAGTGATGTCACAGTACCGGGATAAAATACACAGTGATGTCACAGTATAGGGATAATAAGCACAGTGATGTCACAGTACAGGGATAATAAGCACAGTGATGTCATAGTACAGGGATAATACACACATTGATGTCACAGTACAGGTATGATAAACACAGTGATGTCACAGTACAGGGATAATAAACACAGTGATATCACAGTACATGGGTAATATACACAGTGATGTCACAGTACAGAGATAATAAACATAGTGATGTCACAGTTCAGGGATAATATACACAGTGATGTCACAGTACAGGGATAATAAACACAGTGATGTCACAGTACAGAGATAATAAACACAGTGATGTCACAGTACAGGGATAATAAGCACAGTGATATCACAATACAGAGATAATAAACACAGTGATGTCACAGTACAGGGATAACATACACAGTGATGTCACAATACAGGGATAATAAGAACAGTGATGTCACAGTACAGGGATAATAAGCACAGTGATGTCATAGTACAGGGATAATACACATTGTGATGTCACAGTAAAGAGATAAAAAGCACAGTGATGTCACAGTACAGGGATAATACACAGAGTGATGTCAAAGTACAGGGATAATACACACAGTGATGTCACAATGCAGTGAAATTAAACACAGTGATGTCAAAGAAAAGGGATAATAAACACAGTGATGTCAGAGTACAGAAATAATAAACACAGTGATGTCACAGTACAGGGATAATAAGCACAGTGATATCACAGTACAGAGATAATAAACACAGTGATGTCACAGTACATGGATAATAAGTACAGTGATATCACAATACCGGGGTATTAAACAAAGTCATGTCACAGTACAGGGATAGTACACACAGTGCTGTCACAGTACAGGATATTAAACACAGTGCTGTCACAGTATAGGGATAATAAACACAGTGATGTCACAGTACAGGGATAATAAACACCGTGACGTCACAGTACAGAGATAAAAAACACAGTGATGTCACAGTACAGGGATAATAAACAGTGATGTCACAGTACAGTGATAATAATCACAGTGATGTCACAGTACAGGGATAATACACATAGTGATGTCACAGTACAGGGATAATACACACAGTGATGTCACAGTACAGAGATAATAAACACAGTGATGTCACAGTAAAGGGATAATAAGCACAGAGATGTCACAGTACAGGATAATAAACACAGTGATCTCAGAGTACAGAGATAATAAACACAGTGATGTCACAGTACAGGGATAATATAAACACTGATGTCACACTACAGGGATAATAAGCACAGTGATGTCACAGTACAGGGATAATAAGCACAGTGATATCACAGTACTGGGATAATATGCACAATGAAGTCACAGTACAGAGATAATAAATACAGTGATGTCTCAGTACAGGGATAATATACACAGTGATGTCACAGTACAAGGATAATAAGCACAGTGATGTCATAGTACCGGGATAAAATACACAGTGATGTCACAGTATAGGGATAATAAGCACAGTGATGTCACAGTACAGGGATAATAAGCACAGTGATGTCATAGTACAGGGATAATACACACATTGATGTCACAGTACAGGTATAATAAACACAGTGATGTCACAGTACAGGGATAATAAACACAGTGATATCACAGTACATGGGTAATATACACAGTGATGTCACAGTACAGAGATAATAAACATAGTGATGTCACAGTTCAGGGATAATATACACAGTGATGTCACAGTACAGGGATAATAAAACAGTGATGTCACAGTACAGAGATAATAAACACAGTGATGTCACAGTACAGGGATAATAAGCACAGTGATATCACAATACAGAGATAATAAACACAGTGATGTCACAGTACAGAGATAAAAAACACAGTGATGTCACAGTACAGGGATAATAAACAGTGATGTCACAGTACAGTGATAATAATCACCGTGATGTCACAGTACAGGGATAATACACATAGTGATGTCACAGTACAGGGATAATACACACAGTGATGTCACAGTACAGAGATAATAAACACAGTGATGTCACAGTAAAGGGATAATAAGCACAGATATGTCACAGTACAGGATAATAAACACAGTGATCTCAGAGTACAGAGATAATAAACACAGTGATGTCACAGTACAGGGATAATATAAACAATGATGTCACACTACAGGGATAATAAGCACAGTGATGTCACAGTACAGGGATAATAAACACAGTGATGTCACAGTACAGGGATAATAAGCACAGTGATATCACAGTACTGGGATAATATAACCAATGAAGTCACATTACAGAGATAATGAACACAGTGATGTCTCAGTACAAGGATAATATACACAGTGATGTCACAGTACAAGGATAATAAGCACAGTGATGTCACAGTACAGGGATAATAAACACAGTGATGTCACAGTACAGGAATAATAAGCACAGTGATGTCATAGTACAGGGATAATACACACAGTGATGTCACAGTACAGGGATAAAGTACACAGTGATGTCACAGTACAGGGATAATAAGCACAGTGATGTCACAGTACGGGAATAATAAGCACAGTGATGTCATAGTACAGGGATAATACACACAGTGATGTCACAGTACAAGGATAATAAACACAGTGATGTCACAGTACAGGAATAATAAGCACAGTGATGTCCCAGTTCAGGGATAATAATCACAGTGATGTCACAGTACAGGGATAATAAACACATTGATGTCACAGTACAGGGATAATACACACAGTGCTGTCACAGTACAGGGACATTAAACACAGTACTGTCACAGTATAGGGATAATAAACAGAGTGATGTCACAGTACAGGGATAATAAACACAGTGACGTCACAGTGCAGAGATAATAAACACAGTGATGTCACAGTACAAGGATAATAATCACAGTGATATCACAATACAGGAGTAATAAACAAAGTGATGTCACAGTACAGAGATAGTAAACACAGTGCTGTCACTGTACAGGGATAATAAACACAGTGATGTCACAGTACAGGGATAATAAGCACAGTGATATCACAGTACTGGGATAATATACACAATGAAGTCACAGTACAGAGATAATAAATACAGTGATGTCTCAGTACAGGGATAATATACACAGTGATGTCACAGTACAAGGATAATAAGCACAGTGATGTCACAGTACCGGGATAAATTACACAGTGATGTCACAGTATAGGGATAATAAGCACAGTGATGTCACAGTGCAGGGATAATAAGCACAGTGATGTCATAGTACAGGGATAATACACACATTGATGTCACAGTACAGGTATAATAAACACAGTGATGTCACAGTACAGGGATAATACACACAGTGATATCACAGTACATGGGTAATATACACAGTGATGTCACAGTACAGAGATAATAAACATAGTGATGTCACAGTTCAGGGATAATATACACAGTGATGTCACAGTACAGGGATAATAAACACAGTGATGTCACAGTACAGAGATAATAAACACAGTAATGTCACAGTACAGGGATAATAAGCACAGTGATATCACAATACAGAGATAATAAACACAGTGATGTCACAGTACAGGGATAACATACACAGTGATGTCACAATACAGGAATAATAAGAACAGTGATGTCACAGTACAGGGATAATAAGCACAGTGATGTCATAGTACAGGGATAATACACATTGTGATGTCACAGTAAAGGGATAAAAAGCACAGTGATGTCACAGTACAGGGATAATACACAGAGTGATGTCAAAGTACAGGGATAATACACACAGTGATGTCACAATGCAGTGAAATTATACACAGTGATGTCAAAGAAAAGGGATAATAAACACAGTGATGTCACAGTACAGAAATAATAAACACAGTGATGTCACAGTACAGGGATAATAAGCACAGTGATATCACAGTACAGAGATAAAAAACACAGTGATGTCACAGTACAGGGATAATAAGTACAGTGATATCACAATACCGGGGTAATAAACAAAGTCATGTCACAGTACAGGGATAGTGCACACAGTGCTGTCACAGTACAGGATATGAAACACAGTGCTGTCACAGTATAGGGATAATGAACACAGTGATGTCACAGTACAGGGATAATACAAATAGTGATGTCACAGTACAGGGATAATACACACAGTGATGTCACAGTACAGAGATAATAAACACAGTGATGTCACAGTAAAGGGATAATAAGCACAGAGATGTCACAGTACAGGATAATAAACACAGTGATCTCAGAGTACAGAGATAATAAACACAATATAAACAGTGATGTCACACTACAGGGATAATAAGCACAGTGATGTCACAGTACAGGGATAATAAACACAGTGATGTCACAGTACAGGGATAATAAGCACAGTGATATCACAGTACTGGGATAATATAACCAATGAAGTCACATTACAGAGATAATGAACACAGTGATGTCTCAGTACAGGAATAATATACACAGTGATGTCACAGTACAAGGATAATAAGCACAGTGATGTCACAGTACAGGGATAAAGTACACAGTGATGTCACAGTATAGGGATAATAAGCACAGTGATGTCACAGTACAGGAATAATAAGCACATTGATATCATAGTACAGGGATAATACACACAGCTATGTCACAGTACAAGGATAATAATCACAGTGATGTCACAGTACAGGGATAATAAGCACAGTGATGTCCCAGTTCAGGGATAATAATCACAGTGATGTCACAGTACAGGGATAATAAACACAGTGATGTCACAGTACAGGGATAATACACACAGTGATATCACATTACATGGGTAATATACACAGTGATGTCACAGTACAGAGATAATAACCAAAGTGATGTCACAGTTCAGGGATAATATACACAGTGATGTCACAGTACAGGGATAATATACACAGTGATGTCACAGTACAGGGATAATAAACACAGTGATGTCACAGTACAGGGATAATAAGCACAGTGATATCACAGTACAGAGATAATAAACACAGTGATGTCACAATATAGGGATAACATACACAGTGATGTCACAGTACAGGGATAATAAGAACAGTGATGTCACAGTACAGGGATAATAAGCACAATGATGTCATAGTACAGGGATAATACACACTGTGATGTCACAGTAAAGGGATAGTAAGCACAGTGATGTCACAGTACAGGGATAATACACAGAATGATGACAAAGTACAGGGATAATACACACAGTGATGTCACAATACAGTGAAATTAAACACAGTGATGTCAAAGAAAAGGGATAATAAACACAGTGATATCACAGTACAGAGATAATAAACACAGTGATGTCACAGCACAGATATACTAAGCGCAGTGATATCACAGTACAGAGATAATAAACACAGTGATGTCACAGTACAGGGATAATAAGCACTGTGATATCACAATACAGGGGTAATAAACAAAGTGATGTCACAGTACAGGGATAGTACACACAGTGCTGTCACAGTAAAAGGATATTAAACACAGTGCTGTTACAGTATAGGGATAATAAACACAGTGACATCACAGTACAGAGATAATAAACACAGTGGTGTCACAGTACAGGGATAATAAGAATAGTGATGTCACAGTACAGGGATAATACACACAGTGATATCACAGTATAGGGATAATAAGCACAGTGATGTCACAGTAAAGGGATAATACACACAGTGATGTCACAGTACAGGGATAATACACACAGTGATGTCACAGTACAGCGATAATAAGCACAGTGATGTCACAGTACAGGATAATAAACACAGTGATATCACAGTACAGGGATAATATAAACAGTGATGTCACACTACAGGGATAATAAGCACAGTGATGTCACAGTACAGGGATAATAAACACAATGATGTCATAGTACAGGGATAATACACATAGTGATGTCACAGTACAGGGATAATAAGCACAGTGATGTCACAGTACAGGGATAATAAACACAGTGGTGTAACAGTACAGGGATAATAAGCACAGTGTTGTCACAGTACAGGATAATAAACACAGTGATGTTACAGTACAGAGATAATAAACACAGTGATGTCACAGTACAGGGATAATATACACAGTGATGTCACAGTACAGGGATAATATACACAATGATGTCACAGTACAGGGATAATAAGCATAGTGATGTCACAGTACAGGGATAATACACACAGTGATATCACAGTATAGAGATAATAAGCACAGTGATGTCACAGTACACGGATAATACACACAGTGTTGTCACAGTACAGGGATAATACACACAGTGATGTCACAGTACAGGGTAATAATCACAGTGATGTCACAGTACAGGAATAATAAACACAGTGATGTCACACTACAGGGATAATACACACAGTGATGTCACAGTGCTGGGATAATAAACACAGTGATATCACAGTACAGGGATAATAAGCACAGTGATATCACAAAACAGGGGTAATAAACACAGTGATGTCACAGTACAGGGATAGTACACACAGTGATGTCACAGTGCAGGGATAATAAGCACAGCGATGTCACAGTACAGGGATAATAAACACAATGATGTCACAGTACAGGGATAATAAACAGTGATGTCACAGTACAGGGATAATAAGCACAGTAATGTCACAGTACAGTGATAATAATCACAGTGATGTCACAGTACAGGGATAATACACACAGGGATGTCACATTACAGGGATAATGGACACAGTGATGTCACAGTAGAGGGATAATAAGCAAAGTGATGTCGCAATACATGAAGAATACACACAGTGATGTCACAGTACTGGGATAATAAGCACAGTGATGTCACAGTACAGGGATAATAAACACAGTGATGTCACAGTACAGGGATAATACACACAGTGATATCACAGTACTGGGATAATATTCACAGTAATGTCACAGTACAGAGATAATAAACACAGAGATGTCACAGTACCTGGATAATATACACAGTGATGTCACCGTACAGAGATAATAAACACAGTGATGTCACAGTACAGGGATAATATACACAGTGATGTCACAGTACAGGGATAATAAACACAGTGATGTCACAGTACGGGGATAATATACACAGTGATGTCACAGCACAGGGATAATATACACATTGATGTCACAGTACAGGTATAATAAACACAGTGATGTCACAGTACAGGGATAATATACACAGTGATGTCACAGTACAGGGAAAATAAGCATAGTGATGTGACAGTACAGGGATAATAAGCACAGTGATGTCACAGTGCAGAGATAATAAACACAGTGATGTCACAGCACAGGGATAATAAGCACAGTGATATCACAGTACAGAGATAATAAACACAGTGATGTCACAGTACAGGGATAATAAGCACTGTGATATCACAATACAGGGGTAATAAACAAAGTGATGTCACAGTACAGGGATTGTACACACAGTTCTGTCACAGTAAAGGGATATTAAACACAGTGCTGTTACAGTATAGGGATAATAAACACAGTGATGTCACAGTACAGGGATAATAAACACAGTGACATCACAGTACAGAGATAATAAACACAGTGGTGTCACAGTACAGGGATAATAAGCATAGTGATGTCACAGTACAGGGATAATACACACAGTGATATCACAGTATAGGGATAATAAGCACACGAACACGAACGATTTGAGAAAAATTCGGCTGTTCGAGGTTATGTTCGATAACTGTTCGTGCACCAAAATCATAACTGGATTTTTTCTCAGTAATGATAAAAATTAATGTTAATTAATGTTAATACGCAGTTTGAATGTACAGCGGGGTGGGGGAAGGGGCAGGGGATGGATCTCTGCAGGAATAATGAAGATCTCCATTTTTTTTTCTCTTTCCCGCATTTGCAGTGGGGAGGTGCAGTCTGTCAGCCTATCAGCAGCGCACACACGGAGCGAACTGCTGTTTTTCACACAAGCAAGGGCATGTGTCATTGGCAGTGTATGTCACATGTCCTTGCCCTATAAGACCAAGCCATTTTCCCCGTCGCCACCATTTTCTCACTGATGCAGCTGCGTGTTAGACGGCACCGCTGTTGCTGTGTGCGCTATACCTTGTTAATTTCAAGCCAATTTTCGCACAAATCTACAGATAGCTTGGGAGTAGGGAATAGTTGTGATTGCAGTCCTTTTAAGGACTAGGTTACAGCATTTCCTACGAATTTTATCAGGCAGGTCTGTGCTCTTAAATAGATAGATTGTGGGAGTAAAGACTAATTGTAATTGGAGTCCTTTTCAGGACTAGGTTACATCAGTTCCTATCAGTTTTTGCCAGGCAGGTCTGTGCCAGTGCTGTGCAAGTTTTTTTCACAGCATTTGGCTGAATCTAGCAAAGCTAATCCTTTTTGGCCTATTGCAGAGTGTGTTAGTCAGTGGAGTAGCCTATCTGTGTTGCAAGATATACCACCTGTGTATAGAATACCAATTTTTTTACTGCACCTAGTGAAGTAAAATCTTTTGGGCATAGCATCATTCTATTAGTCCATCTATACTGACCTCCATCAGGTTGCAAATTGAATATAATTTTTTTCTGCATCTAGCTCTGAAAAAATATTTGGGCTTCTAGCAGTGTGTGGGACTTGTTCTATTAGTCCATCTATACTGACCTCCATCAGGTTGCAAACTGAATATAATTTATTTCTGCATCTAGCTCTGAAAAAATATTTGGCCTTCTAGCAGTGTGTGGGACTTTCTCTATTAGTCCATCTATACTGACCTCCATCAGGTTGCAAATTAAAAATAATTTTTCTCTGCATCTACCTCTGAAAAAATATTTGGGCTTCTAGCTGTGTGTGGGACTTGTTCTATTAGTCCATCTATACTGAC
This sequence comes from Phyllobates terribilis, assembly GCF_046119375.1. Lineage (NCBI taxonomy): Eukaryota > Metazoa > Chordata > Amphibia > Anura > Dendrobatidae > Phyllobates > Phyllobates terribilis. The sequence goes on along the minus strand of NW_027362761.1, from coordinate 1,149,537,439 downwards.
CTCCATCAGGTTGCAAACTGAATATAATTTTTTTCTGCATCTAGCTCTGAAAAAATATTTGGCCTTCTAGCAGTGTGTGGGACTTTCTCTATTAGTCCATCTATACTGACCTCCATCAGGTTGCAAATTAAAAATAATTTTTATCTGCATCTACCTCTGAAAAAATATTTGGGCTTCTAGCTGTGTGTGGGACTTGTTCTATTAGTCCATCTATACTGACCTCCATCAGGTTGCAAACTGAATATAATTTTTTTCTGCATCTAGCTCTGAAAAAATATTTGGCCTTCTAGCAGTGTGTGGGACTTTCTCTATTAGTCCATCTATACTGACCTCCATCAGGTTGCAAATTAAAAATAATTTTTTTTCTGCATCTGCCTCTGAAAAAATATTGGGCTTCTAGCTGTGTGTGGGACTTGTTCTATTAATCCATCTATACAGACCTCCATCAGGTTGCAAACTGAATGTAATTTTTTTCTGCATCTACCTCTGAAAAAATATTTGGGCTTCTAGCTGTGTGTGGGACTTGTTCTATTAGTCCATCTATACTGACCTCCATTAGGTTGCAAACTGAATATAATTTTTTTCTGCATCTAGCTCTGAAAAAATATTTGGCCTTCTAGCAGTGTGTGGGACTTTCTCTATTAGTCCATCTATACTGACCTCCATCAGGTTGCAAATTAAAAATAATTTTTATCTGCATCTAGCTCTGAAAAAATATTTGGCCTTCTAGCAGTGTGTGGGACTTTCTCTATTAGTCCATCTATACTGACCTCCATCAGGTTGCAAATTAAAAATCATTTTTATCTGCATCTACCTCTGAAAAAATATTTGGGCTTCTAGCTGTGTGTGGGACTTGTTCTATTAGTCCATCTATACTGAACTCCATCAGGTTGCAAACTGAATATAATTTTTTTCTGCATCTAGCTCTGAAAAAATATTTGGCCTTCTAGCAGTGTGTGGGACTTTCTCTATTAGTCCATCTATACTGACCTCCATCAGGTTGCAAACTGAATATATTTTTCTCTGCATCTACCTCTGAAAAAATATTGGGCTTCTAGCTGTGTGTGGGACTTGTTCTATTAATCAATCTATACAGACCTCCATCAGGTTGCAAACTGAATATATTTTTTTTTTGCATCTACCTCTGAAAAAATATTGGGCTTCTAGCTGTGTGTGGGACTTGTTCTATTAATCCATCTATACTGACCTCCATCAGTTTGCAAACTGAATATAATTTTTTTCTGCATCTAGCTCTGAAAAAATATTTGGCCTTCTAGCAGTGTGTGGGACTTTCTCTATTAGTCCATCTATACTGACCTCCATCAGGTTGCAAATTAAAAATAATTTTTATCTGCATCTAGCTCTGAAAAAATATTTGGCCTTCTAGCAGTGTGTGGGACTTTCTCTATTCGTCCATCTATACTGACCTCCATCAGGTTGCAAATTAAAAATAATTTTTATCTGCATCTACCTCTGAAAAAATATTTGGGCTTCTAGCTGTGTGTGGGACTTGTTCTATTAGTCCATCTATACTGACCTCCATCAGGTTGCAAACTGAATATAATTTTTTTCTGCATCTAGTTCTGAAAAAATATTTGGCCTTCTAGCAGTGTGTGGGACTTTCTCTATTAGTCCATCTTTACTGACCTCCATCAGGTTGCAAATTAAAAATAATTTTTATCTGCATCTAGCTCTGAAAAAATATTTGGCCTTCTAGCAGTGTGTGGGACTTTCTCTATTAGTCCATCTATACTGACCTCCATCAGGTTGCAAATTAAAAATAATTTTTATCTGCATCTACCTCTGAAAAAATATTTGGGCTTCTAGCTGTGTGTGGGACTTGTTCTATTAGTCCATCTATACTGACCTCCATCAGGTTGCAAACTGAATATAATTTTTTTCTGCATCTAGCTCTGAAAAAATATTTGGCTTTCTAGCAGTGTGTGGGACTTTCTCGATTAGTCCATCTATACTGACCTCCATCAGGTTGCAAATTAAAAATAATTTTTTTTCTGCATCTACCTCTGAAAAAATATTGGGCTTCTAGCTGTGTGTGGGACTTGTTCTATTAATCCATCTATACAGACCTCCATCAGGTTGCAAACTGAATATAATTTTTTTCTGCTTCTAGCTCTGAAAAAATATTTGGCCTTCTAGCAGTGTGTGGGACTTTCTCTATTAGTCCATCTATACTGACCTCCATCAGGTTGCAAATTAAAAATAATTTTTATCTGCATCTACCTCTGAAAAAATATTTGGGCTTCTAGCTGTTTGTGGGACTTGTTCTATTAGTCCATCTATACAGACCTCCATCAGGTTGTAAACTGAATATAATTTTTTTCTGCATCTAGCTCTGAAAAAATATTTGGCCTTCTAGCAGTGTGTGGGACTTTCTCTATTAGTCCATCTATACTGACCTCCATCAGGTTGCAAATTAAAAATAATTTTTATCTGCATCTACCTCTGAAAAAATATTTGGGCTTCTAGCTGTGTGTGGGACTTGTTCTATTAGTCCATCTATACTGACCTCCATCAGGTTGCAAACTGAATATAATTTTTTTCTGCATCTAGCTCTGAAAAAATATTTGGCCTTCTAGCAGTGTGTGGGACTTGTTCTATTAGTCCACCTATACTGACCTCCATCAGGTTGCAAACTGAATATAATTTTTTTCTGCATCTAGCTCTGAAAAAATATTTGGCCTTCTAGCAGTGTGTGGGACTTTCTCTATTAGTCCATCTATAGTGACCTCCATCAGGTTGCAAACTGAATATATTTTTTTTCTGCATCTACCTCTGAAAAAATATTTGGGCTTCTAGCTGTGTGTGGAACTTGTTCTATTAGTCCATCTATACTGACCTCCATCAGGTTGCAAATCGAATATAATTTTTTTCTGCATCTAACCCAGCCAATAGTTTTGGCCTAATACCACAGTTTGGTCACTCAGCTCTGCTCGGTTCCCATCCATTGTTTTTTTGTGCAAACAACTCCAGAGTTGTGAATTAGTTAACCACCAAAATGAGTGGAAAAAGGCCTGCTGCTGGTGGAAAGGGGAATAGGCGTGTTGGGAAGGGGAAAAAAGGTTGTGTCCGTGGGGTAGGTGTTAAAGCAACAGTAACATCTGCAGAAGAAAGACCATCTTCCAGCCAAACTAAAATGTCTACTTCTTTTAGCGGACAATGTGATAAGATCCCTTTCTTACGGCCACGCCAATCGCTACAAATTCCAGATGAGGCACAAAAACAGCAGGTGCTTCAATGGATATCAAGTGCTCCTTTAAGTGGGCTCTCCTCCACATCAACTTCAACATCACAAATACTCCAGTCCTCAAAGGTGTCACCCCAATCGCACTTGCTTCCTCACAGCTCCCAAATCTCCAGCTGCCCGTCTGAGTATGAGGTAGAACAGATGGTTGAGTCTGCAGAGCTGTTTACTCATACTATAGCCTGGGAATCAGAGGTCGACTCCAGCGCTTCTGTGAATCCAGACGAGGAAATGACCTGCACTGATGCCCAGAATCTTTATGAGTCGGATCCAGGACCAGACGCAGAAGGTTCTGACCATAATGTAGACCCTCATTCCCAAACTGTAACTCCTGTTGGTGGAGACAATGAGGAAGACGATGATGAGACTCAAATACCTGATTGGAGCGACAACTTTAGTTTTTTGTCAGGGCAGGAACAGGTTGGCTCTGAGGACGACGGGTGTGATAACGCACAGGGTGATGATGATGAGGTTGGAGATCCCACTTACTGTCAACCCACAGTCAGCCAAGAGATGAGGTCAGCAGAGGAGGTGGAGGAAGATGCTAGTGACGACGAGGTCAGGTTGCGCCTTCCTGGACAGAGACGTAGTACTGGAAGCACGTCAACAACTGCATCCTCATACACAACTCTGCCTCTCACCACAAGTCGTGGTGGCTCTTCAGGTCGCATGGGTGCTAAGCCTTGCATAGCCTGGGCATTTTTTCAGATCGATAAAGATGACCCAACTCGTGTTATCTGTAACATTTGTCAGCAAAAGCTAAGTAGAGGCCAAAAAATACATAGTTTGAGTACTTCATGCATGAACCGGCACATGGACATGAAGCATAAGTTGCAGTGGGAAGCTCAGTGTGCTACAATGCGGCCTAGCCGGTCGGGCCAACCACCGTCTGCCATATCTTGTGCATCCGCGGCCTCTTCATCCTCTGTGACTGGGGGGACAGCAGTCACACCTGTTTTGGGGCGCAGACCTGCCACCTCTTTACCCGCAACAGCCAGCGTGATTGGCAGGTCATCATTTTCTTTGGAGGTGGTAACACCAGCTGGTGTTGAGCGCTGTCCGACATCGATAGCACCACCTTTGGATCAAGGCAACCTAACATGTCCGCCTGCATCTTCCTCACAGACCGGCAGTTTGCCGGGGACACCCTTATCAACCCCGTCTAAGCACAATAGCCAGCCCTCGGTCCCTCAGATGTGGACAAGTAAAAGACCATTTCCTCCTAGCCATGAGAAAGCTAAGAGGTTGACTTTCACCATCTGCAAGCTCATGGCTACAGAAATGCTGCCTTTCCGCCTGGTGGACACAGAGGATTTTCGAGACCTTATGTCCGTCGCAGTGCCCCAGTACCAGATGCCCAGTCGGCACTACTTCTCAAAGAAAGGTGTGCCTGCGCTCCACCAGCATGTCGCACACAACATCACCGCTTCTTTGAGAAACTCTGTGTGTGACAGGGTGCATTTCACCACAGACACTTGGACGAGTAGGCATGGACAGGGGCGTTACATGTCGCTGACTGGGCACTGGGTAACTATGGTGACAGCAGGACAAGGGGCTACTGTCCAAGTCTTGCCGTCCCCACGAGTTGTGCGTCAATCCTCTTTATGTCAAAGTTCCTCCACTGCTTCTGCCTCCTCAATCTCCTCTCGGTCTTCCACCTGCACCCAAAGCCTGTCTGGTCATGCCACAAGCTTTCTAACTGCGCAGAAGGGATCCTGCACACCTCCTTACTATGCTGGCAGTAGGGCTCAACGTCATCAGGCGGTTTTTACTTTGAAATGTCTGGGAAATGTGAGTCACACAGCTGAGGAGTTGTGGTCAGCTCTGGAGAACCAATTTCATGAATGGTTGTCTCCACTGGACCTGAAACCAGGGAAGGCCGTGTGCGACAATGCTGCAAACCTGGGTGCGGCCCTTCGCCGGGGCAATGTCACACACGTGCCTTGTATGGCTCACGTGTTGAACCTGGTTGTCCAGCAATTTTTAGCCCACTATCCCAGACTAGATGGCCTTCTGCAGAGGGCACGGTCGCTGTGTGCTCACTTCCGCCGTTCGCATCCCGCAGCTCAGCGACTTACATCTCTACAGAAGTCGTTGGGCCTGCCACTTCACCGGCTAAAATGCGATGTGCCTACCCGGTGGAATTCAACTCTGCACATGTTGCAGCGACTGTGGCAGCACCGACAAGCCCTGGTGCAATACGTTCTGACGTATAGTCTGGGCCAACGAGATCCAGAGGTGGGGCAAATCACGCTGGAGGAGTGGTCTCAGATCAGGGACCTATGCACCCTTCTGCACAGTTTTGAAATGGCGACGAAGATGTTTAGTGCTGACGATGCCATTATCAGCATGACTATTCCGGTGATTTACATGCTGGAGCACATGTTAAACAGAATTCGGAGTCAGGTGGTGGCACAAGAGGAGGTGGAGGAAGTAGAGGAGGAGGAGTTGTATGCGGAAGGGCTAACATCTGCAAGGTCCAGACGGTTGGCAGCACCAAGGCGGCAGGCATGTGAGGGTGGGGGAGATGGTTTTACCAGGGCGCATGGTAGCAGCCAAACTAGTGAGGAAGGTGCAGGAGCCCAGGAAGAAGTGGAGGACGAACTGATGGAAGACTCATCAGATGAGGGAGACCTTGATCACATTTCTGTTGTGCGAGGTTGGGGGGAGAGGACAGAGGAAGGAGGCATGATTGTTACCTCGCCACCAACACAACAGGGACTTGGTGCTCCTGGATGTGCAACACACATGAGTGCCTTCTTGCTCCACTACCTGCAACGTGACCCTCGAATTGTGAGAATTAGAAATAATCCTGACTACTGGGTTGCCACACTGTTAGATCCCCGGTACAAAAGTAAATTTGCAGAAATTATTCCTGCCATAGAAAGGGATGCACGCATGCAGGAGTATCAGCAGAGACTGTTGCAGAATCTTACATGTGCTTTTCCACAAAACACCAGTGGTGCACGTAGTGAATCTCACAGTTCCAACTTGCCAACCGTGGGACCGTCAAGTGTTCAGCACTCAAACCGTAACAGAACCACAGTATCTGCTGGTAACATCAATTTTGTGGAATCATTTCACCACTTTTTTAGCCCATCCTTTGCAAGGCCACAGGAGACAAGAAGTCTGACATATAGTCAACGACTAGAGACGATGGTACAGGAGTATCTCCAAGTAAACATTGAAGCCATGACTGTGTCACTGGACCCTTGCTCTTTTTGGGCTTCCAATCTGGATAAATGGCCAGAGCTAGCCACTTACGCCTTGGAGATCTTGTCATGCCCCGCAGCCAGCGTTCTGTCTGAACGTGTGTTCAGCGCTGCTGGTGGTGTGCTGACAGATAAGCGCTCGCGGCTCTGCACTGATAATGTAGACAGACTCACGTTCATAAAGATGAACAAATCATGGATCCGAAACGACTTTTCTACCCCTGTGTCATCCTGGGGAGAGTAAAAGCTTGATGATTGGTTAAAATCACCCTACCAACCGTTTTAAGCTTTCAAATTACTAATCATGTTTATCTGTATCTTGGCTGGAAAATAATTTGGGCTTTGTAGCAGTGTGCAGCACTGATTCTATTAGGCCATCTATAATAAGCTCCACCAGATTTAAAATTACTAATCATGTTTATCTGTATCTTGGCTGGAAAATAATTTAGGCTTTGTAGCAGTGTGCAGCACTGATCCTATTAGGCCATCTATAGTAAGCTCCACCAGATTTAAAATTAATAATAATTTTTAGCTGCATCTAGCCCGGAAAATAATTTTGGGGCTCCGAGATGCGCAAGACACATAAGTGCCTTCTTGCTGCACTACCTGCAACATGACCCTCATATTGTCAGAATTCGAAGTAATCATGACTACTGGGTTGCCACACTCTTAGATCCCCCAAACTTTTCGATCAACCTTTTCATTTTAATAAAGACCAAAAAAATTGTCATTTTTGAAATTATAAGCATTAGCAGGTTATTAGAAACTGAAATCAAACAGTTTTCAACTCAAAACTTTATTCTAGGTGATGTTACATTTTCACATAGGACCCCTTGTTCGAAAGGAGCTTCTGAACTCTCTCGTCCATATCAGCCAGAGATGCAGATGTTTTATGTGCGTATGCACAGCTGCAAACCTCTGAAGGACCCTGCATCTTGTTGTTCGGGGGACGTTGGAGGCACCAGCAGCTTCAAAAACTTGTCTGCTGCTATGACAAGGCTTTTTTGCCGCTGCTCTTTTAACCTGACGTAATTGCCTGTAGGAAAGAGTCCTCAATTTGCCCTTATCAGCACGCACACGTGTGTACTGTGAATCAGCTACATACTTCTTGATTGCCAAGACACTTCATCCTGATCATCGCACAATGTTGATTGTAGTCATGCCCTGACCTAAACACTCCACAATTTGTTGCTTCTCAGCAGCCGACACATCCTTTTTCTTTCCCATTTTGGCAGAAAATGTAGGCTGCTTAATAATGTGAGACAGCCTTCTTAAGTAGTCTTGCCTTTCATTGGACACACCTGCCAAACTAATTAGCACAGGTGTCTGCAATTGCTTACAGTGATATAAAGAGCCCTGACACACATCACCATCAATGAGTTTAACTGACAAACAAACAAATTCTTCCCTTATCACTCCTAAACACTTTTTGCATAATAATTTGGAACACAGTGTACATGTGCTTTTCCACAAAACACCAGTGGTTCACGTAGTGAATCTTACAGTTCTAACTTGCCAACCGTGGTCTGTATGGAGTTGTTCAATAAAGGGCCCAAAATTAAGATAACATAGATGGGAGAGGTCTCTATGAATAGGAATTCCTAAGTATTTGATACCCTGTGAGGGCCAGGCAAAGGGAAAGTTGGACTGGATGGAATCCTATATGGATTTGGGGAGGGAGACATCGAGGGCCTCAGACTTCGCTGCATTGATTTTAAAATTTGACCATGTAACAAAGTGATCTATTTCAGCCATAACAGCATGGATGGATATATGTGATTGAGTGATATATACTAGGACATCATCAGCAAATAGAGAGCACTTGTACTCGGTACCTCCCACCTCAATCCACCTAATATTGGGGTTATGGCGAATTGATGAGAGCAGGTGCTCCGTCACTAGGATGTATAAGAGAGGGGACAGAGGACATCCCTGCCTTGTCCCATTGGTGATTGTGAAAGGTGATGAAAATGTTCTGATGCACCCCCTGGGCCTTGGGACACCCGGAGCCGGACCCTTTTTGGTGGATGCTGGTGGTTGTAGTCTTCGTGGCGGCGACCCGGTTCCGTGGCTCAGGGTGGTCAAACCAGTGGCGGAACTATTTATGTGGTTTTGATGTTTAAATGTCCGACTACGCCACCCGTGGATTGCGGTCAGAGTGAACCGCCGCTGCAGTTCAGACCGCTGAGGCTGGTGTTGTGGGTGCAGCAGAGCGTAGCATAACTCCCCACGGGAGGAGTATAGCCTCAGGGCAGTGTATGCGGAGGATGGGGGTGATGGTGCAGGGCAGCAGCAGTAACGACACGGAGTCAGTGATGCAGTCCAGGGCCTTTACTCACAGTTCTTATTATCCAGACCACGTCTGCAGGTAACGGCTGCCCACGTCGTACTGTGCTCACCAGGTGAGGGGCTCAGACAACTCCCAGATAACTTTGGAGCGCTTCACAGGACCCCCTTTGTGTGTCCTTTGTCTGGCCTTTCTTACCAACCCTTCTGTCCGGCTGCCCCGGCTCTCCTCTTGGTAAACTTGGTGCCAGTTTCCCTGACCCTATGTGGTGCCTTCCTAGCGGGTGTAGCTGTAATGCACACGCCCGGGCCGAGCGGCGTGTGCGTGTGATTCCACTGGACCGTGCCGGAGAGTGAATGCCTGGAGGGGCGTAACTAGGTATTCACCCGATCCGACCAGGGTCATACGACGGCATACGACGCCAGTGCACCAAGGAGGAACCGAGCAGAGGGACCAGGTGCTACTCCAGGACATACCCCGGACACGGCTGTTGACCCACACAGGGGAATACAGGAACAGGCTGGTTAGGCTGGCGCACAGACTGGTGGGTATAGGCAGGCACGACTGGTATGCAGGCAGGCGGGTATGCAGGCAGGGGGGTACAGGCAAGCACAGCTAGAGTGCAGACAGGGAGGCACTAGCAGGTAGGAACACAGGCGGGATAGGACCCAGTACACACTGGGACTCAGGAACAGAACCACAGATGTGGCGGACAAACACAGCAGAGTGAGGCCGCCCAGAGAGGTGAGCGAGAACAGGGCAGGACAAGACCGCCTGGAGCGGTGAGCAAGAGTAGAGCAGGACAAGGCCGCCAGGAGCGGTGAGCAAAGGGTCAGAGCTGAGCGAGACTGCCGGAGCAGTGAGCAAGAGTAAAGCAGGACGAGACCGCCTGGAGCGGTGAGCAAGAGTGGAGCAAGACTGCCGGAGCAGTGAGCAAAAGGATAAGAGCGGAGCGAGACTGCCAGAGCAGTGAGCAAAAGGGTCAGAGCGGAGCAAGGCTGCCGGAGCAGCGAGCAAAGGAGTCAGAGCAGGCTAGAACCGCCGGAGCGGTAAGCAAAGGAGTCAGAGCAGGCTAGAACCGCCGGAGCGGTGAGCATAGGAGTCAGAGCAGGCTAGAACCGCCGGAGCGGTGAGCAAAGGAGTCAGAGCAGGCTAGAACCGCCGGAGCGGTGAGCAAAGGAGTCAGAGCAGGCTAGAACCGCCGGAGCGGTGAGCAAAGGAGTCAGAGCAGGCTAGAACCGCCGGAGCGGTGAGCAAAGAAGTCAGAGAAGGCTAGAACCGCCGGAGCGGTGAGCAAAGGAGTCAGAGCAGGCTAGAACCGCCGGAGCGGTGAGCAAAGGAGTCAGAGCAGGCTAGAACCGCCGGAGCGGTGAGCAAAGGAGTCAGAGCAGGCAAGAACCGCCGGAGCGGTGAGCAAAGGAGTCAGAGCAGGCAAGGCTGAGCAGGGGGGACAGGGCTCTGTACACACGGAACAGACAGGAAGGGAAAGGCAGAGCCAGATACCCACGGGGTGCTTGCAGTGAAGTAGCGAGTGGACCACAAACTCACAAACAGGAGTACAGAGACAACAAGCAGGAGTTAGGTACGAGTTCAGACTCTGCAGAAAAAGGAAGGGAATGGACATAGAGGCAAAACAGGTAAAGGATAGGAGAGAGTTCAGACTGGAACTGAGTGTACGGAGGAGACTGACACTGCAGCGGAATACAGGAGCGGGTCTGGGAATACGGCCCCCAGAGAGGCAGGACGAACAGGCAAGGAGCGTGTTCAGACAGGACAGACAAGATACAGGAGCGGGTCTAGGTAATCGGCCCCTAGAAGGCGGGAGGAACAGGCTAGGAGCGTGTTCAGACAGGACAGACAAGATACAGGAGCGGGTCTAGGTAAACGGCCCCTAGAAGGCAGGAGGAACAGGCTAGGAGCGTGTTCAGACAGGCCTGGAAATACAGCCTCCAGGATAGGCAGACAAGAGAACACAGAACGGGACCTGGCACCCTCAGAGTGCAAGCACACACTGAATGAAACACTATGCTCAGGCAGGGATTGATTGGAGCAGCTGAGCTATATACCAGGTGACAGACAGCAATAGGCTGAGGACGCACAAGGGGTGTGACCCACAGCAGGTACAAAAAGCAGGAAGTGATCGGGCGCCGCCCTTAAGCAGCAGAAACAGACACAAACAGACAGCATGGAGGGAAGCCAGAGAGACATTCTGGACAGGAGATCAAGTGCGCGCTCTTGCACAGTGGGAGATGGACCACTATGCAAGGACGCCGCCAGGTATGTTACAGTACCCCCCCCCTTACGCCCCCTCTTCTTCAGGCCTGCCAGAATCTTCCGCAGGGAATTCGAGGGCCAATTCTTCACTTCGAAGAGATCACTTCCACTGTCCACCGGAAAAACTGGTCTCCTCTGGGTAGCTAGGATGCTACCTCCCATCCAGCCATCCTCAGCAACAGACGAAACGGGTGGAGTACCAGGAACAGCACACAAGGAAGGCTCTCTCCACATATTTTCAGGTGGCACCCCAGAGGGTACAGGAGACAACTGGAAGTCCTCCACCGGGTTGGAGGGGGACAGAGACTTGGGGGTAATCTCTGCTTCGAGGTACATCTTGTCAAGCTCACAGGAAGAAATAGACGGGTTATCAGGTACATAATGAGGAAAAGTCACTGTATCTTTGTTATCTGGTGGTACCCCGGAGGATTCAGGAAACAACTGGAGGTCCTCCGCCGGGTCAGAAGAGTGCAGAGGCTCAGAGAAAACATCTGCTTCAGAGTACACTAGGTCGGACTCACTGGACGAAGCAGGCGAGGTATCGGGTACCGAGTATAGGAAAGTCTCTGTCCATTCACCACCAGGTGGCACCCCGAAGGGTTCTGGAGACAACTGGCGGTCCTCCGCCTGGTCAGAGGGGTGTAGAGACTCACGGGTAACCTCTGCTTCAGAGTACACTAGGTCGGACTCACTGGACGAAGCAAGCGAGGTATCAGATCCAGGATATAGGAAAGTCTCTGTCCATTCCCCACCAGGTGGCACCCCGAAGGGTTCTGGAGACAACTGGAGGTCCTCCGCCTGGTCAGAGGGGTGTAGAGACTCATGGGTAACCTCTGCTTCAGAGTACACTAAGTTGGACTCAGTGGACGAAGCGAGCGAGGTATCAGGTACAGAGTATAGGAGAGTCTCTGTCCTTTCGCTACCAGGTAGCACCCCGAAGGGTTCTGGAGACAACTGGAGGTCCTCCACCTGGTCGGAGGGGTGTAGAGACTCGGAAGTAACCTCTGCTTCAGAGTACACTAGGTTGGACTCACTGGACGAAGCGGACAAAGTATCGAGTACCGGGTGTAGAGAAGTCTCTCTCCATTTGTCATTGAGTGGTATCCCGGAGGATTCAGGAGGCAACAGGGGGTCCTCCGCCAGGTAGTAGAGGTGCACAGACTCTGAGGTAACCACAGCTTTGGAGCATCCTTGGACATGCACACCGGTTAAAGTGGGTGAAGCATCTGATGCCGGGTGCAGGAAGTTCCCCTGTGTGGAGTCTGGATGGGCAGAAGTCTCTTCGGGCAGGAGAACTGGTGCACTACCCACGCACATTACCCGTTGGGGCTTCTCCGGGATACAGGGAGATGAAGCTTCAGTAGGGACTTCAAGGTTGGGGTCAGGAGGTCTCAGGGAGGACAGACCCTGGCGTGACGGCTTGCCTCTACGCCTAGCACGTCTGGACTGCCTCTTGAGGTTGGGAAAAGTATTCCGGAAAGCATAGTCACCCTGTGAGGATTCTGGGTGGGCAGTAGTCTCATTGGGCTGGAGGACTATTGCGCTACCCACACACATTACCCATTGGGGCTGCTCCGGGATATTGGGAAGTGAAGCTTCAGCAGGAGCCTCCGGGTTAGGATCATCGAAGACCATTAGAAAGGCCACCAGGAAGGCCATTAGGTCCAGAAGGATCGGATCCTGTGTTTCATATAGGGGGTTGATCCATTCCAAGGCATCACCCGCCAGGTAAGACATAATGAATGCCACCTTAACCCGATCGGTGGGAAAACATAGAGGGTAGAACTTGAAGTGTAGCATGCATTGCTCCACAAATGCACGACTTTGTCTTGGATCCCCATAATAACGTAGCGGATCCGCAGGAACGAGAGCAGATAGATCCATCTGGACGGGTGCGTAATTCGCCTGGAACTCAGCTATAGGGAAAAAAAAAAAATTATTTATTTATTTTAATGCATGTATTCGCTGGAAAACTTCTCAGAGAGCGAAGGCCGTGGGGCTCAATGGGAACCATGGCCTGAGCATGCTGTAATGCACACGCCCGGGCTGAGCGGCGTGTGCGTGTGATTCCACTGGACCGTGCCGGAGAGTGAATGCCTGGAGGGGCGTAACTAGGTATTCACCCGATCCGACCAGGGTCGCACGACGGCATACGACGCCAGTGCACCAAGGAGGAACCGAGCAGAGGGACCAGGTGCTACTCCAGGACACACCCCGGACACGGCTGTTGACCCACACAGGGGAATACAGGAACAGGCTGGTTAGGCTGGCGCACAGACTGGTGGGTATAGGCAGGCACGACTGGTATGCAGGCAGGCGGGTATGCAGGCAGGGGGGTACAGGCAAGCACAGCTAGAGTGCAGACAGGGAGGCACTAGCAGGTAGGAACACAGGCGGGATAGGACCCAGTACACACTGGGACTCAGGAACAATACAGGCAGAGGGGTACAGGCAAGCACAGCTAGAGTGCAGACAGGGAGGCACTAGCAGGTAGGGACACTGGCGGGATAGGACCCAGTACACACTGGGACTCAGGAACAGAACCACAGATGTGGCGGACAAACACAGCAGAGTGAGGCCGCCCAGAGAGGTGAGCGAGAACAGGGCAGGACAAGACCGCCTGGAGCGGTGAGCAAGAGTAGAGCAGGACAAGGCCGCCAGGAGCGGTGAGCAAAGGGTCAGAGCTGAGCGAGACTGCCGGAGCAGTGAGCAAGAGTAAAGCAGGACGAGACCGCCTGGAGCGGTGAGCAAGAGTGGAGCAAGACTGCCGGAGCAGTGAGCAAAAGGATAAGAGCGGAGCGAGACTGCCGGAGCAGTGAGCAAAAGGGTCAGAGCGGAGCAAGGCTGCCGGAGCAGCGAGCAAAGGAGTCAGAGCAGGCTAGAACCGCCGGAGCGGTAAGCAAAGGAGTCAGAGCAGGCTAGAACCGCCGGAGCGGTGAGCAAAGGAGTCAAAGCAGGCTAGAACCGCTGGAGCCGTGAGCAAAGGAGTCAGAGCAGGCTAGAACCTCCGGAGCCGTGAGCAAAGGATTCAGAGCAGGCTAGAACCGCCGGAGCGGTGAGCAAAGGAGTCAGAGCAGGCTAGAACCGCCGGAGCGGTGAGCAAAGGAGTCAGAGCAGGCTAGAACCGCCAGAGCGGTGAGCAAAGGAGTCAGAGCAGGCTAGAACCGCCGGAGCGGTGAGCAAAGGAGTCAGAGCAGGCTAGAACCGCCGGAGCGGTGAGCAAAGGAGTCAGAGCAGGCTAGAACCGCCGGAGCGGTAAGCAAAGGAGTCAGAGCAGGCAAGAACCGCCGGAGCGGTGAGCAAAGGAGTCAGAGCAGGCAAGGCTGAGCAGGGGGGACAGGGCTCTGTACACACGGAACAGACAGGAAGGGAAAGGCAGAGCCAGATACCCACGGGGTGCTTGCAGTGAAGTAGCGAGTGGACCACAAACTCACAAACAGGAGTACAGAGACAACAAGCAGGAGTTAGGTACGAGTTCAGACTCTGCAGAAAAAGGAAGGGAACGGACATAGAGGCAAAACAGGTAAAGGATAGGAGAGAGTTCAGACTGGAACTGAGTGTACGGAGGAGACCGACACTGCAGCGGAATACAGGAGCGGGTCTGGGAATACGGCCCCCAGAGAGGCAGGACGAACAGGCAAGGAGCGTGTTCAGACAGGACAGACAAGATACAGGAGCGGGTCTAGGTAATCGGCCCCTAGAAGGCGGGAGGAACAGGCTAGGAGCGTGTTCAGACAGGACAGACAAGATACAGGAGCGGGTCTAGGTAAACGGCCCCTAGAAGGCAGGAGGAACAGGCTAGGAGCGTGTTCAGACAGGCCTGGAAATACAGCCTCCAGGATAGGCAGACAAGAGAACACAGAACGGGACCTGGCACCCTCAGAGTGCAAGCACACACTGAATGAAACACTATGCTCAGGCAGGGAATGATTGGAGCAGCTGAGCTATATACCAGGTGACAGACAGCAATAGGCTGAGGACGCACAAGGGGTGTGACCCACAGCAGGTACAAAAAGCAGGAAGTGATCGGGCGCCGCCCTTAAGCAGCAGAAACAGACACAAACAGACAGCATGGAGGGAAGCCAGAGAGACATTCTGGACAGGAGATCAAGTGCACGCTCTTGCACAGTGGGAGATGGACCACTATGCAAGGACGCCGCCAGGTATGTTACAGTAGCGAGGGGCTGCGCCACATAAAATGTCACAGCCTCCGGTTTCTAGCTGAGGGTCGTTTCCTGCCTCCACTAGTTTCGGGGACCGGTCTCCCCCTTTGGCCTGACCCCTCCACGCAGGTGGATTCGGGCGTGCGGTGGCGACTTGCCCGTCCGCACCCCTGGGATCCCTTCATTCCTCGTTCCTGGAGCCTTCTCCGCTCCTCTTCCTTCCTTCTCCCTCTTCCAGGCCTGGGCCTCTGTTACTAGGCCCGCCTCCGGAGCAGAGCTCATGCAGAGCCCCTGCTCCCTGCCACTTCTGCTCAGACTTCTCTGCACTGAACTAAGATGGTGCCCACCTTTTATACTCAATGCACCCAGGAACTGCTTCCTCCCTGCTCCTGCACTACAGGGTTCCCCTTCCTCAGTGTTCCCTCCCCCCTCTCCAGCCAGGGACAGGGACTGTCGTGCCCATCTCAGAGGCATATTGGTCGCCCTGCCCCACGGCAATGTGGTGTAATGCATGCAGGTGTCGGGTCCTGATCCACACTACATCCTTACCTGAGAGTGAGATATCACACCTCTGGGTGAGGTGCAATACCTCTGTAGCAACCGAGCCCTCAGGGTGCTACAGTTCCATCTATCTTCAGCCTAGGTGATGTATTGTGATACAGGGCCGTGATTTTGGCTATAAAAGGGTCCCCTAGACCCCTACCCCAAGTTTTTAAGAGAATCATATATGGCGTGCCAGGAGACTCTATGGAATGCTTTCTCAGCATCCAACGAGAGTATCTAATTACAAATTTTTAACTGCATCTAGCCCAGGAAATACTTTGTGCCTAGTAGCAGTGTCTGCTAGTCAGCGTATTATCCCGGCTGTTAAGCAAGCTACACCACCTGTAGTTTGGACACTTAATTTTTTCAAAGGAAATGCTTTGGGACCACGGGATACTCAGTGAAGAGCATCAGGAGGCACCCCAAGGCATAGGGGCTGGGACTGGCAGTAGGATGCCTTGCGGTGGACAGCCGAGCTCGATCCTTATAAAAGCTTTTTAACTGCAGCAGCTTTAGTGGACGCTACTGGAGCTGGAATTACCACGGCTGCTGGCATGAGACTTGCCCTCCAATAGATCCTTGTAAATGGATTTAAAGTGTATTCATTCAAATTAGAGAGACAATTTAAATTAAAAAGCTTAGAGCTGCCTCCACCACAGGGGGGCTCGCTCGACCCACCAGAGGACAGGCACCAGTATTGGGAGAGGGGGGCTGGCCGTCAGGGTTCACCGCGACTCTGGCACAAACCCGGCGACACGGAGGTGGCACGGGCAGGAGCGGACTGAACGTGTCGGCTTCTCACTTTTTGGATTTTAGAAGGGCATGACATGCCTATATCTGTGTCTCCCCCTCCTTTTACTCCTCCACCTCTTTTCTTTTCGCATGACTATATGTACTTGTCACTTTTCCATGTGTTAGTTGTGTCTTCTGAGCAGTTTGTCAGCTTTTGGACACGTTTGAAGGTGTTTTCTATGTGTTTCTATGTGTTTTTGTTTGCCTGCCATTGGTTTTAACGGTGTTCGAAGGTGTTCGACGAACAGTTCGACGAACAGTTCGGCGAACACACGGGTGTTCGACGAACCGAACCGAACTCGAACACTACGGGGGTGGCTCAACACTAGTCACAGTACAGGAATAATAAGCACAGTGATGTCACAGTAGAGGGATAATAATCACAGTGCTGTCACAGTACAAGGATAATACACATAGTGATGTCACAGTACAGAGATAATACACACAGTGATGTCACAGTGCAGAGATTATAAACACAGTGATGTGACAGTACAGGGAAAATAAGCACAGTGATGTCACAGTACAGGGATAATAAACACAGTGATGTCACAGTATAGGGATAATTAACACAGTGGTGTCACAGTACAGGAATAATAATAACAGTGATATCACAGTACTGGGATAATATACACAGTAATGTCACTATACAGAGATAATAAACACAGTGATGTCAATGTACAGGGATAATATACACAGTGATGTCACAGTGCAGGGAAAATAAGCACAGTGATATCACAGTACAGGGATAAAAAGCAGTGATGTCATAGTACAGGGATAATACACACAGTGATGTCACAGTACAGGGATAATAAGCACAGTGATGTCACAGTACAGGGATAATACACACAGTGATGTCACAGTACAGGAATAATACACACAGTGATGTCACAGTGCAGGTATAATAAACACAATGATGTCACAGTACAGGGATAATAAACACAGTGATGTCACAGTACAGGGATAATACACACAGTGATATCATAGTACAGAAATATTAAACACAGTGATGTCACAGTACAGGGATAATATACACAGTGATGTCACAGTACAGGAATAATAAACACAGTGATGCCACAGAACAGGGATAATATACACAGTGATGTCACACTACAGGGTCAATAAGCACAGTGATGTCACAGTACAGGGATAATAGACACAGTGTTCTCACAGTACAGGGATTATACAAACAGTGATGTCACAGTACAGGGATAATAATCACAGTGATGTCACAGTACAGGGATAATAAGCACAGTGATGTCACAGTACAGGGATAATACACACAGTGATGTGACAGTACAGAGATAATACACACAGTGATATCACGATACAGGGGTATTAAAAACAGTGATGTCAAAGTACAGGGATAGTACACACAGTGATGACACAGTGCAGGGATAATAAACACAGTGATGTCACAGTACAGGGATAATAAGCACAGTGATGTCACAGTACAGGGATAATAAACACAGTGATGTCACAGTACAGGGATAATAAACTGTGACGTCACAGTACAGGAATAATAAGCACAGTCATGTCACAGTACAGAGATAATAATCACAGTGCTGTCACAGTACAGGGATAATACACATAGTGATTTCACAGTACAGGGATAATACACACAGTGACGTCACAGTACTGAGATAATAAACACAGTGATGTGACAGTACAGGGATAATAAGCACCGAGATGTCACAGTACAGGGATAATAAACACAGTGATGTCACACTACATGGATAATATACACAGTGATGTCACAATATAGGGATAATAAGCACAGTGAAGTCACAGTACAGGGATAATAAGCACAGTGATGTCATAGCACAGGGATAATACACATAGTGGTGTCACAGTACAGGGATAATAAGCACAGTGTTGTCACAGTACAGGGACAATAAACACAGTGATGTCACAGTACAGGGATAATAAGCACAGTGATATCACATTACAGGATAATAAACACAGTGATGTCACAGGACAGAGATTATAGACACAGTGATGTCACAGTACAGGATAATAAGCACAGTGATGTCACAGTACAGAGATCATAAAAAAAGTGATGTCACAGTACAGGGATAATAAACAAAGTGATGTCACAGTGCATGGATAATACACACAGTGATATCACAGTCCTGGGATAATATAGACAGTGATGTGACAGTACAGAGATAATAAGCACAGTGATGTCACAGTACAGGGATAATATACACAGTGCTGTGACAGTACAGGGATAATAAGCACAGTGATGTCATAGTACAGGGATAATACACACAGTGATGTCACAGTACAGAGATAATAAGCACAGTGATGTCACAGTACAGGGATAATAAGCACAGTGATGTCACAGTACAGGGATAATACACACAGTGATGTCACAGTACAGGGATAATACACACAGTGATGTCACAGTACAGGAATAATAAACACAGTGATGTCACAGTACATAGATAATAAACACAGTGATGTCACAGTACAGGGATAATATACACAGTGATGTCACAGTACTGGAATAATAAGCACAGTGATGTCGAAGTACAGGGATAATAAACACAGTGATTTCACAGTACCGGGATAATATACATAGTGATGTCACAGTTCAGGGATAATAAGCAAAGTGATTTCACAGTACAGGGAGTTTAAGCATAGTGATGTCATAGTACAGAGGTAATACACACAGTGATGTCACAGTACAGGGATAATGCACACAGTGATGTCACAGTAAAGGGGTAATACACACAGTGATGTCACAGTACAGGGATAATGCACACAGTGATGTCACAGTACAGGGATAATAAACACAGTGATGTCACAGTACAGGGATAATAAGCACTGTGATATCACAGTACAGGGATAATAAACACAGTGATGTCACAGTACAGGGATAATAAACACAGTGATGTCACAATACAGGGATAATACACACAGTGATATCACAGTACTGGGATAATATGCACAGTAATGTCACAGTACAGAGATAATAAACAGAGTGATGTCACAGTATATGGATTATAAACACAGTGATGTCATAATTCAGGGGTAATAAACACAGTGATGTCACAGTACAGGGATAGTACGCAAAGTTATGTCACAGTACAGGGATAATAAACACGGTGATGTCCTAGTACAGGGATAATAAGCACAGTGATGTCAGAGTACAGGGATAATAAACACAGTGATGTCACAGTACAGGGATAATAAGCACAGTGATGTCACAGTACAGGGATAATAAACACAGTGATGTCATGGTACAGGGATAATACACACAGTGATGTCACAGTACAGGAATAATAAGCACATTGATGTCACAGTACAGGGATAATAAACACGGTGATGTCCTAATACAGGGATAATAAACACAGTGATGTCACAGTACAGGGATAATAAGCACGGTGATGTCCTAGTACAGGGATAATAAACACAGTGATGTGACAGTACAGGGATAATACACACAATGGTGTCACAGTACAGGGAAAATAAGCACAGTGATGTCACAAATCTGGGATACTACACACAGTGATGTCACAGTACTGGGATAATACACACAGTGATGTCACAGTACAGGGATAATAAACACAGTGATGTCACAGTACAGGGATAATACACACAGTGATGTCACAGTACTGGGATAATATACACAGTATTGTCACAGGACAGAAATAATAAACACAGTGATGTCACAAATCTGGGATACTACACACAGTGATGTCACAGTACTGGGATAATACACACAGTGATGTCACAGTACAGGGATAATAAACACAGTGATGTCGCAGTACAGGGATAATACACACAGTGATGTCACAGTACAGGGATAATAAGCACAGTGATGTCACAATACAGGGATAGCAAGCACAGTGATGTCACAGTACAGGGACAATACACACACTGATGTCACATTACAGGGATAATAAGCACAGTTATGTTATAGTACAGGGGTAATAAACACAGTGATGTCACAGTACAGGGATAGTACACACAGTGATGTCACAGTACAGGGATAATAAACACAGAGACTTCACAGTACAGGGATAATAAGCACAGTGATGTCACAGTACAGGGATAATAATCACAGTGATGTCACAGTACAGGGATAATAAGCACAGTGATGTCACAGTACAGGGGTAATACACACAGTGATGTCACAGTATAGGGATAATAAACACTGTGATGTCATAGTACAGGAATAATAAAAACAGTGATGTGACAGTACAGGGATAATACTCACAGTGATATCACAGTACACGGATAATACACACAGTGATGTCACAGTACAGAGATAATAAACACAGTGATGTCACAATACAGGGATAATAAGCACAGTGATATCACAATACAGGGGTATAAACACAGTGATGTCACAGTTCAGGGATAGTACACACAGTGATGTCACAGTACAGGGATAATAAGCACAGTGATGTCAGAGTACAGGGATAATAAACACAGTGATGTCACAGTACAGAGATAATAAACAGTGATGTCACAGTACAGGTATAATAAGCCCAGTGATGTCACAGTACAGGGATAATAATCACGGTGATGTCACAGTACAGGGATAATAAGCACAGTGATGTCACAGTACATGGATAATACACACAGTGATGTCGCAGTACAGGGATAATAAGCACAGTTATGTCATAGTACAGGGGTAATAAACACAGTGATGTCACAGTACAGGGATAGTACACACAGTGATGTAACAGTACAGGGATAATAAACATGGTGATGTTCTAGTACAGGGATAATAAGCAAAGTGATGTCAGAGTACAGGGATAAAACACACAGTGATGTCACAGTACAGTGATAATAAACACAGTGATGTCACAGTACAGGGATAATAAGCACAGTGACATCACAGTGCAGGGATAATAAACACAGTTATGTCACAGTACAGGGATAATAAATACAGTGATGTCACAGTACAGGGATAAAAACCACAATGATG
Source organism: Phyllobates terribilis (assembly GCF_046119375.1). Classification (NCBI taxonomy): domain Eukaryota; kingdom Metazoa; phylum Chordata; class Amphibia; order Anura; family Dendrobatidae; genus Phyllobates; species Phyllobates terribilis. Next base: position 1,149,515,967 of record NW_027362761.1, on the reverse strand, counting down.
TGACAGTACAGGGATAATAGACTGTGATGTCACAGTACAGGGATAATAAACACAGTGATGTCACAGTACAGGGATAATGAGCTCAGTGATGTCACAGTACAGGGATAATACATATAGTGATGTCACAGTACAAGGATAATACACACAGTGATGTCAAAGTACAGAGATAATAATCACAGTGATGTCACAGTACAGCGATAATATACAGTGATGTCACAGCTCAGGGATAATAAGCACAGTGATGTCACAGTACAGGGATAATAATCACAGTGATGTCACACTACAGGGATAATATACACAGTGATGTCACAGTACAGAGATAATAATCAAAGTGATGTCACCGTACAGGGATAATATAAACAGTGATGTCACAGTTCAGGGATAATAAGCACAGTGATGTCACAGTACAGGGGTAATACACACAGTGATGTCACAGTACAGGGATGATACACACAGTGATGTAACAGTACAGGGATAATAAACACAGAGACGTCACAGTACAGGGATAATAAGCACAGTGATGTCACAGTACAGGGATAATAAACACATTGATGTCACAGTACCGGGATAATAAACTCAGTGATGTCACAGTATAGGAATAGTACACACAGTGATATCACAGTACTGGGATAATATACACAGTAATGTCACAGTACAGAGATAATGAACACAGTGATGTCACAGTATAGGGATAATAAACACTGTGATGTCACAGTACAGGGATAATAAAAACAGTGATGTGACAGTACAGGGATAATACTCACAGTGATGTCACAGTACAGGGATAATACACACAGTGATGTCACAGTACAGAGATAATAAACACAGTGATGTCACAATACAGGGATAATAAGCACAGTGATATCACAATACAGGGGTAATAAAAACAGTGATGTCACAGTTCAGGGATAGTACACACAGTGATGTCACAGTACAGGGATAATAAGCACAGTGATGTCAGAGTACAGGGATAATAAACACAGTGATGTCACAGTACAGGGATAATAAACACAGTGATGTCACAGTACTGGGATAATAAACCCAGTGATGTCACAGTACAGGGATAATAAACACAGTGATGTCACAGTACAGGGATAATAAGCACAGTGATGTCACAGTACAGGGATAATACACACAGTGATGTCACAGTACACGGATAATACACACAGTAATGTCACAGCACCGAGATAATAACCACAGTGATGTCACAGTACAGGGATATTAAGCACAGTGATGTCACAGTACAGGGATAATAAGCACAGTGATGTCACAGTACAGGGGTAATACATACTGTGATGTCACAGTACAGGGATAATACACACAGTGATGTCACAGTACAGGGATATTAAACACAGAGACGTCACAGTACAGGGATAATCAGCACAGTGATGTCACAGTACAGGGATAATAAACACAGTGATGTCACAGTACAGGGATAATATACACAGTGATGTCACAGTACAGAGATAATAATCACAGTGATGTCACCGTACAGGGATAATATACACAGTGATGTCACAGTTCAGGGATAATAAGCACAGTGATGTCACAGTACAGGGATAATAAGCACAGTGATGTCACAGTACAGGGGTAATACACACAGTGATGTCACAGTACAGGGATGATACACACAGTGATGTCACAGTACAGGGATAATAAACACAGTGATGTCACAATACGGGGATAATAAGCACAGTGATATCACAATACAGGGGTAATAAAAACAGTGATGTCACAGTTCAGGGATAGTACACACAGTGATGTCACAGTACAGGGATAATAAGCACAGTGATGTCAGAGTACAGGGATAATAAACACAGTGATGTCACAGTACAGGGATAATAAACACAGTGATGTCACAGTACTGGGATAATAAACCCAGTGATGTCACAGTACAGGGATAATAAACACAGTGATGTCACAGTACAGGGATAATAAGCACAGTGATGTCACAGTACAGGGATAATACACACAGTGATGTCACAGTACACGGATAATACACACAGTAATGTCACAGCACCGAGATAATAACCACAGTGATGTCACAGTACAGGGATATTAAGCACAGTGATGTCACAGTACAGGGATAATAAGCATAGTGATGTCACAGTACAGGGGTAATACATACTGTGATGTCACAGTACAGGGATAATACACACAGTGATGTCACAGTACAGGGATATTAAACACAGAGACGTCACAGTACAGGGATAATCAGCACAGTGATGTCACAGTACAGGGATAATAAACACAGTGATGTCACAGTACAGGGATAATATACACAGTGATGTCACAGTACAGAGATAATAATCACAGTGATGTCACCGTACAGGGATAATATACACAGTGATGTCACAGTTCAGGGATAATAAGCACAGTGATGTCACAGTACAGGGATAATAAGCACAGTGATGTCACAGTACAGGGGTAATACACACAGTGATGTCACAGTACAGGGATGATACACACAGTGATGTCACAGTACAGGGATAATAAACACAGAGATGTCACAGTACAGGGATAATAAGCACAGTGATTTCACAGTACAGGGATAATAAACACAGTGATGTCACAGTACAGGAATAATAAACACTGTGATGTCACAGTACAGGAATAGTACGCACAGTGATATCCCAGTACTGGGATAATATACACAGTAATGTCACAGTACAGAGATAATGAACACAGTGATGTCACAGTATAGGGATAATAAACACTGTGATGTCACAGTACAGGGATAATAAAAACAGTGATGTGACAGTACAGGGATAATAGTCACAGTGATGTCACAGTACACGGATAATACACACAGTGATGTCACAGTACAGAGATAATAAACACAGTGATGTCACAATACAGGGATAATAAGCAGAGTGATATCACAATACAGGGGTGATAAACACAGTGATGTCACAGTTCAGGGATAGTACACACAGTGATGTCACAGTACAGGGATAATAAGCACAGTGATGTCAGAGTACAGGGATAATAAACACAGTGATGTCACAGTACAAGGATAATAAACAGTGATGTCACAGTACAGGTATAATAAGCCCAGTGATGTCGCAGTACAGGGATAATAATCACGGTGATGTCACAGTACAGGGATAATAAACACATTGATGTCACAGTACAGGGATAATACACACAGTGATGTCACAGTACAGGGATAATACACACAGTGATGTCACAGTACAGAGATAATAAACACATTGATGTCACAGTACAGGGATAATAAGCACAGTGCTTTGACAATACAGGGGTAATAAACACAGTGATGTCACAGTACAGGGATAGTACACACAGTGATGTCACAGTACAGGGATAATAAACACAGTGATGTCACAATACAGGGATAATATGCCCAGTGATGTCACAGTACAGTGATAATAAACACAGTGATGTCACAATACAGGGATAATAAACACAGTGATGTCACAGTACTGGGATAATAAACCCAGTGATGTCACAGTACAGGGAAAATAAACACAGAGACGTCACAGTACAGGGATAATAAGTATAGTGATGTCACAGTACAGAGATAATAAACACAGTGATGTCACAGTATAGGGATAATAAACACAGTGATGTCACAGTACAGGAATAGTACACACAGTGATATCACAGTACTGGGATAATATACACAGTAATGTCACAGTACAGAGATAATGAACACAGTGATGTCACAGTATAGGGATAATAAACACTGTGATGTCACAGTACAGGGTTAATAAAAACAGTGATGTGACAGTACAGGGATAATACTCACAGTGATGTCACAGTACAGGGATAATACACACAGTGATGTCACAGTACAGAGATAATAAACACAGTGATGTCACAATACAGGGATAATAAGCACAGTGATATCACAATACAGGGGTAATAAACACAGTGATGTCACAGTTCAGGGCTAGTACACACAGTGATGTCACAGTACAGGAAAAATATACCCAGGGATGTCACAGTACAGGGATAATATGCACAGTGATGTCAGAGTACAGGGATAATAAACACAGTGATGTCACAGTACAGGGATAATAAAGAGTGATGTCACAGTACAGGTATAATAAGCCCAGTGATATCACAGTACAGGGATAATAATCACGGTGATCTCACAGTACAGGGATAATAAACACAGTGATGTCACAGTACAGGGATAATACACACAGTGATATCACAGTACAGGGCTAATAAACACAGTGATGTCACAGTACAGGGATAGTACACACAGTGATGTCACAGCACAGGGATAATAAACACAGTGATGTTACAGTACAGGGATAATAAGCACAGTGATGTCAGAGTACAGGGATAATAAACACAGTGATGTCACAGTACAGGGATAATAAACAGTGACGTCACAGTACAGGGATAATAAGCCAAGTGAAGTCAAAGTACAGTAATAATAAACAGAGTGATGTCAAAATACAGGGATAATAAACACAGTGATGTCACAGTACTGGCATAATAAACACAATGATGTCACAGTACAGGGATAATAAACACAGTGTTGTCACAGTACAGGGATAATAAGCACAGTGATGTCACAGTAAAGGGATAATACACACAGTGATGTCACAGTACAAGGATAATACACACAGTGATGTCACAGCACCGAGATTATAACCACAGTGATCTCACAGTACAGGGATATTAAGCACAGTCATGTCACAGTACAGGATAATAAACACAGTGATGTCACAGTACAGAGATAATAAACACAGCGATGTCACAGTACAGGGATAATATGCACAGTGATGTCACAGTACAGGGATAATAAGCACAGTGATGTCACAGTACAGGGATAATAAGCACAGTGATGTCACAGTACAGGGATAATAAACACAGTGATGTCACAGTACAGAGATAAAAAGCACAACGTTGTCACAGTACAGGGATAATACACACAGTGATGTCACAGTGCAGGGATAATACACACAGTGATATCACATTACAGAGATGATAAACACAGTGATGTCACAGTACAGGGATAATAATCATAGTGATATCACAATACAAGGGTAAAAAACATAGTGATGTCAAGAACAGGGTTAGTATACACAGTGATGTCACTGAACAGGGATAATAAGCACAGTGATGTCACAGTACAGGGATAATACACACAGTGATGTCACAATACAGGGATAATACACACAGTGATGTCAAAGTACAGAGATAATAAACACAGTGATGTCACAGTACAGGGATAATGTACCCAGTGATGTCACAGTTCAGGGATAATAAGCACAGTGATGTCACAGTGCAGCGATAATAAGCACAGTGATGTCACAGTACAGGGGTAATACACACAGTGATGTCACAGTACCGGGATAATAAGCACAGAGATGTAACAGTACAGGGATAATAAGCACAGTGATGTCACAGAACAGGAATAATAAACACAGTGATGTCACAGTACACAGATAATAAACACAGTGATGTCACAGTACAGGGATATTACACACAGTGATGGCACAGTACAGGGAAAATAAAAACAGTGATGTCACAGTATAGGGATAAGAAGCACAGTGATGTCAGAATACAGGGATAATTAACACAGTGATGTCACAGTACAGGGATAATAAACAGTGATGTCACAGTACAGGCATATTAAGCACAGTGATGTCACAGTACAGGGATAATAATCACAGTGATATCACAGTACAGGGATAATAAGCACTGTGATGTCATAGTACAGGGATAATACACACAGTGATTTCACAGTACAGGAATAATAAGCACAGTGATGTCACAGTACAGGGATAATTAATACAGTGATGTCACAGTACAGGGATAATAAACACAGTGATGTCACAGTACAGGGATAATGCACACAGTGATGTCACAGTACAGAGATAATAAACACATTGATGTCACAGTACAGGGATAATAAACACAGTGATGTCAAAGAAAAGGGATAGTACACACAGTGATGTCACAGTACATGGATAATAAGCACAGTGATGTCACAGCACAGGGATAATAAACAGAGTGATGTCAAAGTAAAGGGATAATACACACAGTGATGTCACAATACAGGGATAATAAACACAGTGATGTCACAGTACAGGGATAATAAGCACAGTGATGTCACAGTGCAGCGATAATAAGCACAGTGATGTCACAGTACAGGGGTAATACACACAGTGATGTCACAGTACCGGGATAATAAGCACAGAGATGTAACAGTACAGGGATAATAAGCACAGTGATGTCACAGAGCAGGAATAATAAACACAGTGATGTCACAGTACACAGATAATAAACACAGTGATGTCACAGTACAGGGATATTACACACAGTGATGGCACAGTACAGGGAAAATAAAAACAGTGATGTCACAGTATAGGGATAAGAAGCACAGTGATATCAGAATACAGGGATAATTAACACAGTGATGTCACAGTACAGGGATAATAAACAGTGATGTCACAGTACAGGCATATTAAGCACAGTGATGTCACAGTACAGGGATAATAATCACAGTGATATCACAGTACAGGGATAATAAGCTATCACAGTACAGGGATAATAAGCACTGTGATGTCATAGTACAGGGATAATACACACAGTGATTTCACAGTACAGGAATAATAAGCACAGTGATGTCACAGTACAGGGATAATTAATACAGTGATGTCACAGTACAGGGATAATAAACACAGTGATGTCACAGTACAGGGATAATGCACACAGTGATGTCACAGTACAGAGATAATAAACACAGTGATGTCAAAGAAAAGGGATAGTACACACAGTGATGTCACAGTACATGGATAATAAGCACAGTGATGTCACAGCACAGGGATAATAAACAGAGTGATGTCAAAGTAAAGGGATAATACACACAGTGATGTCACAATACAGGGATAATAAACACAGTGATGTCACAGTACAGGGATAATAAACACAGTGATGTCACAGTACAGGGATAATACACACAGTGATGTCACAATACAGGGATAATAAACACAGTGCTATCACAATACAGGGGTAATAAACACAGTGATATCACAGTACAGGGATAGTACACTCAGTGATGTCACATTACAGGGACAATAAACACAGTGATGTCACAGTACAGGGATAATAAGCACAGTGATGTCAGAGTACAGGGATAATAAACACAGTGTTGTCACAATATAGCGATAATAAACACAGTGATGTCACAGAACTGGGATAATAAACCCAGTGATGTCACAGTACAGGGATAATAAACACAGTGATGTCAAAGTACAGGGATAATAAGCACAGTGATGTCACAGTACAGGGATAATACACACAATGATGTCACAGTACACGGATAATACACACAGTGATGTCACAGCACAGAGATAATAACCACAGTGATGTCACAGTACAGGGATAATTAACACAGTGATGTCACAGAACAGGGATAATAAGCACAGTGATGTCACAGTACAGGATGACAAACACAGTGATGTCAAAGTACAGAGACAATAAACACAATGATGTCATTGTACAGGGATAATACACACAGTGATGTCACAGTACATGGATAATAAGCACAGTGATGTCACAGTACAGGGATAATAAACAAAGTGATGTCAAAGTAAAGGGATAATACACACAGTGATGTCACAATACAGGGATAATAAACAGTGATGTCACAGTACAGAGATAATACACACAGTGTTGTCACAGTACAGGGAAAATATACACAGTGGTGTCACAGTACAGGGAAAATAAGCACAGTGATGTCACAATACAGAGATAATAAGCACATTGATGTGACAGTACAGGGATAATAAACACAGTGATGTCACAGTACAGAGAAAATAAGCATAGTGTTCTCACAATACAGGGATCATACACACAGTGATGTCACAGTAGAGAGATAATAAACACAGTGATGTCACAGTACAGGGATAATAATCACGGTGATGTCACAGTACAGGGATAATAAACACAGTGATGTCACAGTACAGGGATAATACATAGTGATGTCACAGTACAGAGATAATAAACACATTGATGTCACAGTACAGGGATAATAAGCACAGTGCTATGACAATACAGGGGTAATAAACACAGTGATGTCACAGTACAGGGATAGTACACACAGTGATGTCACAGTACAGGGATAATAAACACAGTGATGTCACAGTACAGGGATAATAATCACAGTGATGTCAGAGTACAGGGATAATAAACACAGTGATGTCACAGTACAGGGATAATAAACAGTGATGTCACAGTACAGGGATAATAAGCACAGTGATGTCACAGTACTGGGATAATAAACCCAGTGATGTCACAGTACAGGGATAATAAACACAGTGATGTCACAGTACAGGGATAATAAGCACAGTGATGTCACAGTACAGGGATAATAAACACAGTGATGTCACAGTACAGGGATAATAAACACAGTGATGTCACAGTACAGGAATAGTACACACAGTGATATCACAGTACTGGGATAATATACACAGTAATGTCACAGTACAGAGATAATGAACACAGTGATGTCACAGTATAGGGATAATAAACACTGTGATGTCACAGTATAGGGATAATAAAAACAGTGATGTGACAGTACAGGGATAATACTCACAGTGATGTCACAGTACAGGGATAATACACACAGTGATGTCACAGTACAGAGATAATAAACACAGTGATGTCACAATACAGGGATAATAAGCACAGTGATATCACAATAGAGGGGTAATAAACACAGTGATGTCACAGTTCAGGGATAGTACACACAGTGATGTCACAGTACAGGGAAAATAAACACAGGGATGTCACAGTACAGGGATAATAAGCACAGTGATGTCAGAGTACAGGGATAATAAACACAGTGATGTCACAGTACAGGGATAATAAACAGTGATGTCACAGTACAGGTATAATAAGCCCAGTGATGTCACAGTACAGGAATAATAATCACGGTGATGTCACAGTACAGGGATAATAAACACAGTGATGTCACAGTACAGGGATAATACACACAGTGATGTCACAGTACAGAGATAATAAACACATTGATGTCACAGTACAGGGATAATAAGCACAGTTTTATGACAATACAGGGGTAATAAACACAGTGATGTCACAGCACAGGGATAGTACACACAGTGAAGTCACAGTACAGGGATAATATACACAGTGATGTCACAGTACAGGGATAATAAGCCCAGTGATGTCACAGTACAGTGATAATAAACACAGTGATGTCACAATACAGGGTTAATAAACACAGTGATGTCACAGTACTGGGATAATAAACCCAGTGATGTCACAGTACAAGTATAATAAAAACAGAGACGTCACAGTACAGGGATAATAAGTACAGTGATGTCACAGTACAGGGATAATAAACACAGTGATGTCACAGTACAGGGATAATAAACACAGTGATGTCACAGTACAGGAATAGTACACACAGTGATATCACAGTACTGGGATAATATACACAGTAATGTCACAGTACAGAGATAATGAACACAGTGATGTCACAGTATAGAGATAATAAACACTGTGATGTCACAGTACAGGGTTAATAAAAACAGTGGTGTGACAGTACAGGGATAATACTCACAGTGATGTCACAGTACAAGGATAATACACACAGTGATCTCACAGTACAGAGATAATAAACACAGTGATGTCACAATACAGGGATAATATGCACAGTGATATCACAATACAGGGGTAATAAACGCAGTGATGTCACAGTTCAGGGATAGCACACACAGTGATGTCACAGTACAGGGAAAATAAACTCAGGCATGTCACAGTACAGGGATAATAAGCACAGTGATGTCAGAGTACAGGGATAATAACACAGTGATGTCACAGTACAGGGGTAATAAACAGTGATGTCACAGTACAGGTATAATAAGCCCAGTGATGTCACAGTACAGGGATAATAATCACGGTGATGTCACCGTACAGGGATAATACACATAGTGATGTCACAGTACAGGGATAATACACACAGTGATGTCACAGTACAGAGATAATAAACACATTGATGTCACAGTACAGGGATAATAAGCACAGTGCTATGACAATACAGGGGTAATAAACACAGTGATGTCACAGTACAGGGATAGTACACACAGTGATGTCACAGTACAGGGATAATAAACACAGTGATGTCACAGTACAGGGATAATAAGCTCAGTGATGTCAGAGTACAGGGATAATAAACACAGTGATGTCACAGTACAGGGATAATAAACAGTGATGTCACAGTACAGGGATAATAAGCCCAGTGATGTCACAGTACAGTGATAATAAATACAGTGATGTCACAATACAGGGATAATAAACAGTGATGTCACAGTACTGGGATAATAAACCCAGTGATGTCACAGTACAGGGATAATAAACACAGTGATGTCACAGTACAGGGATAATAAGCACAGTGATGTCACAGTACAGGGATAATACACACAGTGATGTCACAGTACACGGATAATACACACAGTGATGTCACAGCACCGAGATAATAACCACAGTGATGTCACAGTACAGGGATATTAAGCACAGTGATGTCACAGTACAGGATAATAAACACAGTGATGTCATAGTACTGAGATAATAAACACAGTGATGTCACAGTACAGGGATAATATGCACAGTGATGTCACAGTACAGGGATAATAAGCAGAGTGATGTCACAGTACAGGGATAATAAGCACAGTGATGTCACAGTACAGGGATAATAAACACAGTGATGTCACAGTACAGAGATAATAAGCACAGTGTTGTCACAGTACAGGGATAATACACACAGTGATGTCACAGTGCAGGGATAATACACACAGTGATATCACATTACAGAGATGATAAACACAGTGATGTCACAGTACAGGGATAATAATCATAGTGATATCACAATACAAGGGTAAAAACACAGTGATGTCACAGAACAGGGTTAGTATACACAGTGATGTCACAGTACAGGGATAATACACACAGTGATGTCACAGTACACGGATAATACACACAGTGATGTCAAAGTACAGAGATAATAAACACAGTGATGTCACAGTACAGGGATAATATACCCAGCGATGTCACAGTTCAGGGATAACAAGCACAGTGATGTCACAGTGCAGCGATAATAAACACAGTGATGTCACAGTACAGGGGTAATACATACAGTGATGTCACAGTACCGGGATAATAAACACAGAGATGTAACAGTACAGGGATAATAAGCACAGTGATGTCACAGTACAGGAATAATAAACACAGTGATGTCACAGTACACAGATAATAAACACAGTGATGTCACAGTACAGGGATAGTACACACAGTGATGGCACAGTACAGGGAAAATAAACACAGTGATGTCACAGTACAGGGAAAATAAGCACAGTGTTGTCAGAATACAGGGATAATTAACACAGTGATGTCACAGTACAGGGATAATAAACAGTGATGTCACAGTACAGGCATATTAAGCACAGTGATGTCACAGTACAGGGACAATAATCACAGTGATGTCACAGTACAGGGATAATAAGCACTGTGATGTCATAGTACAGGGATAATACACACAGTGATGTCACAGTACAGGAATAATAAGCACAGTGATGTCACAATACAGGGATAATTAATACAGTGATGTCACAGTACAGGGATAATAAACACAGTGATGTCACAGTACTGAGATAATAAACACAGTGATGTCACAGTACAGGGATAATATGCACAGTGATGTCACAGTACAGGGATAATAAGCAGAGTGATGTCACAGTACAGGGATAATAAGCACAGTGATGTCACAGTACAGGGATAATAAACACAGTGATGTCACAGTACAGAGATAATAAGCACAGTGTTGTCACAGTACAGGGATAATACACACAGTGATGTCATAGTGCAGGGATAATACACACAGTGATATCACATTACAGAGATGATAAACACAGTGATGTCACAGTACAGGGATAATAATCATAGTGATATCACAATACAAGGGTAAAAACACAGTGATGTCACAGAACAGGGTTAGTATACACAGTGATGTCACTGAACAGGGATAATAAGCACAGTGATGTCACAGTACAGGGATAATACACACAGTGATGTCACAGTACAGGGATAATACACACAGTGATGTCAAAGTACAGAGATAAAAAACACAGTGATGTCACAGTACAGGGATAATATACCCAGCGATGTCACAGTTCAGGGATAATAAGCACAGTGATGTCACAGTGCAGCGATAATAAACACAGTGATGTCACAGTACAGGGGTAATACATACAGTGATGTCACAGTACCGGGATAATAAACACAGCGATGTAACAGTACAGGGATAATAAGCACAGTGATGTCACAGTACAGGAATAATAAACACAGTGATGTCACAGTACACAGATAATAAACACAGTGATGTCACAGTACAGGGATAGTACACACAGTGATGGCACAGTACAGGGAAAATAAACACAGTGATGTCACAGTACAGGGATAACAAGCACAGTGATGTCAGAATACAGGGATAATTAACTCAGTGATGTCACAGTACAGGGATAATAAACAGTGATGTCACAGTACAGGCATATTAAGCACAGTGATGTCACAGTACAGGGATAATAATCACAGTGATGTCACAGTACAGGGATAATACACACAGTGACGTCACAGTACAGGAATAATAAGCACAGTGATGTCACAGTACAGGGATAATTAATACAGTGATGTCACAGTACAGGGATAATAAACACAGTGATGTCACAGTACAGGGATAATGCACACAGTGATGTCACAGTACAGAGATAATAAACACATTGATGTCACAGTACAGGGATAATAAACACAGTGATGTCAAAGAAAAGGGATTGTACACACAGTGATGTCACAGCACAGGGATAATAAACAGAGTGATGTTAAAGTAAAGGGATAATACACACAGTGATGTCGCAATACAGGGATAATAAACACAGTGATGTCAGAGTACAGGGATAATAAACACAGTGATGTCACAGTACAGGGATAATACACACAGTGATGTCACAGTACAGAGATAATAAACACATTGATGTCACAGTACATCGATAATAGGCACAGTGCTATCACAATACACGGGTAATAAACACAGTGATATCACAGTACAGGGACAATAAACACAGTGATGTCACAGTACAGGGATAATAAGCACAGTGATGTCAGAGTACAGGGATAATAAACACAGTGTTGTCACAATACAGCGATAATAAACACAGTGATGTCACAGTACTGGGATAATAAACCCAGTGATGTCACAGTACTGGGATAATAAACACAGTGATGTCACAGTACAGGGATAATAAGCACAGTGATGTCACAGTACAGGGATAATACACACAATGATGTCACAGTACACGGATAATACACACAGTGATGTCACAGCACAGACATAATAACCACAGTGATGTCAAAGTACAGGGATAATTAACACAGTGATGTCACAGTACAGGGATAATAAGCACAGTGATGTCACAGTACAGGATAATAAACACAGTGATGTCAAATTACAGAGACAATAAACACAATGATGTCATTGTACAGCGATAATACACACATTGATGTCACAGTACATGGATAATAAGCACAGTGATGTCACAGTACAGGGATAATAAACACAGTGATGTCAAAGTAAAGGGATAATACACACAATGATGTCACAATACAGGGATAATAAACACAGTGATGTCACAGTACAGAGATAATACACACAGTGTTGTCACAGTACAGGGAAAATATACACAGTGATGTCACAGTACAGGGATAATAAGCACAGTGATGTCACAGTACAGGGATAATAAGCACATTGATGTCACAGTACAGGGATAATAAGCACAGTGATGTCACAGTACAGAGAAAATAAGCACAGTGTTGTCACAATACAGGGATAATACACACAGTGATGTCACAGTAGAGAGATAATAAACACAGTGATGTCGCAGTACAGGGATAATAATCATAGTGTTATCACAATACAGGGGTAATAAACACAGTGAGGGATAGTACACACAGTGATGTCACAGAACAGGGATAATAAACACAGTGATGTCACAGTACAGGGATAATATACACAGTGATGTCACAGTACAGGGATAATAAGCACAGTGATGTCACAGTACAGGGATAATAAACACAGTGATGTCACAGTACAGAGATAATAAGCACGGTGATGTCACAGTACCGGGATAATAAACACAGTTATGTCACAGTACAGAGATAATAAACACAGTGATGTCACAGTACAGGGATAATAAGCACAGGGATGTCACAGTACAGGGATAATAAACACAGTGATGTCACAGTACAGGGATAATAAACACAGTGATATCACAGTGCAGGGATAATACACACCGTGATATCACAGTACTGGGATAATATACACAGTGATGTCACAGTACAGAGATAATAAACACAGTGATGTCACAGTACAGGGATAATATACACAGTGATGTCACAGTACAGGGATAATAAGCACAGTGATGTCACAGTACAGGGAATATAAACACAGTGGTTTCACAGTAGAGGGATAATAAACACAGTGATGTCACAGTACAGGGATAATATACACAGTGATGTCACAGTACAGGGATAATAAGCACAGTGATGTCATAGTACAGGGATAATACATACAGTGATGTCACAGTACAGGAATAATAAGCACAGTGATGTTACAGTACAGGGATAATAAACACAGTGATGTCACAGTACAGGGATAATAATCACAGTGATGTCACAGTATAGGATAATAAACACATTGATGTCACAGTACAGAGATAATAAACACAGTGATGTCATTGTACAGGGATAATACACACAGTGATGTCACAGTGCAGGAATAATAAGCACAGTGATATCACAGTACAGAGATAATACACACAGAGATGTCAAAGTGCAGAAATAATACACAATGATGTCACAATACAGGAATAATAAGCACAGTGATGTCACAGTACAGGGATAATAAACACAGTGATGTCACAGTACAGGGATAATACACACAGTGATGTCACAGTAAAAGGATAATGCACACAGTGATGTCACAGTACAGAGATAATAAATAGTGTTGAGCCACCCTCGTAGTGTTCGAGTTTGGTTCGGTTCGTCGAACACCCTTGTGTTCGCCGAACTGTTCGTCGAACTGTTCGTCGAACACCTTCGAACACCGTTAAAACCAATGGCAGCCAAACAAAAACACATAGAAACACATAGAAAACACCTTCAAAGGTGTCCAAAAGCTGACAAACTGCTCAGAAGACATAACTAACACATGGAAAAGTGACAAGTACATATAGTCATGCGAAAAGAAAAGAGGTGGAGGAGTAAAAGGAGGGGGAGACACAGATATAGGCATGTCATGCCCTTCTAAAATCCAAAAAGTGAGAAGCCGACACGGCCAGTCCGTTGCTGCCCGTGCCACCTCCGTTTGTGCCAGAGCCGCGGTGGACCCTGAGGGCCAGCCCCCCTCTCCCAATACCGGTGCCTGTCCGCTGGTGGGTCGAGCGAGCCCCCCTGTGGTGGAGGCAGCTCTAAGCTTTTTAACTTAAATTGTCTCTCTAATTTGAATGAATACACTTTAAATCATTTTACAAGGATCTATTGAAGGGCAAGTCTCATGCCAGCAGCCACGTAATTCCAGCTCCAGTAGAGTCCACTAAAGCTGCTGCAGTTAAAAAGCTTTTATAAGGATCGAGCTCGGCAGTCCACCGCAAGGCGTCCTACCGCCAGTCCCAGCCCCTATGCCTTGGGGTGCCTCCTGATGCTCTTCACTGAGTATCCCGTGGTCCCGAAGCATTTCCTTTGAAAAAATTAAGTGTCCAAACTACAGGTGGTGTAGCTTGCTTAACAGCCGGGATAATCTGCTGACTAGCAGACACTGCTACTAGGCACAAAGTATTTCCTGGGCTAGATGCAGTTAAAAATTTGTAATTAGATACTCTCGTTGGATGCTGAGAAAGCATTCCATAGAGTCTCCTGGCACGCCATATATTATTCTCTTAAAAAACTTGGGGTAGGGGTCTAGGGGACCCTTTTATAGCCAAAATCACGGCCCTTTATCGCAATGCGTCACCTAGGCTGAAGATAAATGGAACTGTAGCACCCCGAGGGCTCGGTTGCTGCAGAGGTATTGCACCTCACCCAGAGGTGTGATATCTCACTCTCAGGTAAGGATGGAGTGTGGATCAGGACCCCGACACCTGCATGCATTACACCACATTGCCGTGGGGCAGGGCGACCAATATGCCCCTGAGATGGGCACGACAGTTTCTGTCCCTGGCTGGAGTGGGGGGAGGGAACACTGAGGAAGGGGAACCCTGTAGTGCAGGAGCAGGGAGGAAGCAGTTCCTGGGTGCATTGAGAAGGGAGTATAAAAGGTGGGCACCATCTTAGTTTAGTGCAGAGAAGTCTGAGCAGAAGTGACAGGGAGCAGGGGCTCTGCATGAGCTCTGCTCCAGAGGCGGGCCTAGTAACAGAGGCCCAGGCCTGGAAGAGGGAGAAGGAAGGAAGAGGAGCGGAGAAGGCTCCAGGAACGAGGAATGAAGGGATCCCAGGGGTGTGGACGGGCGAGTCGCCACCGCACGCCCGAATCCACCTGCGTGGAGGGGTCAGGCCAAAGGGGGAGACCGGTCTCCGAAACTAGTGGAGGCGGGAAACGACCCTCAGCTAGAAACCGGAGGCTGTGACATTTTATATGGCGCAGCCCCTCGCTACACCCGTTAGGGGGGCAGCACATAGGGTCAGGGAAACTGCCGCCAAGTTTACCAAGAGGAGGCCCGAGGCAGCCGGACAGAAGGGTTGGTAAGAAAGGCCAGACAAAGGACACACAAAGGGGGTCCTGTGAAGCGCTCCAAAGTTATCTGGGAGTTGTCTGAGCCCCTTACCTGGTGAGCACAGTACGACGTGGGCAGCCGTTACCTGCAGAAGTGGTCTGGATAATAAGAACTGTGAGTAAAGGCCCTGGACTGCATCACTGAATCCGTGTCGTTACTGCTGCTGCCCTGCACCATCACCCCCATCCTCCGCATACACTGCCCTGAGGCTGTACTCCTCCCGTGGGGAGTTATGCTACGCTCTGCTGCACCCACAACACCAGCCTCCGCGCACTGCCCTGCAGCGGCGGTTCACTCTGACCGCAATCCACGGGTGGCGTAGTCGGACATTTAAACATCAAAACCACATAAATAGTTCCGCCACTGGTTTGACCGCCCTGAGCCACGGAACCGGGTCGCCGCCACGGAGACTACAACCACCAGCATCCACCAAAAAGGGTCCGGCTCCGGATGTCCCAAGGCCCAGGGGGTGCGTCAGAACATTTTCATCACCTTTCATAATCACCAATGGGACAAGGCAGGGATATCCTCTGTCCCCTCTCTTATACATCCTAGTGACGGAGCACCTGCTCTCATCAATTCGCCATAACCCCAATATTAGGTGGATTGAGGTGGGAGGCACCGAGTACAAGTGCTCTCTATTTGCTGATGATGTCCTAGTATATATCACTCAATCACATATATCCATCCCTGCTGTTATGGCTGAAATAGATCACTTTGTTACATGGTCAAATTTTAAAATCAATACAGCGAAGTCTGAGGCCCTCGATGTCTCCCTCCCCAAATCCATACAGGATTCCTTCCAGTCCAACTTTCCCTTTGCCTGGACCTCACAGGGTATCAAATTCTTAGGAATTCCTATTTATAGAGACCTCTCCCGTCTATGTTATCTTAATTTTGGGCCCTTTATTGAACAACTCCATACAGACCACGGTTGGCAAGTTAGAACTGTAAGATTCACTACGTGAACCACTGGTGTTTTGTGGAAAAGCACATGTACACTGTGTTCCAAATTATTATGCAAAAAGTGTTTAGGAGTGATAAGGGAAGAATTTGTTTGTTTGTCAGTTAAACTCATTGATGGTGATGTGTGTCAGGGCTCTTTATATCACTGTAAGCAATTGCAGACACCTGTGCTAATTAGTTTGGCAGGTGTGTCCAATGAACGGCAAGACTACTTAAGAAGGCTGTCCCACATTATTAAGCAGCCTACATTTTCTGCCAAAATGGGAAAGAAAAAGGATGTGTCGGCTGCTGAGAAGCAACAAATTGTGGAGTGTTTAGGTCAAGGCATGACTACAATCAACATTGTGCGATGATCAGGATGAAGTGTCTTGGCAATCAAGAAGTATGTAGCTGATTCACAGTACACACGTGTGCGTGCTGATAAGGGCAAATTGAGGACTCTTTCCTACAGGCAATTACGTCAGGTTAAAAGAGCAGCGGCAAAAAAGCCTTGTCATAGCAGCAGACAAGTTTTTGAAGCTGCTGGTGCCTCCAACGTCCCCCGAACAACAAGATGCAGGGTCCTTCAGAGGTTTGCAGCTGTGCGTACGCCATCCTGTCGACCTTCTCTATTCACTGCACACAAGCAGAAACGGCTCCAGTGGGCCAAACATTACATGAAGACTGATTTCAAAACTGTTTTGTTCACGGATGAGTGCCGTGCAAAGCTCGATGGTCCAGATGGATGGAGTGGAGGATGGCTGGTTGATGGACACCCCACGCAAACACGGCTACAGCGCCAACAAGGAGGAGGTGGAGTAATGTTTTGGGCTGGAATCATGGGGAGAGAGATTGTCAGCCCCTTTAGGATCCCTGAAGGGGTAAAGATGAACTCCATAATGTATGTGGAGTTTCTCAAACAGCACTTCCTGCCATGGTTCAAGAAGAAGAACCGTGTATTCCGCAGCAAGATCTTTTTCATGCATGATAATGCACCGTCTCATGCTGCACATAACACATCTGCATCTCTGGCTGATATGGGCGTAAAAGGGGACAAACTTATGGTGTGACCCCCATGCTCCCCTGACCTCTACCCCATTCAGAACCTCTGGAGCATCATCAAAAGGAGTGTCTATGATGGCGGGAGGCAGTTCACATCTAAGCAACAGCTCTGGGAGGGTATTCTGTCCTCATGCAAAACAATTGAAGCAGAAACCATCCAAAACCTGACAAATTCAATGGACGAGAGAGTTCAGAAGCTCCTTTCGAACAAGGGGTCCTATGTGCAAATGTAACATCATCTAGAATAAAGTTTTGAGTTGAAAACTGTTTGATTTCAGTTTCCAATAACCTGCTAATGCTTATAATTTCAAAAATGACCATTTTTTTGGTCTTTATTAAAATGAAAAGGTTGATCGAAGAGTGTGGGGGATCTAAGAGTGTGGCAACCCAGTAGTCAGGATTACTTCGAATTCTGACAATCTGAGGGTCATGTTGCAGGTAGTGCAGCAAGAAGGCACTTATGTGTCTTGCGCATCTCGGAGCCCCAAAATTATTTTCCAGGCTAGATGCAGCTAAAAATTATTATTAATTTTAAATCTGGTGGAGCTTAGTATAGATGGCCTAATAGAATCAGTACTGCACACTGCTACAAAGCCCAAATTATTTTCCAGCCAAGATACAGATAAACATGATTAGTAATTTGAAAGCTTAAAATGGTTGGTGAGGTGATTTTAACCAATCATCAAGCTTTTACTCTCCCCAGGATGACACAGGGGTAGAAAAGTCGTTTCGGATCCATGATTTGTTCATCTTTATGAACGTGAGTCTGTCTACATTATCAGTGGAGAGCCGCGTGCGCTTATCTGTCAGCACACCACCAGCAGCGCTGAACACACGTTCAGACAGAACGCTGGCTGCGGGGCATGACAAGATCTCCAAGGCGTAAGTGGCGAGCTCCGGCCATTTATCCAGATTGGAAGCCCAAAAAGGGCAAGGGTCCAGTGACACAGTCATGGCTTCAATGTTTACTTGGAGATACTCCTGTACCATCGTCTCTAGGCGTTGACTATGTGTCAGACTTCTTGTCTCCTGTGGCCTTGCAAAGGATGAGCTAAAAAAGTGGTGAAATGATTCCGCAAAATTGATGTTACCAGCAGATACCGTGTTTCTGTTACGGTTTGAGTGCTGAACACTCGACGGTCCCACGGTTGGCCAGTTGGAACTGTGAGATTCACTACGTGCACCACTGGTGTTTTGTGGAAAAGCACATGTAAGATTCTGCAACAGTCTCTGCTGATACTCCTGCATGCGTGCATCCCTTTCTATGGCAGGAATTATTTCTGCAAATTTACTTTTGCACCGGGGATCTAACAGTGTGGCAACCCAGTAGTCAGGATTATTTCTAATTCTCCCAATTCAAGGGTCATGTTGCAGGTAGTGCAGCAAGAAGGCACTCATGTGTCTTGCGCATCCAGGAGCACCAAGTCCCTGTTGTGTTGGTGGCGAGGTAACAATCATGCTTCCTTTATCTGTCCTCTCTCCCCAACCTCGCACAACAGAAATGTGATCAAGGTCTCCCTCATCTGATGAGTCTTCCATCAGTTCGTCCTCCACTTCTTCCTGGGCTCCTGCACCTTCCTCACTAGTTTGGCTGCTACCATGCGCCCTTGTAAAACCATCTCCCCCACCCTCACATGCCGGCCGCCTTGGTGCTGCCGACCGTCTGGACCTTGCAGATGTTAGCCCTTCCGCATACAACTCCTCCTCCTCTACTTCCTCCACCTCCTCTTGTGCCACCACCTGACTCCGAATTCTGTTTAACATGTGCTCCAGCATATAAATCCAAAAGAACAAAATGATTGGTGAACAGATATCCCTTATTGAATAAAGAACCTATAAATGTGACTCATGGTCGATATAAAATGAACATTTATTGAAAAATTCATAAAAACACATAGGCAACTATGATACAAAAGAGGAAAAAAGTAAACAGAAAAATGGGTATCTGAGGGTAGGTAGAAGCATGAATCGATATTTACAACCATGTACAAGAATACAGTGACCAAGATCAGCCTAAGCTAAAGGTACATATGGAGACCATCATGTAAATAAAGTGCAAAGTGCAACAAAGATGTCCCAGGTAGGTAAATACTTAGACTACATAGAGAGGAGGTCAGTAAATGAATAAATAAGACAGCTGATACAAAGGTCAAAGGTACTAAAAAGTAAACATGAAAGTATCAAATGAGCTACCTGGAAATCCCTCAGAGTCCACACAGGTCCGACGCGCGTTTCGCCGTAGGCTTTTACCCGTGCTCCAGCATGTAAATCACCGGACTAATCATGATGATAATGGCATCGTCACCACTAAACATCTTCGTCGCCATTTCAAAACTGTGCAGAAGGGTGCATAGGTCCCTGATCTGAGACCACTCCTCCAGCGTGATTTGCCCCACCTCTGGATCTCGTTGGCCCAGGCTATACGTCAGAACGTATTGCACCAGGGCTTGTCGGTGCTGCCACAGTCGCTGCAACATGTGCAGAGTTGAATTCCACCGGGTAGGCACATCGCATTTTAGCCGGTGAAGTGGCAGGCCCAACGACTTCTGTAGAGATGTAAGTCGCTGAGCTGCGGGATGCGAACGGCGGAAGTGAGCACACAGCGACCGTGCCCTCTGCAGAAGGCCATCAAGTCCGGGATAGTGGGCTAAAAATTGCTGGACAACCAGGTTCAACACGTGAGCCATACAAGGCACGTGTGTGACATTGCCCCGGCGAAGGGCCGCACCCAGGTTTGCAGCATTGTCGCACACGGCCTTCCCTGGTTTCAGGTCCAGTGGAGACAACCATTCATGAAATTGGTTCTCCAGAGCTGACCACAACTCCTCAGCTGTGTGACTCACATTTCCCAGACATTTCAAAGTAAAAACCGCCTGATGACGTTGAGCCCTACTGCCAGCATAGTAAGGAGGTGTGCAGGATCCCTTCTGCGCAGTTAGAAAGCTTGTGGCATGACCAGACAGGCTTTGGGTGCAGGTGGAGGACCGAGAGGAGGTTGAGGAGGCAGAAGCAGTGGAGGAACTTTGAGATAAAGAGGATTGATGCACAACTCGTGGAGACGGCAAGACTTGGACAGCAGCCCCTTGTCCTGCTGTCACCATAGTTACCCAGTGCCCAGTCAGCGACATGTAACGCCCCTGTCCATGCCTACTCGTCCAAGTGTCTGTGGTGAAATGCACCCTGTCACACACAGAGTTTCTCAAAGAAGCGGTGATGTTGTGTGCGACATGCTGGTGGAGCGCAGGCACACCTTTCTTTGAGAAGTAGTGCCGACTGGGCATCTGGTAATGGGGCACTGCGACGGACATAAGGTCTCGAAAATCCTCTGTGTCCACCAGGCAGAAAGGCAGCATTTCTGTAGCCAAGAGCTTGCAGATGGTGAAATTCAACCTCTTAGCTTTCTCATGGCTAGGAGGAAATGGTCTTTTACTTGTCCACATCTGAGGGACCGAGGGCTGGCTGTTGTGCTTAGACGGGGTTCATAAGGGTGTCCCTGGCAAACTGCCGGTCTGTGAGGAAGATGCAGGCAGACATGTTAGGTTGCCTTGATCCAAAGGTGGTGCTATCGATGTCGGACAGCGCTCAACACCAGCTGGTGTTTCCACCTCCAAAGAAAATGATGACCTGCCAATCACGCTGGCTGTTGCGGGTAAAGAGGTGGCAGGTCTGCGTCCCAAAACAGGTGTGACTGCTGTCCCCCCAGTCACAGAGGATGAAGAGGCCGCGGATTCACAAGATGTGGCAGACGGTGGTTGGCCCGGCCGGCTAGGCCGCATTGTAGCACAGTGAGCTTCCCACTGCAACTTATGCTTCATGTCCATGTGCCGGTTCATGCATGAAGTACTCAAACTATGTATTTTTTGGCCTCTACTTAGCTTTTGCTGACAAATGTTACAGATAACACGAGTTGGGTCATCTTTATCGATCTGAAAAAATGCCCAGGCTATGCAAGGCTTAGCACCCATGCGACCTGAAGAGCCACCACGACTTGTGGTGAGAGGCATAGTTGTGTTTGAGGATGCAGTTGTTGACGTGCTTCCAGTACTACGTCTCTGTCCAGGAAGGCGCAACCTGACCTCGTCGTCACTAGCATTCTCCTCCACCTCCTCTGCTGACCTCATATCTTGGCTGACTGTGGGTTGACAGTAAGTGGGATCTCCAACCTCATCATCATCACCCTGTGTGTTATCACACCCGTCATCCTCAGAGCCAACCTGTTCCTGCCCTGACAAAAAACTAAAGTTGTCGCTCCAATCAGGTATTTGAGTCTCATCATCGTCTTCCTCATTGTCTCCACCAACAGGAGTTACAGTTTGGGAATGAGGGTCTACATTATGGTCAGAACCTTCTGCGTCTGGTCCTGGATCTGACTCATAAAGATTCTGGGCATCAGTGCAGATCATTTCCTCGTCTGGATTCACAGAAGCGCTGGAGCCGACCTCTGATTCCCAGGCTATAGTATGAGTAAACAGCTCTGCAGACTCAACCATCTGTTCTACCTCATACTCAGACGGGCAGCTGGAGATTTGGGAGCTGTGAGGAAGCAAGTGCGATTGGCATGACACCTCTGAGGACTGGAGTATTTGTGATGTTGAAGTTGATGTGGAGGAGAGCCCACTTAAAGGAGCACTTGATATCCGTTGAAGCACCTGCTGTTTTTGTGCCTCATCTGGAATTTGTAGCGATTGGCGTGGCCGTAAGAAAGGGATCTTATCACATTGTCCGCTAAAAGAAGTAGACATTTTAGTTTGGCTG
The DNA here is from genome assembly GCF_046119375.1 of Phyllobates terribilis. Taxonomy (NCBI): domain Eukaryota; kingdom Metazoa; phylum Chordata; class Amphibia; order Anura; family Dendrobatidae; genus Phyllobates; species Phyllobates terribilis. Next base: position 1,149,492,379 of record NW_027362761.1, on the reverse strand, counting down.
GAAGATGGTCTTTCTTCTGCAGATGTTACTGTTCCTTTAACACCTACCCCACGGACACAACCTTTTTCCCCCTTCCCAACACGCCTATTCCCCTTTCCACCAGCAGCAGGCCTTTTTCCACTCATTTTGGTGGTTAACTAATTCACAACTCTGGAGTTGTTTGCACAAAAAAACAATGGATGGGAACCGAGCAGAGCTGAGTGGCCAAACTGTGGTATTAGGCCAAAACTATTGGCTGGGTTAGATGCAGAAAAAAATTATATTCAATTTGCAACCTGATGGAGGTCAGTATAGATGGACTAATAGACCAAGTCCCACACACTGCTAGAAGCCCAAATATTTTTTCAGAGCTAGATGCAGAAAAAAATTATATTCAATTTGCAACCTGATGGAGGTCAGTATAGATGGACTAATAGACCAAGTCTCACACACTGCTAGAAGCCCAAATATTTTTTCAGAGCTAGATGTAGATAAAAAAAAATTTTAATTTGCAACCTGATGGAGGTCAGTATAGATGGACTAATACAACAAGTCCCACACACAGCTAGAATCCCAAATATTTTTTCAGAGCTAGATGCAGAAAAAAATTATATTGAATTTGCAACCTGATGGAGGTCAGTATAGATGGACTAATAGACCAAGTCCCACACACTGCTAGAAGGCCAAATATTTTTTCAGAGCTTGATGCAGAAAAAAATTATATTCAATTTGCAACCTGATGGAGGTCAGTATAGATGGACTAATAGAATGATGCTATGCCCAAAAGGTTTTACTTCACTAGGTGCAGTAAAAAAATTGGTATTCTATACACAGGTGGTATATCTTGCAACACAGATAGGCTACTCCACTGACTAACACACTCTGCAATAGGCCAGAAAGGATTAGCTTTGCTAGATTCAGCCAAATGCTGTGAAAAAAACTTGCACAGCACTGGCACAGACCTGCCTGGCAAAAACTGATAGGAACTGATGTAACTTAGTCCTGAAAAGGACTGCAATTACAATTAGTCTTTACTCCCACAATCTATCTATTTAAGAGCACAGACCTGCCTGATAAAAGTCGTAGGAAATGCTGTAACCTAGTCCTTAAAAGGACTACAATCACAACTATTCCCTATTCCCAAGCTATCTGTAGATTTGTGCGAAAATAGGCTTGAAATTAACAAGGTATAGCGCACACAGCAACAGCGGTGCCGTCTAACACGCAGCTGCAGCAGTGAGAAAATGGTGGCGACGGGGAAAATGGCTTGGTCTTATAGGGCAAGGACATGTGACATACACTGCCAATGACACATGCCCTTGCTTGTGGGAAAAAAAGCACTTCGCTCCGTGTGTGCACTGCTGATAGGCTGACAGATTGCACCTCCCCACTGTAAATGCGGGAAAGAGAAAAAAAAATGGAGATCTTCATTATTCCTGCAGAGATCCATCCCCTGCCCCTCCCCCCACCCCGCTGTACACTCAAACTGCGTATTAACATTAATTTTCATCATTACTGAGAAAAAATCCAGTTATGATTTTGGTGCACGAACAGTTATCGAACATAACCTCGAACAGCCGAATTTTTCTCAAATTGTTCGTGTTCGCCGAACGGCTCGAACACCGCCCAAAACAGCTCGAATTTGAGATTGGCGAACAGTTCAAGTCGAACAACGCTCATCTCTAACTGCAACATCAAGTATGCAAACATGAAATATATGAAATTTGAATAGCATTACTGCTCTACAAAATAGAAACAAATAAGAAATCTCAGCGCACAAATTGGCCAATTCATGTGTACCTGGTAGCCACGTTAAGGTGTTTCTCAAAATCCCAGGACCCTATCAATGTGAACTCCTCTCTAAGAGACATAAGTCTGCTTGTGTGTGGGATAATAAGATCCCGCTGTAATTAAAACCGCCTGTGGCATAGAGGCGGAGTGCTCAGTCAAAGCTTATACATAGAAACTGAAAAAACTGACCGGCAATTCCAAAACAAGAAATAGGTGTGAACAGGTGCTTACTAGGAGTAGCTACCTCCATATGTGGGATAATAAGATCCCACTGTAATTCGTAGCGTGCTGCTTTGTTTGTTAGTTGTATATGGAGGTAGCTGCTCTTAGTAAGCACCTGTTCACACCTATTTCTTGTTTTGGAAGTTCCGGTCAGTTTTTTCTGTTTGAATACAAATGCATGTGACAATTTTCAGATTTATATTTTTTAAATATTTAGAAAACCATGTATCATTTCCTTTACACTTCACAAATACTTGCTACTTTGTGTTGGTATATCACATAAAATCCCAGTAAAATACATTAAATACATTTAAGTTTGTGGGTGTAATGTGAAAAAATGTGGAAAAGTTCATGGGGTATGAATACTTTTTCAAGGCAATATATACAGTATATAGCACATATATATATATATATATATATATATATATATATATATATATATATATATATATATAATGACGCACATCACAGGAGGTCCCATACTCATTAGACTAACGCTGGCAGGACCAACCAATATTGACATATAATAATACAGTAATGTGTATGGGGGCATCCACGACTATCCCCTTGATCCATGGTGTAGTGAGCAGAAGAATCCAGCATGTCTGATTTCAGACATCGTTTTGTTCTCTAAGGCCACGTTTCCACAATGAGCTTTAGATGAGTATTTGATTTGCAGATTTTCTGCACCATTTCAGCACCCATTAAGTAAAATAGGTTACTTGCATTTTTTGAAAATACGTAGTGTAAAAATCCCACCAAAAACTCATCGTGGGACTATAGCCTAAGAGATAAGATGATGCCAGAGTGGTCTGGAAGCAGCAATGTCATAGCACAGGATCTCTTGGTCAGCTGAGCTGAGCGTCCCTATGTATGGGAGAGATGGGGGGGGATATCTGTTGGCCAAAAAATCATTTGTCTGACAGCTATCTATAGAGTAGGATGGGCTTCAGTCTAGCCTTGACCTTTTCAGATTCGTCTTTTCTTTACCATACTCATAACCACCCAGAACTGGTGGTGTTGTCTCTAGAATGTTAGTAACTTCCTTGTTTGCTAATATAAAAGTATTTATGTAGAAAAAATGAAATACCTATAAATCCGTATTCAAATTAGAAAATCACATAACCACATGGCACTTCTGTACTCACTAAAGTAGTGACATAATGAGACTAAAACTAAAGACGCCCTTTACTACACGAACCAACCAACATCTACAGCTTTCTCTCTTGTAAGTAAGTCCCTCTTCGAAAAATGTAGTGGTTTTCAAAACATAATCCTTATAGAAGATGACAATGGCGAACCATCTGGTAACTAAAAATAAAGAATTACATGTTTAGGCATATGAATACGAAGAAAATCTGAACTTCTTCTAAGGCCTAAACCACTCTCTATTATACTTTAGTATATTTAGTATATACTATACTATTCTCCATAAATGGAGAGAAAAAAGAGTAGAACCTCAAATAAAAATTTTTCCTTTTATATGTCCTGGTTGGATGTGCCGGTTCTAATCTTTTTTTTCTCCATTCATGGTCTGTGATCACCGACGGGTGCGGCACCCACAGAATTACTCCAGCTGAAGTCATTCCTACTTTCAACGTGGTAAGCCCTCAACCCTCCTCCTCTTCTTCCCCATCTATATACTATTCTCCATTATTTCTATATGAATACACGCACAGTTGTCAATACATGCGACCAAGTCCTCAACTTTCTTTTTATTTTGTTTTTTATCTCCTACATTGGTCGCTAGGAACCAAAGATCAAAAATGATCTGTTGGCATAACCCATGTGGAGCCTTTTCTTCTTACATTTACTTATAGTAATTGCCTGTTTTATCTATTACTCCATCTTCACAACATTTTAATTAACTAAAAAAAAAAAATGGTAAGGGGACTTGGCGGGAGGGCGTACTTGCCATGGGCAAGTATGACTGAAAAACCACTTAACAAACCACAAATTTCAGAGCCCTAGCCACATCTGCATTTTATCAGCTTTTTCCGGATAGTGTTACACTAAACAATTGTCTGCAGATCGGTATACAGCTGAGACTTTAAAGTGCAGAATTACTGAAAAAATGCTGCAGATAAAAAAAGCAGCACATGTATCCTATCAATGTAATGAATCCAACCTGACGCTAGCGCCATGGTGCCTTAGCTGTAAGTACCCTGTAGAGGAAGGCTTTCATTTAACTCATGAGAGGGAGGCAAGGATAAGAAGACTAAAGGTCACTTCATACCAGCTCTAATCAGCTAACAGAAATACCTTTGGAAATATGAAAAAAAAAGTTGAAAGCTTAGTGCTTAGAAAACAAGCACAGCAAATTCAGACAAGAGACCATGTCTGATCACACTGAGACCTTCATTTCCTGCAAGAGGCAGGCACAGTGGGTAGCGGGGGTGTGATGGACAATGTTCTCAAAACAAGACAAACCCTGAATTACCTGCCATGACTGGAACAAGGGATGTATTATAGCATTTTAGATAATATTTTATATTTTGTTAGCCCTTTTTTCACGCCAATGGACAGTTCTATTTAATACCCTGAAGTATCACACAAGTAGGATTGTTTCCAATCATAGGCGTAACCAGAAGCTCCCGAGCCCCTATGTAACATCTGTAACAGGGCCCCTACCTATCATATGCCATTTATAATGTTGATGTCTTCTTACGTGGCAGGGGGTCCTTTGGGCTCCCTTAGGCACCAGAGCCAGTGTGTGACTGCCAGCTTTGCACCCCCTATTGCTACGTCTCTGGTTTTAGGCAAGGGTTTACATTCTATAGAACAGTAATCTCCAGTCATTGCCAAACAAAAAAAATGACATCATGCCTTGACAGCTATGGGTTATTGGGCCATGTTCAGAGCTGTAATTTTGCAATGGCTAGAGAACTACAGAACTATACAGAGGCCATGTGGCACTTTAGGATCTTAGGAGAGTGTGGCCCCAGGTCTTGTTGACCTCATGCCCAAAACCTAAAACGAGAGCAGAACTTGACAGCTATGGGTTGTTGGGTATTTTTGCATTGGCTAGAGAACCACAGGTCTATGCTATATAGAGGCCATGGATCTTTGGAGAGAGTGGCTCAAGTTCTTGTTGACCTCATGCCCCAAAACCTAAAACCAGAGCAGTACTGAGGCTCATTAGTAATTATGATGTTCATATGTTGGCCTTTATTTGTATGAGTTTCCATTTTCCTCCCACACATCTAAAACATCCAGATTGGTTAATTGGCTTTCGACAAAATTGGTCTTGTGTGTATTTAGGATGGGGACAGGAACTTAACTATAATAGGTACACCAGGGCTAAGGACCCCAGACGGCCCCAAAAGGTGCATTTGGCCCATATGAGAAAATCAATACTATTATAGACCTGTAATAGTTGGGGGTCCTCTCGGAGATTTTGCATTAGGGCCAACGCGCTTCAAGTCGCTTGAGTACAGGGAATGATGACTGCGCCACAGAATGTGTGGGAATAACACTAAATCCATTTTTAGCAAATACAGGGTAAGGATTTGGCACATGGGTCACGAAAAGGAAATGGTGGGGGAAACAAATATCATCTGTCCTTGGTAAAAGCCAGAGCAAAATTTTAATCTAACTGGTTCCAATGTTAATCCTACACTGGGGGTACACGTGTGTTACGTGACAGCATTCTCAGACAAGTCACATAACCAAAAACCTTGGTGCAACTTGTTCGCAAATTGCTATAACAAGACTATCTGTAGCTGTAAAAAAAATTGCTTGCAACTTGAAGTATATGGTAAGTCAGTCGAATAGGAAGTCATTAAGTGCGATTAGATGATCTTAAAGGGAATCTGTCATCAGGTTGCCCACATATAAAGTAGGGCCAGAATATATATGCCCTCTTTTACAGTATACTAGTATGCTGTGTGCATGTTCCTAATCCCCTATACAAGGTACAAAAAAGACCTTTTATTATACCCACATGCGTCGTGGTATAGTCTGAAGGGCGTCTCTGGTCTTGAACCGGCGTCTCCTCTCTTCTTATGCTCGCCATCCTTCTTCCCTGCTTCATATGGATGACATGTCCTGCGTCATCCACATAGTCTCTTCCATAGTGCTTCTGTGCAGGCGTACTTCTCTATGCCCTGCTGATGGTAGAGCAAAGCATTGTTGTGCGCATGCGCTGGGAAAGGCCAAAGAGCGGCGATGAACCATTGGTAAAGCCTACGCACGTGCACTACAGGGCTTTGCTCTGCCTTCAGCAGGGCAGAGAGGAGTATGCCTACGCAGGTGCACGATGGAGAGCACTGTGTGGATTACGTAAGACGCGTCCTCTACACGAAGCAGGAAAGGAGTACGTTGATCGTAAGAAGAGAGGAGGCACCTGATCAAGACCAGAGATGCCCATCAGACTGGACTGCACCATCTTTGAGTATAATAAAAGGTCTTTTTTGTGCCTTGCAGAGGGGATTTGGGACATACAGTACAGACCAAAAGTTTGGACACACCATCTCATTTAAAGATTTTTCTGTATTTTCATGACTTTGAAAATTTGTACATTCACACTGAAGGCATCAAAACTATGAATTAACACGTGGAATTATATACTTAACAAAAAAGTGTGAAACAACTAAAAATATGTCATATTCTAGGTTCTTCAAAGTAGCCACCTTTTGCTTTGATGACTGCTTTGCACACTCTTGGCATTCTCTTGATGAGCTTCAAGAGGCAGTAACCAGAAATGGTTTTCACTTCACAGGTGTGCCCTGTCAGGTTTAATAAGTGGGATTTCTTGCCTTATAAATGGGGTTGGGACCATCAGTTGTGTTGTGCAGAAGTCAGGTGGATACACAGCTGATAGTCCTACTGAATAGACTGTTAGAATTTGTATTATGGCAAGAAAAAAGCAGCTAAGTAAAGAAAAACGAGTGGCCATCATTACTTTAAGAAATGAAGGTGAGTCAGTCCGAAAAATTGGGAAAACTTTGAAAGTGTCCCCAAGTGCAGTTGCAAAAACCATCAAGCACTACAAAGAAACTGGCTCACATGAGGACGGCCCCAGGAAAAGAAGACCAAGAGTCACCTCTGCATCTGAGGATAAGTTTATCCAAGTCACCAGCCTCAGAAATCTCAGGTTAACAGCAGCTCAGATTAGAGACCAGGTCGGTGCCACACAGAGTTCTAGCAGCAGACACATCTCTACAACAACTGTTAAGAGGAGACTTTGTGCAGCAGGCCTTCATGGTAAAATAGCTGCTAGGAAACCACTGCTAAGGACAGGCAACAAGCAGAAGAGACTTGTTTGAGCTAAAGAACACAAGGAATGGACATTAGACCAGTAGAAATCTGTGCTTTGGTCTGATGAGTCCAAATTTGATATCTTTGGTTCCAACCACCGTGTCTTTGTGCGACACAGAAAAGGTGAATGGATGGACTCTACATGCCTGGCTCCCACCGTGAAGCATGGGGGAGGAGGTGTGATGGTGTGGGGTGCTTTGCTGGTGACACTGTTGGGGATTTATTCAAAATTGAAGGCATACTGAACCAGCATGGCTACCACAGCGTCTTGCAGCGGCATGCTATTCTATCCGGTTTGCGTTTAGTTGGACCATCATTTATTTTTCAACAGGACAATGACCCCAAACAGACCTCCAGGCTGTGTAAGGGCTATTTGACCAAGAAGGAGAGTGATGGGGTGCTACATCAGATGACCTGGCCTCCACAGTCACTAGACCTGAACACAATCGAGATGGTTTGGGGTGAGCTGGACCGCAGAGTGAAGGCAAAAGGGCCAACAAGTGCTAAGCATCTCTGGGAACTCCTTCAAGATTGTTGGAAGACCATTTCCGGTGACTACCTCTTGAAGCTCATCAAGAGAATGCCAAGAGTGTGCAAAGTAGTCATCAAAGCAAAAGGTGGCTACTTTGAAGAACCTAGAATATAAGACATATTTTCAGTTGTTTCACACTTTTTTGTTAAGTATATAATTCCACATGTGTTAATTCATAGTTTTGATGCCTTCAGTGTGAATGTACAATTTTCAAAGTCATGAAAATACAGAAAAATCTTTAAATGAGAAGGTGTGTCCAAACTTTTGGTCTGTACTGTATGTGGGGATATTATCCTGTATGGAGGACTATGTGGGGCCATTATCCTGTATGGAGGAATATGTGAGGCCATTATACTGTATGGAGGACTATGTGGGGCCATTATCCTGTATGGAGGACTATGTGAGGCCATTATACTGTATGGAGCACTATGTGAGGCCATTATACTGTATGCAGGACTATGTGTGGCCCAATATTCTGTATAGAGGACTATGGGGGTCCCATTATTCTGTATGGCGGACTATGTGGGACCATTATACTGTATGGAGGACTATGTGTGGCCCAATATTCTGTATAGAGGACTATGCGGAGCCCATTATTCTGTATGGGGGACTATGTGGGTCCATTATACTGTATGGAGGACTATGTGGGGCTTATTATACTGTATGGAAGACTATGTGGGCCCATTATACTATATGGAGGACTATGTTGGGCCCATTATTCTGTATGGAGGACTATGTGTGGCCCAATATTCTGTATGGAGGACTATGTGGGGCCCATTATTCTGTATGGACGACTATGTGAGGCTATTATACTGTATGGAGAACTATGTGGGGCTCATTATTCTGTATGGAGGACTCTATGGGTCCCATTATTCTGTATGGAGGACTATGTGGGGCCATCATACTACATGGAGGACTTTGTGGGGCCTATTATACTGTATGGAGAACTATGTGGGGCCCATTATTCTGTATCAAGGACTATGGGGGGCCCATTATTCTGCATTGAGAACTTTAGAGCCTATTATTCTGTATGGGGACTGTGTGGGACCATTATACTGTATGGAGGACTATGTGGGGCCCATTATTCTGTATGGAGGACTATGTGGGGCCCATTATTCTGTATAGTGGTCTATGTGGGGCTTATTATTCTGTATTGAAAACTATGGGGGCCCATTATTCTCTATTGAGGACTATGGGGGGCCATTATTCTGTATTGAGAACTATGGGGGCCCCTTATTCTGTATGGAGGACTGTGTGGAGCCATTATACTGTATGGAGGACTATGTGGGGCCCATTATTCTGTATGGAGGACTGTGTGGAGCCATTATACTGTATGGAGGACTATGTGGGGCCCATTATTCTGTATGGAGGACTATGTGGGGCCATTATTCTGTATGGAGGGCTATGTGGGGCCATTATTCTGTATAGTGGATTATGTGGGGCTTATTATTCTGTATTGAGAACTATGGGGGCCCATTATTCTGTATTGAGGACTATGGGGGGCCATTATTCTGTATTGAGAACTATGGGGGCCCATTATTCTGTATGGAGGACTGTGTAGAGCCATTATACTGTATGGCGGACTATGTGGGGCCCATTATTCTGTATGGAGGACTATGTGGGGCCATTATTCTGTATGGAGGACTATGTGGGGCCCATTATTCTGTATGGAGGACTATGTGGGGCCCATTATTCTGTATGGAGGTCTATGTAGGATCTATTATTCTGTATGGAGGACTTTGTGGGGCTCATTATTCTGTATGGAGGACTATGTGGGCCATTATACTGTATAGTGGATTATGTGGGGCTTATTATTCTGTATTGAGAACTATGGGGGCCCATTATTCTGTATGCAGGACTATGTGGGGCCATTATGCTGTATGGAGGACTATGTGAGGCCCATTATTCTGTATTGAGGTGTGGGGCCATTATACTGTATGCTGGTTGACCCGCAGCTTTGTCCAAGTTTTTCACTTTGGCCCTCTATGTGTTTGAGTTTGACATCCCTGTTCTAAGGGAACCAGTACCCCAAATTTCCTTTAAGCAAGCAAAAACAGGTGCAAATGGAAGAATATGAAATGCCCTGAGGATCATACTTCACACAGAGTCTGTTTGCAGTCTGTAATCATAGAGACACACAATTCTGCATAGGAGCTGCATACAGTGTATTACACACATTGGTCTTTATTCAAAGAATTTACACCAGAATTCTGGCTCAGAAAAGTTGCAAGCTGGCAATCAGTGATGGAAGCTTGGTTACACAGAATAGTTGGACAGTCTGGCACGTAACATCTAGTCCTGCAGTTAAAATCTCCTGCTGATAAAAGACTGATTGAATTGAAACTACCTGTATGGAGGACTATGTGGGGCCATTATCCTGTATGGAGGACTATGTGAGGCCATTATACTGTATGGAGGACTATGTGAGGCCATTATATTGCATGCAGGACTATGTATGGCCCAATATTCTGTATAGAGGACTATGGGGGGCCCATTATTCTGTATGGGGGACTATGTGGGGCCATTATACTGTATGGAGGACTATGTGTGGCCCAATATTCTGTATAGAGGACTATGCGGAGCCCATTATTCTGTATGAGGGACTATGAGGGTCCATTATACTGTATAGAGGACTATGTGGGGCCATTATTCTGTATAAAGGACTATGTAGAGCCCATTATTCTGTATGGAGGACTATGTGTGGCCATTATACTGTATGTAGGACTATGTGGGGCTTATTATACTGTATGGAGGACTATGTGGGCCCATTATACTGTATGGAGGACTATGTTGGGCCCATTATTCTGTATGGAGGGCTATGTGTGGCCCAATTTTCTGTATGGAGGACTATGTGGGGCCAATTATTCTGTATAGTGGACTATGTGGGGCTTATTATTCTGTATTGAGAACTATGGGGGCCCATTATTCTCTATTGAGGACTATGGGGGGCCATTATTCTGTATTGAGAACTATGGGGGCCCCTTATTCTGTATGGAGGACTGTGTGGAGCCATTATACTGTATGGAGGACTATGTGGGGCCCATTATTCTGTATGGAGGACTGTGTGGAGCCATTATACTGTATGGAGGACTATGTGGGGCCCATTATTCTGTATGGAGGACTATGTGGGGCCATTATTCTGTATGGAGGACTATGTGGTGCCCATTATTCTGTATGGAGGACTATGTGGGGCCCATTATTCTGTATAGTGGATTATGTGGGGCTTATTATTCTGTATTGAGAACTATGGGGGCCCATTATTCTGTATTGAGGACTATGGGGGGCCATTATTCTGTATTGAGAACTACGGGGGCCCATTATTCTGTATGGAGGACTGTGCGGAGCCATTATACTGTATGGAGGACTATGTGTGGCCCATTATTCTGTATGGAGGACTATGTGGGGCCATTATTCTGTATGGAGGACTATGTGGGGCTCATTATTCTGTATGGAGGACTATGTAGGACCTATTATTCTGTATGGAGGACTTTGTGGGGCTCATTATTCTGTATGAATTACTATGTGGGCCATTATACTGTATGGAGGACTATGTGAGGCCCATTATTCTGTATTGAGGACTATGTGAGGCCCATTATTCTGTATGCAGGACTATGTGAGGCCATTATACTGTATGGAGGACTATGTGAGGCCCATTATTCTGTATTGAGGACTATGGGGGGCCCATTATTCTGTATGGAGGACTATGTGAGGCCCATTATTCTGTATTGAGGTGTGGGGCCATTATACTGTATGCTGGTTGGCCCGCAGCTTTGTCCAAGTTTTTCACTTTGGCCCTCTATGTGTTTGAGTTTGACATCCCTGTTCTAAGGGAACCAGTACCCCAAATTTCCTTTAAGCAAGCAAAAACAGGTGCAAATGGAAGAATATGAAATGCCCTGAGGATCATACTTCACACAGAGTCTGTTTGCAGTCTGTAATCATAGAGACACACAATTCTGCATAGGAGCTGCATACAGTGTATTACACACATTGATCTTTATTCAAAGAATTTACACCAGAATTCTGGCTCAGAAAAGTTGCAAGCTGGCAATCAGTGGTGGGAGCTTGGTTACACAGAATAGTTGGACAGTCTGGCACGTAACATCTAGTCTTGCAGTTATAATCTCCTGCTGATAAAAGACTGATTGAATTGAAACTACTATATGCTGCTGAGCAAGTGACACATTACTGGATTCAGAGTCTCTGCCCCTAAATTATGGTAATCACAGATTACATAGGAAAAACCTGTCACAGATTCCCTTTAAAGTATTACAATTTTTTTATACCTCTAATAGTAGAAGTAAATATATAAATAAAGAAAGAATACCTATTAGCACATTGAAGTCTTGTTTTTTTCTAGTAATCAGTTTTGTTCTTTATGCTGTAGGGTCATTTTGCTGTGTTTTCTACATGTTTCATGCAAATTGAGACATAAATGGGTCAGAGGCGTTTTTTTTGTTTCTACTGAAATGATATCCAAGGTGGAATATTACAGTACTTACAATATGGAAAGAAACACACCATGGAGCTACGAATCATCAAAATTGCAATCTAACAAGTGAAAACAGGTTGGGTAGAATAAGAACAGATGGAATGTAGACTGAATGTCTGCTCTCACAGTTTCTAGACCCTGAGCGCAGCATACAACCAAACGGGCTGTATCATCAAACAACAAATAACTCAGCGCTCAAAAGTCCTTTTCAATACCATTTGTGATTGATGGTATCTCCTCCTGAGACTAAAGGAGAAAACACAGGAGCATTAACTTATTATTTCTGGAAAAACTGTCGGTGATAATCATCTAAAACCAACCAACCTGGGACCATTTATGATTACTGCACCCTATTATCAAAACGTAACCCTGACCCATACTCTACACTGGTCAAAAACACTCACAATAACTCCACTTCTGAAGAACGTCTAATATTTTTTACTGTGGGAACATATATATGTATATTTCCTGCTATACTTGAGATTCTTTCTCATGTTCATACCCAAAAATCTAGATAATACCCGGCACTAAAGTTATCTTACGTGGAACATTCTCCACTAATTGCCTTGAAATATTGACTGGAGCAAAAAAGATGGACCGCCATGAAAAATGGTCTTTGATAGAGCACCCAAAGAATTGACAAGCTGGCTTTGGTCATTGATTAAACATCGCCAACAATTGCATGGGTGAAACTATCAGAAGGAAAATAAGTTGTTGTGGGATCATGTACCTTGGGATGTCCAATTTAAAGGGATTTTTCCACGTCTTAAAAATCATAACCTATTGCAAGGAGGTGCCATCACTTTATGATCAGTGGGGATCTGACTTCTGGGATCCCCACTGATTCTGAGAATTAGGGGTCTTCCCAGCCACTTGCTGCAAAACTAATAAAGTGAATGGGGCTGTCTAAAGTTTTCTGGACAACAGGATGGCCAAGATAGCTGCTGAGCAAGAGTAAACTGTGAAGGGGAATGATGGTTGTTGTCCCTGAATTCATACCCCCATTGATATCCTAGCGATCTGCCATAATGAGAAAATCCTGACCTACTCCAATCTCTACTTTGCACATAGAAGAACATGTTTGTCTCAGATATCCTAAGTTATCTAAGCTGTCCAAGTTATCCTAAGTCATGTGGCAAGGAACATTTAAGGGTCAACATTGACTTTTAGTATTGCTACCCCCAATAGGTGGCGTTAGAGTTCCTGTCCTCTTCCTCTCTGAAGAGGATGGTTTCATGCCTCAGCTATGTAGCATCTGGTACAGTCAGTCTGGTCCTGGCATCTTCTTACCAATCTTCACAGGCAGAAAACAACCCACATATCATTTTGACTAAGAAAGTTAAAGATGGAGAACCCCTTCAACAGTTTATAATCCTAATTTATTTTGGGGGATGACTATAATCCATTTGTACACCCGAAAAATGCCATGTGTATATGATTACGATAAGAACCTTTGCAAAACATTATTTGGAATAAATTCCTTGCATCTTTATCTAGGTTCACAACACCCATGTCGTCAAAAATAATTGAACCTAGAATGGATATGATCTAGAAGTCTACTAGGGATAGTTTTTACAATTTTTATGTTACCTAAAAATTAATCGTTGCAGCACATTCCTTGTTTTTGGATGCCCATAATGTCTGTAAAGCGCTGTGGAATTAATGGCGCTATAATAATATAGCGCCGATAATATACAATCGGTAGGGGTGGTAGATAAGGTTAATGGTATCCCCATACTGTTTGCTTGCAACGACCTGTGTAAAATGACCTTTAAATTGGTTAACGTACTCAATCGCCGATCGGCACTGATTGTGGCCAGGAATCTGCACTGACACATGAAATATTAGATACTGTTACCCATCAATAGTATAAATCTCTTGTTCAGAGTGTTTATGAATGACAACCTAGGCAAATATATTCTAGTAGGTAAAAAAATATACGTATGTCTGCACACCCTTGTCATTGTGAGGCAAAGGCTACACGCATGTGTCACACGACATTAATGGGAACCAGTCACTAGGTTTTCCCCAAAGTACGGCCAACATCTCTAAGGCCTCTTTTACAGCCTTCTAGTATGCTATATGTACAGTACAAACCAAAAGTTTGGACACACCTTCTCATTTAAAGATTTTTCTGTATTTTCATGACTTTGAAAATTGTACATTCACACTGAAGGCATCAAAACTATGAATTAGCACATGTGGAATTGTATTCTTAACAAAAAAGTGTGAAACAATTGAAAATATGTCTTATATTCTAGGTTCTTCAAAGTAGCCACCTTTTGCTTTGATGACTGCTTTGCACACTCTTGGCATTCTCTTGATGAGCTTCAAGAGGTAGTCACCGGAAATGGTCTTCCAACAATCTTGAAGGAGTTCCCAGAGATGCTTAGCACTTGTTGGCCCTTTTGCCTTCACTCTGCGGTCCAGCTCACCCCAAACCATCTCGATTGTGTTCAGGTCTGGTGACTGTGGAGGCCAGGTCATCTGATGTAGCACCCCATCACTCTCCTTCTTGGTCAAATAGCCCTTACACAGCCTGGAGGTCTGTTTGGGGTCATTGTCCTGTTGAAAAATAAATGATGGTCCAACTAAACGCAAACCGGATAGAATAGCATGCCGCTGCAAGACGCTGTGGTAGCCATGCTGGTTCAGTATGCCTTCAATTTTGAATAAATCCCCAACAGTGTCATCAGCAAAGCACCCCCACACCATCACACCTCCTCCCCCATGCTTCACGGTGGGAACCAGGCATATAGAGTCCATCCATTCACCTTTTCTGTGTCGCACAAAGACACGGTGGTTGGAACCAAAGATATCAAATTTGGACTCATCAGACCAAAGCACAGATTTCTACTGGTCTAATGTCCATTCCTTGTGTTCTTTAGCTCAAACAAGTCTCTTCTGCTTGTTGCCTGTCCTTAGCAGTGGTTTCCTAGCAGCTATTTTACCATGAAGGCCTGCTGCTCAAAGTCTCCTCTTAACAGTTGTTGTAGAGATGTGTCTGCTGCTAGAACTCTGTGTGGCATTGACCTGGTCTCTAATCTGAGCTGCTGTTAACCTGCGATTTCTGAGGCTGGTGACTTGGATAAACTTATCCTCAGATGCAGAGGTGACTCTTGGTCTTCCTTTCCTGGGGCGGTCCTCATGTGAGCCAGTTTTTTTGTAGTGCTTGATGGTTTTTGCAACTGCACTTGGGGACACTTTCAAAGTTTTCCCAATTTTTGGACTAACTCACCTTCATTTCTTAAAGTAATGATGGCCACTCGTTTTTCTTTACTTAGCTGCTTTTTTCTTGCCATAATACAAATTCTAACAGTCTATTCAGTAGAACTATCAGCTGTGTATCCACCTGACTTCTGCACAACACAACTGATGGTCCCAACCCCATTTATAAGGCAAGAAATCCCACTTATTAAACCTGACAGGGCACACCTGTGAAGTGAAAACCATTTCTGGTGACTACCTCTTGAAGCTCATCAAGAGAATGCCAAGAGTGTGCAAAGCAGTCATCAAAGCAAAAGGTGGCTACTTTGAAGAACCTAGAATATGACATATTTTTAGTTGTTTCACACTTTTTTGTTAAGTATATAATTCCACGTGTTAATTCATAGTTTTGATGCCTTCAGTGTGAATGTACAAATTTTCAAAGTCATGAAAATACAGAAAAATCTTTAAATGAGAAGGTGTGTCCAAACTTTTGGCCTGTACTGTAGTCCTCCATACAGTATAATGGCCTTACATAGTCCTCCATACAGGATAATTACCCCACAAAGTCCTCCATACAGAATAATGTCCCCACATAGTCCTCCATACAGTATAATGGCCTTACATAGTCCTCCATACAGGATCATGGCCCCACATAGTCCTCCGTACAGTATAATGGCCTTACATAGTCCTCCATACAGGATAATGACCCCACATAGTCCTCCATACAGTATAATGGCCTTACATAGTCCTCCATACAGGATAATGACCCCACATTGTCCTCCATACAGTATAAATGGCCTTACATAGTCCTCCATACAGGATAATATCCCCACATACAGTACAGTCCAAAAGTTTGGACACACCTTCTCATTTAAAGATTTTTCTGTATTTTCATGACTTTGAAAATTGTACATTCACACTGAAGGCATCAAAACTATGAATTAGCACATGTGGAATTGTATTCTTAACAAAAAAGTGTGAAACAACTGAAAATATGTCTTATATTCTAGGTTCTTCAAAGTAGCCACCTTTTGCTTTGATGACTGCTTTGCACACTCTTGGCATTCTCTTGATGAGCTTCAAGAGGTAGTCACCGGAAATGGTCTTCCAACAATCTTGAAGGAGTTCCCAGAGATGCTTAGCACTTGTTGGCCCTTTTGCCTTCACTCTGCGGTCCAGCTCACCCCAAACCATCTCGATTGTGTTCAGGTCTGGTTACTGTGGAGGCCAGGTCATCTGCTGTAGCACCCCATCACTCTCCTTCTTGGTCAAATAGCCCTTACACAGCCTGGAGGTCTGTTTGGGGTCATTGTCCTGTTGAAAAATAAATGATGGTCCAACTAAACGCAAACCGGATAGAATAGCATGCCGCTGAAAGACGCTGTGGTAGCCATGCTGGTTCAGTATGCCTTCAATTTTGAATAAATCCCCAACACTGTCACCAGCAAAGCACCCCCACACCATCACACCTCCTCCCCCATGCTTCACGGTGGGAACCAGGTATGTAGAGTCCATCCATTCACCTTTTCTGTGTCGCACAAAGACACGGTGGTTGGAACCAAAGATATCAAATTTGGACTCATCAGACCAAAGCACAGATTTCTACTGGTCTAATGTCCATTCCTTGTGTTCTTTAGCCCAAACAAGTCTCTTCTGCTTGTTGCCTGTCCTTAGCAGTGGTTTCCTAGCAGCTATTTTACCATGAAGGCCTGCTGCACAAAGTCTCCTCTTAACAGTTGTTGTAGAGATGTGTCTGCTGCTAGAACTCTGTGTGGCACCGACCTGGTCTCTAATCTGAGCTGCTGTTAACCTGCGATTTCTGAGGCTGGTGACTTGGATAAACTTATCCTCAGATGCAGAGGTGACTCTTGGTCTTCCTTTCCTGGGGCGGTCCTCATGTGAGCCAGTTTCTTTGTAGTGCTTGATGGTTTTTGCAACTGCACTTGGGGACACTTTCAAAGTTTTCCCAATTTTTCGGACTGACTCACCTTCATTTCTTAAAGTAATGATGGCCACTCGTTTTTCTTTACTTATCCGCTTTTTTCTTGCCATAATACAAATTCTAACAGTCTATTCAGTAGGACTATCAGCTGTGTATCCACCTGACTTCTGCACAACACAACTGATGGTCCCAACCCCATTTATAAGGCAAGAAATCCCACTTATTAAACCTGACAGGGCACACCTGTGAAGTGAAAACCATTTCTGGTGACTACCTCTTGAAGCTCATCAAGAGAATGCCAAGAGTGTGCAAAGCAGTCATCAAAGCAAAAGGTGGCTACTTTGAAGAACCTAGAATATGACATATTTTTAGTTGTTTCACACTTTTTTGTTAAGTATATAATTCCACGTGTTAATTCATAGTTTTGATGCCTTCAGTGTGAATGTACAAATTTTCAAAGTCATGAAAATACAGAAAAATCTTTAAATGAGAAGGTGTGTCCAAACTTTTGGCCTGTACTGTAGTCCTCCATACAGTATAATGGCCTTACATAGTCCTCCATACAGGATAATTACCCCACAAAGTCCTCCATACAGAATAATGTCCCCACATAGTCCTCCATACAGTATAATGGCCTTACATAGTCCTCCATACAGGATCATGGCCCCACATAGTCCTCCGTACAGTATAATGGCCTTACATAGTCCTCCATACAGGATAATGACCCCACATAGTCCTCCATACAGTATAATGGCCTTACATAGTCCTCCATACAGGATAATGACCCCACATTGTCCTCCATACAGTATAAATGGCCTTACATAGTCCTCCATACAGGATAATATCCCCACATACAGTACAGTCCAAAAGTTTGGACACACCTTCTCATTTAAAGATTTTTCTGTATTTTCATGACTTTGAAAATTGTACATTCACACTGAAGGCATCAAAACTATGAATTAGCACATGTGGAATTGTATTCTTAACAAAAAAGTGTGAAACAACTGAAAATATGTCTTATATTCTAGGTTCTTCAAAGTAGCCACCTTTTGCTTTGATGACTGCTTTGCACACTCTTGGCATTCTCTTGATGAGCTTCAAGAGGTAGTCACCGGAAATGGTCTTCCAACAATCTTGAAGGAGTTCCCAGAGATGCTTAGCACTTGTTGGCCCTTTTGCCTTCACTCTGCGGTCCAGCTCACCCCAAACCATCTCGATTGTGTTCAGGTCTGGTTACTGTGGAGGCCAGGTCATCTGCTGTAGCACCCCATCACTCTCCTTCTTGGTCAAATAGCCCTTACACAGCCTGGAGGTCTGTTTGGGGTCATTGTCCTGTTGAAAAATAAATGATGGTCCAACTAAACGCAAACCGGATAGAATAGCATGCCGCTGAAAGACGCTGTGGTAGCCATGCTGGTTCAGTATGCCTTCAATTTTGAATAAATCCCCAACACTGTCACCAGCAAAGCACCCCCACACCATCACACCTCCTCCCCCATGCTTCACGGTGGGAACCAGGTATGTAGAGTCCATCCATTCACCTTTTCTGTGTCGCACAAAGACACGGTGGTTGGAACCAAAGATATCAAATTTGGACTCATCAGACCAAAGCACAGATTTCTACTGGTCTAATGTCCATTCCTTGTGTTCTTTAGCCCAAACAAGTCTCTTCTGCTTGTTGCCTGTCCTTAGCAGTGGTTTCCTAGCAGCTATTTTACCATGAAGGCCTGCTGCACAAAGTCTCCTCTTAACAGTTGTTGTAGAGATGTGTCTGCTGCTAGAACTCTGTGTGGCACCGACCTGGTCTCTAATCTGAGCTGCTGTTAACCTGCGATTTCTGAGGCTGGTGACTTGGATAAACTTATCCTCAGATGCAGAGGTGACTCTTGGTCTTCCTTTCCTGGGGCGGTCCTCATGTGAGCCAGTTTCTTTGTAGTGCTTGATGGTTTTTGCAACTGCACTTGGGGACACTTTCAAAGTTTTCCCAATTTTTCGGACTGACTCACCTTCATTTCTTAAAGTAATGATGGCCACTCGTTTTTCTTTACTTATCCGCTTTTTTCTTGCCATAATACAAATTCTAACAGTCTATTCAGTAGGACTATCAGCTGTGTATCCACCTGACTTCTGCACAACACAACTGATGGTCCCAACCCCATTTATAAGGGAAGAAATCCCACTTATTAAACCTGACAGGGCACACCTGTGAAGTGAAAACCATTTCTGGTGACTACCTCTTGAAGCTCATCAAGAGAATGCCAAGAGTGTGCAAAGCAGTCATCAAAGCAAAAGGTGGCTACTTTGAAGAACCTAGAATATGACATATTTTTAGTTGTTTCACACTTTTTTGTTAAGTATATAATTCCACGTGTTAATTCATAGTTTTGATGCCTTCAGTGTGAATGTACAAATTTTCAAAGTCATGAAAATGCGGAAAAATCTTTAAATGAGAAGGTGTGTCCAAACTTTTGGCCTGTACTGTAGTCCTCCATACAGTATAATGGCCTTACATAGTCCTCCATACAGGATAATTACCCCACAAAGTCCTCCATACAGAATAATGTCCCCACATAGTCCTCCATACAGTATAATGGCCTTACATAGTCCTCCATACAGGATAATGGCCCCACATAGTCCTCCATACAGTATAATGGCCTTACATAGTCCTCCATACAGGATAATGACTCCACATAGTCCTCCATACAGTATAATGGCCTTACATAGTCCTCAATACAGGATAATGACCCCACATAGTCCTCCATACAGTATAATGGCCTTACATAGTCCTCCATACGGAATAATGACCCCACATAGTCCTCCATACCTGCCATTATTATTATTATTATTTATTATTATAGCGCCATTTATTCCATGGCGCTTTACATGTGATAGGGATATACATAACAAAAGCATTTACATAATCTTAACAAAACGAGTCAGCGACTGGTACAGTAGGAGCGAGGACCCTGCCCGCGAGGGCTCATAGTCTACAAGGGATGGGTGAGGATACAGTAGGTGAGGGTAGAGCTGGTCGTGCAGTGGTGTTTACTGCAGGTTGTAGGCTTGTCGGAAGAGGTGGGTCTTCAGGTTCCTTTTGAAGGTTTCCACGGTCGGCGAGAGTCTGATATGTTGGGGTAGAGAGTTCCAGAGTAGGGGGGAAGCACGGGAGAAATCTTGTATACGATTGTGGGAGGAGGAGATAAGAGGGGAGTAGAGCAGGAGATCTTGTGAGGATCGGAGGTTGCGTGCAGGTAAGTACCGGGAGACTAGGTCACAGATGTATGGGGGAGACAGGTTGTGGATGGCTTTGTATGCCATGGTTAGAGTTTTGAACTGAATTCTCTGGGCAATAGGGAGCCAGTGAAGGGATTGACAGAGAGGAGAGGCCGGGGAATAGCGGGGGGACAGGTGGATTAGTCGAGCAGCAGAGTTTAGGATAGATTGGAGAGGTGCAAGAGTGTTGGAAGGGATGCCACGGAGCAGGAGGTTGCAGTAGTCGAGGCGGGATATGATGAGGGCATGCACTAGTGTTTTTGCAGAGTCTTTGCTGAGGAATGCACGAATCCGGGAGATGTTTTTGAGTTGGAGTCGGCAGGAGGTGGAAAGGGCTTGAATATGTGGCTTGAAGGAGAGATCAGAGTCCAGGGTTACCCCAAGGCAGCGAGCTTGTGGGACTGGGGAGAGTGAACAGCCATTGACGTTGATGGATAGGTCGGATGGGGGATGTGAATGAGAGGGTGGAAAGATGATGAACTCTGTTTTATCCATGTTGAGTTTTAGAAACCTGTCGGAGAAGAAGGATGAGATGGCGGACAGACATTGTGGGATTCTGGTTAGTAGGGAGGAGATATCGGGTCCAGAGAGGTAGATCTGTGTGTCGTCAACATAGAGGTGATACTGAAAGCCGTGAGACTCTATGAGCTGTCCCAGGCCGAAGGTGTAGATGGAGAAGAGCCATCCCTTCCTTTCAGCTTTTCTAGGTGATGCTAACAGCCGGATGTTAGCAGTTGCAGAGCTAAATAGCACAGCTCCATCAACTGTGTAGTGACTGTGAATGAGAGTGGATCTGCAGAACCTGGCCGTGGCCACAACACATTTGTGCTCCTCAGGATGGGTCATCAATATAAAAGTAGTGGAGCAACCCTTTAACGAATTCTCAACTTCCTCATATGGTTCGTTTTTGACAGAATTCAAATTTAGGAGGCAGAAAAAAAAAATGTATAAATGTGTGTATATGTGGAGAGCCCAGACTGACTTTTTACACAGGGGCCTTTGGCTGTTCGTGTCCATCTCTGATCCATAGTCACATTGGAAGACTTATTAAAGAATCAGACATTGACTTAATTCCTCCATTTACATCAGACTAATGTAGGCAGAACCCATCGATATCAATGGGTTCGGCCAACAGTCTAATGTGCATGGGTCTGATGGACGGGTGTGACCCGAGCTCCTTTGCATAGGAGTGTCGCCAGAGATGGCTGTCGTCTGACATCCGATGGCTGTTGGCCGACAGCCATCTAATGTGTATGGCCAGCCTTACAGGGTAGCTGACTCCAATACAGTAAATAGTACTGGCAAATTTTTCTTCTTCTGTGGGAATAAAGGAAGTAGAAAAGGAGCAGAGAGGAGACAATATTCAATTAAGACTGTTTGCAAATTTGCTTAATCTTTTTTTTTATTATTATTTGAGAATTGAGATGCATTGAAGAAATAAAACTACACTGGCTGCAATAGTACATCATACTTACACCAGATAACCCTCGTTAATCCTGTTTAGTTTGTACATTACTGTAATATTGTGTTTATTTAGATATTTATTTTACTCACTTATATAGCACCATTAATTCCACGGCTCTTTACAGACATTATCATCACTGTCCCCATTGGGGCTCACAATCTACATTCCCTATCAGTATGTCTTTGGAGTGTGGGAGGAAACCGGAGAACCCGGGGAGAGCCCACAAGAACACGGAGAGAACATTCAAACTCCTTGCAGATGTTGTCCTTGGTAGGATTTGAACCCAGGACCAATTGTTCTCTGGTTATCTTTACAAAGATCTGCTGAACATAAGGCTGTGTGCCCACGATGCGTTTTTTAAGCATTTCCGCAGTGGCAAAAACTCTGCAGAGACGCTTAAAAAACACATGGTAGTAGGCCTGCCATGTCCCCCAATGATAATCAGCATGTGCTGTGCACATGCTGCGGAAATTTCCGCTGCAGATTATCATTGCGGAAAAAAAAGCAGCAATACCAATCATTTTGCGGAAGCGCTGCGTTTTCGCCGCCATTGACTTGCATTGGAACGCATGGATTACGCATCACTGGATCTGTACAAGCGGAATCCAAGCGTTTCAATGTGCAGGTGGTACCCGGGTCTGGAGGAGAGGAGACTCTCCTCCGGACCCGGGTACCATAGAACCTGTAAAAAAAAAAATAAAGTAAAAAAAATATATTATATTTACCTTCTGATGGCCCGCAGTGCGCTTGTCTTCACTTGCCGGCAGATGACGGTGGACTGAAGGACCTGCACTGACATCATTTAGTCATGTGACGGGTCACGCGACGCTGACGTCGGCAGGTCCAGCTCGCATCGGATAAAGACACCGGGGGCCATCAGAAGGTAAGTATATATTTATTTTTTATTTTTTACCATTCTTTAAGGTCACACTATATAAATCCATGCTGTTTGCTTGGATTTATATAGTGTGACCAAGTTGTCAAGCACTTTCCAAGTGATGCTAAAATCTCTTGGAAAGCGCTTGTCAACCCGCATGCGGAAATGCATGTGAAGACCGCTTCACATCCGCATGTCCCTGGCAGGAAAAGCGCATGTACAATCCACATGTACAATCCACATGTACAATCCGCATGCGTTTTTTCTGCCAGGGAGATGCAGAAAATACTCAGGAAAAAATCCAGAGCATTTCTGCATCGTGGGCACATAGCCTAACTATTACTTTCTTGAAGGATGGTGGAATTTCCAAAATCAAGGTCCTGGTTTAATGTTGGCATAGCTGACCTTTGTGTCTTTGTGTGTAAGTAAACAAGTACAATTGAAAGGTTCACTGTTGGTTATTGCTGTGTGATGCTACTGTTTGTGCTATCAGTGGTGAAGACCTTATCTGGAACAGCCTGGAGGGAGGTCTTCTTCTGGCCATCTCTGTCTGGAATCATGATTTAAAGAATTGTTTTTTTGCCAGGTCTGTGTGGTCTTCTACATCAAAAGACAGGACCTGAATGTTGGAGCATTATTTGTGTGTTATCTACTTGCTTAGTTGTTATTTAGTTACTGATATCTTGAGTGTTGAAGCAATAATAAACTTGCAACAGATCTGATAGGTCTTAGATTAGTGTTAGAAATTAACTAGGGCTCTTCTGCCATTTTTGGGGGGGTTACCTAGAGCAGTGTTTTCCAAACTCCAGTCCTCACAGCCCCCAACAGGTCATGTTCTCAGGATTTCCTTAGGTGGTGGAAGTATCATCAAATCATCAGGAATTCTCTCACCTGTGCAATACTATGGAAATCCTGAAAACATGATCTTTGCGGTGCCCGTGAGGAATGGAAACGTACCTATTTAATCTCCTGACATTTATTTTACTTGCTTATACAGCACCATTAATTTCCACATCGCTGTATGGATATCATCATCCCTGTCATAATCTAATTTCCCTCCCTATTGATAATATTCCCTTCCCAGCCGTCTCTCCCATACACAGGAGTGCTTGTTCGGCCAAGAGCTCTGTGTTCTCTATGAGAAAGCCGCCGACAGACATTTCTGGCCACGACTTTTCTCCAGGAGAACAAAGTGATCGGCAGTCAGAAATTGGACATGCCTGGTCGACATCTCCCCTGACTATCAGTCTTTGGATTGTGGGAGGAAACTCCACTCACAACATTGGTAGAACACACAAACACTTTACTGTTGTTGTTTTTGGTGGGATTTGAATCCAGGACTCCAGTACTCCAAAGCACTGAGCCACCATGCTGTCCCTTTGTCTGGCTATACACATTAGATGGCTGTTGGCCAAACAATTGCTCAGCCAATAGTGCGGCCAACAGCCAACTCGGTCGGTCCTGCCATACACAGGAGGGCTTGTCTGGCAGAGAACTCCCAAGTTCTCATCGAGAAAGCCGTCGACAGACATGTCTGGCAATAGCTTTTCTCTGGGAGAACAAAGTCTGAAATTGGACATGCCTGGTCAACATCTTCCCTGATGATCAGTTGTCTGGGGCCCCCATTCACATGTAAGTGTCAGCCTAACTCATTGAAATAGATGGGTTTGGTCGACATTAGTCTAATATGTATGGGGTGGGTCTTTAAGCTCTTGTTTCCAAAAGTCCGATGAAGATGAGTGACATCTCTTCGATCACTCAGGTGACCACTGCAGCCAACACTGGCTAGAGGAAGATGATAAATTCTCCCAAAGGCTGAAAAAAAATTGTGATCTTCCGAGACAACCCTTAATAATTACCCGTTAGTCTTGAGGTTTTTTTTTTAAAGATGCATGTTTTTTGAATATCTAATTTATGTTATAGTTTCCAGAAAATGTATACGCTCCACAACAAAATAGTTGTTGCGTTGCTTGATGAATATGTTAATTTTTATACACAGGGAATAATTGAAGAATTTTGGGCAAACAAAAGAAAACAAGGATCAAGCATGTTGCATGGAGCTGGTATCTGGCTGCATACTCCGCATTTCCATATCGCTATATACGTGAAAGCTGGATTTCCTTTAATTATCATTGCAGGCATATAGGATTTAGGAGAACTGGGGAAAAAAAAACAACTAATTTCTGACTTCTGTTGTGTTGTCTCAATTGAACTAGCCTCTCCTTGCGTTGTGAAGACCCCTGATCTGTAGCTTCCTCCTAATCCAGCACCGTTTAGGACAATGATAATGGCCTTGTCCATTTCATTTATTACAGGTTCCTCAGTTTTCATAGGAGCTACAGCTGTTATTTCAAAAGTAAATTTCCACAGAATTAAAAAAAAACTATTTAAGGATTAAAAATTATTTTCTTAACTAGATGCCATGCTTTCAATGATGTCCTGATTCCTTAATGTTCAGTCCCAGGTCCTCTTCTCGTTCCTAGCAAAGAGGAAGCCAGGAGGTAGAGGAACGATGAACTTCTAAAGATGAAGAGTGACACAACACCTTTAAGTTGCCATTCATAAAGGTTTTACTTTTGACATTTCCACGAATGTACCAGAAGCAAACCAGGATAACCATCCATGACATTATGTTTATTTATATATTTTCATGAGTTAAAGGAATATTCCCATCTAAGTGATGGATGTGCCATTACACAATAGTTGCTGAAGGTCTGACCTCAACGATCTTCTGAATAAAGGGGCCATGGCAAGCATAAACATTTCATCCCTTTCAGTTTTTTTCTCTGAACTGAGCTACCAAGTTCAGCGCAGCTTCATGCAAGAGAATGAGGCCGACTTCAGTTTCCTGGACATCTCCAATATAAATGGAAAATGAATGGGTGTGAGGTATGGATCTAGCACTGTTGCCCCTTCAATGGAGCTCCTAAAAGTCAGAACTCTAGTGATCATTAATTGATGGCATATCCCAGCAATAATCTATAACTTAAAAAGATAGGTTAAAAAAAAAACTTTCAAAATCACTATATATATATTAATATAATGCAAGTGGAGTGTATCGTAATCTGCCACACTTTGGGTTTCGCTACCATGGCTTCATCAGAGGCATACTAGATTTGTGTCTCTAAATTACACATTTACCATTCAATGAAAACTGATTTTCAGAACAATTAAAACTTCTTAAAAATACATAAACATTGGATGTTTTACTAACATGTTTTTATCAGTGTAACAAAGTAGTAGCTTTAGTTTTCCATTGCAATGAAGATGTTTTGTCGTGACAAGTTGGATCACACAATTTTCTGAAAATGGAATAATGCAATTTAAAAAGGGCCCCCCCCCCCCCAAAAAAGCAGCCATGCTGGTAATCTTCAGCTAAATAGCATTTTAAAAATGTGCTACAGGTGTATATTTGGAATTGCCGCTGCAGGAAGAGTATTCTCCCTGCTGCAACTCACTTTCATTGATCGGGGTGGTGTCGGTCCTGTGATCAGTCAGAGCTCACTGCACAGTGATCGTGCTGCAATCAATCTTGCTCTGCAGCATGTTTGCTAAGCAGGATGTCACTCAAGGAGCAAGGAGAAGTATTACAGCATGATCATTGACTGATCACTGCCCCGATGACTGGAAGCGAGTGGTTGTAGGGATAAGGACTTCATATTCTTAGTAAAGCCGCATTGCCTATTGGACAGCCACTTACTGTAAAGGCTATTACCTGCAAATTCCACTATGGCTGTAGGTAAATACTTTTATTGCTGAAGTTTCCCTTTAAAAACTTAAATTTCCCTGTATTAAAGCCTCCATACACATTAGATTGACATCAGCTGAACCCGACGATATCGGCATTCTTGGCCAACAATCTAATATGTATGGTGGTTCCCGACTCATGCCTGACTGATGGCGCAGGCGATAAGGATCCAATATGTCCAATTCCGAGCTGTTAATCCTTTTTTTCCCTCCCTCTTTGAGATAAGCTGCCATCTGATAAGTCTGACATTGGCTCTCATAAAAAAACACAGGGGTGTCGAGCAAAGCAAATTGAGAAGTCGGAAGAGCTAGCCGGTGGCCAAACGATGGTTTGGCCAACAGCTATCTATTTTGCATGTAGGGGGTGCTTTAGTGCCCATATTGATTTGCTGTTACATCTTTCACTATCAGCAGGTTTCCCATCCCCTGGACTGCTTTATTAAAACTGTACTGGGAAATCTGGGTCATGGGTTGTTGCAGATAAGAGAAGGGTGATGGCCTCAATAATGTTCTTCCAGCAGACCACAAACACAAACATTTTCTAAATGTTTGTTTTAAAGTCAGTCTCCAAAGAAACAACCTTCTTTGAAGACAGTAACATATTCTTCGTCTTATCTGTCTGCAGATAAGATGCCTTCTCAATTGCTCATTCACATCTTATCTTATATGCGGTGTTTGATCAATAATGGCAGAATAATTTGTTGGAGCAGATTAAGGGTGAAGAGCTGTAATTAGGAGATAACTTTCAACTCAAACTGACTCCAAGGAGTTATTTTGTTTTTCCCTTTTAGGGCAAGTGCTTGTTTCAATCTATGCAAACATAGGAAGGAGCATCCTAGCTATTGTCAGAGTCGGGAATAGCCAAGGGCAAAAACTAGATTCCATGATGTCCCACTGGGTGAAAACTTCAGATTATTGTAAAGGCCCCCATGCATTTAGGTTGTATTCACAAGCCCAGTAACAATTTCCGTTTTGAATAGGTTTTGGGATGACAAAAACAAAAAGACAATTCAATAATTATAACCATTAATTTTATTTCTATGGTGCCAACATATTCCACAGGACTTTTCAATTCAAAGAGGACACGAAGAAACAAGATAAGGCATTATAGAGTAACAAACAATACCAAGAGGAGTGAGGATCCTGTTTGCAAGCTTACGATCTATGAGAAAATAGGTGAGACACAAAAGAACTTGTTATGTATGGCCTAGCCATTAATATAATAAATAAGGGCATTTAAATATTGCTGCATTGACAGAGAAAGAAAGAAGGTTGTGGTCAGAGCAGGAGAGGAGAGTTAGTAAAATCAAGCACTGAGCAAAGTCAGAAGAAGACCAGGTCCAGTATATTCCTATCTTCATGCATAGGAGAGTTAATAAGCTGTGAAAGGTCTAGAGAAGACGTTAGAGACAGAAGATGAGAGGCTGGTGAGGAAAATAGATGATCAATAGGGATGTTAAATTCCCCTATGATGAGAGTGGTAATACCTCAATCTTTTCTGTTTTCAGGTCTGGTGGTATAAGAAAAATGTAGCATACAATAGAGCAGCAGCTGAGGCGGGGTCTGCTGGACCTAGATTTGAGGAAGAGCCAGAAGGTTAAGAGAATTTGACAGGAAGAAGTTGTGGACACAAGGGAATTTGTTTCATACTGACCGTGAGTTCCAGAGGGCACAGTTAAAGAATATAGGAGAAGGCCGTGCAATGAATGTTAATGAGATTAGCAGTATTTCTGTAGGCAACAGAAAAGGAGTTAAATTTACTAGTACAAGGTGAGCCAGTTTTAGAATAGATCCCCTGTGACTAACAGAATGAAAATAGAGAGAGTTAGTATATGGTTCAGTCATTTGTGAGAATTGTATGGTGGGAGAGAATGGATTTAAGTGTTTTAAGAATATGAGTAGAGTATGTGATCTGTACATGGGAGAGGGGATGAGAGTGGGACAGATGTGGATAATGTGCACAGAATGTGTGAAAAAAAGCTACTAGAACACAGATGGAGTAAATAAATATGGGAAATTAGTTTTGCAGAACTAGCAACAAAACAAGTGAACTAGCGACAAGTTTGAGTATCTTGTATAGCTTACTTGTTTCCTGCCTTGTCTAAGTGTGCTGCTTTTGACAATTGTTTTATTTTACTAAACCACTCAGGTTAAAGTCCATCAGAGGTTGCTCCTGAAGGGGAAAAAAAGTCCTCAATAGGACCCAACAAAATCATCATGCTTGTTTACTTTATTATGCGTTATATCATATGGCTCCACATTACACCAATATTCAAGCATATTACTACAACAGTCACAGACCTAATGCTTTATTGAAAGACCATGACTAGGGATGAGCGAACCCGAACATGGACTTTTCACAGGATGTCCGATTTACTATTCAGATTCCGAATAAAGCTTGTTGAAAGGCTGTGGCGCAGCCAATCAACAAGCATTGAGGCTGTGGGCACTTCCAGAGCCATCACAGCCATGCCAAATGTTGGCATGGCTGTGACTGGCCGGCACACCACGTGAGCCGTACTGTATAAATGCCAGATCACAGGTGCTGCCGCCATTCTCTTCTGCTTAGTGTAGGGATAGGACACAGCTGCAGAGAGGGACAGTGTTAGGTAGCGCACTCTGACACAAATCCACTGTTTGTACTCTGCATTTAACTCAGTGGAAGTACTGTGCCAAAAACCACTGTGTGTAATCTGCAACCAATATCTGTGAGATTACTGTGCCAAAAGCAGCTCTCAGAGTACACACAGCGGCTTAAAGGCACAGTACTCCCACATGCAGAGTTGTAGAGTATACACAGTGGCTTTTGGCACAGTACTCCCACAGGGAAGGTTGCAGAGAACACAGAGCGGCTTTTGGCACAGTACTCCCACAGATATTGGTTGCAGATTACACACAGTGGTTTTTGGCACAGTACTCGCACTGAGTCAAATGCGGATTTGTGGCAGAGTGCACTACCTAACCCTGTCCCTCACTCCAGCTGTGTCCTATCCCTACACTAAGCAGGGGGCCTGAGGGAGTTCTGTACCTTTAAGCTGCTGTGTGTACTCTGCAGCCCCCGCCTGTGGGAGTTCTGTGCCTTTAAGCCACTGTGTGTATTCTGCACACTCCCACTTGTAGGAGCACTGTGCCTTTAAGCCACTGTGTGTACTCAGCAACCTTGCCTGTGGGAGTAATGTGCCATCAAGCCGCTGTGTGTACTCTGCAAATCAGCCTGTGGGAGTACTGTGCCTTTAAGCTGCTGTGAGTATTCTGCAACCCATATCTGTGGGAGTACTGTGCCAAAAGCCACTGTGTACTCTGCAACCCCGCCTGTCAGAGTACTGTACTAAAAGCTGCTGAGTGTACTCTACAGCTGTGTCTGTACAGAGAGTGTACATAAAAAATAATTCTATTCTATAACCGTCTCATTGCCAGTTGTAGGGCAAACAAATAATTTTTTTCTGGATCGCTGTGTGTTTTCTAGTAGTGTGGCAAATAAATAAATCTACTCTTCCACCATCTCTTTGCGAGTAGTGTGCAGAAAAACTACTTCCAAAAATGACAAGAGCATCAAACAGGGACATGGCCATGGTGGTGCTGGTGTAGCTGCTGATGGTGGTGTTGCTGTAGCTGATGCAGAGAGAGCAGGTGGTCATTCTGTGCCTACTATGTGCCCAAATACAACACCTTCCTCTGGTGCGCACAGATGACAGGAAGTTATGCGTCTTTTCATAGGGCTGAATACTGCTGCACTAATGGTGTGGCCACAAGACGTTGAAAAGGTGTTAGATTGGATGGCTGAGATTCCTTCTCATTATCTTCCACCCGGTCCACTGCAGAAAGTGCAGAGTTGGCAACTGAGAACCATGGTCGTCCGGCTTCCACCTCACCCCCTTGCAAATCAGTCAAGCAGACTGAGCCCCAAGTCATGCAGCAGTTTCTTCTACTATTTGATGACTGTGCTGCCTGGGGTTCCGTGGTCCATCGACCTGTTTCAGCCCCAGTAGTGTAAGAGACTAAGTGCACTTATGCGAAACCACTTGTTATGTTGGAGGATGAGTACATGGGAGGGCTAGTGCAAATGGTCAGCGGACCAGCTCAGCACATGTCAGAGGATGACAAAACACCGTTGAGGACTGCTGTATCTTTCTGCAGTGTGCAGACCATCAAGGAGGGCAGGGCTGAGGAGTGGGTGGAAGATGATGGGAAGGACGATGAGGTCCTAGACTCCACATGGAGCAGAGGCCATCCTAGTGACATGTGCAGTTTGGAGGAAGAGGAAGTGACCACGCTGCCCCAGTAGCACAGCAAAAGAGGGAGCCGGGTGTAAAAACACAGCGGGCAGCCCCTAGCCACTACATTGGCTGCTAATGCCCACAATGCCGCTGAAATCAGCACACCAAAGCCAGCTCTAAAGAGCTCTCTGGCGTGGAATTTCTTCAGGGAATATCATGACGACAAGCGACTGGTGGTTTGCATGCTGTGCCGCCAGAGCCTGAAGCGAGGCATAAATCTTCTGAATCTGAGCACTACCTGCATGACAAGAAATCTGAACTCCAAGCACGGGGTGCAATGGCGTACACAACTAAAAAAGCATGACAGATCTGAGCTTCCTCCTGCTCCCTCTTTTTCTGCGGTCTCTGCCTCTTCTTTATCATGCTCGCTCACGATCAAAAGGGCGACCTGCCTCCCGGCAAAGAAAGGGTGTGACAGCACCACCACCACCAGTGTCAAGAAGCATCTTAACCCCGTCCCATGGAAATATTCAGCTTTCTATCCCCCAAACCCTCAAGAGAAAGAGGAGATACCCCTCTAGCCACCCATGAACCATGATCCTGAATGACAGCATTTCCAAATTACTGGCCTTTGAAATGCTGCATACTCCAGCTGGTGGAGACAGATAGCTTAAAAAAAAAACTGATGCAGGTGGCTGTCCCGCAGTATGAGATTCTTTTCTGGGGGCATGACGCCTCTTTCTCATGATTGGTCAATGTAAAAAAAACACACACCTCATTTTGAAGGGGGTAATGATTATATATATATCAACTAAAATAACGTGATTGCATAAATGTGAACACCCTATTCTAATTAGAGATGTGGTTGTGTTCAGAATTAGCCAATCACATTTATACGCATGTTAAATAGTGGCCAGTACACAGCTGTCATCATTTACAGTGACTCTGATTAACCCCATGTAAACTTTAGCTGTTCTAGTAGAAGTTTCCTTCATCCTACAACACAGCAAAGGGATCTCGTTGCTAAAAGTTGACAGGAGAAAGCTACAATATACAGTACAGACCAAAAGTTTGGACACACCTTCTCATTTAAAGATTTTTCTGTACTTTCTTGACTATGAAAATTGTACATTCACACTGAAGGCATCAAAACTATGAATTAACACATGTGGAATTATATACTTAACAAAAGAGTGTGAAACAACTGAAAATATGTCTTATATTCTAGGTTCTTCAAAGTAGCCACCTTTTGCTTTGATGACTGCTTTGCACACTCTTGGCATTCTCTTGATGAGCTTCAAGAGGTAGTCACCGGAAATGGTCTTCCAACAATCTTGAAGGAGTTCCCAGAGATGCTTAGCACTTGTTGGCCCTTTTGCCTTCACGCTGCGGTCCAGCTCACCCCAAACCATCTCGATTGGGTTCATGTCTGGTGACTGTGGAGGCCAGGTCATCTGGCGTAGCACCCCATCACTCTCCTGCTTGGTCAAATAGCCCTTACACAGCCTGGAGGTGTGTTTGGGGTCATTGTCCTGTTGAAAAATAAATGATGGTCCAACTAAACGCAAACCGGATGGCATAGCATGCCGCTGCAAGATGCTGTGATAGCCATGCTGGTTCAGTATGCCTTCAATTTTGAATAAATCCCCAACAGTGTCACCAGCAAAGCACCCCGACACCATCACACCTCCTCCTCCATGCTTCACGGTGGGAACCAGGCATGTAGAGTCCATCCGTTCACCTTTTCTGCGTCGCACAAAGACATGGTGGTTAGAACCAAAGATCTCAAATTTGAACTCATCAGACCAAAGCACAGATTTCCACTGGTCTAATGTCCATTCCTTGTGTCCTTTAGCTCAAACAAGTTTCTTCTGCTTGTTGCAGTGGTTTCCTAGCAGCTATTTAACCATGAAGGCCTGCTGTACAAAGTCTCCTCTTAACAGTTGTTGTAAAGATGTGTCTGCTGCTATAACTCTGTGTGGCATTGACCTGGTCTCTAATCTGAGCTGCTGTTAACCTGCGATTTCTGAGGCTGGTGACTCAGATAAACTTATCTCAGAAGCAGAGGTGACTCTTGGTCTTCCTTTCCTCATGTGAGCCAGTTTCTTTGTAGCGCTTGATGGTTTTTGCAACTGCACTTGGGAACACTTTCAAAGTTTTCCCAATTTTTCGGACTGACTGACCTTCATTTCTTGAAGTAATGATGGCCACTCGTTTTTCTATACTTAGCTGCTTTTTTCTTCTCATAATACAAATTCTAACAGTCTATTCAGTAGGACTATCAGCTGTGTATCCACCCGACTTCTGCACAACACAACTGATGGTCCCAACCCCATTTATAAGGCAAGAAATCCCACTTATTAAACCTGACAGGGCACACCTGTGAAGTGAAAACCTTTTCCGGTGACTACCTCTTGAAGCTCATCAAGAGAATGCCAAGAGTGTGCAAAGCAGTCATCAAAGCAAAAGGTGGCTACTTTGAAGAACCTAAAAAATAAGACATATTTTCAGTTGTTTCACACTTTTTTGTTAAGTATATAATTCCACGTGTGCTAATTCATAGTTTTGATGCCTTCAGTGTGAATGTACAATTTTCATAGTTATGAAAATACAGAATAATCTTTAAATGAGAAGGTGTGTCAAAACTTTTGCTCTGTACTGTATATATATATATATATATATATATATATATATATATATATATATATATAGTGACAGTGTCACTGGTTTTATATGTGAGGGTAGGTATGCGTCACTCAGGATGCTCTCCTGTGTGAACTAAGACCTACTTTATTTTTTCTGCCAGCGTGTTATATGCTGGTAGGTTTACTCTATTAAAGGGTGTGTGTTTTTATGGGAATGGCAAAGAGGGTGGGACGCCATTCCCCCCTCCTCCCCTCAGGGTGTGGCTGAGCAATGTGTAAAAGCTCAGTCCTTTTTTTTTTCTCTGGAGTGTGGTCTGGAGAGGGAAGTGTCCAGACAGTGTTGTGGAAGCTGCAGAGCTTATTACCTGGACTTTACCTGTGCAGTTTATGATACCGAGAGCGGGCGGAACCCACTCACCTATGGACTGAGCTATACTTTGTTTTGTTTTCCCGTTTAACCCAGGGGGTCAAGTTTATTTTTTCTTGTGGAACCCTGCATGAGTTTATGCCAGATAATAAACCAGCAGAAAGGTAACCTGAGAATGTGTGTCCTGAGTCTACCTCCGGGTGAGCTGTGTGAGTCGTCTTGCCACAGTTGGTGTGAGAGTGCGTGCAGGATTCCAGGAACACGTGTACCTGCCACAAAGACCGGTGGATGTCCTGGGTGAAGGCTACCAGCCAGCCTGAGAAGTCCGGTAGCATGGAGGAGCTCATTAAGCACCTGGTCCAGAGCCAGCAGAACATGCAGCACCAACACCTACAGAGCCAGCAGAGTTTGGAGCAGGCCCAGCAGAGCATGCTGCAGCAGCACCAGGAGACGACCAAACTGTTGCTTCAGCAAATCCAGTTGCAGAAAAAGTCGCAGCAGCACCAGCAGGAGGCGCAACAGCAGATGCAGCTTCTGGCGGCCGCCATCCAGAGCAGGGCGGCTGACCCACCCCCAGGGCCGACTGATGATTCTCATGTCAAGAACGCGGTAAGGCGGGCCATGCAAAAGATGACCCCTGGGGATGATGTAGAAGCATTTCTGACTGTTTTTGAGAGGGTGGCTGATCGGGAGAGACTTCCACCAGCACAGTGGACAGAGGTTCTGACACCATATTTATTGGGTGAACCCCAAAAGCCGTATTTTGACTTGACGCTGCAAGATGCTAAGGAGTTTCCCAAACTAAAGACAGAGATCTTGGCACATCTGGGAGTAAATATGGCGGTGAGAGCCCAACGAGTTCATTGCTGGGCGTATGCTAGTGACAAAAGTTGTTTCACATTTTTTTGTTAAGTATATAATTCCACATGTGTTAATTCATAGTTTTGATGCCTTCAGTGTGAATGTACAATTTTCATAGTCATGAAAATACAGAAAAATCTTTAAATGAGAAGGTGTGTCCAAACTTTTGGTCTGTACTGTATGTCCAGAGAGAACTTTGGGACTGCTCAAGTTCGAGACCTCACCTTAAAAGGGGCGTTCGACCAGGTTACTGTATGTAATGGGGTTGCCCAAGAGCCAGGGGCCGACACCAGATTCCCCCACTTTGCTGTGCAGGGGGAGTTGCTATATCAGGTGGCCAAACTGAGGGGCGGCGAGATAGTGGAACAGCTGTTAGTGTCGGGGCCATACAGATGGAGGGTGCTAGATATGGCCCATTCACATGTTCTTGGGGGACACCTAGGAGTCGAGAAAACTCAGGAGAGGCTACTGAGAAGGTTTTATTGGCCAGGGTGTTATCGAGAAGTTCAAAACTATTTTAGGCCCTGCCCCACCTGCCAAATAACCGCTCCCTCCTCCAACTTCCGTAGCCCCTTAGTCCCACTTCCTGTGATAGAGGTTCCCTTTGATATGATTGCCATGGACCTCGTGGGCCCCTTAGTTAAATCAGCTCGGGGCCACCAATATATCCTGGTCATCATGGACTATGCGACCCGGTACCCTGAAGCGGTTCCCCTAAGGAACTCGTCCAGTAAAGGTATAGCCCTAGAGCTGGTCCATATTTTTGCTCGGACAGGTCTACCAAAAGAGATTCTGACAGACGAAGGAACGCCCTTCATGAGCAAGGTGATGAAGGAGCTTTGCAGAGTCCTTCAGATAACTCAGCTTCGGACCTCGGTTTATCATCCACAGATGGACGGATTAGTGGAACTCTTCAACAAGACCTTAAAGGCGATGCTCAAGAAGGTCGTTGAAAAGGATGGGCGAGACTGGGACTACCTGCTCCCATTTCTGCTTTTCTCGGTCAGAGAAGTTCCTCAAGCCTCCACTGGCTTCTCTCCATTTGAGCTCCTATATGGGCGGCATCCAAGAGGTCTCCTAGACATCGCCAAGGAAACTTGGGAGGCTGAAGTCACGCCACACCGGAGTATCATCGAACATGTCACCCAGTTACAGGAGAGAATGTCAAAGGCGATGCCCATCATGAAGGAACATCTCCTCCAGGTGCAGGAAGCCTAGGCGAGGGTCTATAACCGGTTGGTGAGACCAAGACAGTTCCAGCCCGGGTACCGTGTTTTGGTGCTGATCCCTACCGTCGAGAGCAAGTTCCTCGCCAAATGGCAAGGTCCATACGAGGTGGTGGAGAAAGTCAGCGAGGTTAATTATAAAGTCCACCAGCCTGGCCGAAGAAAGCCGCATCAAATATATCATGTAAATTTGCTCAAGCCGTGGCGGGACCATGAACCTGTGGAAACTCCTTGCCTGGGAGCCGCACCAGAAGGCAAGGTGGAGGAGGTCACTATTGTAGAGACTCTATCACCAGAAGCAACAGTGTCGAGAATTACTACAGCGGAATTGGGAGCTGTTCTCAAAGTTGCCGGGGCATACTCAAGTGGTAGAGCATGACGTGCTGACAGAGCCGCACGTACGAGTAAATCTGAAGCCGTATCGGATTCCGGAAGCACGCCGGGAGGTGATCTCGGCTGAGGTGAAGAGGATGTTAGACCTTGGGGTAATAGAGGAGTCAAAGAGTGGGTGGTCGAGCCCAATCGTCCTCGTGCCGAAACCCAATGGAGAGTGGAGGATTTGTAATGACTACCGCCGGCTGAATGAGGTATCCAAGTGTGACGCGTACCCGATGCCCCGCGTCAACGAACTCATCGAGAGGCTTGGACTGGTGAGGTACATCACCACTCTTGACCTGATGAAGGGCTACTGGCAGATCCCCATGTCCCAGATGGCTAAGGAGAAGACAGCTTTCTCAACACCTGATGGGTGTTTTCAATACACGCGGATGCCGTTCGGACTGCAGGGGGCCCCAGCCACTTTCCAGAGGGCTATGGATCGGATCCTAGCCCCACATAAGAAGTATGCCGCAGCCTACCTCGACGACATTGTGGTCTTTAGCCCAGACTGGGCTAGTCACCTACCTAAACTATAGGCCGTTCTGGAGGCGCTAAGGAAGGCAGGATTTACCATAAATCTGAGAAAGTGTGCTATCGGAAAAGAGGAGGACAAGTACCTGGCCTATGTTGTTGGGAGAGGCGAAATAAAGCCGCAAATCAAGAAAGTGGAAGCAATTCAAACCTGGCCGCAACCGCTCTCAAAGAAGCAGGTGAAAGCATTCCTGGGAATGGTGGGATACTACCAGTGGTTTATCCCAAATTTTGCCATGATTGCTGCGCCACTAATGGATCTTCTAAAAGGCACCAAATCAACCATGGTGAAATGGATGGAAGAAACGGAGACTGCGTTTCAACAGTTGAAGCTAACACTGTGCAAGCAGCCGGTCCTGGTCGCGCCAGACTTCAAGAAAGAATTTGTGGTCCAGACGAACGCTTCAGAGGTTGGTCTAGGGGCTGTACTCTCCCAAGAGATAAATGGGGAAGAACATCCCATTCTCTATCTAAGCCGAAAGCTGTCCTCCTGCGAGAAGAACTACGCCATAGTAGAGAAAGAGTGTTTAGCCATAAAATGGGCCGTAGATACACTGAAATATTACCTACTAGGCCAGAAGTTTAAATTAGTATCAGACCATGCCCCATTGAGATGGTCGAGGGAGAAGAGGGGTAAAAATGCCAGGGTAACTAGATGGTTCCTAGGGCTTCAAGATTTTAACTTTCACGTGGAGCATAGGCCCGGGAAGTTACATGGGAATGCAGATGCCCTCTCTAGGATTCCCTGCCTGGTGTCAGAAGGTGCCCAAACCCCCGGCTTTGGGCAGAGGGGGGGAATATGTACAGTGTCACTGGTTTTATATGTGAGGGGAGGTATGTGTCACTCAGGATGCTCTCCTGTGTGAACTAAGACCTACTTTATTTTTCTGCCAGCGTCTTATATGCTGGTAGGTTTACTCTGTTAAAGGGTGTGCGGTTTTATGGGAATGGCAAAGAGGGTGGGACGCCATATCCCCTACCTCCCTTCAGGGTGTGGCTGAGCAATGTGTAAAAGCTCAGTCCTTTTTATTTTCTCTGGAGTGTGGTCTGGAGAGGGAAGTGTCCAGACAGTGTTGTGGAAGCTGCAGAGCTTGTTACCTGGACTTTACCTGTGCAGTTTATGCTACCGAGAGCGGGCGGAACCCGCTCATCTATGGACTGAGCTATACTTTGTTTTGTTTTCCCGTTTAACCCAGGGGGGTCTTGTTTATTTTTTCCTGTGGAACCCTGCATGAGTTTATGCCAGATAATAAACCAGCAGAAAGGTAACCTGAGAATGTGTGTCCTGAGTCTGCCTCCGGGTGAGCCGAGTGAGTCGTCTTGCCACAGTATATAAACTTCTAAAGCATTAGATATACCATTGAGCACTGAAGACAATCAAGAAGTGACTTAAATTTGGCACCATACTGACATTACATAGAACTGCATCACTCAAAAATTGATGAAGAAAAAAAAATGGTCTAGTAGGCTGCCAAGGGGCCCACAGCAACATTAATGGAGCTGCAGGAATATCTAACAAGTACTGCATGTTACAACTATCTCCTGCATTCTTCATAAGTCTGATCTGTGAGGTAGGGTGAGAAAATGAAAGCCTTTTCTTACAAAGAAAAACAATGCAAGTTTTGGCAAAACATTGTTTAAGTGTGCCACCAGCGTGTAGGAAAACGTTATGATCTGATGAGACCAAGGTTGAACATTTTGGCCATTATCCCAAAATGTATGTTTAGGGCGAAGCCAACACTGTGCATCACCAAAGAACATCATACTAACAGTGAAGAATGGTGGAGGCAGCATTATTCTTTGGGTCTGTTTTTCAACCACTGAAACTGGGGCTTTAGTTAAGGTAGTGGAAATTATGAACAATTCTATATGTTTAATTTTTCAACAAAACTAGCAGGCCTTTTCTAAAAAGCAGATGATCAAGAGTTTTAATTTTGAGCACTACAATGACTATGCATATCTCCAAGTCAACAAAAGAATGGCTTTGAGCAGGTCAAAGTTATGAAGAAGTTGTGAAATTATTTTTCTAGATATGATTATATTTACAAGACAGAAACCTACATTTTAATAGGGGTGTTTAGACTTTTATATCCACTGTAGAAAAGAGTGATTACAAACACCTCCAGCTTTCATCTTACAGCAGTCAGTGAGGAAGGTAGATATAGCCTGACAGCTGTGATATGAAAACTGGAGGTATAATCACAATCAGATTTGCTAATTTCCCCTCCCCACAAACTGACTGAGTTTGTAACTTTCATCTCAAGGCAAACTCCATAGAGGCAATGGTTGCTATTGACTGTGGCATGCACGGAGGAGTGGGTGGTATATGTGTGGAATTGGACTTTGTGCTGATGCTGGCAACTACATTTTTTTATAGATGGTACGTGCTCCGCTCTTGAGCCCATGCAAATTCAGTGCCTTTTTTGAACATCCCAAATGAAAGAGAATCTGTCACTGTCATTTAAATAACTATATATTATGAACCAAGCCTATAAAGCTTCCCGCAAATGTGTTAATAAATTATAGCAGCCACCATTCCTCCACTGCAGGTCCCATAACATTTCTCACTGAGTATGCTAATGACTCGAGTTAATCCGCTAAGCATTTTCCTTGAGATGAGTCCGATGTTTTTCCTCTTTGCATCCCTAGATGCTCCTACTTAATGATTGACAGGATGACCGATCCACCTATTGTTTGAAGTCATGCACCTGTGCACTGATTGAACTCATCACAAGCACTGTTTACTACTCTCAGGCCTCTCCACAACATTGTGCGTATGCTGCACATTGAGTCCAGCATACTGTATGCTCGGTGACGGGGTGAGGCTGGAGAGTTGGAGAGTATGGAGGGCAGTGAAGCACGCTTGCATAGAGGTCAATAATCAGCATGCAGACATGGGATTTCAGACACTATACGGAGCCAGGATGAAATATTTACCCACGTAATCAAACTCCTTTATATATCAGAGCGGGGGAAGGAAAATAAGGGCAATTATGATTTGGTGGCAACAATTTGTGAAAAAAAAAAGTTACTGAAATATTGCAAGTTAGGTTCACTATTGAGAGGTTGTATAGTTTGGGTATGCCAAATGCATGCCACTTGTCTGCATATAAATGCAGGATGGGAAGGTGTTAAAGATGTTGCTCAGGGTTAGAAAAATATGGCAGCTTTCTCCCAGAAAGAGCACCACGCCTGTCCGTGGGTTGTCTGGTATTGCGCCTAGCCCCGTTCACTTCGAAGAAGCTAAAGAAAACAGCCATGTTTTTCTAACCCAGCACAACTCTTTTAAGGGATGATTTAGTTTCAAACTTTGTGAAATTTTATTATTTATTGGACCATACAGTTTTATTATAGATGAAAATCACTGAACTAATAGATCTAGGTTTTCTGTAGTTTTCAATTACGACATTGAAGTGTTATCCAGCCTTCTGGTTTCTAAGATGACCAGTATACGCACTGAGATCTGATACAAAGTTTCATAAGTTTGTGAAATCATAATGAAAAAAAAATGAAAGTTTGTGCATAGTATCATAAGGAGACTCCTATGGACCCTGGTGCAAAATTTGGACCTGGACCCCACCAGCATGTTGGTCAGATGTATGGTCCTCTATCCTCTATAGCATTCTAGATCCTACAAAAACATACGTTCACTCCCCAACCCCAGAAAAAAAACACCCCCACACTACAGACTAAAAGACATAAATCTCATCAAAAACATGACAATAAGATCATTTTGCAAGTAATAATTCTAATTAAAGTTATCAAATATCACCATATTGTTACTGAACAAGTCCGCTATATCAAAACTGATCTACCAATAATGAGCCACAAAAAGGGCATAAATACCATACAAAATGACCATATATTATCACCAAACAGTGTCTGAATATAACCACCATCCTGTTACTGACCAATAACATCATAAACAGGATAAATATCGCTATGGTATAACCATACTACATAGTAACTAAATACCACCATACTGAGAAACAAAACAAAAAACACAGTACTAACACTAATATTACCAGAAGTGACATTAAACACGGGCACTCTGTAGATTGCACACGTTTATACAGTATAAGTAAATCCAGTGACTTACCAGTAATGCACGCTAATGAAGTCATTCATTGTCACTTGTCTTCATCCGGTGCAGACCGCTATTACTTCATCTTTGCAGAATGTAACAAACATTCAGCTATGATTGATCATTTCTACAACGCCTTCCACATTTTTTTGCCCCACTTCTATACAGGCGCTAGATGAAGAAGAAAAGTTTCACTATTTCCTGCCCTGGTGCCCTGCACAGTAACAGGACGTACCTTTTGTTCCCCTCGTAGTAACAAAATCCACAAAAATAAAATATATTACAGAAGTGATGTCTCCCTTTGTGAGTAGAAATTCCCCCATACTGTATCAATTTTTATGTCAACTTGTGACCCCCATGCAATACTAGAATTCCTCTTTATGGCCCCATTCAGTAGTAATGTCGGTCGTTGTGCTCAACTACAACAATAATGCCCAAT
This sequence comes from Phyllobates terribilis, assembly GCF_046119375.1. Lineage (NCBI taxonomy): Eukaryota > Metazoa > Chordata > Amphibia > Anura > Dendrobatidae > Phyllobates > Phyllobates terribilis. Next base: position 1,149,450,842 of record NW_027362761.1, on the reverse strand, counting down.
AGCAGCAATACGGTAGTATTGTACAAGTGTTCTGACACCATACTGTAATTGCATCCATCAGTAATGCCTAAATATGGTTGGAACCTTCTATATTGTGGATCCATAAATTAAGGTATTGGTCACAGAGGGGACTATTAATGCCCCTCATTATGGAGTAATAGTGTGCCCTACAATAAAATTGTTCCCCAATTGGCCCTGTACAGTAATTATGGGTCTTATTTCCTACCATAAAATAATGCATGTTAATCATTCTGGTCCCATATAATGTCCTTCATCCTGGCCTTTTTCTTTAGAAATGTCCGTCAGTTAATGGAGAGAAATTGCGGTGGGCACAACTTTAAATATGTATGGAGTGCCAATCAAGTATAGAAAATTAACCAAAGGAAAATGAAAAGTATGTGCAAAAGGAGGATGGCAAATCCAAAAAAATGAAACAAATTTATCACAGCAATTAAAACCACCAAAGGGATATATATGTATCAAAATCTAGTCATAGGTAAAACCTGAAATGGAAGTAAAGGAGGCTACAGCAGCCAAAAGGCACAATGGAGTCCTCCCTGCACCACATATTATCTGTGCGGATTAAAAGATCTTCACTGATACAATGCGGAGTAACAGCCAGGAGTTCAACAGTCCATCTGGATTCCTTCACTCCTAACTAATGAGCAGCTCTTCCATTTTATTTTATTTTGTCTCATTTGTATTTTATTGCATCTTACTCACTGTGTCCATTATTAGTGATGAGTGATTATTGTTATTAGTGATGCTCGGGTGCTCACCGAGTATCTTTAGCGTGCTCGGGTGGTATGTTTTAGTCACTCTGTGTGCATGATTTGCGACTGTTTGACAGCTTTAATACATGTGAGGAATGCCTAAGAAACAAGCATTCCTCACATGTATTAAAGCTGTCAAACAGTCGCAAATTATGCGCACGGAGTGACTCAAACATAACACCCGAGCACGCTGAAGATACTCGGAAAACACCCGAGCATGCTCGTAAATCTCGAGTATCGAGCATGCTCGCTCATCACTATCCATTATCCCACATTGTTATTTCAGCCATTTATATGGCTCTAGTATATGTTTTACTATTTATTTCTACCTGCACTGATATATTGTAAGTAGACTCCCAATATAATGTTTATTACCTGCACTGTTACATTGCAATGAACTCTCAGGTAAGGACTCTTGCAGGTGTCCGAGTACAGACCGCAATGCACGGATCGACCTCGGCTTTCCAGACCCAACATATTTATGAAGATGTCACGCTCGGGTCAGGAGAGCCGCAGCCAATCCGTGCATTGCGGTCCTTGCTCGCTCAGAACAATTTGCACGGATGTCTCCATGAGTCCTAAAGAACAGATTTTGGCTGCTGTGTTCTTAACCTGCACTGATACATTAAAATAAAAATCTCAAAACAGGATATTTGGGCTGTAACCTTTATTATCTGCGAAGACACATAGTAACAAACTACCAGTACAGGAGAGACATTCAGACTATAGATTTGTTACTTGTCTTCACCGATACATTGTAGCAAACTATCAGGACAGGGGAGAGATTGGGGCTGCTGATTTCTTCCTTATCTGCATTTTCACATTGTAACAATTTCACAGCAATTTATACAGTAATTGTTGAATGTACATGTGAAAAGCAACACTCCCCGCACTTCTGTATGAACTCCACACTTAAAGGTAACATGTCACGTGAAAAAAACGCTATTAATCTGCAGATATGGGGTTAATAGCTTTCTTAAACCCACGTTGCCAGTAGGAAATTAACTTTATTTCTTCTGCAGCTTTTGGCGTTCAGATATAGGGGCGGCTCCGGTGTGGGTTCAGTCACTACTCAGTGTATAGAGAACGGCAGCTATAACCATGTCCCCAGCTCTGACTGACAGCCGGCCCTAATGCTGAGCTCCTGTCAGTCAGTGACAGGGCACAGTTACAGCCGCTGCTCTCTATACACTGAGTGGTGACAGAACCCGATAATCTGTTCACACTATGATTAAACTCTGATCAGAGTGTGATTAGCATAATTGGCCCGATTCTCTTGGATGAGAAGAAATACAGTTGTGTGACCCTAGCCTAAAGAGTAGCTTCGAGAGCAGCAATTTTTTCTTTTATAGAGCTATGTATTTAACGCAGTTAATGGATAATTTTTAATTAGTGATTGTCACGATTATTGCAGCCCGGGAGGGTCACGCAGAACCACCCGCCTGATCTTTGTGTCGAACAGCTCTCTGTTGCCTCCTATCATCTGGAAAATTACACAATTGGCCAATGATTAAGGTCAGAGGCCACAGGCTGTTTGCATTAACAGGCCAGTTATTGGAAAACTAACAGTGAGAGTATGGTGTATATACACCTTCCGAATTCCAACACATGAAATACATGTATATACCCCTGTATGATCACTGCTAACTTCATGATAACCCGAGAAAGATTATTAGCTGCCACGACCAGTCGAGTTTCATACAGGCTGACTGGAGGCCTGGTTCTGGCGCGTTTATGGCTTCGGGCGCAGTTTACAAAATAAAAGGAACAGAACTATTAAATTTTATATTTAATCCAGGTCGATAGGCAGTGTTTATAAAAAATATACAAAAGATATTACAAAGGGGACAAAACAATACAGAAGTTACATAAAATAAAAGGATAAACCAATAAAACTTACTAAACCTGTCATCACAGCAATGTCTTCAGATTTACGGAGGGGAAAAACAGACAGCACCTACAGTGGACTGTGCCTCCATGTACTGACAATGCCCAAAAGTTGCATTTGCCTTTTATTAGTGCCTATGTTACACCCACAAACGTCCCCTTCATAACGCCTTACAGTGTTGGACTTTTCAGTTTCAGAAACTTATGAGATTCCCTAAATGGACTATAACTTTGCTCCGGAGAGTTGCATGTGCTCGATGTCGGCGTCATATTTTATATCATGAATTTATCTTTACAAAATATATGGTGTAGCCTCATCTATCAGGTCTGTGTTCAATTGACAGGATTCTGGTCATTGCTCAGCGACTCGAACCATGTTTTGCATTTACCACTTCATCACGTTTCCGAAAATATGATTTCCCTATCAATTGGATTGATGCAGTTCATGCAAACCTCCCTTCTTAATTTTCTAGTAAGCAGAAAAAGGATCCCAGATCTTTACATTTCTAAAATTCTTATCTCGGTCTTAAATCTAGTCCACATTCCAAAAACAGGGCCTCACATCTGTTAGGCAATGAAAGTTTCCATGGTTCTTAATTCCAAAGGATCAGCCACAGAGAGGAGAGTGCAAGCTCTTCTCTCTCATCTCTGTAAGCATTTTACTTGTCTCCATGACAGTGATGAACACAAGTGCTCGTTACTCGAGTTTGCACAGAGTATCGCTGGTGTTCAAATGAACTGTTAGACAGCCATAAAACATGAGGGGATTGCCCGCATTTGTCAGGCAATCCCTGCATGTTTTGTGGCTGTCTAACAGCCGCGAAACATGGGGCTGCAGGGACTTAAACATCTCACTCGAGCATCTGCGATACTTGGAGTACCCTAGGCAAACTCAAGTAACAAGCACTTGCGCTCATCACTACTTTTAATTTAATGCAGCACATGATGCCTCATTTTCCCTATGCCTCATTTCCACCTTGTGCTGCAGTAAAATTGTGAGCTTACTAGGTTTCCCTTCAAATTTCAATATATTGCTGTTGGTCCCAGCAGCTGGATATCCTGTAATCATCATCATCATTTATCAAAATGGACAATCCTATCTGTATTAATTGTTTTTTGGAGTTCCTATCATACATTGGACAGTATATATTATTATTATTATTATTATTATTATTATTATTATTATCATTATTATTATTTTTAAATAAAAAGTTAAAAATAAAAGTTAAAAATAAAAATTAGACTATAAATATGTAAGAGTAAATGAATAAATACAAACATTGAAAAAATCAAACTGCAAAGTAATGATGGGTTTAGATGTAGGCAAATGTGGCCACTAAACAAGCGACATTATTAATGTGGTTTGTTCTGCGTGCATAGCATATCATGTTATTGGCAGCCCATCACATATGTACACAGAAAGATGTGCTGTCTATAATGATTATTTTTAAGCCCTCCTAAGGCCTATTTAGACAAATAGATATTTGGGAAACCAGCGTTCATGTGAACAATCATTCCCAACTATTGGCACTTCTAACATACTAGCATCACCCAATGTATGAGCAAAACGCTTGTTCATTCAGTGAAATGATTTTCATTGTTCTCTGCAGCACATCATCATGTGTAAATAGGACATATGCTGCCAAGAACAATGATATCTATGCACAGGGTCAGGACAAGGGGTAGGCAGGGTAGGCAGCTGCTTAGGGCACTTCCTCCTGCCTCCCCGATGGGGGCTCACTTTGGGAAATAACCCTGACAACGCTGAATGCCTGTGGCTGCCCAGCCCCTTCCTCCAGCTACAGGGATTCAGCACACTGGGGTGCGGGCACAAAGGGGAGCAGTGTCAGTCACCCAATACAACTGATGTCTGTGCCGCCAAGGACAGGAGCAAAGGAGCTGTCATTAGCTCCCTGCTCCGCTGGGAGCTCCATCAGAACGTAGGCTACTTGCGTCCTGTGCCTTGTTGGAGACAGCGCATGCAGGGGAGGTTGGATGGTGCGACACAGTGACATCATCGCACTATCCAGTGCCCACTACTGTACTTCATAGGAGATGAGAGGAGGAGTGGGGAGAGGCTGGGTTAGGTGAGTATAAGCTTTTTTCATTTTTCTTATTTTACTTGCCAATAAATGGGGGCTATAACAATAGGGTCTGGCTGTCGGGACAATTATGAGGGGCTGGCTATGGGGAGTGGGGACATTACGAGGGGCTGGCTGTGGGGACCTCATGGGGTGCTGGTTATGGGAACAATGAGGGGCTGGATGTGGGGACATTACGAGGGGCTGGCTGTGTGGACATTACAAGTGGCTGGCTGTGTGGACATTACGAGGGGCTGGCTATGGGGATATTATGAGAAGCTGGCTGCAGGGACATTACGAGGGTCTGGATACGGGGATATTACGAGGAGCTAGCTGTGAAGGACATTACAAGGGGTTGGCTGTGTGGACATTACAAGAGCACAAGAGTGGAAGATTGTGGGGACGTTACATGATGGCCTGGCTGTGGGGGCATTACAAGAGGGGCTGTGGGGGACATCATATTGTATGGGGGGCTATGGTGGACATCATACTGCATAAGGGGTTGTGGTAAACACCATTGTATATATTAGGGGGCTATTGTGGATATACTGTATGGGCGCTGTGGTGTCCATCTTACCGTGTAGCAGGACAGTGTGAGGAGGGGTAAAGTTTGGTGAGGACAATGTGGCGGTCAATATGAGGGCATAATGTGAATTAGGGGCACAGAATGGATATGGAGAGGGGGTAGTCATGTACATATGGTGGTTCTGGTGATATATTTATGAACTGATGGTGGTTGTGGTGATGTATTCATGTACTGATTATGGTTCTGGTGATGCATTCATGTATGGATGGAGGTTCAGGTCACGCATTAATGTACTGATAGTGGTTCTGTTGATGTATTCTTCTACTGATTTTGGTTATAGTGATTTATCTACTGATGGCAGTTCTGGTTCCTTGTTCATAAACTGATGTTGGTTCTATTGGCCTATTTATTTACTGATGATGGTTCTGGTGCCATATTTATATACTATTGATCACTCTGGTATTCTATTTATGTACTGATGATGATTTTGGTTTCGTATTCATGTACTGATGATGGTTCTGGTGATGAATACATGACCAGAACAACCATCAATACATGAATACATCAAAAGAATCACCATCCGTACATGAATATGTCACTAGAACCACTATCCATATACGAATATGGCACCAGAACCACTATCAGTTTTGTTGCAAACTGTATTTGTTGCATGATAGATGTAAAAACCATCAGACTTATCCCTTTATCTATAATGGGGTCTGTTTAGTTTCCATTAGGATATCCAACAAATACTGGATAATTTAATTGAAAACAAACGGACCCCATTATAGTTAAGTTATATAGCGTCGGCGTCCCTGCCTCCTGCTAGGCAGGGACGCCGTTCCCCTCACCTCTCCGCTCCGTGCCCGGCGTCTTCCTCCCGCTCTGCTGGCAGCGCATGCTGCTTCCCGGCCTCTGTGCTTAGGGCGCGCGCACGCGCGCTCCCCCTCTCTTAAATGGGCCACGCGCACCGTCCTAAGGAGTCCCCGACCAATGGCCGGAGGACCTCACCATATATAAGGCACCTCCTCCAAAATAGAGGTGCCCGAGCAATGTTGTTGCAAAGCCTATCAACTCTGCTTCAGCCCTCAGGTCCCGTTACCAGATACCTGCCAGTGATCTGCCAGATCTCTGCTTGATTCCTACCTGATTCCTGTCTATCTGCTTGCATTCCTGCGGTCCGACAGTCTGCCTTCCAACACCTGTCAGTCTGTCTATGGATCTGCCCGCCCGCTCACCTGGGAGCGCTCACCTGCTACCTGCCTGCTAGCCTACCTGGAGGCTCTGCCATCACTTGCCGTGACCACCTGCCTGTCCAGAGACTCCTGCCCGCTCACCTGGGAGCGCTCACCTGCTACCTGCCTGCTAGCCTACCTGGAGGCTCTGCCGTCACTTGCCGTGACCACCTGCCTGTCCAGAGACTCTTGCTCGCTCACCTGGGAGCGCTCATCTGCTACCTGCCTGCTAGCCTATCTAGAGACTCTTTCCCTGCTGTCACTTGCCGTGACCACCTGCCTGTCTAGAGACTCTTATCCTGCTGTCACTTGCCGTGACCACCTGCTTGTCTAGAGACTCTTACCCTGCTGTCACTTGCCGTGACCATCCGCCTGTCAAGAGACTGTCCCCGTCACTTGCCGTGATCTCCTGCCCTTCTACCCAGAGACTGTCCCTGTCACTTGCCGTGACTACCTGCCCTTCTACCCAGAGACTGTCCCTGTCACTTGCCGTGACTACCTGCCCGCCTTCCCTGGGAGCCACCCGCTTCCTTACAAGGATTGCCCCTTTGTATAGTTGCTCTGAAGTTCCACCTCCCAGACCCGTTACAGTTTGCTCGGGCCATGGAACCCGGTGGCACCCAAGCTCCCTCGTTCTCGGACCTATGTCATGAACTTTCCCGTCAGAGGTCCCAACAGGAGTCCATCCTGAGCCACCTGCGTAGTGTTAACTCCCGCCTGGACACACTGACTACCTCTTTGGGACCTGCTTCCAGTCGCACGACTCCTACCCCGGCAGCGTCGCTACCCATCAATTCCATGGCATCTCTTCCCGGTCCCCGCCTCACCGCCCCGCCTCGTTTTGGTGGAGATCCCGGTCAGGCACGGGGCTTCATTAACCTGTGCACCCTGCACTTCGAACTGTTGGCACACCAGTTTTCCACCGACTGCGCCAAAGTAGCCTTCATCATGTCCCATCTCACGGGGGAGGCGCTGGCTTGGCTAAATCCTCTATGGGAGAGAGGAGACCCCCTGGTGTCCAACCTGCCAGCCTTTCTCTCGGCTTTCCGGAAGGTCTTCGACGAACCAGGACGGAGGACCTCATCCGCCTCATCTCTGCTACGCCTCCGCCAAGGAAGTCTCACCGTGGGCCAATATACCATACGGTTCTGTACCCTTGCTTCAGAGCTTGCCTGGGATAACGACGCCCTGGTGTCCGTCTTCTGGGAGGGTCTGTCCGGCCGTATTAAAGATGAACTCGCCGGTCGGGACATTCCTACCACTCTCGACGACTTAATTACACTCGCCACCCGGATTGACATCCGGTTCCAGGAGCGCACCAAAGAGGTCACCCGTGAGAGGAGGTTTCCACGCCTTGCCCCTACCTTCCAGAGACACGTCACTTCCTCCGTTACTTCCCCGGCGCACTCACCCGAGCCTATGCAGGTCGACCAGACCAAGATGGTCAAGACCCGTCAAGAATTACGCCGTGCCGAGGGGAGCTGCTTCTACTGTGGCAGTAAGGAGCACCGGATCCGTTCCTGTCCGGAGAGGTCGGGAAACGCCTGCGTCTAGGATCACTCAGAGAGGTCGCCCTAGACAGAAATAAACCCTCTCCATCTCTAATGCTGTCGGTCTCTATCATCTGCGGGGAGAATCGTTATTTTGAACTGGCTCAACTTGACTCTGGAGCTGCCGGAAATCTCATTTCTCAGTCCCTGGTAGAGAAATACCGCATTCCCACCAAACCTCTGGCTGTACCCTTATCTGTCGCCGCCGTGGATGGGGGCCTCTTACCTCATCCCATCCAACTCATCACCGAATCCATAAATCTGCAGGTGGGAATGCTGCACTCTGAGAGCATCTTCTTCCATGTTCTGCCTGGACTCTCTCACGCCCTCTTGCTAGGCCTACCTTGGCTCCAGAGACACGCACCCGTGCTTGATTGGCAGACCGGAGAAGTTCTTCGCTGGGGACAGGACTGCCATAAGACTTGTTTAGTTCCCGTTCATCCTGCTCGTCCTTCTCCTACCCCAGCCAATCTACCCGGCCTACCGGTTCCCTATTGGTTTTTTGCGGACGTCTTTAATAAAAGAGAATCAGAGACATTACCCCCTCATAGACCATACGACTGCCCAATTGACTTGATGCCCGGCGCTACTCCTCCCCGTGGGCGTATTTACCCTTTGTCCGCTGCTGAGACCCGGTCCATGTCTGAATATATTGAGGAGAATTGGGCCCAGGATTTATCCGGAAATCTACCTCCCCGGCGGGAGCAGGCTTCTTCTTCGTCAAAAAGAAGGACGGCTCACTCTGTCCCTATATAGACTATAGAGGCCTTAACCAGATCACAGTGAAGAATAAATACCCCCTTCCGCTCATTCCTGAATTATTTGACCGTCTGAGGGGGGCTAGAATCTTCACCAAGCTGGACCTCCGTGGGGCGTATAATCTGGTCCGTATCCATCAGGGGAATGAATGGAAGACAGCATTCAACACCCGGGACGGCCACTATGAATACCTTGTAATGCTCTTCGGTCTCTGTAACGCTCCCGTCGTATTTCAAGAGTTGGTCAATGACATCTTCCGTGACCTTCTCTACTCCTGCGTGGTGGTGTACCTGGACGACATCTTGGTCTTCTCTCCGGATCTTCTCATTCACCGGGGGGACGTTCGTCAGGTCCTGCTCAGGCTCAGGCAGAACCACCTCTACGCTAAATATGAGAAGTGCCTCTTTGAGCAGACCTCGCTTCCGTTTCTGGGCTACATAATCTCTCAGACCGGCCTACAAATGGACCCTGAGAAACTGTCTGCCATCCAGAAGTGGCCCCGACCAGAGGGGTTGAAGGCTATTCAGCGGTTCCTGGGCTTCGCCAACTACTACCGCCTCTTCATTCCGCACTTCTCTTCCCGGACTGCCCCTATCTCGGCGCTCACCCGTAAGGGCGCTAATCCCAGAGAATGGCCGCCCGAAGCAGAGGAGGCCTTCCTTTCCTTAAAACGAGCTTTTTCCTCCGCCCCTGTGCTGCATCGTCCAGACGGCAACAAACAATTCTTTCTAGAAGTCGACGCTTCCTCCTCCGGAGCCGGAGCAGTACTTACCCAAAAGTCGTCTTCCGGAAGAATGGTAACTTGCGGCTTCTTCTCCAAACTCTTCTCCTCTTCTGGGCGCAATTATTCTATAGTAGACCAAGAATTGTTGGCCATTAAGCTGGCACTGGAGGAGTGGCGTTACCTGCTCGAGGGGGCTCTTCACCCGGTAATAATTTACACGGACCACAAGAACTTGGCTTACCTCCAGAGTGCCCAGAGACTTAACCCGCGCCAAGCCCGGTGGTCCTTGTTCTTCGCCCGCTTAAATTTCATTCTTCATTTTCGCCTGGCTGACGAAAACATCAAAGTTGATGCCTTATCCCGATCCTTTTTGGTCTTTGATCTTGAGGAGGAGCCTAAACACATCATCGACCCCGCCAAAGTAATGCAGGTGGCCCCCGTGAATCTTAATCGTCTTCCACCCGGTAAGACATTCGTAACTGTTCCTGATCGTGAGAAGGTTCTACACTGGGGACACTCGTCCACGCTAGCTGGCCACGCTGGTCAGAAAAAGACCCTCCAGCTTATTACCTGGCATTACTGGTGGCCTACCCTGCACAAGGACGTAATAGACTTTGTTTCAGCCTGTGTGTCCTGCGCCCGCAACAAGGTTCCGAGACATCTGCCAGCCGGCCGTCTCCTTCCTCTTCCTGTACCTGCTGCCCCGTGGCAGCATATAGTTATGGACTTTATAATGGACCTCCCTGTCTCTGCCGGTTGTACGGTCATATGGGTGGTCGCTAACCGCTTTTTCCAAAATGGCTCACTTTATTCCCCTGCCGGGTCTTCTGTCTGCATCAGAGTTAGCTAAAGACTTTATCCATCATGTTTTCCGTCTTCATGGTCTTCCTCTCCACATCGTATCCGACCGAGGGGTTCAGTTCACCTCTCGTTTTTGGCGAGCCATGTGTAAACTGCTGGGGGTCACCTTGGACTTTTCTTCTGCTTATCACCCACAGTCCAATGGCCAAGTAGAACGGATCAACCAAATTTTAACCAGTTACCTCCGGCACTTTGTTAATGCTCACCATTCCGACTGGGTGGATCTTTTACAGTGGGCCGAATTTTCTTACAATAATCACGAGAGCGAATCTTCCTCCAAATCCCCGTTTTTTGTAGTTTTCGGTCAGCATCCTCGGATCCCGTTTCCCTTCTCCGCCTCGGTGGACAATCCGGCTGCGGAATCTCTCGTTAACGAATTTTCCTCCATTTGGGAAAGTACCAGATCCGCACTTCTTCAGTCATCCGAGCGGATGAAAAAACAGGCTGACAAGAGGCGTCTGGATCCACCACAATTCCGTCCTGGAGATAAGGTCTGGCTCTCGTCCAAATATGTCCAGCTCAAGATTCCTTCCTACAAGTTAGGGCCTCGGTTCATCGGCCCACTGGAAGTTATCAAACAAATCAACCCGGTGGCCTATAAATTGAAACTCCCGGCCAATTTGCGGATTCCTAACTCCTTCCATGTATCTCTACTCAAACCCGTGATACTTAACTTTTTTTCCAAGTCTACAGGTACGCCTCCTGCTCCGGTTTCCGCTGAAAAAGAGTTTGAGATAGAGAACATTCTGGCCACTAAAAGGGTAAGAGGAAGGACCTTTTTTCTAGTGGATTGGAAGGGGTTTGGTCCTGAGGAGAGAACATGGGAGCCCCGGGAGAACATCCATGCCCCTCTCATCCTTGATAAATTTCTGTCTGGCCTAAAAAAGGGGGGGCCTAAAGGGGGGGGGGGTACTGTAGCGTCGGCGTCCCTGCCTCCTGCTAGGCAGGGACGCCGTTCCCCTCACCTCTCCGCTCCGTGCCCGGCGTCTTCCTCCCGCTCTGCTGGCAGCGCGCGCTGCTTCCCGGCCTCTGTGCTTAGGGCGCGCGCGCGCTCCCCCTCTCTTAAAGGGGCCGCACACGCCATCCTAAGGAGTCCCCAGCCAATGGCCGGAGGACCTCACCATATATAAGGCACCTCCTCCAAAATAGAGGTGCCCGAGCAATGTTGTTGCAAAGCCTATCAACTCTGCTTCAGCCCTCAGGTCCCGTTACCAGATACCTGCCAGTGACCTGCAGATCTCTGCTTGATTCCTACCTGATTCCTGTCTATCTGCTTGCATTCCTGCGGTCCGACAGTCTGCCTTCCAACACCTGTCAGTCTGTCTATGGATCTGCCCGTCCGCTCACCTGGGAGCGCTCACCTGCTACCTGCCTGCTAGCCTACCTGGAGGCTCTGCCGTCACTTGCCGTGACCACCTGCCTGTCCAGAGACTCCTGTCCGCTCACCTGGGAGCGCTCACCTGCTACCTGCCTGCTAGCCTACCTAGAGGCTCTGCCGTCACTTGCCGTGACCACCTGCCTGTCCAGAGACTCCGGCCCGCTCACCTGGGAGCGCTCACCTGCTACCTGCCTGCTAGCCTACCTGGAGGCTCTGCCGTCACTTGTCGTGACCACCTGCCTGTCCAGAGACTCTTGCCCGCTCACCTGGGAGCGCTCATCTGCTACCTGCCTGCTAGCCTATCTAGAGACTCTTTCCCTGCTGTCATTTGCCGTGACCACCTGCCTGTCTAGAGACTCTTATCCTGCTGTCACTTGCCGTGACCACCTGCTTGTCTAGAGACTCTTACCCCGCTGTCACTTGCCGTGACCATCCGCCTGTCAAGAGACTGTCCCCGTCACTTGCCGTGATCTCCTGCCCTTCTACCCAGAGACTGTCCCTGTCACTTGCTGTGACTACCTGCCCTTCTACCCAGAGACTGTCCCTGTCACTTGCCGTGACTACCTGCCCGACTTCCCTGGGAGCCACCCGCTTCCTTACAAGGACTGCCCCTTTGTATAGTTGCTCTGAGGTTCCACCTCCCAGACCCGTTACAAGTTATATTAGTTTCCATGGGTATGGCATTTAAAATATAGGATGTCAGGAATGAATATCACTATTTGTCCCTCCTATCGTGTAAATGGTCCGCAAACAATGAATAATTTTATATCTAACTTTGAAAACACACCCCATGTTGAGCCTCACCCCTAAAATGCATCACTTTTTTTACTTTTGCTGGTATTTTTGAGAGAAAAAGTAATTACTCTAGTGGAAGTGGTCATCAGAGCGGGAGGTGGGGGCATTAGGGTACCCTGTTACTTTAGTCTCTGACCAATTCCTTTACTTGAGGGCTGAGGGTTCATCGGTGAGGGGCACCATTGGCTTCACCTGCCTAGAGCTCCAAAATACCTTGTCCTGCCCGTGTCTATACATGCAGAACAATAGTATTTGCAATCGTTCTGTGCACATAAAAATGTTATCATCCTATCTAAGACTACAATCCCATAATGAGCTTTTGTTCAGTTTTTAACACTGCTGAATTTCTGCACCTATTATTTAAATTAGGTTATTTGCGGTTTTTGTGTGCATTTTTTAACATGCTTTTTTGATGCTGCGTTTTTTTTGTCTTTTTGTTTTTCAAAAACCCATCAAAAGCTCAACGTGGGCCTACATGTAACTGATCACCGTTTGTTTAACGGCTGCCATTGTGCCATCTACGCTCAGCATTAAAATCATTTCACCTGATGAACAAACATTTAGTCTGTTTGTGGGGTCATTGCCATCCTGTTTAGCTAGATCGATCATCTGGAATGAGAGTTCCAATTAACTCTCTTTTTTTTTTCCTATTATTGGCTCATTTAAATGGTCCTTAAAAAACACAGTAAATGCTATTGTAAAAAATAAGTTAAGTTCTCCATTAATATTAGTGTAAATATTAGAGCAAAGAACAATAGTGGAATTGCTCTTTTAAGGAAAAAAAATAAAATGAAGAAAACATTGCCAGATCAATCATTTCTAAGGGAGATAAGTTGGAGGTTACTGTCAGCAACTTACAGAAGCTCTGTAATTAAAAAATGGCCTTTTTTTATAGCAGACTTTTTGTGTTAAATGTTTTTTTTTTTCAGCATTTTTTCCATACTTTGATTTGTATTAAAAATGAAAGTTAGAGATCTTGCAATTTTCACACTGGCCACTGGAACTTTTTAGACTCTAAGGCTGTGTGCCCACTCTGCGTTTTTAAGCGTTTCTGCAGCGGCAATGCTTAAAAAAAGGCCTGCCATGTTCCCCAATGATAATCTGCATGTGCTGTGTACATGCTGTGGAAATTTCTGCTGCGGATTATCATTGCGGAAAAATCCGCAGCACTACCAATTATTTTGCGATTCAATGTGCAGATGGTAACCGGGTCTGGATGAGAGTCTCCTCTTCTCCATAGTACCTGTAAAAAAAAAGAATTAAAATAAAAAAATACATTATACTCATCTTCTGATGGCCCCTGGTGTACTTAGCGATGTGTCCTGGGTCCCTGGCAGCTCGCGATGGTCTAAAAGGACCTGCCATGATGTAATTTAGTCATGTGACAGGTCACGTGACCGCCGACGTCAGCGGTCGCGTGACCTGTCACATGACTAAATGACATCATGGAAGGTCCTTTTAGACCACCGCGAGCCGCCCAACACACCGGACGCACTGGAGGAGACTGGGGGCCATCGGAAGGTGAGTATAATATTTATTTTTCATTTTTTACCATTCTTTTACAGTCACACTATATAAATCCATGCCGGTTGCATGGATTTATATAGTGTGACCAAGTTGTCAAGCACTTTCCAAGTGATGCTAAAATCGCTTGGAAAGCGCTTGTCAACCCGCATGCGGAAATGCATGTGAAGAACGCTTCACATCCGCATGTCCCTGGCAGGAAAAACGCATGTACAATCCGCATGTACAATCCGCATGTACAATCCGCATGTACAATCCGCATGTACAATCCGCATGTACAATCCCCATACGTTTTTTCTGCCAGGGAGATGCAGAAACGCTCAGGAAAAATCCAGAGCATTTCTGCATCGTGGACACATAGCCTAAGGCCACGTTGACACGTTTTTCACATCAGTATTTGTAAGCCAAAACCAGGAATGGGTGATGAATACAGAAGTGGTGACGTGTTTCTATTACACTTTTCCTCTGATTGTTCCACCCCTGGTTTTGGCTTACAAATACTGATGTAAAATACTGACCGAATACTGAACGTGTGAATGTGGCCTAACTTTGCGTTCTTTGAGGAATTTCACATATACATTAGCAGCAATAGATTGACTCAGACCCTATATTTTGTATTGAAGCATCTAATGAGCGTGTTGCGTGTGAAACATCGCACTGCACTTGTATGTCTCCTGAGTGCAGTGCGATTCCCGCAGACGCCGTCAACGGAGGAGATGGAGAAATTACTTTCTCTGTCTCCTCTACACCTATGCTTCAATTCTCTGATGCGAGCGGATCGGAGCACTGACACTCAGGTCACGCTCGCAGCTGAGCAGGAGCCGAGGGTCAGTAGCATATCGCATCCGATGCTCGTGTGACTCCGGCCTTAAAAGTTCAATAATTTTATTTTTAACATAAATTCTACTAAGTAATATTAAAAAAAAAATATCACATTACCAATATTTTTTTTAAATACGTGTAACACAGCTACTGTATTTTATGATTATAGCTTCCCTTTAACCCCTTCATGCCATGGTCGTTTTCCGTTATTTCATTTTCATTTTTTCCTCTCTTTCTTCTAAGAGCCATAACTTTTTTATTTTTTGCATCAATATGGCCATATGAAAGCTTGTTATTCAGCAGGACTTGTAGTACTTTGAATGGAAGCATTGATTTTACTATATAGTGGACTGGAAATAAGGGAAAAAAGGGCGGTGAAATTGCAAAAAAAAGTACAATTCCGCAATTTTTTAAACAATTTTTTATTTACCATGTTCACTATATGCTAAAACTGACCTGGTAATATGATTTCCCAGGTCAGTACGAGTACAAAGATACCAAACATGTATTTTTTTAAATTATTTATTTAAGTGGTGAAAAATAATTAAAAAATGGCATGAAAAAAAGTTTTTGCTTATGTCGCCATTTTCCGAGACCCGTAACATTTTCATTTTTTATAATTTGTGGCCGGATGAGGGCTTATTTTTTGTGCCCTGAGCTGATGTTTTTACTGATACCATTTTTGGGTAGATATGATGTGTTGATTGCTTCTTATTGCATTTTATTGCAATGTTGCAGCAGCCAAAAAAACGTAATTTTGGGGTTTCTTTTTTCTTCCTTGTTCCACCGTTTACCGCTCTGATAAATTTCTTGTATATTTTGATAGATCGAACATTTCTGAATTCAGTGATACCAAATATGTGTATTTTTTAAAATTTGTTTTATCTTCAATGGGGCAAAAGGGGGGTGATTTGAACTTTTGTGTTTGTTTGTTTTTTTTCATATTTATTTTTTATTTTTCACTATTTACTATATTTAATAGTCCCCTTAGGAGACTTGAATATGCCATAGTCCGATCACCTGTGTTATACATAGCAGGGCTTCAGCACTGCTGTGGATAGCTCAAATCACAATCTCCTATGACAGGAGTATCTTAATGACAAGCATGGGGGTCTTCTACATGACCACCCATCGGCAAGTCACCATCATGTGACAGGGGCGCCGATGGGTGGGTGGAGTGACGCGCGCCCTGCCAGCGTATGTTAAATCCCACTGTCAGAGATTGACAGCGGGATATAACTGGTTAACAGCTATGGGCAGAGCTCCAATTCATCCACGGCTGTAAAAGGCACATGACAGCTGATTAAATCAGTCATGTGCGGGGAAGAATGCAGGCTCAGCGTCTGAGCCCGCATCAAAGTCAGGAACACTTTGAACGAACGCCATATTCTGTGAAGGGGTTAAAGCAGATCTGTCACCAATGATCACGATAGAAACTGAACACATTATTATTAGTGTTGAGC
This sequence comes from Phyllobates terribilis, assembly GCF_046119375.1. NCBI lineage: Eukaryota > Metazoa > Chordata > Amphibia > Anura > Dendrobatidae > Phyllobates > Phyllobates terribilis. Next base: position 1,149,434,464 of record NW_027362761.1, on the reverse strand, counting down.
GACCCACGTAGTGTTCGAGTTCGGTTCGGTTCGTCTAACACCCGTATGTTCGCCGAACTGTTCGTCGAACTGTTCGTCGAACACCTTCGAACACCGTTAAAACCAATGGCAGGCAAACAAAAACACATAGAAACACATAGAAAACACCTTCAAAGGTGTCCAAAAGCTGACAAACTGCTCAGAAGACACAACTAACACATGGAAAAGTGACAAGTACATATAGTCATGCGAAAAGAAAAGAGGTGGAGGAGTAAAAGGAGGGGGAGACACAGCTATAGGCATGTCATGCCCTTCTAAAACCAAAAAAGTGCGAAGCCGACGCAGCCAGTCCGTTCCTGCCCGTGCCACCTCCGTGTTGCCGGGTTTGTGCCAGAGCCGCGGTGAACCCTGACGGCCAGCCCCCCTCTCCCAATACTGGTGCCTGTCCGCTGGTGGGTCGAGCGAGCCCCCCTGCAGTGGAGGCAGGTCTAATCTTTTTAATTTAAATTGTCTCTCTAATTTGAATGAATACACTTTAAATCCTTTTACAAGGATCTATTGAAGGGCAAGTCTCATGCCAGCAGCCGTGGTAATTCCAGCTCCAGTAGCGTTCACTAAAGCTGCTGCAGTTAAAAAGCTTTTATAAGGATCGAGCTTGGCGGTCCACCGCAAGGCATCCTACTGCCAGTCCCAGCCCCTATGCCTTGGGGTGCCTCCTGATGCTCTTCACTGAGTGTCCCGGAGGCCCGAACCATTTCCTTTGAAAAAATTAAGTGTCCAAACTACAGGTGGTGTAGCTTGCTTAACAGCTGGGATAATCCACTGACTAGCAGACACTGCTACTAGGCACAAAGTATTTCCTGGGCTAGATGCAGTTAAAAATTTGTAATTAGATACTCTCGTTGGATGCTGAGAAAGCATTCCATAGAGTCTCCTGGCACGCCTTATATTATTCTCTTAAAAAGCTTGGGGTAGGGGTCTAGGGGATCCTTTTATAGGCAAAATCATGGCCCTGTATCGCAATACGTCACCTAGGCTGAAGATAAATGGAACATTTTCATCACCTTTCATAATCACCAATGGGCAAGGCAGGGATGTCCTCTGTCCCCTCTCTTATACATCCTAGTGACGGAGCACCTGCTCTCATCAATTCGCCATAACCCCAATATTAGGTGGATTGAGGTGGGAGGCACCGAGTACCAGTGCTCAGCATTTGCTGATGATGTCCTAGTATATATCACTCAATCACATATATCCATCCCTGCTGTTATGGCTGAAATAGATCACTTTGCTACATGGTCAAATTTTAAAATCAATGCAGCGAAGTCTGAGGCCCTCGATGTCTCCCTCCCCAAATCCATACAGGATTCCATCCAGTCCAGCTTTCCCTTTGCCTGGCCCTCACAGGGTACCAAATACTTAGGAATTCGTATTCATAGAGACCTCTCCCGTCTGTGTTATCTTAATTTTGGGCCCTTTATTGAACAACTCCATACAGACCACGGTTGGCAAGTTAGAACTGTAAGATTCACTACGTGAACCACTGGTGTTTTGTGGAAAAGCACATGTACACTGTGTTCAAAATTATTATGCAAAAAGTGTTTAGGAGTGATAAGGTAAGAATTTTTTTGTTTGTCAGTTAAACTCATTGATGGTGATGTGTGTCAGGGCTCTTTATATCACTGTAAGCAATTGCAGACACCTGTGCTAATTAGTTTGGCAGGTGTGTCCAATGAAAGGCAAGACTACTTAAGAAGGCTGTCCCACATTTTTAAGCAGCCTACATTTTCTGCCAAAATGGGAAAGAAAAAGGATGTGTCGGCTGCTGAGAAGCAACAAATTGTGGAGTGTTTAGGTCAAGGCATGACTACAATCAACATTGCCAAGACACTTCATCCTGATCATCGCACAATCAAGAAGTATGTAGCTGATTCACAGTACACACGTGTGCGTGCTGATAAGGGAAAATTGAGGACTCCTTCCTACAGGCAATTACGTCAGGTTAAAAGAGCAGCGGCAAAAAAGCCTTATCATAGCAGCAGACAAGTTTTTGAAGCTGCTGCTGCCTCCAACGTCCCCCGAACAACAAGATGCAGGGTCCTTCAGAGGTTTGCAGCTGTGCGTAAGCCATCCTGTCAACCTCCTCCATCGACTGTACACAAGCAGAAAAGGCTCTAGTGGGCCAAACATTACATGAAGACTGACTTCAAAACTGTTTTGTTCACCGATGAGTGCCGTGCAACGCTCGATGGTTCAGATGGATGGAGTGGAGGATGGCTGGTTGATGGACACCCCATGCAAACACGGCTACGGCGCCAACAAGGAGGAGGTGGAGTAATGTTTTGGGCTGGAATCATGGGGAGAGAGATTGTCGGCCCCTTTAGGATCCCTGAAGGGGTAAAGATTAACTCCATAATGTATGTGGAGTTTCTCAAACAGCACATCCTGCCATGGTTCAAGAAGAAGAACCGTGTATTCCGCAGCAAGATCATTTTCATGCATGATAATGCACCGTCTCATGCTGCACATAACACATCTGCATCTCTGGCTGATATGGGCATAAAAGGGGACAAACTTTTGATGTGACCCCCCATGCTCCCCTGACATCAACCCCATTGAGAACCTCTGGAGCATCATCAAAAGGAGTGTCTATGATGGCGGGAGGCAGTTCACATCTAAGCAACAGCTCTGGGAGGGTATTCTGTCCTCATGCAAAACAATTGAAGCAGAAACCATCCAAAACCTGACAAATTCAATGGACGAGAGAGTTCAGAAGCTCCCTTCGAACAAGGGGTCCTATGTGCAAATGTAACATCACCTAGAATAACGTTTTGAGTTGAAAACTGTTTGATTTCAGTTTCTAATAACCTGCTAATGCTTATAATTTCAAAAATGACCATTTTTTTTGTTCTTTATTAAAATGAAAAGGTTGATCGAAGAGTGTGAGGGATCTAAGAGTGTGGCAACCCAGTAGTCAGGATTATTTCGAATTCTGACAATCTGAGGGTCATGTTGCAGGTAGTGCAGCAAGAAGACACTCATGTGTCTTGTGCATCTAGGAGCCCCAAAATTATTTTCCGGGCTAGATGCAGCTAAAAATTATTAATAATTTGAAAGCTGGTGGAGCTTAGTATAGATGGCCTAATAAAATCAGTACTGCAAACTGCTACAAGGCCCAAATTATTTTCCAGCCAAGATACAGATAAACATGATTAGTAATTTTAAATCTGGTGGATTTTAGTATAGATGGCCTAATAGAATCAGTACTGCACACTGCTACAAGGTCCAAATTATTTTCCAGCCAAGATACAGATAAACATGATTAGTAATTTTAAATCTGGTGGAGTTTAGTATAGATGGCCTAATAGAATCAGTACTGCACACTGCTGCAAGGCCCAAATTATTTTCCAGCCAAGATACAGATAAACATGATTAGTAATTTAAAAGCTTAAAACGGTTGGTGAGGTGATTTTAACAAATCATCCAGCTTTTACTCTCCCAGGATGACACAGGGGTAGAAAAGTCATTTTGGATCCATGATATGTTCATCTTTATGAACGTGAGTCTGTCTACATTATCAGTGGAGAGCCGCGTGCGCTTATCTGTCAGCACACCACCAGCAGCGCTGAACATATGTTCAGACAGAACGCTGGCTGCGGGGCATGACAAGATCTCCAAGGCGTAAGTGGCGAGCTCCGGCCATTTATCCAGATTGGAAGCCCAAAAAGAGCAAGGGTCCAGAGACACAGTCATGGCTTCAATGTTTACTTGGAGATACTCCTGTACCATCGTCTCTAGGCGTTGACTATGTGTCAGACTTCTTGTCTCCTGTGGCCTTGCAAAGGATGGGCTAAAAAAGTGGTGAAATGATTCCGCAAAATTGATGTTACCAGCAGATACTGTGTTTCTGTTACGTTTTGAGTGCTGAACACTCGACGGTCCCACAGTTGGCAAGTTGGAACTGTGAGATTCACTACGTGCACCACTAGTGTTTTGGGGAAAAGCACATGTAAGACTCTGCAACAGTCTCTGCTGATACTCCTGCATGCATGCATCTCTTTCTATGGCAGAAATAATTTCTGCAAATTTACTTTTGTATCGGGGATCTAACAGTGTGGCAACCCAGTAGTCAGGATTTTTTCTAATTCTCACAATTCGAGGGTCATGTTGCAGGTAGTGCAGCAAGAAGGCACTCATGTGTCTTGCGCATCCAGGAGCACCAAGTCCCTGTTGTGTTGGTGGCGAAGTAACAATCATGCTTCCTTCCTCTGCCCTCTCCCCCCAACCTTGCACAACAGAAATGTGATCATGGTCTCCCTCATCTGATGAGTCTTCCATCAGTTCATCCACCACTTCTTCCTGGGCTCCTGCACCTTCCTCACTAGTTTGGCTGCTACCATGCGCCCTGGTAAAACCATCTCCCCCACCCTCACATGCCTGCCACCTTGGTGCTGCCAACCATCTGGACCTTGCAGATGTTAGCCCTTCTGCATACAACTCCTCCTCCTCTACTTCCTCCACCTCCTCTTGTGCCACCACCTGACTCCGAATTCTGTTTAACATGTGCTCCAGCATGTAAATCACTGGAATAGTCATGCTGATAATGGCATCGTCAGCACTAAACATCTTCGTCGCCATTTCAAAACTGTGCAGAAGGGTGCATAGGTCCCTGATCTGAGACCACTCCTCCAGCGTGATTTGCCCCACCTCTGGATCTCGTTGGCCCAGGCTATACATCACATTGTATTGCACCAGGGCTTGTCGGTGCTGCCACAGTCGCTGCAACATGTGCAGAGTTGAATTCCACCGGGTGAGCATATCGCATTTTAGCTGGTGAAGTGGCAGGCCCAACGACTTCTGTAGAGATGTAAGTCGCTGAGCTGCGGGATGCGAACGGCGGAAGTGAGCAAAAAGCGACAGTGCCCTCTGCAGAAGGCCATCTAGTCCGGGATAGTGGGCTAAAAATTGGTGGACAACCAGGTTCAACACGTGAGCCATACAAGGCACGTGTGTGACATTGCCCCGGCGAAGGGCCGCACCCAGGTTTGCAGCATTGTCGCACACAGCCTTCCCTGGTTTCAGGTCCAGTGGAGACAACCATTCATGAAACTGGTTCTCCAGAGCTGACCACAACTCCTCAGCTGTGTGACTCACATTTCCCAGACATTTCACAGTAAAAACCACCTGATGACGTTGAGCCCTGCTGCCAGCATAGTAAGGAGGTGTGCAGGATCCCTTCTGCGCAGCTAGAAAGCTTGTGGCATGACCAGACAGGCTTTGGGTGCAGGTGGAGGACCGAGAGGAGGTTGAGGAGGCAGAAGCAGTGGAGGGACTTTGAGATAAAGAGGATTGACGCACAACTCGTGGGGACGGCAAGACTTGGACAGCAGCCCCTTGTCCTGCTGTCACCACAGTTACCCAGTGACCAGTCAGCGACATGTAACGCCCCTGTCCATGCCTACTCGTCCAAGTGTCTGTGGTGAAATGCACCCTGTCACACACAGAGTTTCTCAAAGAAGCGGTGATGTTGTGTGCGACATGCTGGTGGAGCGCAGGCACACCTTTCTTTGAGAAGTAGTGCCGACAGGGCATCTGGTACTGGGGCACTGCGACGGACATAAGGTCTCGAAAATCCTCTGTGTCCACCAGGCGGAAAGGCAGCATTTCTGTAGCCAAGAACTTGCAGATGGTGAAATTCAACCTCTTAGCTTTCTCATGGCTAGGAGGAAATGGTCTTTTACTTGTCCACATCTGAGGGACCGAGGGCTGGCTGTTGTGCTTAGACGGGGTTGAGAAGGGTGTCCCCGGCAAACTGCCGGTCTGCGAGGAAGATGCAGACGGACATGTTAGGTTGCCTTGATCCAAAGGTGGTGCTATCGATGTCGGACAGCGCTGAACACCAGCTGGTGTTTCCACCTCCAAAGAAAATGATGACCTGCCAATCACGCTGGCTGTTGCGGGTAAAGAGGTGGCAGGTCTGCGTCCCAAAACAGGTGTGACTGCTGTCCCCCCAGTCACAGAGGATGAAGAGGCCGCGGATGCACAAGATGTGGCAGATGGTGGTTGGCCCGGCTGGCTAGGCCGCATGGTAGCACAGTGAGCTTCCCACTGCAACTTATGCTTCATATCCATGTGCCGGTTCATGCATGAAGTACTCAAACTATGTATTTTTTGGCCTCTACTTAGCTTTTGCTGACAAATGTTACAGATAACACGAGTTGGGTCATCTTTATCGATCTGAAAAAATGCCCAGGCTATGCAAGGCTTAGCACCCATGCGACCTGAAGAGCCACCACGACTTGTGGTCAGAGGCAGAGTTGTGTTTGAGGATGCAGTTGTTGACGTGCTTCCAGTACTACGTCTCTGTCCAGGAAGGCGCAACCTGACCTCGTCGTCACTAGCATCCTCCTCCACCTCCTCTGCTGACCTCATCGACTGGCTGACTGTGGGTTGACAGTAAGTGGGATCTCCAACCTCGTCATCATCACCCTGTGTGTTATCACACCCGTCATCCTCAGAGCCAACCTCTTCCTGCCCTGACAAAAAACTAAAGTTGTCGCTCCAATCAGGTATTTGAGTCTCATCATCGTCTTCCTCATTGTCTCTACCAACAGGAGTTACAGTTTGGGAACGAGGGTCTACATTATGGTCAGAACCTTCTGCGTCTGGTCCTGGATCCGACTCATAAAGATTCTGGGCATCAGTGCAGTTCATTTCCTCGTCTGGATTCACAGAAGCTCTGGAGCCGACCTCTGATTCCCAGGCTATAGTATGAGTAAACAGCTCTGCAGACTCAACCATCTGTTCTACCCCATACTCAGACGGCCAGCTGGAGACTTGGGAGCTGTGAGGAAGCAAGTGCGATTGGGGTGACACCTCTGAGGACTGGAGTATTTGTGATGTTGAAGTTGAGGTGGAGGAGAGCCCACTTAAAGGAGCACTTGATATCCGTTGAAGCACCTGCTGTTTTTGTGCCTCATCTGGAATTTGTAGCGATTGGCGTGGCCGTAAGAAAGGGATCTTATCACATTGTCCGCTAAAAGAAGTAGACATCTTAGTTTGGCTGGAAGATGGTCTTTCTTCTGCAGATGTTACTGTTGCTTTAACACCTACCCCACGGACACAACCTTTTTTTCCCTTCCCAACACGCCTATTCCCCTTTCCACCAGCAGCAGGCCTTTTTCCACTCATTTTGGTGGTTAACTAATTCACAACTCTGGAGTTGTTTGCACAATAAACAATGGATGGGAACCGAGCAGAGCTGAGTGGCCAAACTGTGGTATTAGCCCAAAAGTATTGGCTGGGTTACATGCAGATAAAAATTATATTGAATTTGCAACCTGGTGGAGGTTAGTATAGATGGACTAATAGAACAAGTCCCACACACTGCTACAAGCCGAAATATTTTTTCAGAGCTAGATGCAGAAAAAAATTATATTGAATTTGCAACCTGGTGGAGGTTAGTATAGATGGACTAATAGAACAAGTCCCACACACTGTTAGAAGCCGAAATATTTTTCAGAGCTAGATGCAGATAAAAATTATATTGAATTTGCAACCTGGTGGAGGTTAGTATAGATGGACTAATAGAACAAGTCCCACACACTGCTACAAGCCGAAATATTTTTTCAGAGCTAGATGCAGAAAAAAAATATTTTGAATTTGCAACCTGATGGAGGTCAGTATAGATGGACTAATAGAATGATGCTATGCCCAAAAGGTTTTACTTCACTAGGTGCAGTAAAAAAAATTGTATTCTATACACTGGTGGTGTAGCTTTTAACACAGATAGGCTACTCCACTGACTAACACACACTGAAAGAGGCCAAAAAGGATTTGCTTTGCTAGATTTAGCCAAATGCTGTGAAAAAACTTGCACAGCACTAAAACAGACCTGCCTGGCAAAAAGTGATAGGAACTGATGTAACCTAGCCCTGAAAAGGACTGCAATTACAATTAGTCTTTACTCCCAACCTATCTATTTAAGAGCACAGACCTGCCTGATAAAAGTCATTGGAAATGATGTAACCTAGTCCTTAAAAGGAGTGAAATCATAAGTATTCCCTACTGCCAAGCTATCTGTAGATTTGTGCGAAAATTGGCTTGAAATTAACAAAGTATAGCGCACACAGCAACAGCGGTGCCATCTAACACGCAGCTGTGACATACACTGCCAATGACACATGCCCTTGCTTGTGTGAAAAAAAGCACTTCGCTCCGTGTGTGCGCTGCTGATAGGCTGACAGATTGCACCTCCCCACTGTAAATGCGGGAAAGAGAAAAAAAAATGGAGATCTTCATTATTCCTGCAGAGATCCATCCCCTGCCCCTCCCCCCACCCCGCTGTACACTCAAACTGCGTATTAACATTAATTTTCAGCATTACTGAGAAAAAATCCAGTTATGATTTTGGTGCACGAACAGTTATCGAACATAACCTCGAACAGCCGAATTTTTTTCAAATTGTTCGTGTTCGCCGAACGGCTCGAACACCGCCCAAAACAGCTCGAATTTGAGATTGGCGAACAGTTCGAGTCGAACACCGCTCATCTCTAATTATTATATAAAAGTTATTAAACTTGATGAGCCTAATGTACTTCCATCTAAATTGCACGTCAGAATGGCTGTATAATCCTTTATGAAAGTTTCTCTGCCCACCATGAAAAGTAGCATTTTATCTATGTGCAGTTTTTTTTTTCTTGAGGTGTTCAAAAAGATTTTCAAGCAAAATCTGCTTCAGGAAATACTCCTGTTTTTCGTTTTTTTTTTTTCTTGAAGTGGTTCTAAAGTGTTTTTGAAGCCTTTTTGAAAGCATGTTTTAACTGAAACACTTTTAGCAGCCTTCTGATTGGACAATGCCTAATTTGGGGCACATTCCTTCAGAATCCACATCAAAATCATGACATGCACTTTTTTTTTTTCACCAGGTATTTTTCAAAAGTTGATATGAAAAAAAAATCTCAAAAAACTTTACCTATGAACAGCAAAGAGGATTAATATTGAAATGAATAGGAAGAGTCTTTGAAGTTTTTTTTTATTTCTCTGTGTTTGTTTCTGGGGGTGTTGCGAATGGATCCGCACAAAAAAAAATAATTAAATCTCGATGGCCACATAACTTCATAAGTCCAACTCTAGGTTAATTTTTATTTTACTATCGGGATTATACAGTAATTCTGATTCTGTCATGGATTTTCCAAGTAAGTACACCAGCTCCATAATGCATTTATGCAGTACCTATTGTGAAATTTGGTGACAGATCTACTTTAACAATGATTTTACTGAACCACTTAAGTTATTATTATTTATTATAGCGCCATATATTCCATGGCACTTTACATGTGAAAAGGGTTATACATAATAAAAATAAGTACAATAATCATGAACAATACAAGACACTGACTGGTACAGGAGAAGCGAGAACCCTGCCCATGGTGAGGGTAGAGCTGGTCGTGCAGCGGTATGGTGGAGCGAGGGTTACTGCAGGTTGTAGACTTGTCAGAAGAGGTGGGTCTTCAGGTTTCTTTTGAAGGTTTCCACAGTAGGTGAGAGTCTGATGTGTTGTGGTAGAGACTTCCAGAGTAGGGGGGATGCACGGGAGAAATCTTGTATGCGATTGTGGGAAGAGGAGATAAGAGGGGAGTAGAGGAGGAGATCTTGTGAGGATCGGAGGTTGCGTGCAGGTAAGTACCGGGAGACTAGGTCACAGATGTATGGAGGAGACAGGTTGTGGATGGCTTTGTATGCCATGGTTAAGGTTTTGAACTGGAGTCTCTGGGCAATGGGGAGCCAGTGAAGAGATTGACAGAGAGGAGAGGCCGGGGAATAGCGGGAGGACTGGTGGATTAGTCTGGCAGCAGAGTTTAGGATAGATTGGAGGGGTGCAAGAGTGTTGAAAGGGAGTCCATAGAGCAGGAGGTTGCATTAATTGAGGCAGCAGATGATGAGGGCATGCCCTAGTGTTTTTGCAGATTATTGATTAAGGAATGTGCGGACGCGGAAAATATTCTTGAGTTGGCAGGAAGTGGAAAGGGCTTGGATATGTGGTTCAGTTCAGTGAATCCCCCTTTGAACCCCTGAGTCATCTGCTAAGGTACCTTTTGCAGCACTAGATCCTGATGTCATCTAGCGTCAGAACCCATTGATTTATTCTAGGTTTTGGTTTAGGGTCTAATTAATTTATGGGTCTGGTCTTGGATTTGAATAATTTTAGGGGTTTGGTTCAGGGCCTAATTTAATTTAAGGGTCTGGCCTTGTGTTTGATTAGTCTTAGGGTTTAAGTAAGTAAATTAAGAGGGTCTGTCTGGTGTGGCGCCCCTGAAGGTTCAGTTGCCACAGAGGTACTGCACCTCAACCAGAGGTGTGGTATCCCCTTCTCTCAGGTAAGGAGGGAGTGCTGCCCGGAACCCCAAACACCTGCATCCAACACTACACTGCTCCAGGCCGGCTGGAAGGGCAAAGTGCAATGTGTTTTCCTGCTGAGCCCTGTCCAAGGCTGGAGTGGGGGGAACCCAGAGGTAGGGGGAACCAGTAGTGGGTGTGGGTGGAGGAAGCAGTTAAGCGGATCACTTTGATAGTAGGTATAAAAAGGGAAGCCATCTTAGGGTGGCAGATCAGTAGTGGAGTCAGCGACTGAAGTCAGTCAGGGAGCAGAGTCTCTTTAGGACCTCTCCTCCACAAGTATGGCCCAGTCCTAGATTCCCAGGTGGGGAGCAGAGGAGTAGGCTCCATTCTAAGAAGGGATCCTAGGGGATACGGTGAGTGCAGGATGGCACCCGTACGCCCCGCATCTGTCAGAAGACAGAGGGATCGTAGGCCGCAAGAAGGGGACCGGCCCCTGGTCCAGCCGTGTTAATCCAGGTCGCGGCTGGGAAAACCGGAGGCTTCTGGCTTCTATAGCCAGTTGCTGAAGCCTCATTCTAATCTCCGTAAGGGTCAAGCAGGTCTGGGAACTCCGACGAAACAGGAGGGACTTCAGAGCACCTGAGCGGGATTGAGAGTGGGAAGCGCAGGGCGGGAGGTAGAAAGACCCAGCGTGAAGACGGTCTAGTTAGGAACACAGGAAAGTGGGGTTCTATAAGGTACTCCTGGTCTGCCTGAGGAAGTGCTGAACCCCTGCCTGGTGAACGCAGTGCGACGTGGGAGGCCGACAACTGTACAGTGCACCAGTTGAACTGTCATAAGAACTGTGAGTAAAAACTCAGATGACTGTACCGCACTGGCTACGTCCCTTCTTTAATCTGCGCCATCTCTCCCTCACGGCACTATGACGCGCCCCCAGGGCCGTGGGGGTACTTGGCAGCTGGGCCCCTGGATGCCAGTTGGCGGGGGATATCACGGTGGCTGGCCCGGTCCATGACCCAGGGCGGTCAGTGCAAAAGGGGGTTTATTTTTAGAAAGTTCGTGACGGCACCTGTGGTGTCTGGTGAGGATCATCAGCGCTGCAACAGTCCTCTGAGGCAGATGTTAGGGCTCCACAGGTGGAGCAGGCCTCAGGGCAGTGAAGTGATGGAGCGTGGGTTGCGCTGGGCGCCGATGAAAGAATGGACGGAGGCAGTACAGTGCAGTCATCCGAGATTTTACTCACAGTTCATAAGACAGCCCACAGGTGCACTGTACAGGTAAAGGCCTCCCACGTCGCGCTGCGTTCACTGGGCAGGGGTTCCTCAGGCAGCTTGGGGATACCTGGCAGAACCCCACTTTCTTGTGTTCCTATTTTGACCGTCTTCACACTAGGTCCTTTTCCCTCCTGCTCTGCTTTGCCCACTCTCAGTCCTGTTCGGGTACTCTGAAGTCCCTCCTGTCCGTCGGAGTTACACAGACTTGCTTGACCCTCAGGGGACTAGAATGCGGCTGCGATCCCTCTGTCTTCTGACAGATGCGGGGCGTACGGGTGCCGTCCTGCACGCGCCGTACCGACTGGGATCCTTTCTTAGAATGGAGCCTACTCCCTGCTCCCCTCTTGGGCCTCTGACACTGGGCCCTACTTGTGGAGCAGATCTCCTAATGAGACTCTGCTCCCAGACTGTTCTTCCGAACTGTCCCGAGCTGTTCTTCTGAACAGCTCCCTAGAACTCACACCACTACTGATCTGATCTGCCACCCTAAGATGGCTTCCCTATTTATACTCGTACCAAAGTGCTTCCTCCAACTACTTCCGCCACCCACACCCACCACTGGCTCCCCCCACCTTTGGGTTCCCCCCACTCCAGCCAGGGTCAGGGCTCAGCAGCTATACTCTGCATGTTGCCCCTCCAGCCGGCCTGGAGTAGTGTAGCTTTGGATGCAGGTGCTTGGGGTTCCATGCAGCACTCCCATCTTACCTGAGAGAAGGGAGACACCACACCTCTGGGTGAGGTGCAGTACCTCTGTGGCGACTGAACCCTCAGGGGCGCTGCACTCCCCCCCGGTAAAACACAGCACGTCCGCGGGCTGGAACAAAGCAAAACAGGGATTTTTGACATGCAAAATTTTAAGATGCATCTGCATATAAGATTATAAAAACATTTCTTCCCTTTATGGGAGGCACATCACTTTAAAGTTGTAGGTTACATTTTTAGAAACATTATAAAACTTTCTTAAATAACATCTTTCTTCTTCAATAAGTGCAACAGGTAGCAGCATGAGGGACCCGTCCGCAAACCCTCAACATAGACCCTGGGCATGGCTGCAGGGCATGGGTGATCCTGAGTCGGACCACGGCTTCCGCCACGCCAAACGGGTTTTTCTTCTGTGGTCATGGTCATTACTATAAAATCAATAGGGTGCACTTTAAGACGTGCAGAACTATTTACAACTTTAACGTCCGGCTGTCCACAGTCCCCAGCTTGTATACCCTGACGGTTAGTGATAGAAGCGTACAGTCAAAACATTATTTTCATCTTTAACTATACTCTCACGGGCAACTACGTAAGCAGTGTTCAGTCCCACTTGCTGGCTTAATAGTGGGGACCCCGCCTGGGGTACTCTTCATTCTTCCCTGACCCAGCCGGGTCACGAGGGACTTCCTGCAGGGGTGTGTCCTCACTGACACGATACACATGCAGGGCGTACCAGCCACGTCTGCCATGGTGCCGGGTGAACGTGACACGGTCTCCCGGATACAGGTTCCGGTCGGGACGGCCTTCCTCCAACTCGGGCTCCACATCCCACCGGTTGACAAATATGTCTCTCTCAAAATCGGGACTGCGGATAAAGCCCCACCCAGCCTTCAGATTGAATTTCACTATGAGGCCCTCCTCGCGGGGGCTGGGGTGGGCTGACTCCGCCTGGTTGACCTGCGCCTTGGCGGCCTTATATCGGGCCTACAGGCGCTCACTGAGCGCCGCCCGCGTGCGTCGCTCCTTCTCAAGTTGCCGGAGCTCCCGCTTGCAGAACTCCTGCCTTTGTAATGCTTCGGCCTCGGTCTCCCGCGCGAACCCCATCAGGTCCCCCCCCGGTTGTCCCAGCATAACTCCACTCCGCTGGTATAAGCAACCGGAGGCGCTGGTGTCGGGAGTAGCAGATACGGCTGCTGGTCCTCCATCCAGGCGGACCAGTCGAAGGCAAGCGTGCCGCACACCCACTCGGGTGCCGGAGGTGGAGGCAGTGGGAGGGCTTCCAGCAGTATGTCCGCAGCTTCAGCGCCCGGGAGTCGAGGTTCCAGGTGGGCACTATATAGGAGGTCCTCCGGTGCAGCGCCCGGAGGTGGGGGTTCCGGGAAGGCGCTAGATGGGGGATCCTCTGGTTCCGCGCCCGGGGGTGGAGGTTCTGGGCTACACAGCTGTTCCAGCCAGGGTACGGCAGCATACGGCAATGGCTGGGGGAAGAGGCCCAGGAGCAGGTCGGCGCTGGCAGCGCCCGGGACTGGGGATTCTCTCCTACCTGCTCCTGTACTCCATCGGCCTCCTGGTTCTCCGCGGGCTCTGCCGGGGCTGGGGTGCGGCTGCTGACATCCAGTGTCACTTTCTGCCGTGCCGCCAACTTTTCCAGCAGCTCGCTTCTCCACCTTGCGACCGCTGCTTGCTGGGTTTGCTCCACCTGTTGGCCCAGCTCGAGGACCTCGCTCTGGAGGAACTCACGTCCTCCGGGGACAATTTCTCCACTTCCCCCTCTATGGTGAGGGGGGTCGCTTGACGCTGCGGCAGGCCAGAGGCGGAGGCTGGACTTTTGCTTCCTTCCATTCTGGCTGCGGTCTGGCTAGACTGATTAAGGCCACACCTTGTCTCCATTCCTTCTCTCCGCCTCCTCTCTTCTTTCGGGGGCGGTCCCATGGCGATTTGCTGTTGGTCACTCCCTGTGATGGCCTCCCTGCCTTGACGGACACATCTATGCGGACAGTCACTGTTGCAAGGGGCAGGGTATGCTTTTGGCGCTATTCTGGGACCCGGCCCACGATGGGAGGTTCCATTTTGTTGTCCTTTAACACGCACATAATGGCGCCCATTTTCCTAGGGCGGGCACCACATTCAGTAACATAACACAGTTCTGTAGGCACACTTCACCCGCCGGTACGGGCTGGTCACGCATCCTGTTCGTGACGCCAGATCTGACGCACCCCCAGGGGGATATCACGATGGCTGGCCCGGTCCGTGACCCTGGGCGGTCAGTGCAAATGGGGGTTTATTTTTAGAAAGTTTGTGACGCCACCTGTGGTGTCTGGTGAGGATCACCAGCGCCGTAACAGTCCTCTGAGGCAGATGTTAGGCAGCTTGTGATGGAACGGCTCCCCACAGGTGGAGCAGGCCTCAGGGCAGTGAAGTGATGGAGCGTGGGTTGTGCTGGGCGCTGTAGTGCAGGGGGGAACAATGGCGCCGATGAAAGAATGGACGGAGGCAGTACAGTGCAGTCATCTGAGATTTTACTCACAGTTCGTAAGACAGTCCACAGGTGCACTGTACAGGTAAAGGCCTCCCGCGTCGCGCTGCGTTCACCGGACAGGGGTTCCTCAGGCAGCTTGGGGATACCTGGCAGAACCCCACTTTCTTGTGTTCCTATTTTGACCGTCTTCACACTAGGGCCTTTTCCCTCCTGCTCTGCTCTGCCCACTCTCAGTCCTGTTCGGGTACTCTTAAGTCCCTCCTGTCCGTCGGAGTTACACAGACTTGCTTGACCCTCAGGGGACTAGAATGCGGCTGCGATCCCTCTGTCTTTTGACAGATGTGGGGTGTACGGGTGCCGTCCTGCACGCGCCGTACCCCCTGGGATCCTTTCTTAGAACGGAGCCTACTCCTTGCTCCCCTCCTGGGCCTCTGACACTGGGCCCTACTTGTGGAGCAGATCTCCTAATGAGACTCTGCTCCCGGACTGTTCTTCCGAACTGTCCCGAGCTGTTCTTCTGAACAGCTCCTTAGAACTCACACCACTACTGATCTGATCTGCCACCCTAAGATGGCTTCCCTATTTATACTCGCACCAAAGTGCTTCCTCCAACTACTTCCTCCACCCACACCCACCACTGGCTCCCCCCACCTTTGGGTTCCCCCCACTCCAGCCAGGGTCAGGGCTCAGCAGCTGCGCTCTGCATGTTGTCCCTCCAGCCGGCCTGGAGTAGTGTAGCGTTGGATGCAGGTGCTTGGGGTTCCGTGCAGCACTCCCATCTTACCTGAGAGAAGGGAGACACCACACCTCTGGGTGAGGTGCAGTACCTCTGTGGCGACTGAACCCTCAGGGGCGCCACAACTACAGCGCCCAGCGTAATCTACACGTCCTACACTGCCCTGGAGTCAGCTCTACCTGTGGAGAGCCACACCATCCCTGCTGCCATAACACCAGCACCAGAGAACTGCTCCGCAGCGGCGGCTCCCTTTAGCTGCAATCCACAGGTGGCGTCACGAATACTTTAAAATCCCATATAAATATTTAGCTCCTTTTTACTGACTGCCCTGGGTCACGGACCGGGCCAGCTACCGTGATATCCCCCAACAACCAGAGGCCCGGCTGCCGAGTACCCCACGGCCCAGGGGGCGCGTCACTGGGGTCTTTTATTTATCTGGTTGACTTGGTCGGGGGTCTGAAATAAAAATAGATCTTTTCCTTGATCTGAATTAATTTAAGGGTCTGTACTGGGGTTTAAAGGAATTCAGAGGAACATGAGGCCAAAAAAGTGAGAGTTAACTCCAGAATCAACTTTACTGGAGAATCTTTGGAACCCGGATTGTTCCCCTTTTGCCATCTAAATTAACATGCATGGTGGACCGAGCGTGCATGTTTATGGTGCTATATCAGACGAGTATATTATCGTCCTTCACTACGTCACTCTGTGTGCTACTGCGTCGTCTTAAGACTCAGTGGTATTTTAGGTATTAGAAAGTAGAATATGACCTCATATCTTAAAATGTAGGACCACTAATTACAAGTATTGTCATTTTGAGGTCTTTGACTGCAGTGTTAGTTCATCCACAATGGAGCAATGCTCCAATTTTTACTGACCCCTTTTATTGAGTGATCTCCTATCATTTTATTATTATAACTGCTTTAAATGTATTGGATATATTGAGAAAAGTGTTCACCTCCGTACTGTGAAAGTTAATGGTGCAACTATGGAGGCAGCACTGTGCAGCCTTACAATAAAAATGTTCATTCAGCATGTACAAATGCTATTCTAACAGACGTAAAGTGAAGTCAAGCATTAAGGGAAAATCTTTGTACCTTGAATTAGAGGGATTAAGGTAAACCAGAGACTTGGAGGGGCTGGTAAGTGTGTAACATAACCTGCCTGGTACCTGATATAAAGGGCAGGTTGAGTGTTCAGTATCAGTTCCGAGGCTAATTACCCCAAAATCACCGGCTGGACTACAACCAAGTATTGTCTGATCAGCTTTCATTAGGAGTGCTATAGCATGAAGAGAGGAAAGTGCTCGGGAAAGGCAGGAAAGGGAGGTCATGTTCCTGGTTAATTTGTCGACCCTTTATTGTAGCTTTTTATTTAAAGGCGGCTACAAAGATACAAACATAATTCACTCTGTCGTCTTATCGATTTAGTAAATTTATTAAAAAAGATCATAATAATTAGCAAACCTACGTCATTCGGACTGCATTGTCTATAGATATGCAATACTGGGCTAAAGTTTTAGGCAAGTGTGTAAAAAAAACAAAAATATTCCAAAATAAGAAGTGTTAATAGTTTATTTTATCAATGAATAAATAAAATAGAAATCTAAATCACATCAATATTTGGCGTGACCGCCCATTGGGACACAAATCTTAATCATTGAATTCAGGTTCTTTTATTCCTTCCCACTGGCATGGGTATGTAAGATCTAGTCCCTCGCCATGCCGTCTGCCTTTAGACTCACTGGTCTGCTTGCTTCTGTTTTGATAAAATCACTGTTTTATCTGCTGCAGGTCTAGCAGTTCTCTGAATGCTGAGCTGTGTATAACTCCACCCACATCACTGATTGGCTGCTTTCTATGTAGACTGTGCATAGGCGGAAAGTTGCCAATCAGTGGTGGGGGTGTGGTTATACAGAGTTCGTGAATATGCAGCAGGTTTACTAGTCCTCCAGTGATAATCGCCTGCTGATAAAACAGTGATTTTATCAAAACTACAGCAATCAGCCCAGTAAGTGACACATCGCTGGAATCAGGGACTCAGTCTCTACATTATGCTGCTCTCAGATTAGGTAGCAAAAACCTGGTGACAAATTCTCTTTTAAAAAGTTTTTCGCAACTTTTTAAATTCTTCTAAATCTCTCTTAGCTGATGTATGAGCACAGACGACATCAAACTTGAATGTGCAGTAACACTAAGCTCCTCTAAAAGCAAAATGGTGACAAATGTATCCCCAGAAGTGGGCAACATTTTAAAGGAACACTAAAAACACAAAAAAAAATTAAACAATATCCAATAATTTCTACCTAAATTTCTTCATTGTTCTTGATCCCATTTTGTTCTAATATTACAATTAAAACTAAGAAATATGTAAGAAATCTTCTCTATGTCTCAGATTTCATTCACGTAGTGAAGGAAGTTTTCGTTTCAGATGACCACCAGCCCAAAATGGAACTGATCAGCAGAAGATTAACCTTAGTGTTGGCGCTATAGAAATAAAAATGATTTATTATTCTTATTATTATTATGATTTGTGTTCTCTGGAGGATTTCTTCAAGACTGACTATTCAAGGATCATGCAGAAAATGCTGCAGATTAATAACAGTGAGAACAAGTATATTTCATGTTTAATTCAATCATTCATTTCTATGGTCAATGTTCTTTTGACCCTTTCCTGACATTTGATGTACTATTACATCATATGTCATTTCCCGGTCATAGATGTAAGCTCAAAAACTGAGCCTGCATCCAATGGCGTAACTAGAGTCCGATGGGCCTCTGTGCAAGATTTGGACCGGGCCCCGCCCCATCCTTGTGTGTATACTGTATATATGTATGTTCTCCTTCCTGGTATATACATCCCTCATCCTGGCCTCATCCTGGTATGTTCTCTATCCTGGTATATATGTTCCCCTTCCTGGCCCCGTCCTGGTATAGGTCTCCCATTGTGCCGCTGTTCTTTAATGCATTGAAAAAAATTAACAATTTTACTCACCTTACCTCCGCTCCCCGACCACGTGGCGTCTTTCTCTGAAGCCGGCAGCTGACCTCAGCGTGCAAGCGATGGGAGAGCATGACGTCACTGCCATGCACCCCCAGTCCCGTGCACGCCGACGTCAGCTGCTGACCTCTGATTGGTTGTCAGCATGTATTGCCGTGTACGGACCCGATGGGTCTCTACGCCGCAATACACTTCAGCTGAATGTGCATCCGAGGATGCACATCCAGTTGAAGTTAGTGCTGGGTCAGCAGACCCCTCCACCTCACTGAATAGCAGTGACTCACCGGGGCCACCACTACATGCCACAGGGCACTGTGACACTGATGGGGTAGTATGCAAATAAACACCAGAGGAAGGAGTTTTCTTCTAAGCCTGGAAGATCTCATTAACAAAGGATTAAAAGACGATTTTTTAACAGCAAAACAGCAGCTATGAGGCATACAGGTAGGACTATTTTAACAATTCTATCACCTGTATGCCCATAGTAATAGGTTAAAAGCATCCCAGGGGGGTAACAGATTCCCTTTAAAACTGGGAACGGCATCGGTACAGGCCTTTTAGAATGGTTGTTCAAGTAGTGGACAGTACACACATGCACCACACCCGGAAGCTTTAACTATGTCTTAGGCCACGTTCACACTTCAGTATTTGGTCAGTGTTTTACATCAGTATTTGTGGAATAATCAAAGGAAAAGTATAATAGAAACACGTTACCACTTCTGCATTCCTGGTTTTTGCTTACAAATACTAAGGTAAAAATCTCACTAAATACTCAACCGTTGGCCTCAGAATTTTTTTTCCTAATGGTGGGCATCCAGAAAATCTCTTCATCATTTTATATTTGGATAGTTTTCAATTTATGCTTAAAAAAAAAGCATGCAGACATGTATGAAATAAAAGATTGTTCACTCAATGAACCATATGTGTCCCGCTTTGACCAATGGAAACCTTGGGAGGTAATGATATGGCCCTTGACCCTTATTTGCTCTCCAATTCCTTAGGTTTCAGTCCAGACTAGTCTTGTTGTGATATTTATGAGTGCAGCTTCAAAGTCTACTCGCCCTGTATCTTGTCAATCCTGGGATCAAGTGTTTTATCAGAGCTGGTGGTAGAACCCACAGAGGGTTTCATAGGTTCCTTTCAATTCTGCATCCATCCCTGTTTTGTGTAAGGGGAGATAAGGCTTCCTAATTACATTCATGCATGAGATGAGTCTTCATTTGAAATTGCAAGACAAGGTATCAGCATCTCAGACTTTGTCAGAGGCAGACAGATAAGAAAGCCCTCTACTCAAAGCATGACCCAGTCAGAGGGTGGGATAGTGGGGGGAGGCCATCTCATCACATTTACTCTTCTAAAGGGATGGCCCAGTTAAATGACATCTTGCAATTTCTCATTGGGTTTTGGGGGGGGTAATAGGTGGAAAATAATTTACTGCTTGTTTGATAAGACGGCTCTATTGGCCCCCCCCCGATTGAAATCTTGCAGAGAAGCAGCTGTTTAAAGGCTTGTCTTGGAGAATGGGAGCAATCATTTCCCTGTCACTGGTCCAGCTATCAGCTCTGTATGTGCTGGTCATTGTCACCGGTCACAGCTTCATAGAGAGATTCCAATTTACACATCCATTCGTGGTAATTACCAATTAACAGGCATCGTCTGTCTGTAAATTATGTAGCGGTCACCATAATCGGCTACCGGCATGGAATTAATATATTAATATGGTCATTAATTATAGGACCTGGCGGCCGCCTAGGCTGCGATGTTATGTTAATTATTATCAGTTGCTTCATTTGGTTTAGTTATATTTAATGGTGAAAGAAAAGCCAACAAATCAACAACATCAGGGTCTGTTTGTGTTATTTTCCTGTCTTTTTTTTTATCAATGCTATTCTTCAATTATTTCTATTTTTTTCTTTTTCTTCTCTTTGACTTTATGTTGCTCGAGGGGATTTTCTCAAACACCGTTTGGGATTTTTTGAAGTCCGTTTTCCTTTTGTTTTTGTCTTGTGGTATTCGCTGATGTTTTTTTCCGCATTTTCTGCTAAAATGTTGTGAAAATTGTGCTTAAATATCTGGCGTACGTAAAAACTGGAGTATATTTGCAACTAATCGAAAAGTTGCATGATGAATTAGGGAAACACATCTGTAAACCAAAAACTCTGTCTACAATTTCAAATTAAAGAAAAAACTGACAAACACATAAAAAAGTAACTTTAACCCCCTTCTGGTCATCCGCCATACATGTACGGCACAGTGGAAAGTGAGTCTCTGCAAAACGATGTACATGTACAGCACAATGATTTTACCCACTCACAAACAAAATACATATCATAGCTGAGACCAGGCTTGGACTGCCCACAGGAGAACAGGAGAATCATCCGGTGGGCCACCACCCTCTTATATGATCAGTACTTGGCACTATATACTTGAATCACTATGTACAGACAAAGGCAGCATCTTATTCATTTAACAATCTACCCATTTTTATATAAGTTTGAGATTGAGGATAATGTCACGTGAAAAGTGGGGCCCTGGAGTTGGTTACTGGTGGGCCCTAGGCACCCCACCCCGACAATGGCTGACACCCGCTGTATCGGAAGCGATCGGTGCTAGCAACTATTGCAGCTGGTTAACTAAAAACGACCCTGCTATGGTGGCCCGTAAGATCCTGTCATAAGCAGGGCTTGACATGACTCCTGTTAGTGTAAGGCTGCATTCACAAATCCATGTGGCAGGTCCGAGTCCTCTCGGACCCATAGAGAAAAATTTATCTTTTCACACATCCGTTAAAATCAAGGATCCAAAGTGGGATCCATGACATTCTGAGCAGGTCCAATTCTGATCCAATTTGCAGACCAGACTCAGCTACTCAAGTCTATGGGGACCCATGAGTGCAAATCGGAAGGCTTCCAGTTTGCTTCAATTTTGCATCTGTGTCTCTCGGATTTGCTTAGTGATAAACTTGAATAAAAATAGGTGAACTTCCAAGGTTTTTTTTATTGGCTTGGAAGCAAGCGCGGCTCTTCGGTGAGAAAAAAAAACAGAAGAGAAAAAAATTGGAAGCAACTAGGATGGCACCTGAGAACATCTTGGCCTGATTCTCTTGGATGGTAACATTCACACAGATACTTTAATGAAGCTTACTACCGACGGATATCATACCATGCATAAGCATTGCAGAGTATTAGAACAGTTGATGTCCCATCCTGGAATTAAGAAAAAAACTAAAAATATTCAAATATGTAAAAATATGAAAAAAAATAAAAGATAAAGTACAGTATAAAATTTTTTGCAAGTAAAAGTGCTGCATTTCTATAAAAATTAAGGTAAGCAAAAAAAGGACACATATTTGATATCGCCGCAAAAGTGGGGTCACTTTTTTGGGTTTTCTGGGTCACTCAGAGGCTTTGTAAGTTGCACCCAAAAGTCAAATAGCGATTCTTCCCTTTCAAGTAGTGTTGAGCCACCCCCGTAGTGTTCGAGTTCGGTTCGGTTCGTCGAACACCCGTGTGTTCGTCGAACTGTTCGTCGAACACCTTCGAACACCGTTAAAACCAATGGCAGGCAAACAAAAACACATAGAAACACATAGAAAACACCTTCAAAGGTGTCCAAAAGCTGACAAACTGCTCAGAAGACACAACTAACACATGGAAAAGTGACAAGTACATATAGTCATGCGAAAAGAAAAGAGGTGGAGGAGTAAAAGGAGGGGGAGACACAGATATAGGCATGTCATGCCCTTCTAAAATCCAAAAAGTGAGAAGCTGACACGTTCAGTCCGCTCCTGCCCGTGCCACCTCCGCGTCGCCGGGTTTGTGCCAGAGCCGCGGTGAACCCTGACGGCCAGCCCCCCTCTCCCAATACTGGTGCCTGTCCGCTGGTGGGTCGAGCGAGCCCCCCTGTGGTGGAGGCAGCTCTAAGCTTTTTAATTTAAATTGTCTCTCTAATTTGAATGAATACACTTTAAATCCATTTACAAGGATCTATTGGAGGGCAAGTCTCATGCCAGCAGCCGCGTAATTCCAGCTCCAGTAGCGTTCACTAAAGCTGCTGCAGTTAAAAAGCTTTTATAAGGATCGAGCTCGGCTGTCCACCGCAAGGCATCCTACTGCCAGTCCCAGCCCCTATGCCTTGGGGTGCCTCCTGATGCTCTTCACTGAGTATCCCGTGGTCCCGAAGCAATTCCTTTGAAAAAATTAAGTGTCCAAACTACAGGTGGTGTAGCTTGCTTAACAGCCGGGATAATCCGCTGACTAGCAGACACTGCTACTAGGCACAAAGTATTTCCTGGGCTAGATGCAGTTAAAAATTTGTAATTAGATACTCTCGTTGGATGCTGAGAAAGCATTCCATAGAGTCTCCTGGCACGCCATATATGATTCTCTTAAAAAGCTTGGGGTAGGGGTCTAGGGGACCCTTTTATAGCCAAAATCACGGCCCTGTATCACAATACGTCACCTAGGCTGAAGATAAATGGAACTGTAGCACCCTGAGGGCTCGGTTGCTACAGAGGTATTGCACCTCACCCAGAGGTGTGATATCTCACTCTCAGGTAAGGATGTAGTGTGGATCAGGACCCGACACCTGCATGCATTACACCACATTGCCGTGGGGCAGGGCGACCAATATGCCCCTGAGATGGGCACGACAGTCCCTGTCCCTGGCTGGAGTGGGGGGAGGGAACACTGAGGAAGGGGAACCCTGTAGTGCAGGAGCAGGGAGGAAGCAGTTCCTGGGTGCATTGAGAAGGGAGTATAAAAGGTGGGCACCATCTTAGTTCAGTGCAGAGAAGTCTGAGCAGAAGTGGCAGGGAGCAGGGGCTCTGCATGAGCTCTGCTCCGGAGGCGGGCCTAGTAACAGAGGCCCAGGCCTGGAAGAGGGAGAAGGAAGGAAGAGGAGCGGAGAAGGCTCCAGGAACGAGGAACGAAGGGATCCCAGGGGTGCGGACGGGCGAGTCGCCACCGCACACCCGAATCCACCTGCGTGGAGGGGTCAGGCCAAAGGGGGAGACCGGTCCCCGAAACTAGTGGAGGCAGGAAACGACCCTCAGCTAGAAACAGGAGGCTGTGACATTTTATGTGGCGCAGACCCTCGCTACACCCGCTAGGAAGGCACCACATAGGGCCAGGGAAACTGGCGCCAAGTTTACCAAGAGGAGGCCCGATGCAGCCGGACAGAAGGGTTGGTAAGAAAGGCCAGACAAAGGACACACAAAGGGGGTCCTGTGAAGCGCTCCAAAGTTATCTGGGAGTTGTCTGAGCCCCTCACCTGGTGAGCACAGTACGACGTGGGCAGCCGTTACCTGCAGACGTGGTCTGGATAATAAGAACTGTGAGTAAAGGCCCTGGACTGCATTACTGACTCCGTGTCGTTACTGCTGCTGCCCTGCACCATCACCCCCATCCTCCGCATACACTGCCCTGAGGCTATACTCCTCCCATGGGGAGTTATGCTACGCTCTGCTGCACCAACAACACCAGCCTCAGCGGTCTGCCCTGGAGCGGCGGTTCACTCTGACCGCAATCCATGGGTGGCGTAGTCGGACATTTAAACATCAAAACCACATAAATAGTTCCGCCACTGGTTTGACCGCCCTGAGCCACGGAACCGGGTCGCCGCCACGGAGACTACAACCACCAGCATCCACCAAAAAGGGTCCGGCTCCGGGTGTCCCAAGGCCCAGGGGGCGCGTCAGAACATTTTCATCACCTTTCACAATCACCAATGGGACAAGGCAGGGATGTTCTCTGTCCCCTCTCTTATACATCCTAGTGACGGAGCACCTGCTCTCATCAATTCGCCATAACCCCAATATTAGGTGGATTGAGGTGGGAGGCACCGAGTACAAGTGCTCTCTATTTGCTGATGATGTCCTAGTATATATCACTCAATCACATATATCCATCCATGCTGTTATGGCTGAAATAGATCACTTTGTTACATGGTCAAATTTTAAAATTAATGCAGCGAAGTCTGAGGCCCTCGATGTCTCCCTCCCCAAATCCATATAGGATTCCATCCAGTCCAACTTTCCCTTTGCCTGGCCCTCACAGGGTATCAAATACTTAGGAATTCCTATTCATAGAGACCTCTCCCATCTATGTTATCTTAATTTTGGGCCCTTTATTGAACAACTCCATACAGACCACGGTTGGCAAGTTAGAACTGTAAGATTCATTACGTGAACCACTGGTGTTTTGTGGAAAAGCACATGTACACTGTGTTCCAAATTATTATGCAAAAAGTGTTTAGGAGTGATAAGGGAAGAATTTGTTTGTTTGTCAGTTAAACTCATTGATGGCGATGTGTGTCAGGGCTCTTTATATCACTGTAAGCAATTGCAGACACCTGTGCTAATTAGTTTGGCAGGTGTGTCCAATGAAAGGCAAGACTACTTAAGAAGGCTGTCTCACATTATTAAGCAGCCTACATTTTCTGCCAAAATGGGAAAGAAAAAGGATGTGTCGGCTGCTGAGAAGCAACAAATTGTGGAGTGTTTAGGTCAAGGCATGACTACAATCAACATTGTGCGATGATCAGGATGAAGTGTCTTGGCAATCAAGAAGTATGTAGCTGATTCACAGTACACACGTGTGCGTGCTGATAAGGGCAAATTGAGGACTCTTTCCTACAGGCAATTACGTCAGGTTGAAAGAGCAGCGTCAAAAAAGCCTTGTCATAGCAGCAGACAAGTTTTTGAAGCTGCTGGTGCCTCCAACGTCCCCCGAACAACAAGATGCAGGGTCCTTCAGAGGTTTGCAGCTGTGCATACGCCATCCTGTCGACCTCCTCTATCCACTTCACACAAGCAGAAACGGCTCCAGTGGGCCAAACATTGCATGAAGACTGATTTCAAAACTGTTTTGTTCACGGATGAGTGCCGTGCAGCGCTCGATGGTCCAGATGGATGGAGTGGAGGATGGCTGGTTGATGGACACCCCACGCAAACACGGCTACAGCGCCAACAAGGAGGAGGTGGAGTAATGTTTTGGGCTGGAATCATGGGGAGAGAGATTGTCGGCCCCTTTAGGATCCCTGAAGGCGCTAAAGATGAACTCCATAATGTATGTGGATTTTCTCAAACAGCACTTCCTGCCATGGTTCAAGAAGAAGAACCGTGTATTTCACAGCAAGATCATTTTTTTGCATGATAATGCACCATCTCATGCTGCACATAAAACATCTGCATCTCTGGCTGATATGGGCATAAAAGGGGACAAACTTATGGTGTGACCCCCATGCTCCCCTGACCTCTACCCCATTCAGAACCTTTGGAGCATCATTAAAAGGAGTGTCTATGATGGCGGGAGGCAGTTCACATCTAAGCAACAGCTCTGGGAGGGTATTCTGTCCTCATGCAAAACAATTGAAGCAGAAACCATCCAAAACCTGACAAATTCAATGGACGAGAGAGTTCAGAAGCTCCTTTCAAACAAGGGGTCCTATGTGAAAATGTAACATCACCTAGAATAACGTTTTGAGTTGAAAACTGTTTGATTTCAGTTTCTAACAACCTGCTAATGCTTATAATTTCAAAAATGACCATTTTTTTGGTCTATATTAAAATGAAAAGGTTGATCGAAAAGTTTGGGGGATCTAAGAGTGTGGCAACCCAGTAGTCATGATTACTTCGAATTCTGACAATATGAGGGTCATGCTGCAGGTAGTGCAGCAAGAAGGCACTTATGTGTCTTGCGCATCTCGGAGCCCCAAAATTATTTTCCGGGCTAGATGCAGCTAAAAATTATTATTAATTTTAAATCTGGTGAAGCTTTAGTATAGATGGCCTAATAGGATCAGTGCTGCACACTGCTACAAAGCCCAAATTATTTTCCAGTCAAGATACAGATAAACATGATTAGTAATTTTAAATCTGGTGGAGCTTATTATAGATGGCCTAATAGAATCAGTGCTGCACACTGCTACAAAGCCCAAATTATTTTCCAGCCAAGATACAGATAAACATGATTAGTAATTTGAAAGCTTAAAACGGTTGGTAGGGTGATTTTAACCAATCATCAAGCTTTTACTCTCCCCAGGATGACACAGGGGTAGAAAATTCGTTTCAGATCCATGATTTGTTCATCTTTATGAACGTGAGTCTGTCTACATTATCAGTGGAGAGCCGCGTGCGCTTATCTGTCAGCACACCACCAGCAGCGCTGAACACACGTTCAGACAGAACACTGGCTGCGGGGCATGACAAGATCTCCAAGGCGTAAGTGGCTAGCTCCGGCCATTTATCCAGATTGGAAGCCCAAAAAGAGCAAGGGTCCAGTGACACAGTCATGGCTTCAATGTTTACTTGGAGATACTCCTGTACCATCGTCTCTAGGCGATGACTATGTGTCAGACTTCTTGTCTCCTGTGGCCTTGCAAAGGATGGGCTAAAAAAGTGGTGAAATGATTCCGCAAAATTGATGTTACCAGCAGATACTGTGGTTCTGTTACGGTTTGAGTGCTGAACACTTGACGGTCCCACGGTTGGCAAGTTGGAACTGTGAGATTCAGTACGTGCACCACTGGTATTTTGTGGAAAAGCACATGTAAGATTCTGCAACAGTCTCTGCTGATACTCCTGCATGCGTGCATCCCTTTCTATGGCAGGAATAATTTCTGCAAATTTACTTTTGTACCGGGAATCTAACAGTGTGGCAACCCAGTAGTCAGGATTATTTCTAATTCTCACAATTCGAGGGTCATGTTGCAGGTAGTGCAGCAAGAAGGCACTCATGTGTGTTGCGCATCCAGGAGCACCAAGTCCCTGATGTGTTGGTGACGAGGTAACAATCATGCTTCCTTCCTCTGTCCTCTCCCCCCAACCTCGCACAACAGAAATGTGATCAAGGTCTCCCTCATCTGATGAGTCTTCCATCAGTTCGTCCTCCACTTCTTCCTGGGCTCCTGCACCTTCCTCACTAGTTTGGCTGCTACCATGCGCCCTGGTAAAACCATCTCCCCCACCCTCACATGCCTGCCGCCTTGGTGCTGCCGACCGTCTGGACCTTGCAGATGTTAGCCCTTCCGCATACAACTCCTCCTCCTCTACTTCCTCCACCTCCTCTTGTGCCACCACCTGACTCCGAATTCTGTTTAACATGTGCTTCAGCATGTAAATCACCGGAATAGTCATGCTGATAATGGCATCGTCAGCACTAAACATCTTCGTCGCCATTTCAAAACTGTGCAGAAGGGTGCATAGGTCCCTGATCTGAGACCACTCCTCCAGCGTGATTTGCCCCACCTCTGGATCTCGTTGGCCCAGGCTATACGTCAGAACGTATTGCACCAGGGCTTGTCGGTGCTGCCACAGTCGCTGCAACATGTGCAGAGTTGAATTCCACCGGGTAGGTACATCGCATTTTAGCCGGTGAAGGGGCAGGCCCAACGACTTCTGTAGAGATGTAAGTCGCTGAGCTGCGGGATGCGAACGGCGGAAGTGAGCACACAGCGACCGTGCCCTCTGCAGAAGGCCATCTAGTCTGGGATAGTGGGCTAAAAATTGCTGGACAACCAGGTTCAACACGTGAGCCATACAAGGCACGTGTGTGACATTGCCCCGGCGAAGGGCCGCACCCAGGTTTGCAGCATTGTCGCACACGGCCTTCCCTGGTTTCAGATCCAGTGGAGACAACCATTCATGAAATTGGTTCTCCAGAGCTGACCACAACTCCTCAGCTGTGTGACTCACATTTCCCCGACATTTCAATGTAAAAACCGCCTGATGACGTTGAGCCCTACTGCCAGCATAGTAAGGAGGTGTGCAGGATCCCTTCTGCGCAGTTAGAAAGCTTGTGGCATGACCAGACAGGCTTTGGGTGCAGGTGGAAGACCGAGAGGAGGTTGAGGAGGCAGAAGCAGTGGAGGAACTTTGACATAAAGAGGATTGACGCACAACTCGTGGGGACGGCAAGACTTGGACAGCAGCCCCTTGTCCTGCTGTCACCATAGTTACCCAGTGCCCAGTCAGCGACATGTAACGCCCCTGTCCATGCCTACTCGTCCAAGTGTCTGTGGTGAAATGCACCCTGTCACACACAGAGTTTCTCAAAGAAGCGGTGATGTTGTGTGCGACATGCTGGTGGAGCGCAGGCACACCTTTCTTTGAGAAGTAGTGCCGACTGGGCATCTGGTACTGGGGCACTGCGACGGACATAAGGTCTCGAAAATCCTCTGTGTCCACCAGGCGGAAAGGCAGCATTTCTGTAGCCAAGAGCTTGCAGATGGTGAAATTCAACCTCTTAGCTTTCTCATGGCTAGGAGGAAATGGTTTTTACTTGTCCACATCTGAGGGACCGAGGGCTGGCTATTGTGCTTAGACGGGGTTGATAAGGGTGTCCCCGGCAAACTGCCGGTCTGTGAGGAAGATGCAGGCGGACATGTTAGGTTGCCTTGATCCAAAGGTGGTGCTATCGATGTCGGACAGCGCTCAACACCAGCTGGTGTTACCACCTCCAAAGAAAATGATGACCTGCCAATCACGCTGGCTGTTGCGGGTAAAGAGGTGGCAGGTCTGCGCCCCAAAACAGGTGTGACTGCTGTACCCCCAGTCACAGAGGATGAAGAGGCCGCGGATGCACAAGATATGGCAGACGGTGGTTGGCCCGGCCGGCTAGGCCGCATTGTAGCACACTGAGCTTCCCACTGCAACTTATGCTTCATGTCCATGTGCCGGTTCATGCATGAAGTACTCAAACTATGTATTTTTTGGCCTCTACTTAGCTTTTGCTGACAAATGTTACAGATAACACGAGTTGGGTCATCTTTATCGATCTGAAAAAATGCCCAGGCTATGCAAGGCTTAGCACCCATGCGACCTGAAGAGCCACCACGACTTGTGGTGAGAGGCAGAGTTGTGTTTGAGGATGCAGTTGTTGACGTGCTTCCAGTACTACGTCTCTGTCCAGGAAGGCGCAACCTGACCTCGTCGTCACTAGCATCTTCCTCCACCTCCTCTGCTGACCTCATCTCTTGGCTGACTGTGGGTTGACAGTAAGTGGGATCTCCAACCTCATCATCATCACCCTGTGCGTTATCACACCCGTCGTCCTCAGAGCCAACCTGTTCCTGCCCTGACAAAAAACTAAAGTTGTCGCTCCAATCAGGTATTTGAGTCTTATCATCGTCTTCCTCATTGTCTCCACCAACAGGAGTTACAGTTTGGGAATGAGGGTCTACATTATGGTCAGAACCTTCTGCGTCTGGTCCTGGATCCGACTCATAAAGATTCTGGGCATCAGTGCAGATCATTTCCTCGTCTGGATTCACAGAAGCGCTGGAGTCGACCTCTGATTCCCAGGCTATAGTATGAGTAAACAGCTCTGCAGACTCAACCATCTGTTCTACCTCATACTCAGACGGGCAGCTGGAGATTTGGGAGCTGTGAGGAAGCAAGTGCGATTGGGGTGACACCTTTGAGGACTGGAGTATTTGTGATGTTGAAGTTGATGTGGAGGAGAGCCCACTTAAAGGAGCACTTGATATCCGTTGAAGCACCTGCTGTTTTTGTGCCTCATCTGGAATTTGTAGCGATTGGCGTTGCCGTAAGAAAGGGATCTTATCACATTGTCCGCTAAAAGAAGTAGACATTTTAGTTTGGCTGGAAGATGGTCTTTCTTCTGCAGATGTTACTGTTGCTTTAACACCTACCCCACGGACACAACCTTTTTTCCCCTTCCCAACACGCCTATTCCCCTTTCCACCAGCAGCAGGCCTTTTTCCACTCATTTTGGTGGTTAACTAAGTTCACAACTCTGGAGTTGTTTGCACAAAAAAACAATGGATGGGAACCGAGCAGAGCTGAGTGGCCAAACTGTGGTATTAGGCCAAAACTATTGGCTGGGTTAGATGCAGAAAAAAATTATATTCAATTTGCAACCTGATGGAGGTCAGTATAGATGGACTAATAGAACAAGTCCCACACACAGCTAGAAGCCCAAATATTTTTTCAGAGGTAGATGCAGAAAAATTTTTTATTCAGTTTGCAACCTGATGGAGGTCTGTATAGATGGATTAATACAACAAGTCCCACACACAGCTACAAGCCCAATATTTTTTCAGAGGTAGATGCAGAAAAAAAATATATTCAGTTTGCAACCTGATGGAGGTCAGTATAGATGGACTAATAGAGAAAGTCCCACATACTGCTAGAAGGCCAAATATTTTTTCAGAGCTAGATGCAGACAAAAAATTATTTTGAATTTGCAACCTGATGGAGGTCAGCATAGGTGGACTAATAGAACAAGTCCCACACACTGCTAGAAGGCCAAATATTTTTTCAGAGCTAGATGCAGAAAAAAATTATATTCAGTTTGCAACCTGATGGAGGTCTGTATAGATGGATTAATAGAACAAGTCCCACACACAGCTAGAAGCCCAAATATTTTTTCAGAGGTAGATGCAGATAAAAATTATTTTTAATTTGCAACCTGATGGAGGTCAGTATAGATGAACTAATAGAGAAAGTCCCACACACTGCTAGAAGGCCAAATATTTTTTCAGAGCTAGATGCAGATAAAAATTATATTCAATTTGCAACCTGATGGAGGTCAGTATAGATGGACTAATAGAACAAGTCCCACACACAGCTAGAAGCCCAAATATTTTTTCAGAGGTACTGTAGATGCAGATAAAAATTATTTTTAATTTGCAACCTGATGGAGGTCAGTATAGATGGACTAATACAACAAGTCCCACACACAGCTAGAAGCCCAATATTTTTTCAGAGGTACAGTACAGACCAAAAGTTTGGACACACCTTCTCATTTAAAGATTTTTCTGTATTTTCTTGACTATGAAAATTGTACATTCACACTGAAGGCATCAAAACTATGAATTAACACATGTGGAATTATATACATAACAAAAAAGTGTGAAACAACTGAAAATATGTCTTATATTCTAGGTTCTTCAAAGTAGCCACCTTTTGCTTTGATGACTGCTTTGCACACTCTTGGCATTCTCTTGATGAGCTTCAAGAGGTAGTCACCGGAAATGGTCTTCCAACAATCTTGAAGGAGCTCCCAGAGATGCTTAGCACTTGTTGGCCCTTTTGCCTTCACTCTGCGGTCCAGCTCACCCCAAACCATCTCGATTGGGTTCAGGTCTGGTGACTGTGAAGGCCAGGTCATCTGGCGTAGCACCCCATCACTCTTCTTCTTGGTCAAATAGCCCTTACACAGCCTGGAGGTGTGTTTGGGGTCATTGTCCTGTTGAAAAATAAATGATGGTCCAACTAAACGCAAACCGGATGGAATAGCATGCCGCTGCAAG
This sequence comes from Phyllobates terribilis, assembly GCF_046119375.1. Taxonomy (NCBI): domain Eukaryota; kingdom Metazoa; phylum Chordata; class Amphibia; order Anura; family Dendrobatidae; genus Phyllobates; species Phyllobates terribilis. The sequence continues at coordinate 1,149,402,681 of NW_027362761.1, read as the reverse complement.
ATGCTGTGGTAGCCATGCTGGTTCAGTATGCCTTCAATTTTGAATAAATCCCCAACAGTGTCACCAGCAAAGCACCCCCACACCATCACACCTCCTCCTCCATGCTTCACGGTGGGAACCAGGCATGTAGAGTCCATCTGTTCACCTTTTCTGCGTCGCACAAAGACACGGTGGTTGGAACCAAAGATCTCAAATTTGGACTCATCAGACCAAAGCACAGATTTCCACTGGTCTAATGTCCATTCCTTGTGTTCTTTAGCCCAAACAAGTCTCTTCTGCTTGTTACCTGTCCGTATGCAGTGGTTTCCTAGCAGCTATTTTACCATGAAGGCCTGCTGCACAAAGTCTCCTCTTAACAGTTGTTGAAGAGATGTGTCTGCTGCTAGAACTCTGTGTGGCATTGACCTGGTCTCTAATCTGAGCTGCTGTTAACCTGCGATTTCTGTGGCTGGTGACTCGGATAAACTTATCCTCAGAAGCAGAGGTGACTCTTGGTCTTCCTTTCCTGGGGCGATCCTCATGTGAGCCAGTTTCTTTGTAGCACTTGCTGGTTTTTGCAACTGCACTTGGGGACACTTTCAAAGTTTTCCGAATTTTTCGCACTGACTGACCTTCATTTCTTAAAGTAATGATGGCCAATCGTTTTTCTTTACTTAGCTGCTTTTTTCTTGCCATAATACAAATTCTAACAGTCTATTCAGTAGGGCTATCAGCTGTGTATCCACCAGACTTCTGCACAACACAACTGATGGTCCCAACCCCATTTATAAGGCAAGAAATCCCACTTATTAAACCTGACAGGGCACACCTGTGAAGTGAAAACCATTTCCGGTGACTACCTCTTGAAGCTCATCAAGAGAATGCCAAGAGTGTGCAAAGCAGTCATCAAAGCAAAAGGTGGCTACTTTGAAGAACCTAGAATATAAGACATATTTTCAGTTGTTTCACACTTTTTGTTAAGTATATAATTCCACATGTGTTAATTCATAGTTTTGATGCCTTCAGTGTGAATGTACAAGTTTCATAGTCATGAAAATACAGAAAAATCTTTAAATGAGAAGGTGTGTCCAAACTTTTGGTCTGTACTGTAGATGCAGAAAAAAATATATTCAGTTTGCAACCTGATGGAGGTCAGTATAGATGGAGTAATAGAAAAAGTCCCACACACAGCTAGAAGCCCAAATATTTTTTCAGAGGTAGATGCAGATAAAAATTATTTTTAATTTGCAACCTGATGGAGGTCAGTATAGATGGACTAATAGAGAAAGTCCCACACACTGCTAGAAGGCCAAATATTTTTTCAGAGCTAGATGCAGATAAAAATTATATTCAATTTGCAACCTGATGGAGGTCAGTATAGATGGACTAATAGAGAAAGTCCCACACACTGCTAGAAGGCCAAATATTTTTTCAGAGCTAGATGCAGATAAAAATTATATTCAATTTGCAACCTGATTGAGGTCAGTATAGATGGACTAATAGAACAAGTCCCACACACAGCTAGAAGCCCAAATATTTTTTCAGAGGTACTGTAGATGCAGATAAAAATTATTTTTAATTTGCAACCTGATGGAGGTCAGTATAGATGGACTAATAGAGAAAGTCCCACACACTGCTAGAAGGCCAAATATTTTTTCAGAGCTAGATGCAGAAAAAAATTATATTCAGTTTGCAACCTGATGGAGGTCTGTATAGATGGATTAATAGAACAAGTCCCACACTCAGCTAGAAACCCAATATTTTTTCAGAGGTAGATGCAGAAAAAAATATATTCAGTTTGCAACCTGATGGAGGTCAGTATAGATGGACTAATACAACAAGTCCCACACACAGCTAGAAGCCCAATATTTTTTCAGAGGTAGATGCAGAAAAAAATATATTCAGTTTGCAACCTGATGGAGGTCTGTATAGATGGATTAATAGAACAAGTCCCACACACAGCTAGAAGCCCAATATTTTTTCAGAGGTAGATGCAGAAAAAAATATATTCAGTTTACAACCTGATGGAGGTCAGTATAGATGGACTAATACAACAAGTCCCACACACAGCTAGAAGCCCAATATTTTTTCAGAGGTAGATGCAGAAAAAAATATATTCAGTTTGCAACCTGATGGAGGTCTGTATAGATGGATTAGTAGAACAAGTCCCACACACAGCTAGAAGCCCAATATTTTTTCAGAGGTAGATGCAGAAAAAAATATATTCAGTTTGCAACCTGATGGAGGTCAGTATAGATGGACTAATACCACAAGTCCCACACACAGCTAGAAGCCCAATATTTTTTCAGAGCTAGATGCAGAAAAAAATTATATTCAATTTGCAACCTGATGGAGGTCAGTATAGATGGACTAATAGAATGATGCTATGCCCAAAAGATTTTACTTCACTAGGTGCAGTAAAAAAATTGGTATTCTATACACAGGTGGTATATCTTGCAACACAGATAGGCTACTCCACTGACTAACACACTCTGCCATAGGCCAAAAAGGATTAGCTTTGCTAGATTCAGCCAAATGCTGTGAAAAAAACTTGCACAGCACTGGCACAGACCTGCCTGGCAAAAACTGATAGGAACTGATGTAACCTAGTCCTGAAAAGGACTCCAATTACAATTAGTCTTTACTCCCACAATCTATCTATTTAAGAGCACAGACCTGCCTGATAAAAGTCGTAGGAAATGCTGTAACCTAGTCCTTAAAAGGACTGCAATCACAACTATTCCCTACTCCCAAGCTATCTGTAGATTTGTGCGAAAATTGGCTTGAAATTAACAAGGTATAGCACACACAGCAACAGCGGTGCCGTCTAACACGCAGCTGCAGCAGTGAGAAAATGGTGGCAACGGGGAAAATGGCTTGGTCTTATAGGGCAAGGACATGTGACATACACTGCCAATGACACATGCCCTTGCTTGTGTGAAAAAAAGCACTTCGCTCCGTGTGTGCGCTGCTGATAGGCTGACAGATTGCACCTCCCCTCTGTAAATGCGGGAAAGAGAAAAAAAAAATGGAGATCTTCATTGTTCCTGCAGAGATCCATCCCCTCCCCCTCCCCCCACCCCGCTGTACACTCAAACTGCGTATTAACATTAATTTTCATCATTACTGAGAAAAAATCCAGTTATGATTTTGGTGCACGAACAGTTATCGAACATAACCTCGAACAGCCGAATTTTTCTCAAATTGTTCGTGTTCGCCGAACGGCTCGAACACCGCCCAAAACAGCTCGAATTTGAGATTGGCGAACAGTTCGAGTAGAACAACGCTCATCTCTACTTTCAAGCCCTGCCTTGTGCACAGAAAGTAGTTTCTTAATGCATAATGATTATTGCCGCATTCAGGAGAAATTTTAGGGTCTATTTCCTTCTATTATACTTTTTGAAAATGAAAAAATTGGGGCTAAAACAACATTTAAGAGGGAAAAGCGTAATTTTTCATTTCTACGACACAGCATTATAAAGTTATGTGCAGCACCTGCTCTCCATACACCTAAATGAAGTTATTGAGGAGTATAGTTTCTGAAATGGGATCACTTTGTGGTTTTTTATGCATTTCTAGCCCCCGTGGGACTTTGTAAGTGGCACATGCAAGCTATCACAGACAAATTTGCACTCCAAATGTTAAATAGCATTTCTGCCTGCTTATGAGCTTTGTCGTGTGTTCAAACAATAGTTTCTGACCACATATGGGCTATTGTCACATTGTTTTACATATTGTGGGGTCCATTTTTTCATATGACCCATTGTGAAAAAGAACAAATTTGAGTTAAAGCAACATTTTAGTGGAAAAATAAAATTTTTAATTTTTGCATCCCAAGTTATAAACTTTTGAGAAGCACCTGCAGGTCCAAAAAGGTCACTATACTGCCAGATAAATTTCTTGAGGGCTGTAGTTTCCAAAATAGTGTCACTTGTGTGTGGGAGGGAGGGGAGTGGTCTGCTGTTTTGGCACCATGGGGGCAATGAAAATTCAACAATTTATTCCAGCAAAAATTGAGCTCCAAAATTGAAATAGTGCAACTTCCCTTCTCTGCCATTCAGTGTGTTCAAACAGCAGTTTAGAACCACATATGGGGTATCAGCATACTCACGAGAAATTATTTTACAAATTACATAGTCCATTTTCTCTTGTTAACCCTTGTAAAAAGGAAAAATTTAGAGCTAAACCAATAATTACCACGTGGAAAAAAACGTCCCACTGTTGTAAACTTTTGTGTAGCACTTTGGGTCCAAAAAGGTCACAGCACATGGAAATGCAATAAACAGCAAGGCATTGAGCAGGGAGCAGGATTATATAGCCCGCCTAATGATCGGGTATTGAATACCTTCCAATCATCCCTAGACAGCCACTCCCTGCTAGCCTGCACAGCAGAACACAATTCCACCATTGCTTAGTACCAGACAAAGCAGCGTCCTGCGTTGCTTGGCAACTGGGGAAATCAGTGACAGACATGGCGTCCTGCATCCTTACACTTCCTACAACACCAGAACGCGATGCTCATAAAGATTGGGACAGTCTCCGTGCATGCATAGCATCTCTGCCTCCAGGATCAGGATATTGGCGGCGCCTGCGACCGGAGAACCGCAGCACCGGACCTGCTCTATTCACAGGTGGGAGCACAGAACCACGATTCCTAACAGTACCCCCCTCCCTAGGAAAGACCACCGGGCTCTCACCACCCACCTTGTCTGGAAACCTCTTATGGAACTCAGCAATGAGACATTTGGCATTTATATTACTTCTCGAGACCCAGGACCTCTCCTCAGGACCATACTACTTCCAATGAATCAAATACTGAATGGAGTTCCGAACTTTACGAGAGACCACAATACTTTCTATCTCAAATTCCTCAGTATTATCTACCAGAATAGGAGGAGGAGGAGGAGGAGTTTCAGTTAATGACTGTGTTTCAACCTACATATGAAAATGATAGTCACTTTCACCTCTTTGGTATAATTGGTTACTCATACACCTGACTATAATCCTACAAAATCCCTGACTTTGTGTTAGTGTACAGAGAAGAATTGATACTTTGATGCAACGGGCGGTCATGCCAAATGACGCGCCCCTGGGCCTGTGTCGCGCTGCGTTGCGCACGCGGGAGCTTACCCGGAGCCGGATCTGTTTAGGGTTGTAGTCTCGTGGCGGTGACCCGGTCCGTGCCCAGGGAGTCAAACTGGACGGCAGTCTGTTAGCGGTAGAAAATGGTTGATGACTACGCCACCCGTTGAATGCAGCCAGGGGGCTGCTGCTGCAGGGCAGACCGCTGAGGCCGGTGGAAGGATGGTGCAGCGTGATAGTATAACCCCCAACGGGAGGGGTATGGCCTCAGGGCAGCCGACGTGGATGATGGGGGTAGCAGGAACCACTCAGAGACGGTATGGTAGCGTTCAGGGTCTTTACTGGTAACAACGATAGACCCTCCCGGAGTACTTGCTAGCGAACGGGGCCTGGTCAGTCCTTGAGCAGATGGGATCTCCCCTGGCCAGGCGTAGTTGTAGGCCTCCCAAGCTGACTGTACTCTTCTGGCTACCTTGCTAGAAGCTGATGTAAGTAGCCCACGTCCCTGAGTGTACCGTGTGGTGCTCACCCGTATGGCCGGTGACTCGGGGCCTTCTAATGGCTTCCGCTCCACGATGGCGGTGCTGGTCCCACGCGTGCGACCGGGCCTTCGGGCTTCTGGGCCAGGGGACCTGAAATCCCCTGCCTGACGGATTCTGCTGCTGGGTAGAAGTTAGTCCCCACAGCCTCGGACTCCGGGTCCGGTAAAGAATCTTCTTAGTCAGGGCGAGCTCTTTAGCTGCCAGCCCCTGACTCCTTGTGACTCTGCTGCTTCCTATGCTGCTCTTGTCTCTACTCTTCCTGGACTCACTAACCCTGCCTCAGCCCCGGGTTTATACAGGGGAAGTTCTTCCCCTCCCAAGGCTGGGCAGGAGGTGTGGCATGCACAGGATCCCTGACCAAAGGACCTCCCACCTGCTCTCAGACGTAATATCTCTATCACTGTGACAACCAGACCCCTGGGGTGTCACACTCCCCCCTAGTGAAATTTAGTACTCCGGGACTAAACACTTTTTAGAAAAATATAACAAGGTATATCAAAGAACAATAAAATACAATAAGGAAACACAATAAGATGGTCACGGATGTCCGCAACCGGGTGCAGTCTTTGAAGAAAAGCAAAGGTGTCCATTTCACCAACACAGGGAGACGTAACCAGGTAGGGGTCTGTCCTACCCCGAGTCCTTAACAGTCTCTAGTCCATCCTGGGTTACGCTCCAACTATATACAAAGGATTCCCGGTAAATCCACCGAAGACTCCTAAAAACAACTAGAAACACAAAATTACACACAAGCAACAATAAACAGGTAAACATTGTAAAACAACTTAAATATTTAGATCCTCCAACGTGCGGGTAACTGGCCTCTAGTGGCCCTAGTGGACCTACGGAGCTGACTGTCTGGCCCTGAACTACAGGGTGTAGGAGCTGTCAAGGGTAAACTGGGCAGCTGTCTACCGGCTCTTTGTCTCACTAGGGGTACGGCAGGCTCACTATAAGCAGAGGGTGGATTCTCCTGTTCCGCTTGGGTGGAGTCTTCTGCCTCCTGGACCGGCTGCTCTTCCAGCTCTACCCGTTGCTCCGTAGGTTCTTGGGATGATGGTTGGAGGAAGGTGAGTACGGGTACCACAACTGCACCATTGACTTGAGTCCAAGACCGAGGGAAGTCCCCGAGCACGGTACTAACCATATCTTCCCTTTCTTCCACGGGTCGATGGTCTTCCTGTTCCTCCTCAGGGTTCCTCAGTTGTTCGGGGCACTTCTTCAGGTGGTCCCGGGATACAATGGCTGTGGTTTCCCCTCCGTCTTTACTGATGGTACAGACCTTCGGGTTCTCGTGGCTTGAGGGCAGTACGGTGTACGGGTCCTTCTCCCACTGGTCGTCCAACTTGTGGAGCCGTCTCTTCCTCTTCAAGACCTGCTCTCCGGGTACCAGGGGAACAGCGGGAGCATACTGGTTGTAAGTCTTCTCTTGTCTTTCCCTAGCCTGACAGAGACTTCGCTCCACGCTCTCCTGTACTTTCCGGTACTGCTGCTGCCTCTCTGTGTCCCAGTCTGTTTCTGGTGAAGTGTCCTCGGGCGTCAGGACTCCCATTTCCAGGTCAACAGGTAACTTACCAGGTCTTGCCCTCATTAGGTAAGCCGGGGTACAGTTGGTGGAACCTACCGGGATGTGGTTGTATAGGTCCACCAGATCGGGCAACTTCTCAGGCCACAGACTGCGTTCTTCCAGGGGCAACGTTTTTAGAAGATCCATTACCACCTGGTTCATTTTCTCACAAAGTCCATTAGTTTGCGGATGGTAGGGTGTCGTCCTTATCTTCCGGCAGCCATACAGATTGCAGAATTCCTGGAAGACCTCCGCTTCAAAGGCAGGTCCCTGGTCCGTCAGCACTTGGTCCGGGTACCCGTGTGGACGGCAAAAGTGCTGCTGGAAGGCTCTAGCTGCTGTTCGAGCCGTTAAGTCCTTGACGGGGACGACAACCAGAAACCGAGAGTAATGATCCACGATGGTTAACGCGTAGACGTAGCCACTTCTGCTGGGGGTCAGTTTTACATGATCCAAGGCTACCAGTTCCAACGGTTGCCGGGTGACGATGGACTGCAGGGGAGTCTTCTGGCTGGCCCGGTCCTTCCTTCTCAGATTGCACGGGCCACAGTCTCTGCACCACTTCTCGATGGTTCCCCTCATGCCTACCCAGTGGAACCGCTCGCGCAGCAGGAACTCCAGCTTTTTCCACCCGAAGTGTCCAGCTCCGTCGTGGTATGCCTCCATCACCATGGCTGCGTCTCTTCGTGGCACCACTACTTGCCAGAGTAGTTCATGCGTCCTGGAGTTAACCATTCTGCGGCACAACTTCCCCTTGTAAAGGAACAGTCGACTCTTCTCTGCCCATAGTTGTTTGGCTTCCTCTGGAGCGTCTGATTCCAGGCTAGCCTCCGGGCGAGTCAGCATCTCCTTCACCAGTCGGACGGCAGGGTCGCTGTCTTGCGTTTCCGCCCAGTTGTAGTGAGGTAAGGGGTTCAACGTAGCAGCCTGCTTACTCCTTACCCGGTGGGAATACTGGATAGTCCCATGACGGTGGAACGCAGGGAGTTCAACTTCTTCCAGTCCCTCCGGATCTTCTCCTCCGTCCGGCAGGTTGGGCATCCTGGACAGGGCGTCCGCGTTGGTATTGGAGCGCCCTGCCCGGTATTTAATTGTGAACTCGTAGTTGGACAGACGGGCCATCCACCTCTGCTCCAGGGCACCGAGTCTTGCCGTGTCCAGGTGTGTCAGCGGGTTGTTATCCGTGTATACGGTGAACCGGGAAGAAGCGAGGTAATGCTTAAAGCGCTCGGTGACTGCCCATACCACGGCCAGGAACTCTAGCTTAAATGAGCTATAATTCTCGGGATTCCTTTCGGTGGGTCGCAGTTTTCGGCTGGCATAGGCGATTACTCGCTCTTTCCCCTGCTGAATCTGGGACAGTACGGCTCCTAGCCCGACGTTACTGGCGTCGGTGTAGAGGATGAAGGGCTGGCTATAGTCCGGATACGCCAAGATTTCATCCCCCGTGAGGGCCATCTTCAGCTGGCGGAAGGACTCTTCCTCTAGCTCTTCCCATTTGAAGGGCGGCTTCTGGTTCTTGGCCTTCCGGGACTGGCCTATCAGGAGGTCCTGCATAGGCGCCGCCTTTTTGGTGAAACCGGGAATAAACCTTCGGTAGTAGCCTACCAACCCTAGGAACTGCCGCACTTCTTTTACGCTGGAAGGGCTTGGCCATCCTTTGATTGCGGTGATCTTATCGGGGTCGGGAGCCACTCCGTCAGCGCTCACCACGTGTCCCAGGTATTGCACCTTTGGTTTCAGGAGGTGACACTTGGAGGGTTTCACCTTTAGGCCGTAACTCGCCAGAGCTTCGAACACCTCCGCCAGGTGTTTCAGGTGGTCCTCATACGTTTTGGAGTATACGATGACATCGTCCAGGTACAACAGGACCGTCTCGAAGTTTCTGTGGCCCAGACAGCACTCCATTAATCGTTGGAAGGTTCCTGGGGCGTTGCAGAGTCCGAACGGCATGCAGGTGAACTCGCTAAGTCCCATCGGGGTGGTGAATGCGGTCTTCTCCCGGTCCGCCTCTGCTACAGGAACCTGCCAGTACCCGCTAGTGAGATCCAAGGTAGAGAAGAAGTTAGCAGATCTTAAAGCAGCCAATGACTCCTCTATCCTTGGTAAGGGGTACGCATCCTTGTGTGTGATACGGTTGATTTTCCGGTAATCTACACACATCCTCATGGTGTTGTCTTTCTTTTTGACTAAAACTAGTGGGGCTGCCCAGGGGCTACAGCTATCCCGGATTACCCCAGCCTCCTTCATGTCTCTAAGCATCCCCTTGGCGTGTTGGTAATGTGCAGGGGGTACGGGTCGATACCTCTCTTTTATGGGAGGATGATCTCCCGTGGGGATGCGGTGTTCTACCCCCTTGACTCGCCCGAAGTCTAACGGGTGTTTACTAAACACTCTCTCATACTCTTGAACCACCCGATAGACTCCTTGTTTCTGGTGTGAGGGAGTGGAGTCAGTACCCAGATGTAGTTGCTGACACCAGTCCTCCATGTCTTTCTTAGAGCCGTTACCTTCCTCCGGGTGAGATGGAGGCAAGGGTTCCACAGATTGTATAGAATTTTGATTAGTGGTATATAATTTGGCTAGCGTGGCATACCGGGGCAGGTACACTTCCCTCTCCCCGATATTTATTATGCGAACGGGCACCCTCCCATGGCGTACATTGACCACCCCCCGTGCTGTCAAAATGGTGGGCCTACTGTCTGAGTAAACTGGTTCTACCATTGCCTGGTAATCTCTACCTCTCAGACCAATAGCTGCCCGGCACCAAATCATCATTTCACTTTTTGGGGGCATGGCAATAGGAAAAGGGTCACACATTCTTACGCTACCAATCTCACCGCCGGAGAGTTCCACTTGTTGCCGTTGCATCAGTGCCCGGATCTCTTTCTGGAGCACCCGCTGCTCGCCGGAGCTGGCATTCTTGGCAACCTGCTGTAAAAGGAAAATCACCTCTGCAAGACAATTTTCAATTACATTAGTTCCTAGAGTTATTTTTGGGTGACTCTCATGTTTGTCAATATCTACAATGATCAGTCCCTGTGCGGCCAGTTCGACTCTACCAATTTTGATGGTCACCTCTTTAAATCCGATCTGTGGCACGGGCTGACCATTGCTGGCGATGATACTCAAGTCGTCGTCAGGGTAGCGGGTAATATCCGAGTCATTCCAGTACTGCTTGAAGAGCACGTACGGGATGGTGGTGACCTGTGACCCGGTGTCCAGTAGGGCACTCATGGGAATGCCATCCAGTACCACAGGCAAGACTGGACGTCCTCCCACATATCTGTCGCGCCAGTTCGATGGGCCTGGTGATCTTTTTCCTGGGGGTTGGCCCTCTACCCCAGGTTGTGCCCGTTTAAAGAACAGTACCTTTCCATATGTCCGGGTTGATTGCAGCGGCGGCAGATGGGTCGTCCGTCCTCGCTGTATCGGTCACTGGGTCTTCCTCTGGCCGGTGGGGTCCTCCTTGGTCGACGCCACGGGATGTCCTCCGGTCCGGATGCCAGCTGGATCTTCCCTGGAGTGGAAACCTGTAAAGACTGCACAGTTCGGGTTAGCGCAGCAACGCTTTTAGCTAGCTCTTGGACCTGATGGTGTAGGTCTGGAGCCGGGTCATTGTCCAAAGCCTGCGCATCAGCTCCCACAGGCCCTGCTGACAAGGGCGCCGCCTCCTGGTAGTAAGTGGTAGTGGGGCGTCTGTGGGTCACAACGCCACCTGGTGCCGGTTCTCGGAGCACCCGGATGGCTCTGTCCTTGAACTGTGCAAATTCTAGATGAGGGTCCTGTAAGGCCATTGCCCGCAACTGGGTGCGGTGGGCATTGCAATATAAACCCTCTATAAATTGTTCGGTCAACAGCCTGTCCTCGTTTCCCACTCCATTAGGGTCGGTCTGCTTAATGGCCCTCAGGGCCTCTTGTAGGTTGAGTGCATAGTCCCTTATACTCTCATGCGCTCGCTGCTTGCACCCGTAGAATCCAAGTTTAATCTCGGCTGAGGTGCGGGTATCAAAGGTGTCCTTCAGCCGGGTTAGTATCCCTGCGACAGTCTTCCTCCCAGGTGGCCAGGATTTTACTTCCCTTTTGGCTGCCCCAGTTAGTTGGGCCACCAGGATGCTCACTTTTTGCTCTTCTGTGAGGGGGTACACCTGGAAGAGGCTATCCAGCTTTTCTCTAAAGTCATGCAGGGTATGTGACTCCCCTGAGTACTGGGGTAGCCAAGCTGCTCCCGGGATATAGGGCATGGTGAAGGGCATAACTGCAACAGCGGTAGCGCTGGCGGGGGTTGAGGCAGTGGAGCTCTCCTCCGTATCCGACATCTTCCTCCCCCCTAGTGGACCGTGGCCTACCTTGCGATGATCCTGTTCCGTAGGCCGCGGCTCCGCAGTGGATCGTCAGGGTTGAGGACCTTCCGTCGCGCTCCTGTGACGTCGGCGTCTGCTGGGCTCCTTCCAGGACCTTACGCAACGTCCGGGCGTGAGGCGGGGCTTCAGTTCTCGCGCGCTTTCGGAGTCCACGCCCCTCTTCTTCCCGCGCGGCGTCCTCAAGATGGCGTCCAATGGCGGGAAAACTCCACGGATGGCGGGAAGAAGGCTGAAGATGGCGCCGGATGGCGGGAATCTTCACCGATGGCGGGAATCTTCACCACTGGTAAGTTTGAACAGTCTTTGCTTTTCAGGCACGCAGTACCCGGTGGTTGCGGGCACGTGATCCTGCCGACTACGCCAAAGTTGACGCGCCCCTGGGCCTGTGTCGCGCTGCGTTGCGCACGCGGGAGCTTACCCGGAGCCGGATCTGTTTAGGGTTGTAGTCTCGTGGCGGTGACCCGGTCCGTGCCCAGGGAGTCAAACTGGACGGCAGTCTGTTAGCGGTAGAAAATGGTTGATGACTACGCCACCCGTTGAATGCAGCCAGGGGGCTGCTGCTGCAGGGCAGACCGCTGAGGCCGGTGGAAGGATGGTGCAGCGTGATAGTATAACCCCCAACGGGAGGGGTATGGCCTCAGGGCAGCCGACGTGGATGATGGGGGTAGCAGGAACCACTCAGAGACGGTATGGTAGCGTTCAGGGTCTTTACTGGTAACAACGATAGACCCTCCCGGAGTACTTGCTAGCGAACGGGGCCTGGTCAGTCCTTGAGCAGATGGGATCTCCCCTGGCCAGGCGTAGTTGTAGGCCTCCCAAGCTGACTGTACTCTTCTGGCTACCTTGCTAGAAGCTGATGTAAGTAGCCCACGTCCCTGAGTGTACCGTGTGGTGCTCACCCGTATGGCCGGTGACTCGGGGCCTTCTAATGGCTTCCGCTCCACGATGGCGGTGCTGGTCCCACGCGTGCGACCGGGCCTTCGGGCTTCTGGGCCAGGGGACCTGAAATCCCCTGCCTGACGGATTCTGCTGCTGGGTAGAAGTTAGTCCCCACAGCCTCGGACTCCGGGTCCGGTAAAGAATCTTCTTAGTCAGGGCGAGCTCTTTAGCTGCCAGCCCCTGACTCCTTGTGACTCTGCTGCTTCCTATGCTGCTCTTGTCTCTACTCTTCCTGGACTCACTAACCCTGCCTCAGCCCCGGGTTTATACAGGGGAAGTTCTTCCCCTCCCAAGGCTGGGCAGGAGGTGTGGCATGCACAGGATCCCTGACCAAAGGACCTCCCACCTGCTCTCAGACGTAATATCTCTATCACTGTGACAACCAGACCCCTGGGGTGTCACACAAACATTGTTTTTACTTCTTTTCATTCGCTTTGCATTCCGATAATTGCTAAGAAAGCATTCTTACTTCGCAGCAGTTTTTCCAAACCTGCCTAAAACTTTTGCACAGTAATATATATATTACATTACAAAGGCTGAACACTGTTTTCTTCCTGATTCCATATATTACATTTTTCTTATTTCTTTACATATTAATAAGATAAAACTTTTCTGACTACTTAAGCAACTGCAACCCAACAGGTCTTTTTCTGCCTGCTAATACCCAATTAGCGTTTTTTTTATGCACCACTTTTTAAGGACTTGAAAGTAGCCTGATTGCAATCAATCTTGGACCCTGATGAATAAACAGATCTGCCCTCATAGAAAGGAAACATATTCCTGGTGGGAACAATACTAGAAGAAAAAACCCTTCCCATGAGCCGAAAAAAAGCAGATTCCATCATCTGCAGTCTCAGTATCAGTTTTTGTTAGAAGTTTGCGTCAATGGGATCTTACAAAAGTCTATGTCTATGAAGCCTAGTAGAGCCACGGTCACAAACTTGTGCTGGAGAAAATACTTTTTTTTTTCCTTTACGATACTTAGGTATCTGTTGGCCAACGGCTATCTCTCCCCTTTGCACATGCACACACTTGGTTTGGCCAAGCATGTGGTGACTCTTTTCACCTACGCCCTTTTCTTACACAATTCCCCAAAAAATTGATTAAGAATATCTACAACGGACAATTAACTCAAACATTTTGTCAAATTTTGTCCAAAATTTTGACATATTTTCTTAGTAAATTATGATAAATCTGTATAATCCTCCAGAGCTGTATTCTGAATTCTCCTCGTTGCTATTGGCAAAAGTTAAGAAGCTGGCCAGCAGACACCCCCTAATAGTTTGGCTGAGCTCCTGGTATGTAGTTAGTAGCACAGTAAGTTTTATCTGTATCTAGTCACTAGCTCTGTATAGACTTTAAGCTAGCAAGTAATACTAGGAAATTTAAACCTTGAGACCTGCAGAAGTATGAATGCAGCTCTCATCTATACACAGACTGTAACTTAGGATAAGGATAAAAGATTACTCAGCGTTTTATGCAGATTAATTCCATATGTAAATTGTAAAATTATATTCACTTTATACAGCTCAAAGGTTGCCCTTATATTATTCCCATTGCTCCCCTGAGTATACCAATTTTTTGATCACAGGTCCTCTTTAAACAACATACATGTGTAGATATCTGAAGTTGCTGACAATGGTGGGTTTATAACCCACAACAAAATGTTGAACAATGCTGGATATCACTTTCTATGGAAACTCTTTCCAATACTATGTTCTGTACAAAGACACTAAAATGTTATGGAGACAGAACATTGAACCACAAAGTCAAAATCATCCAATGCAAAAGACTTTCTTTTAGTTTCTTAAACAGTCAGTCTTAAAGAAATCTTGCAGAGAACAAAGGGCTTAATTTCCTGTTGATCAGAGTCCCCTTCCCTTTTTGACTTAAGTCTCTCCTTGTGGAGAGTGACATGGCAGTGTAAGGAGACTTATAGGCTTTGCAATGTTATTCTGTAAAATTAAATATGCACATTTCCTCTTCAGAGACAAAGAGGAATTGAACTCTACTGCCACCTATTGTAAGTATCAATACTAAAAGTCAATTTGGACCCTTTAATGAGCCATGTCATATGACTTAGGATAAAAGCCAAACCAGTATCTGAATTTGCAGAGAGGTGTTTCGGGGGTGTTTCCTCTCCTGCAAAGCATGAGATCTGATTTGGCTTTATGAGAGGTCTCTGACTGGGGCCCAATGCGTAACGTCTCTCCTTGTGGAGAGTGAAATACCTGACATGTCAGTATAAGGAATTTATATGGCAAGAATTTCTCCTCTGGGAAATTAAATATGCAAATTGCCTCTTTAGAGAGGAAGAGTACTTGAACTCTAGTGCTACATATCCTAAAAGTCTCCTTACACTGGCATGTCACATATTTCACTCTCTATAAAGAAAGACTTTACCCCTTAGTCCAGCTTTCCCCAACTCCGGTCCTCCAGAGCCACCAACAGTTCATGTTTTCAGGATTTCCTTAGTATTGCCTAGGTGATAATTGCATGACCTGGATAGGCAAGAATTCCATCACCTGTGTTGGGGAAGTTGAGGAACACTGCCTTAGACCCAAGTCAAAGGCCTCTCATAAAGCCAAATCAGATCTCATGCTTTGCACTGAGGAGGTGCAACACCATGAAACATGTACAGTATTAGAATATTGAAATTTTGGTTTGGCTTTTATCCTAAGTCATATGGCAAGGTTTGTTAATGAGTCAACATTGACTTTTAGGATTGTTACTTCCAATAGGTGGCAAAAGAGTTCAAGTCCTCTTCCTCTCTGAAGACTGACCAAAGTCTCACTCCTTAACTAATCGGGGGTAGGCATTGGTGATATTTTGTCCTACTTCAGGCAGACAGAGGAGGGACTTCTGCTGAAGTCAGCTATGTTATAGTCGCACGGAACATCAAGCAGGAGGAGAGTAACAAGGTTGATTAGGATATTGAGAGAGAGATTGCTGGCATATTCTTTCTACGTGATATGTGTTTAGCATCGCTTTAAAGATCAATCAATAAATGACTTATTGTTTCAATTTTCCAATACTGTTATCTACGTTATCTAGAAAACTAGAAATCTTGCAATTTTGACACTGGCCTTTTTAGGACTTATACTAAACTCACACTTCTTGCTCTGTACAGAAGACTTTTCAGTGGTCTCATTATCACCACAGACCTCTATAAACAGTAGATAACACTCCTTTCACAATAATTGATGCTACAACTCACTCCCTCCCCTTCCTTTCACAATGAGCTTTGCTCAGATTACAGCATGCTCAGATAGTAATTCTGTAATAATATATATGTTCTGAGTCTGTCTATTCCTGCTAATGTCCATGTGAAGAACAGGACACGGGAGTCTAATATTAGGTCTAGTAGCCAGATTGCTAGATTTTATTTAAATATAGATTGTGGTATGAAAATCATAAAAAACATTATCAAAAATGTTTAAAAAAATATATTTAGAATAAAAACCTGATTTAAACCATAGGACGCATTCTATTTAAAGAGGATCCATCACTTGTTCAAAAAAAAGAGCTAGTCCTCTTTAAAAATCCCTGAGCTCCCCTGATTCTGCTGCTGAGTTCCATTTTGCTCTGCCTCACTCCATTGCAGAGATTTTCTCATTTGTTTCTTCTGAAGACCGCTATGTGAAATCTCTGCTTTGCAGGCCATATGGGTGTTTCTTATGTCTTCTCTGAGGGTGTGTGCTTTCACCCCTCCCTACTAGATGCTGTGAAGAACACTGCGAAGAACTACCCAGTTGTACTGCAAAGCAGAGATTTCACATATTGTGCTCCACAAGAAACAAATGTGAATTTCTCTGCAATAGAGTGACGCAGAGCAAAGCGGAAAACAATGGCAGAATCAGGAAAGTTCATACATTTTTAGAAAGTATTTAACTCTATTTTTTTGAGTGACAGGTCCTCTTTAAGCATGTTAAGTAGTTCTTACTTGCAGTTCTGGGGATTGTTACAAGTACATCTCACTAAATTAGAATATTATCAAAAAATTGATTTATTACAGTTCTTCAATACAAAAGGTGAAACTCACATATTATATAGAGTCATTACAAACAGAGTGATCTATTTGAAGTGTTTATTTCTGTTAATGTTGATGATTATGGCTTACAGCCAATGAAAACACAAAAGTCATTATCTCAGTAAATTAGAATAATTAACAAAAAACACCTGCAAAAACTTAGTCTGTTTCAGTAGGCTCCACAATCATGGGGAAGACTGCTGATCTGACAGATGTCCAGAAGGCAGTCATTGACACTAAGTAAATGCCAAGTAAATTTTGCATTTCATTTGGAAATCAAGGTCCCAGAGTCTGGAGGAAAAGTGGAGAGGCCAAAATCCAAGCTGCTTGAGGTCTAGTGTGAAGTTTCCACAATCAGTGATGGTTTGGGGAGCCATGTCATCTGCTGGTGTAGGTCCACTGTGTTTTATCAAGACCAAAGTCAGCGCAGCCGTCTACCAGGAAATTTTAGAGCTCTTCATGCTTCCCCCTGCTGACAAGCTTTTTGGAGATGGAAATGTCATTCTCCAGCAGGACTTGGCACCTGTCCACACTGCCAAAAGTACCAATACCTGGTTTACAAACAATAGTATCACTGTGCTTGATTGGTCAGCAAACTCGAATCTATGGAGTATTGTCAAGAGGAAGATGAGAGACGCCAGACCCAACAATGCAGACGAGCTGAAGGCTGCTATCAAAGCAACCTGGGCTTCCATAACCCCTCAGCAGTGCCACAGGCTGATCACCTCCATGCCACGCCGCATTGATGCAGTAATTGATGCAAAAGGAGCCCCGACCAAGTATTGAGGGCATTTACTGAACATACATTTCAGTAGGCCAACATTTCAGATTTTAAAAACGTTTTTCAAGCTGTTGTTATAAAGTATTCTAATTTACTGAGATAATGACCTTTGTGTTTTCATTGGCTGTAAGCCATAATCATCAACATTAACAGAAATAAACACTTGAAATAGATCACTCTGTTTGTAATGACTCTATATAATATATGAGATTCACTTTTTGTATTGAAGAACTGAAGCAAATAAAATTTTTGATGATATTCTAATTTAGTGAGATGCACCTGCATATGACATATTACAGATGCACTCAAAAATATATGTATACTGCTAGGTATTTATATTTTTTACAATGTGATCCTATGATTAACAAATATCACTGTAGACCTATAAAATGGCATCTGTCAGAGGTATAAGCCAGATATGAGAAATTGGTAGATATTGAAAAACATTGCACCGACACCCTAAAAGAATTGGTTTCTTTAGAAAGTGACTCTAGTATACATTAGATACGACTTTGAATTTTGACCCTGATTGGGGACTAGGACTGATGTGAAGAGGGAGTAACATTCAGCACAATGGTGGATGTGGGTGATGTATGGTAAATAGATAGAATATAATTAGTGATGATCGAGTATGTTTCATTAACCCTTTCCTCCGAGCACGCACGGGTGCTCACCCAGTATTTTGGCGTGCTCTGGATTTCTTTTATTGTCGCCGTAGCTGTAAGTGTCACGGATGTTAGATATCTTTGACACATCTAGAGATCGAATGACAGACAGTCGATCTCTGCATGTGTCACAGCTGTCTAACAGCCGTGACACTTGCAGCTGCGGCGACCATAAAAGAAATCCAGAGCATGCCAAAATACTCGGTGAGCACCCGAGCGTGCTCGGCGGAAAGGCTTAATGAAACATATTCAATCATCACTAAATATAATAAAACCTTTAAAAATTATTTGTAGAAATAGTAAATTTCAAGATATTAGGCATATTAAAGGAGCAAAGAGCTTTTTGGTTGAACAGGAAAGTTTGCTGGACTTGAAAGAAAAATGCTGATAAGCACAAGAAGTCTTGGCATATTCTTTGAAGTTGAAGAATGGTTTAGTCTTACCTCAGCAACAAAGTAAAAGGTCAGTATTTAGTACATGCTACCGCCACACCAGAGAAAGGACAAGCATCAAAACAGTACTCAGAAGGTCTGAGAGGGTAAAATAATAGGGACCGTACTGTAGATAATCTCCTTTTATCGAGAAAAGAATGCATCAAAGATATGTTACAGTTCGGAGTCAAGAAGCCAAAAAAAGCAGCAACAATAAACCTTTTCTGGAGCCTCGTGTAATGGAAGCTCCTAGCAAAATGCAGATTTCAGTAATCTCAAGTTAACAGTGATCCCAACAGTTAAGACATTGCTCCGATATGGAAAACTTATTATACCCTCATTAAACCTCTGCAATGGTTTCATTAAATGCCAGTTAGAAATGGATTAATTCGTTTTCCAGATTTTAAGCTTATCATATTTAATACTCAGGGCATTTGTTACGTTTTAATGGATTTTGTACAGTTTTACAGCAGAAGGAAGTTGAACTGCTTTGTCTCGGGTCAATTACTATAATTATTTATGCCACGTATAGCTAAATATGGCCTCTGAGTTGCAACATCTCATATGACCGTCGTAAATGGAGAATGTTGTTTTGAACATCATAATAAATTCAGGTTTTTGGATTTTTATAGGGTGAGGTTTCTCTTGTAGCTAAACTACATTTATAGGAAATGTGCAGGGACAGTAGTTTGCAGTCGTGACTTACAGAAAAGAGAACTGAAGCCCAGGACAAAAATAAAAATGGATCTCCATTATAGTGCCCAATTCTGCCACTTCTGATTGAAAAACCCAACGCAAGTTTTTCCCTTTCACATCCTTTCCATTGATTTTCAATGCGGTTCTGGTGAAGAAGGTAGTCCCTCATAATTATCAGCACCTGATATGGGGACTCACGGCAGCTGTATATGGGGCTCGTGAGCCGGGAGGGGGCGGTGCCAGCGGGCGCACAGGGCTCCCCCTCTGTCCGTTATCGCAAGCAATGATGACGGAGGAGGGAGCGTCATCTGATGCGTCCTCCCCTATCATTCTTCCTTGCCGTTTGATGTCTCAGTGAAGCAGGCACGATGACTTCATTACAGCACGCCCGCTGTACTGAGATGTGCGGCACTTCACACCACAGGCTCAGCAGACCGGAACATAGGGTGGAACCAGGATGGGTGAATATTGTATTTTTTTTTTAAATCAGTGGCTGGTGGCCATAATAGAGTATGGAGGACCACGGGGAGTGCATTATATTCTATGGAGGACCATGGGGGTGCATTATATTCTATGGAGGAACATGCTGAGTGCATGATATTCTATGGAGGACCATGGGGAGAGCATTATATTCTATGGAAGACAATGGGAGTGCATTATATTCTATGAAGGACCATGGGGAGTGCATTATATTCTTTGGAGGACTATGGGGAGAGTATTATATTCTGTGGAGGACCATGGGGAGAGCATTATATTCTATGGAGGACCATGGAGAGAGCATTATATTCTATGGATGACCATGGGGAGAGCATTATATTCTATGGAGGACCATGGAGAGAGCATTATATTCTATGGAGGACTATGGGGAGAGCATTATATTCTATTGAGGACCATAGGTAGAGCATTATATTCTATGGAGGACCATGGGGAGGGAATTATATTCTATGGAGGACCATGAGGAGAGCATTATATTCTTTGGAGGACCATTGGGAGAGAATTATATTATATGGATGACCATTGGAAGAGCATTATAATGGAGAACCATGGAGAGTGCATTATACTATATGTAGGACCATGAGGATATCATTATATTCTATGGAGGACTATGGGAAGTGCATTATATTATATGAAGGAACATGGGAAGTGCATTATATTCTATGGAGGGCCATTGAAAGAGCATTATATTATATGGATAACCATGGGGAATGCATTATACTATATGGAGGACCATAGGGATATCATTATATTCTATGGAGGACAATGGGAGTGCATTATATTATATGAAGGACCATGGGGAGTGCATTATATTCTATGTAGGACCATGGGGACAACATTATATTCTATGGAGGAACATGGGGAGAGCATTGTATTCTATGGAGGACCATGGAGAGAGCATTATATTCTATGGAGGACCATGGGGAGGGAATTAAATTCTTTAGAGGACCATCGGGAAAGCATTATATTCTTTGGAGGACCATTGGAAGAGAGTTATATTATATGGAGGACCATTGGGAGAGCATTATATTATATGGAGGACCATGGGGAGTGCATTATACTACATGGAGGACCATGGGGATAGCATTATATTCTATGGAAGACCATGGGGAGAGCATTATACTTTGGAGGACCATGGGGAGAGCATTATATTATATGGAGGACTATTTGGAGAGCATTATATTATATGGAGGACCATGTGGAGTGCATTATACTACATGGAGGACCATGGGGATAGCATTATATTCTATGGAAGACCATGGGGAGAGCATTATACTTTGAAGGACCATGGGGAGAGCATTATATTCTTTGGAGGACCATTGGGAGAGCATTATATTATATGGATGACCATTTGGAGAGCATTATATTATATGGAGGACCATGTGGAGTGCATTATACTATATGGAGGACCATGGGGAGTGCATTATACTATATGGAGGACCATGGGGAGTGCATTATACTATATGGAGGGCTATGGGGAGTGCATTATACTATATGGAGGGCTATGGGGAGTGCATGTAACTATGGTGCTGCTGCTCACCATTATTGGCACCCCTTTATTTTTTACTAGACTGTACAATATCTTCAGAAATAAATGGAAATGTACCAAAGTTATATCCTCAGGATTTTTTCCAAAGTAATACAACAATAAAACATTGTTTTTCAACTTCCATGTTGCAATTTCAAAAAAGAAGCAGAATAAACAGCATGTGCAGCAATAACGGCACCCCTAATTAATACTTGGTTGCACACCGTTTGGCATTGATGACAGCCTCCTAAGGTTTCTTTTAGCCATCTATAAGCTTCTTGCACTTCTTATCTGGAATTTTCTCCCACTCTTCCTCTGTAGTTTGTTCAAGCTCTTGAATGTTTGCAGGGTTCTTTTTCCCAATGGCATATTTAAACTTTCAATGGGATTGAGGTCAGGACTCATTGCTGGCCATTTTAAAACAGTCCATTTTTTCTTTTTCAACCATTCCTGTGTACTTTTGGATGTGTGCTTGGGGTCATTGTGTTGCTGGAGGACCCCTGATCTTCGACATTTCGCTCTAAAATCTCTTGATAATTCTCTGATTTCATGATTCCTGTGATACGGTCAAGGCCTCAAGTACCAGACACAGCAAAAACAACCCCACAGCATTATGGATCCTCCACCATGCTTAACTGTTGGTAAGATGTTCTTTTCCTTATAAGCTTCATTGTGCCATCTGTAAACAAACTGTTGCTTTGCATTGCCAAAAAGCTCTATTTTTGTTTCATCTGTCCACAGAACATTTTCCCAGAAGGATTGTGGTTTGTCAAGGTACTCTTTGGCAAAGATCAGTCGTTCCTTTTTATGTCTTTTCTTCAGCAATGGTTTCTTCCTTGGCCTTTGCCCATAAAGCTCTGCTTGGTTTAATGCGCGGTGTATGGAACTTCTTGAAACTTGATTCCAGACTGTTCCAAGTTGGCCTTCAGGTCTTTGGATGTTTGACATGGTGCCAACCTTCGAAGACAACTCTTGTCAATTTTCCTCTTTCCCCCACGTCCAGGGAGGTTCTTGACTGTTCCATGCTTGGCAAACTTCTTAATAACATTTCACACTGTTGAAACTGGGATACTGTAACATCCCTGATGGCATGCTGGCATGGCTTACCATCTCCCACCATGCATGTCCGCCAACTTACCTACCAGTCCAGGTTGCGCACTATGCTCCTTTAATTGCTGTGTGCTTGTCTCTTGTCTGCTGGCTTAGGGCGGCGGTGCTGGAGCTTCCTGATTCTTAAAGTTACAGTGTGAGCAGTCCTAATGCGTCCCCAGCCTATTGCTGTGAGTCACTGGATACTTAAAGCTCCTCCACCCAGTGGGAGGTGCCTGAGCAACACTTTCTTACAGTGTGTTCTGTGCAACTGTGAGTTGCCAGGTCCTGTCCTGAATCTAGTCTGTTTCCGCCACCCTGGGGGCTGAGTACCCAGGTCCGTTACCTGTATCTGTGACTTCTAATGTATTTCCGCCACCCTAGGGGCTGAATGCCCAGGCTCGTTCCTGTATCTCATTCCTGTGTCAGTTCCTGTCTGAACTGTGTCCTAGCCCGTTACCTGTTTGTCTCTATGTCCAATCCTTCCCTTTTCCTGCAGTGTCTGAACCAGTACCTAACTCCTACTTGCTGTTTCTGTACTTCTGTTTGTGAGTTTTGTGTCCACTCACTACTTCATAGCAAGTATCTTGGTGGATATGGTTCTGCTTGTCCCATTTCCCTGCCTCCGTATCTACCTCCTGTGTTCTTCCTGTGTTTCCCAATTCCTCTCTGTTCCATATGAACAGAGCACTGTCCTGTCTGTCCACTCCTGTGGCTCTGCTCTGCTCCACTACCCCTCCGCACCTGCGGCTCTGCTCTGCTGTGCCCTGCTCCGCTTACCCTCCGCACCTGCGGCTCTGCTTTGCCCTGCTCCGCTTGTCCTCCGCACCTGTGGCTCTGCCCTGCTCAGCTTGCCCTTCACATGTGCGGCTCTGCTCTGCTCTGCCCTCCTTCGCTTGCTCTCCGCACCTGCAGCTCTGCTTTTCCCTGCTCCGCTTGCCCTCCGCACCTGTGGCTCTCCTCTGCTCTGCCCTGCTCAGCTTGCCCTCCGCACCTGCATCTCTGCTCTGGCCTGCCCTGCTCAGCTTGCCCTCCGCACCTGCATCTCTGCTCTGCTCTGCCCTGCTCCGCTTGCCCTCCGCACCTGCGGCTCTGCTCTGCCCTGCTCCGCTTGCCCTTCGCACCTGCGGTTCTGCTCTGCCCTGTTCTGCTTGCCTTCTGCATCTGCGGTTCTGCTCTGCCCTGCTCTACTTGCCCTCCACACCTGTGGGTCTGCTCTGCCCTGCTTTGCTTTCCCTCCGCACCTGCGGCTCTGCTCTGCTCTGCCCTGCTCCGCTTGCCCTCCGCACCTGTGACTCTGCTCTGCTCCGCTCTGCCCCGCTTGCCCTCCGCACCTGCGGCTCTGCTCTGGCCTGCTCCACTTACCCTCCGCACCTGCGGCTCTGCTCTGCCCTACTCCGCTTGCCCTCCGCACCTGAGGCTCTCCTCTGCTCTGCCCTGCTCAGCTTTCCCTCCATACTTGCATCTCTGCTCTGCCCTGCCCTGCTCTGCTTGCCCTCCGCAGCTTCGGCTCTGCTCTGCCATGCTCTGCTTGACCTTCGCACCTGCGGTTCTGCTCTGCCCTGCTCCGCTTGCCCTCTGCATCTGCGGCTCTGCTCTGCCCTGCTCTGCTTGCCCTCCACACCTGTGGCTCTGCTCTGCTCTGCCCTGCTTCGCTTGCCCTCCGCACCTGTGGCTCTACTCTGCTCTGCCCTGCTTCGCTTGCCCTCCGCACCAGCGGCTCTACTCTGCCCTGCTTTGCTTGCCCTCCGCACCTGTGGCTCTGCTCTGCCCTGCTCCACTTGCCTTCCGCACCTGCGGCTCTGCTCTGCCCTGCTCCGCTTGCCCTCCGCACCTGCGGCTCTGCTCTGCCCTGCTCCGCTTGCCCTCCGCACCTGCGGCTCTGCTCTGCTCCGCTTGCCCTCTGCACCTGCGGCTCTGCTCTGCTCTGCCCTGCTCCGCTTGCCCTCCGCACCTGCGGCTCTGCTCTGCTCTGCCCTGCTCCGCTTTCCCTCCGCACCTGCAGCTCAGTTCCTGTATCCCAGTCTGTACCGGTCCCTATCCAGCCTGTTTACCTATCTGCCAGCACCCGCCTGTCTGCATACCAGCCGTGCCGGCCAGTAGCCGCCTGTCTGTATACCAGCCGTGCCTGCCAGTACCCGCCTGTCCGCATACCAGCTGTGCCTGCCAGTACCCGCCTGTCTGCATACCAGCCAAACCTGCCCATTCCTGCATTCCCCGGTGTGGGTCAACAGCTGTGACCGGGGTCTGACCTGGAGTAGCACCTGGACCACCTCCCACGTCCCTCATGTGACCACGGAGTCGATTAAACCGCCGTGCATCTGTGGTGGGATCTGGCGAGGTCCCTAGTCACGCCCCTCCAGGCACTCCTCGGTTCGTGGCCCAGTGGGACCACTATCCACGCTCACGCCAAACAGTCCGGGCCTGAGAGTAACAGTTTGTTCAGACCATGGTCCCCGTTGAGTCCCATGGCCCTTCGCTCTCGGAGACATGTGAATCCTTGTCTGGTGAATACATGCACCAAGAAGATTTTTTTTCTCAAGCTGAGGTCCAGGCGATTTACGCACCAGCCCAAATGGAGCTATCAGCACTCGTTCCTGCGGATCCTCCACGGTACTGTGGGGATCCAAAACAAAGCCGTGCGTTTGTGGAGCAATGCATGCTACATTTAAAATTCTATGCCAACTATTTTCCCACCGATCGGGTTAAAGTGGCATTTCTGATGTCCTACCTAGCAGGTGATGCCTTAAATTGGGTTACCCCCCTATGGGAAGCAAGGGATCCAATCGTCTCTGACCTGCAGGGCTTCCTGGTGGCCTTTCTAATGGTCTTCGATGACCCTGACCCTGAATCTTCTACTAAAGCTTCCCTTCCCAATATCCTGGAGAAGTCCAGATGGGTGATGCGTGTAGGTAGCCCACCAGTTCCCCAGCCTGAAGAGGCTGCTGCCCACGCAGAATCCACAGAGGATGACAATGCTCCGCAGAATACTTCCCTTCCCAACCTCAAGAGGCAGTCCAGACGAGCAAGGCGTAGAGGTAAACCGTCACCTCAGGTTCTGTCCTCCCAAAGACCTCCTGTACCCCAGCCTGTAGAGGCAGCTACCCGCACTGAATCCATGAAGGTTTACCATGTTCTTCATGCAACGCAGAGGCCGGAACTCAGTCATAAAATCAGATTGCGGACCCACTGCGGTTGTTTGGAACACCCTGACGGTCTTTGTCCAGCAAAGGTTGGAGAGTCCCAAGACATTAGGCCTGTAGGAGAGGCTGCCCTTGGCGTTAGTGTATCCTCTCCACAGATGACTGTGACTGTCTCCGTGGCAACTGAAGGCCTCAGATTAACCAGAAGTTTCGGGCCGAAAGCCATGAAGAGTCTGATCCCCATCCGACAACTCCAGAATCCGGTTTGGGTATTGTTAGGGGTAGGACGAGCCCTACTCAGAAACAGTCAAAATATGTCTGTACAAATTAAGCTCCAGATTGGTGCATTACACATGAGGTAGATCACATTCCAGGTGCTGTCTGGTCTACCCACAGGTCGTCCAGAGCCGAGAGCTATAGTGCTCACTCAGGTCTGGAGATCCTGCATGGTGTTTCCTAGGGGACTGCTAAGGTACAAGGGGTGTCCAGTCTAATTCCCTCTAGTGGACAGAAGAGGTAGTCTTCTTGAAGACTACCTGCGGCTCTGCTCTTCTTTGCCCTGCTCCGCTTGCCCTCCACACCTGCGGCTCTGCTCTGCTCTGCCCTGTTCTGCTTGCCCTCCGCACCTGCGGCTCTGCTCTGCCCTGCTCCATTTGCCCTCCGCACCTGCGGCTCTGCTCTGCCCTGCTCCGCTTGCCCTCCGCACCTGCGGCTCTACTCTGCTCTGCCCTGCTCCTCTTGCCCTCCGCACCTGCGGCTCTGCTCTGCTCCGCTTGCCCTCCTCACCTGCGGCTCTGCTCTGCTCCGCCCTGCTGCACTTGCCCTTTGCCCCTGCGGCTTTGCTCTGCCCTGCTCTGCTTGCCCTCCGCACCTGCGGCTCTGTTCCTGTATCCCAGTCTGTACTGGTTTCTATCCAGCCTGTTTACCTACCTGGCAGGACTCGCATGTCTGCATACCAGATGTGCGTGCCAGTACCCGCATGTCTGCATACCAGCCGTGACTGCCAGTACCCGCCTGTCTGCATACCAGCCGGGTCTGCCAGTACCCGCCTGTCTGCATACCAGCCATGCCTGTCAGTACCCGCCTGTCTGCATACCAGCCAAAGCTGCCCATTCCTGCATTCCCCGGTGTGGGTCAACAGCTGTGAAGAGGGTCTAACCTGGAATAGCACCTGGGCCACCTCCCACGTCCCTCCTCAGACCACGGAGTCGATTAATCCGTCGTGCATCCGTGGTCGGATCTGGCGAGGTCCCTAGTCACACCCCTCCAGGCAATCCTCGGTTCGTGGCCCAGTGGGACCACTAACCACGCTCACGCCAAACAGTCCGGGCGTGAGCATAACAGATACCAATGTCTTTGGAGATGGCCTTATACCCTTTGGAAGTCTTGTGTTTGCTAATAATAGCCGTTCTGATGTACTCAGACAGCTCCTTTGTCTTCACCATTGTGACAAAGGAACAGGGCCTACCATGTGGCTTTTTAAAACACTGAAGTCATCATTCATTGGCTAATTCATGTCACATGGGCACAGACAATTAATCACAGGAGAATCTCATTTGTGACTTACCACAGGCAAGTCAAAGTGTGTTTCCATACTAAATTAATATAAAGGGTGCCAATACCAGTGTCACAGCAAGCTTTAGGTTTTTCTATCGTTCCCTCCCATTGTTTTTTGTTTTAAATTATTGTTTATCATTTGCTCTTTTGTATTTAACACAACTGCTCTATACAAAAAAACTATTTCACTTGATTCATTTTTTTCAGGAGATATTTCACATTATGCACTTAAAGTTTATGGGTGTCAATAACGATGAGCAGGACTGTATGTGGAGGATTATGGGGATTGCATTATACTATATGGAGGACTATATGGGGCCCATTATACTATATGGAAGGCTATGTGTGGGCCATTATAATATTTGGAGGGCTATGTGGAGGCCAGTATAATATTTGGAGGGCTTTGTGGGGGCCATTATAATATTTGGAAGGCTATGTGGGGGCCATTATACTGTATGCAAGCAATTATACAATGTGGGGTCTATCATACTGTGTGAAGGGCTGTGTGTGGCCATTATATTGTATGCAGAGCTAGTGCATGCTATTATACAGTGTGGAGAGGTGTGGGGCCATTATATTGTATGTAGGCCCATTATACTGCATGGAGGACTGTGTGGGGGTAACAGTTGGAGGATCATACTGTGTTGGGGTCACCATACTTTGCCTTGGGAGTTGAGGTGGGGTACAGTAGGGTCATTATAGGGTGCATGTGGAGGCTAATGTGGAGGAATTCACCATGGGTGTATCATACTGTGTTTGGGGGTCACTTTTGTTGGCATTGTACTTTATGGGGGCAACGAAAAAGAAATTTAGGACTTTAGCAGGAGTAAAATTACTTTGTAAAGGCTGTAAAGTTGTGAGATATGCTCTTCTGTGACCCTGATAAATATTTTATTTATTTATTTATTTTTTGGGGGGGTCAAATTTGAACTTCTGCTATTGGGCCCCATGATTTCTATGTATGCCCCTGGCTGTATGGTCTGTTTCTGCCCTTTTAGCAGTGTGTAATATCTGCTTAAATTTTGTATGTTCTCTCATCCAAGTGGACAGAACATAGTATCTCTTTAAGAGCACTAAGTAGTCTCCTCAATGTCATCCAAGATTGAAATGAGTGAATCTGACAAAAATCAAATTTGCCAAATCGCGTAGATTTTCCCAGGAAATTTGATTTTCAAGAAAATTACTCTGCACGAATTCAATGTCCCTTATTATGCTCTATACTTAAAACAATAAGATAAATACTTATACTCAACTCATTGCTCACCTCTCCGGCCCCTTCGCTCTTCTCTGTTTTTTGTCTCTTGTCGGGTCCTCAGCACATCTTATCACCGCCGCCAAATATTACATCCATGAGCCTATTCGCGCTAGACTGGGACATCAAGCTCTGATGAGACGTGGGGCATTTCTACGCTAGCTCGAATACGTTCATGATGTCCCACCGTGTGCTGTGACCTTGCACAGACATTCTCCAAAGAATTGGTGAACTCTAAAGGGCCATCAGTAGGTTAAATAATAAAAAAAAATACTTATCCTCACCTCTTTGGCCCCTCCATTCTGCATTAGCTGCTCTAATGAAAAAATAAAATGCTATGAAGTACTTTCTATTAATTTGACCAGTGAATTGGGGTGGGCATCATGCCACATTAGAAACCTTAGAGTGGCTTGTAGAAAATCTTGGCACAGTGCCCTAAAGGATACAAAAAATATCAGAAAAAGAGTTAGGGGACGACATATGAAGTATATTTACATCATATGTTGTTGACGCGCCCCTGGGCCTGAGTCGCGCAGCGTTGCGCACGCGGGAGCTTACCCGGAGCCGGATCAGATGGGGGTAGTAGTCTCGTGGCGGTGACCCGGTCCGTGCCCAGGGAGTCAGACTAAGTGGCAGTCTATCAGCAGTAGATGGTGGATGACTACGCCACCCGTTGAATGCAGCTATGGAGCTGCCGCTGCAGGGCAGACCGCTGAGGCCGGTGGAAGGATGGTGCAGCGTGGATGGTATAACCCCCAACGGGAGGGGTATGGCCTCAGGGCAGCCGACGTGGATGATGGGGGTAGCAGGAACCACTCAGAGACGATGCGGTGTAGTTCAGGGTCTTTACTGGTGACAAAGATAGACCCTCCCGGAGTACTGGCTAGCAATCGGGGCCTGGTCAGTCCTTGAGCAGATGGGATCTCCCCTGGCCAGGCGGAGTTGTAGGCCTTCCCAACTAACTGTACTCTTCTGGCTACCTTGCTAGAGGCGGGTAAAAGTAGCCCACGTCCCTGAGTGTACCGTGTGGTGCTCACCCGTATGGCCGGTGACTTGGGGCCTTCTAATGGCTTCTGCTCCACGATGGCGGTGCTGGTCCCACGCGTGTGACCGTGCCTTCGGGTTTCTGGGCCAGAGGACCTGCAATCCCCTGCCGGTCGGTTTCTGCTGCTGGGTAGAGATTAGTCCCCACAGCCTCGGACTCCGGGTCCGGTGATACTTCTCAGTCAGGGCGAGCTCTGCAGCTGCCAGCCCCTGACTTCTTGTAGCACTGTTCCCACAGAGCTCCTGATGTTCTTTTCCTATATCTGCTTCTCTGTCTCTACTTCTTCTCTACTCACTCACCCTGCCTCAGCCCTAGGTTTATATAGGGGAAGTTCTTCCCCTCCCAGGACTGGGCAGGAGGTGTGGCATGCATAGGATCCCTGACCAAGAGACCTCCCACCTGCTCTCAGACGTAATATCTCTATCACTGTGGCAACCAGACCCCTGGGGTGTCACATTCCCCCCTAGTGAAATTTAGTACTCCGGGACTAAACATATTTTTGGAAAAACGTAACAAGGTATAAACAATAATAGTACAATAAGAAAAACATATAAAGATGGTCACGGCGTGTCCGCAACTGGGTGCAGTTTTTGAAGAAAAGCAAGGTGTCCATTTCACCAAAACAGGGAGACGTAACCAGGTAGGGGTCTGTCCTACCCCGAGTCCTTAACAGTCTTTAGTCCGTCCTGGGTTACGCTCCAACTATGTACACAGGATTCCCGGTAAATCCACCAAAGACTCCTATAAACAACTAGAAACACATAATTATACACAAGCAACAAGAAAAACAGGTAACCACAAATAAAACAATTTATACACTTCAAATCCTCCAATGTGCGGGTAACTGGCCTCTAGTGGCCCTAGTGGACCTACGGAGCTGACTGTCTAGCCCTGAACTACAGGGTGTAGGAGCTGTCAAGGGTAAACTGGGCAGCTGTCTACCGGCTCCTTGGCTCACTAGGGGTACGGCAGGCTCACTATAAGCGGAGGGTTGATCCTCCTGTTCTGCTTGTGTGGAGTCTTCTGCCTCCTGGACCGGCTGCTCTTCCAGCTTTACCTGTCGCTCCGTAGGTGCTTGGGATGCTGGTTGGAGGAAGGTGAGTACGGGTACCACAACTGCGCCATTGACTTGAGTCCAAGACCGAGGGAAGTCTCAGAGCACAGTACTAACCATGTCTTCTCTTTCCTCTACGGGTCGAGGGTCTTCTTGTTCCTCTTCAGGGTTCCGTAGCTGTTCGGGACACTTCTTCAGGTGATCCCGGGATACAATGGTCGTGGTTTCCCCTCCGTCTTTACTGATGTTACAGACCTTTGGGTTGTCGTGGCTTGAGGGCAGTACGGTGTACGGGTCCTTCTCCCACTGGTCGTCCAACTTGTGGAGCCGTCTTTTTCTCTTCAAGACCTGCTCTCCGGGTACCAGGGGAACAGCGGGAGCATACTGGTTGTAAGTTTTCTCTTGTCTTTCCCTAGCCTGACAGAGACTTCGCTCCACACTCTCCTGTACTCTCCGGTACTGCTGCTGCCTCTCTGTGTCCCAGTTTGCTTCTGGTGAAGTGTCCTCGGGTGTCAGGACTCCCATTTCCAGGTCAACAGGTAACTTACCAGGTCTCGCCCTCATTAGGTAAGCCGGGGTACAGTTGGTGGAACCTACCGGGATGTGGTTGTATAGGTCCACCAGATCGTGCAGCTTCTCAGGCCACAGACTGCGTTCTTCCAGGGGCAACGTTTTCAGAAGATCCATTACCACCTGGTTCATTTTCTCACAAAGTCCATTAGTTTGCGGATGATAGGGTGTTGTCCTTATCTTCCGGCAGCCATACAGAGTGCAGAATTCTTGGAAGACCTCCGCTTCAAAGGCAGGTCCCTGGTCTGTCAACACTTGGTCCGGGTACCCGTGTGGACGGCAGAAATGCTGCTGGAAGGCTCTAGCTGCTGTTCAAGCTGTTAAGTCCTTGACGGGGACGACAACCAAGAACCGGGAGTAGTGATCCACGATGGTTAGTGCGTAGACGTAGCCACTTCTGCTTGGGGTCAGTTTTACATGATCCAAGGCTACCAGTTCCAACGGCTGCCGGGTGACGATGGACTGCAGGGGAGTCTTCTGGCTGGCACGGTCCTTCCTTCTTAGGTTGCACGGGCCACAGTCTCTGCACCACCTCTCGATGATTCCCCTCATGCCTACCCAGTGAAACCGCTCGCGCAGCAGGAACTCCAGCTTCTTCCATCCGAAGTGTCCAGCCCCGTCGTGGTATGCCTCCATCACCATGGCTGCGTCTCTTCGTGGCACCACTACTTGCCAGATTAGTTCATGCGTCCGGGAGTTAACCATTCTGCGGCACAACTTCCCCTTGTAAAGGAACAGTCGACTCTTTTCAGCCCATAGTTGCTTGGCTTCCTCCGGAGCGTCTGGGTCAAGGCGAGCCTCTGGCCGAGTCAGCATCTCCTTCACCAGTCGGACGGCAGGGTCACTGTCTTGCGTTTCCTCCCAGTTGTAGTGAGGCAAGGGGTTAAACGTAGCGGCTTGCTTACTCTTTACCCGATGGGAATACTGGATAGTCCCATGACGGTGGAACGCGGGGAGTTCAACTTCTTCCAGTCCCTCTGGATCTTCTCCTACGTCCGGTAGGTTTGGCATCCTGGACAGGGCGTCCGCGTTGGTATTGGAGCGTCCTGCCCGGTATTTGATTGTGAACTCGTAGTTGGACAGACGGGCCATCCATCTCTGCTCTAGGGCACCGAGTCTTGCCGTGTCCAGGTGTGTCAACGGGTTGTTATCCGTGTACACGATGAACCGGGAAGAAGCGAGGTAGTGCTTAAAGCGTTCGGTGACTGCCCACACCACTGCCAGGAACTCTAGCTTAAATGAGCTGTAATTCTCAGGGTTTCTCTCGGTGGGTCGCAGTTTTCGGCTGGCGTAAGCGATTACTCGTTCTTTCCCCTGCTGGATCTGGGACAGCACGGCTCCTAGCCCGATGTTACTTGCGTCGGTGTAGAGGATAAAGGGCTGGCTGTAATCAGGGTACGCCAGGATTTCATCCCCCGTGAGGGCCATCTTCAGCTGGCGGAAGGACTCTTCTTCTAACTTCTCCCATCTGAAGGGTGGCTTCTGGTTCTTGGCCTTCCGGGACTGGCCTATCAGGAGGTCCTGCATAGGAGCTGCCTTTTTGGTGAAACCGGGGATGAATCTGCGGTAATAGCCTACCAACCCGAGGAACTGCCGCACTTCTTTTACACTGGAGGGACTTGGCCATTCCTTAATTGCGGTGATCTTATCAGGGTCGGGAGCCACTCCGTCAGCGCTCACCACGTGTCCCAGGTACTGCACCTTTGGTTTCAGGAGGTGGCACTTGGAGGGTTTCACCTTTAGGCCGTAGCTTGCCAGAGCTTCGAACACTTCCGCCAGGTGTTTCAGGTGGTCCTCATACGTCTTGGAATATACGATGACATCGTCCAGGTACAACAAGACCGTCTCGAAGTTTCTGTGGCCCAGACAGCACTCCATTAATCG
Organism: Phyllobates terribilis; assembly: GCF_046119375.1. NCBI lineage: Eukaryota > Metazoa > Chordata > Amphibia > Anura > Dendrobatidae > Phyllobates > Phyllobates terribilis. The sequence goes on along the minus strand of NW_027362761.1, from coordinate 1,149,369,988 downwards.
TTGGAAGGTTCCTGGTGCGTTGCAGAGTCCGAACGGCATGCAGGTAAACTCGCTAAGTCCCATCGGGGTGGTGAATGCGGTCTTCTCCTGGTCCGCCTCTGCTACAGGAACCTGCCAGTACCCACTAGTGAGATCCAAGGTAGAGAAGAAGTTAGCAGATCTTAAAGCAGCCAAAGACTCCTCTATCCTTGGTAAGGGGTACGCATCCTTGTGTGTGATACGGTTGATTTTCCGGTAATCTACACACATCCTCATGGTGTTGTCTTTCTTTTTGACTAAGACTAGTGGAGCTGCCCAGGGGCTACAGCTATCCCTGATCACCCCAGCCTCCTTCATGTCTCTAAGCATCCCCTTGGCGTGTTGGTAGTGTGCAGGGGGTACGGGTCGATACCTCTCTTTTATGGGAGGATGGTCTCCTGTGGGGATGTGGTGTTCTACCCCCTTGACTCGCCCGAAGTCTAACGGGTGTTTACTAAACACTCTCTCGTACTCTTGAACCACCCGATAGACTCCCTGTTTCTGGTGTGAGGGAGTGGAGTCAGTACCCAAATGTAGTTGCTGACACCAGTCCTCCATCGTTTTCTTAGAGCCGTTACCTTCCTCCGGGGAAGATGGAGGCAAGGGTTCTACGGACTGTATGGAATCTTGATTGATGGTATACAATTTGGCTAGCGTGGCATACCGGGGCAGGTACACTTCCCTCTTCCCGATATTTATTATGTGAACGGGCACCCTCCCATGGCGTACATTGACCAACCCCCGTGCTGTCAAAATGGTGGGCCTACTGTCTGAGTAAACTGGTTCTACCATTGCCTGGTAATCTCTACCTCTCAGACCAATAGCTGCCCGGCACCAAATCATCATTTCACTTTTTGGGGGCATGGCAATAGGGAAAGGGTCACACATTCGCACGCTACCAATCTCACCACCGGAGAGTTCTAGCTGTTGCCGTCGCATCAGTGCCCGGATCTCTTTCTGGAGCACTCGCTTCTGGCCGGAGCTGGCGTTCTTGGCAACCTGCTGTAAAAGGAAAATCACCTCTGCAAGACAATTTTCAATTACATTAGTTCCTAGAGTTATCTTTGGGTGACTCTCGTGTTTGTCAATGTCTACAATGATCAGTCCCTGTGCCGCCAATTCGACTCTACCGATTTTAATGGTCACCTCTTTAAATCCAATCTGTGGCACGGGCTGACCATTGCTGGCGATGATACTCAAGTCGTCGTCAGGGTAGCGGGTGATATCCGAGTCATTCCAGTACTGCTTGAAGAGCACGTACGGGATGGTGGTGACCTGTGACCCGGTGTCCAGCAGGGCACTCATAGGAATGCCATCCAGTACCACGGGTAAGACTGGACGTCCTCCCACATATTTGTCGCGCCAGTTCGATGGGCCTGGTGATCTTTTTCCTGGGGGTTGGCCCTCTACCCCAGGTTGTGCCAGTTTAAAGGACAGTACCTTGCCATATGTCCGGGTTGATTGCAGCGGCGGCAGATGGGTCGTCCGTCCTCGTTGTATCGGTCGCTGGGTCTTCCTCTGGCCGGTGGGGTCCTCCTTGGTCGACGCCACGGGATGTCCTCCGGTCCGGATGCCAGCTGGATCTTCCCTGGAGTGGAAACCTGTAAAGACTGCACAGTTCGGGTTAGCGCAGCAACGCTTTTAGCTAGCTCTTGGACCTGATGGTGCAGGTCTGGAGCCGGGTCATTGTTCAAAGCCTGCGCATCAGCTCCCACAGGCCCTGCCGACAAGGGCGCCGCCTCCTGGTGGTAAGTGGCAGTGGGGCGTCTGTGGGTCACAACGCCACCGGGTGCCGGTTCTCGAAGCACCCGGATGGCTCTGTCCTTGAACTGTGCAAATCCCAGATGAGGGTCCTGTAAGGCCATTGCCCGCAACTGGGTTCGGTGGGCATTGCAATATAAACCCTCTATAAATTGTTCAGTCAACAGCCTGTCCTCGTCTCCCACGCCGTCAGGGTCGGTCTGCTTAATGGCTCTCAGGGCCTCTTGTAGGTTCAGGGCATAGTCCCTTATACTCTCATGTGCCCGCTGTTTGCACCCGTAGAATCTAAGCTTGATCTCGGCTGAGGTGCGGGTATCAAAGGTGTCCCTCAGCCGGGTTAGTATCCCCGCGACAGTCCTCCCCCCAGGTGGCCAGGACTTTACCTCCCTTTGGGCTGCCCCGGTTAGTTGGGCCACCAGGATGCTCACTTTTTGCTCCTCTGTGAGGGGGTACACCTGGAAGAGGCTATCCAGCTTTTCTCTAAAGTCATGCAGGGTATGGGACTCCCCTGAGTACTGGGGTAGCCAGGCTGCCCCCGGGATATAGGGCATGGTGAAAGGCATGACCGCAACAGCGGTGGCGCTGGCGGGGGTTGAAGCGGTGAAGCTCTCCTCCGTATCCGACATCCTTCTCCCCCCTAGTGGACCGTGGCCTACCTTGCGATGATCCTCTTCCGTAGGCCGCGGCTCCGCAGTGGATCGTCAGGGTTGAGGACCTTCCGTCGCACTCCTGTGACGTCGGCGTCTGCTGGGCTCCTTCCAGGACCTTACGCAACGTCCGGACGTGAGGCGGGGCTTCAGTTCTCACGCGCTTTCGGAGTCCACGCCCCTCTTCTTCCCGCGCGGCGTCTTCAAGATGGCGGCCAACGGCGGGAAAACTCCACGGATGGCGGGAAGAAGGCTGAAGATGGCGCCGGATGGCGGGAAAACCTCACGGATGGCGGGAAGAAGGCTGAAGATGGCGCCGGACGGTAAGTTTTAAAAGTCTCTTTTTCAGGCACGCAGTACCCGGTGGTTGCGGGCACGAAATCCTGCCGACTACGCCAAAAGTTGACGCGCCCCTGGGCCTGAGTCGCGCAGCGTTGCGCACGCGGGAGCTTACCCGGAGCCGGATCAGATGGGGGTAGTAGTCTCGTGGCGGTGACCCGGTCCGTGCCCAGGGAGTCAGACTAAGTGGCAGTCTATCAGCAGTAGATGGTGGATGACTACGCCACCCGTTGAATGCAGCTATGGAGCTGCCGCTGCAGGGCAGACCGCTGAGGCCGGTGGAAGGATGGTGCAGCGTGGATGGTATAACCCCCAACGGGAGGGGTATGGCCTCAGGGCAGCAGACGTGGATGATGGGGGTAGCAGGAACCACTCAGAGACGATGCGGTGTAGTTCAGGGTTTTTACTGGTGACAAAGATAGACCCTCCCGGAGTACTGGCTAGCAATCGGGGCCTGGTCAGTCCTTGAGCAGATGGGATCTCCCCTGGCCAGGCGGAGTTGTAGGCCTTCCCAACTAACTGTACTCTTCTGGCTACCTTGCTAGAAGCGGGTAAAAGTAGCCCACGTCCCTGAGTGTACCGTGTGGTGCTCACCCGTATGGCCGGTGACTTGGGGCCTTCTAATGGCTTCCGCTCCACGATGGCGGTGCTGGTCCCACGCGTGTGACCGTGCCTTCGGGTTTCTGGGCCAGAGGACCTGCAATCCCCTGCCGGTCGGTTTCTGCTGCTGGGTAGAGATTAGTCCCCACAGCCTCGGACTCCGGGTCCGGTGATACTTCTCAGTCAGGGCGAGCTCTGCAGCTGCCAGCCCCTGACTTCTTGTAGCACTGTTCCCACAGAGCTCCTGATGTTCTTTTCCTATATCTGCTTCTCTGTCTCTACTTCTTCTCTACTCACTCACCCTGCCTCAGCCCTAGGTTTATATAGGGGAAGTTCTTCCCCTCCCAGGACTGGGGAGGAGGTGTGGCATGCATAGGATCCCTGACCAAGAGACCTCCCACCTGCTCTCAGACGTAATATCTCTATCACTGTGGCAACCAGACCCCTGGGGTGTCACATTGTGTCCCTGACTTTGATGCAAGCTCCAGCGCTGAGCCTGCATCTTTCCCTGCACTTAATATAATCTGCTGTCATGTGCCTTTAACAGCTGCGGGTGCATCAGAGCTCCACCCACGACTGTTAACCAGTTAAATCCCGCTGTCAATCTATGACAGTGGGCTTTAATACGAGCCAGCCGGAAGCGCATCACAAATCATGCCCCTGTCATATGATTTGCGGGCACCAGTGGATTGTCATGATGGCTGGAGGTCTGCTGTTGACCCCCATGCCTGTCATTACGATACTCCTGTGAATGCTGGCGCATGGCCGGCGTTCATAGGAGGTTGTTATTTCTGCAATACATGAGTAGCACAGGCAATTGGATGATCGCAGGTTCAAGTCTCCTTCAAATCACCCCCTTATCAAAATATAAAGTAAATCATTCAGATTGGTAAACGGCGTAATAAGAAAAAAAAATCAAAACAGCAGAATTACTTTTTTTGGCCACTACAACATTGCAATAAAATGCAATAAGAGGTGATCAAATTATTGTATCTACGCCAAAATGGTATCAATAAAAACATCAGATCAGGGTGCAAAAAAATAAGCCATCACTCAACCCCAGATCCCTAAAAATGAAAACGTTACAGGTCTCGGAAAATGCCAATAAACTCAAGAATTTTTTTTCATACAAATTTCGGAATTTTTTTTCACCACTTAAATAAAAAATAAATTATACATGTTTCGTATCTTCATACTCGTACTGATCTGGGGAATCATATTGCCATGTCAGTTTTACCATATAGTGAACATGGTAAATAAAAAAAAAGAAGAATTGTGGAATTGAACTTTTTTTGCAGTTTCACCGCACTTCGAAATTTCTTCCAATTTTCCCATACACTATGTGGTAAAATCAATGGTGTCATTGAAAAGTACAACTCGTCTAGCAAAAAACAAACCCTCATAGTGCCATATTGATGGAAATGTAAAAAAGTTATGGCTCTTGGAAGAAGGGGAGAAAAAAATGAAAACCAAAAAAGGGAAAATGGCCATGGTATTATTATTTCTCAGGGTGGATAGAGTATGTTTGGGGTCCTCAATTCTTTTTCATTATTTTAATGCCATATTTTATAGTTATCTTTTTCTACTGGTGCCTACGTTTATCATTGGTCATCAGAAAGCTTTAAAAGACAAGAGAGACCAACCGTGTCTGGGAGACCAGCCAAACATCTTCAAGGAGAAGAGGAAACATTGCAAAGTTGAACAATGAATGGGTCTACCATCTCACTGACAGACGCAAAGTGTTTGAACCTTCCATAAGTTCAGACCTTCTGAGATAATAGGTGGCACCAAAAGATTAAAGTAATGATCTGTTTTCGAATGGTATCAATCTTATTTACTTCAAAAGGATTAAATGATATTCTATCTTCAAATAAAGTTGAAGACACATCACCAGCATGGAGGATTATTTATATCTACAATAAAGTGGAACCTGCAAAAAGAAAAGGCGCATTGTTTCTCATTATATGTCCAAAACACGTATAGATGATGAGTTGAAAACTTCTTCAAAGGAGATAATAATGACAGCATGCCCAGGAAGAAGAAGAATATAATACGATAGTTTAATTCTGACTAAAATAGGATGTGATTTTTACAACATGTGAAGTGTCTCCGGAGACTTCACCCTGGATATTCCATACATATTGGAGGACATTTATAAAACTTGACTAAAACCATATCAGGCGCAAAGGTGAACAGACCATTTGGGCATTAGGACTGAATCGGAAGATCGAAGACAGAAAGTATCCAAAGCCCCTAAATTAGATGCAATAAAGAGGTCAAGACAACTCTTTTTTAAAAAAAAACAAATCGGGGTCATCTTCATGATTCCGACTTCTCTAGCATGAATCGGACATCTGCTTCTGGGCGTTCATTTCCTTTGAATCAACAGCTTGGAACACATGGAAAGCAAGGTCCGCTAAGTCAGGAGCTACCAATTTTGAGTCATAGAGAGGTCACAAGTAGAGAATCTCCCTCTAAAATCTTGTATGCCCTAACAGGGAATGCAGACAACCGCTTTAACCAGTAAGGACATGGCCTAATTTGGGCCTTAAGATTGAAGTTGTTGTTGTTGCTGTTGTTTTTTAAATTTGTTTTTAATTTCTGCATCTACATAGCTGTATAAAGACTTGGACTTATTTTGTAAGGCATGCATTTTTAAAAGCACCATTGGATACATAAGATATCTATAGATTTTTTTTATTTATTTTTTGTTGTGGGGGGGGGGGTAATATTTTTATTGAAGAATAAAAATCCTTTAGTTTTGTTTCATAAAATATTTTGTTGATGTATTGGTGCATTCCAAGAACCAGAACATTTTTATGGTACTTTCTGTGTGATATTTTGTTTTTTTTTGAAGATTTTATTGGCGCCTGGTATCTCATATCCTACTTGGTTTATTATGATTCACTAAAGAATTTTGGTGTATTTGTCAAATACAGTTTCAACTGTCTACCCAATAATCTCCACTGACCCCTTTCAAACACCCCTCTTTAAAAAAAACTCTTGATATTTTAACTACAGCTTTTGCTAAGCCGTAGTGCCAGATTGGCTTTTTTCACCTTTGTGACCTTGTAGCTACCTTTACTAAAGGATGGCACTCATTCTAAAAACCCAACAAGACATTTCCCACTTTATTCCTGTTTGAGAGATGCCAGTTCCATCCTCAAAAGTTCTTAACTACCAAATGTATTGTCTTAAGTCCTTAATACTCCTATGTGATAAACTGGGAGTCATGGGTAGGTAGGGAATTACCACCTATACGCCGGGTCAGTGATTTTGTCTAAGGCAACCAAAAGTTACTTAAGTTCCCTACACATGGAAAACCATTCTAAACTATTGATAGTCTCATATGCCAGCACTTCTTAGACTCAATACCTCAATTAATTTCAAGTTTCTTCTGGTGTTGCCACTCCCGGGTTTGGATTATTCAACACATTTGCAAAGGATGCACCTTAATTGTACCCTATTGGCCTATTCTTTGGTTCCTGACTTGTTCTAGATATCCCTCTTGACCCAATTACATACATTATGGAGGTCCCTCCAAAATATTTTATTAGTAGGTTTCTCCATTTTATCGTTAAAGGGAAGCTATAATCAGCAAGTGAGCTATTGCTTAAATCCGGTGTTTGTTTTGTTTTCATTTTTAGCTTTATTTTTTCCATACAACAATCTGACCCTAGCTTTTTGAAGCATCAAATGATCACTTGCAAAGGTCGTTGTGAAGGAAGGGGGAGAAGAGTCACCTGTGAAAACACCTATTTTCTCTGCTGAAAACTGCTAATCTACCCTCCCTACAGGATACTTGCATTTTTAAATGTGAATTTAAACTATCTTGCCACACCCTAAGGTTAGTCATAGCCATCTAATATGTATCGGCCAATTGATGCTCCGGCTGATCGTTGGGCCAGCAGCCATCTGACCCAACTCTTACTTAGCCAAGCGCTCCAATGTTCTCTGTGAGAAAGTCACCAACGGAAATGTCAGCTGATGGCTTATCTCAGGGAGAGCAATGCAATCAGCAGACAAATAAATAAAATATTATTATAAATAAATTCATACGAAACCTTTAATTAGAAAATCATATTTGTCTTGTGTAGAGAGGTAATCACTGTTGTACATCAAAATGACCCTTTTACATTGACAGAAATCTGTCCTAAAAGTTAATGTGTGGATGACTGCCTGTGAGCATGTGCAGTTAGTAGTTCTGCTGCTGTAACCTGGAGATAGCATGTATCACTTATTGTCAATCTAACTCCAGGTTATATCAACCACTCTGCATTTAGAAAGATAGGGTGGACAGCAGTGTGAGCAGTCTATTTTGACTCAACACTCCTGAATTCCCCAGTATTAGATCAGATAGACAGGGTGGACAGCAGTTTGAGCAGCCTCTTCTTACCTCCACACCCCTGGTATCTCCCGTATTAGATCAGATAGAAAGGGTGGACAGCAGTGTGAGCGGCCTCTTCTTACAGCAGCTCTACTGGTATCTCTAGAATTAGATCAGATAGACAGAGTGGACAGCAGTGTGAGCAGCCTCTTCTTACCTCAGCACCACTTGTATCACCAGGATTAGATCAGATAGACATGGTGGACAGCAGTGTGAGCAGCCTCTTCTTACCTCAGCACCACTTGTATCACCAGGATTAGATCAGATAGACAGGGTGGACAGCAGTGTGAGCAGCCTCTTCTTACCTCAGCACCACTTGTATCACCAGGATTAGATCAGATAGACATGGTGGACAGCAATGTGACCAGCCTTTTCTTCCCTCAGCACCCCTGGTATCTCTAGAATTAAATCAGACAGACATGGTGGACAGCAGTGTGAGCAGCCTCTTCTTACCTTAGCACCCCTGGTATGTCTAGAATTAGATCAGATAGACATGGTGGAGAGCAGTGTGAGCAGTCTCTTCTTACCTCAATACCCTTTTATCTCCAATGTTAGATCAGAAAGACATGGTGGACAGCAGTGTGAGCAGCCTCTTCGTACCTCAACATTCCCAGTATCTCTTGTTTTAGATCAGACAGACATGGTGGACAGCGGTATGAGCAGCATGTTCTTCCTCAGCCCTCCTTGTATCTCCAGTATGAGATCAGAATATCGATTAGCAATACATCTTCCTACAGGGAAGCCGAGCTTCTACTGCACATTCTCACAGGCACCAGTCCTATTAACATTCTAGGACAGGTTTCTGTGTGAGTAACAAGCTGACAGACATTTTAATGTACAATAATGATTATCTTCCTAAACAAAACCAGTCGGATTTGCTAATTAAAACTAGAAATGTATTCATAATGGCATTTTCTTTCTCTCTGTAATTTTTTTCTATTCTTGAAGAACCCCTTTAAACATCTTCTCTTTCCACAGTTTTTACTGGATTTATAGCACCTCTGTTGACACATAATAATCAAAAATTTAGTTTCAACTTAATTTTAAGAATTCTTTTACTCTTTGATATATGACCTCTACTCAATTCTTTAATTGGAGGACGTGATAACGTTGGAGACTTCGTGAGTCTACGTCTACACGAGAGATTGGAGTAGTCAGGCACCGTCAACCATTGATGAAATGTAGCCGCAGCTTGTGTGGTAAAGCTTGACAATTCTTGGCTTAGGTGCTGCTCTGTTGGGTAAGAATTGTGCTACGTGTCATTACGTCTACTCCATTAATACCATAGGCTGAGTTATGGCCGTAAAATGTTTTCAGCAACATAACTTTCATGGTAAATAGACCTTGCAGACCAAGCTAAATTTACGATAGGTTATCATCCTTATATGAAACCAATTATTTTTTTTTCCCAAACCATTATGAGCCGTCACAGAAGAAAAAGAAAAAAGTCCCTAACTTTCCTCTTAGATCTGTTTAATTATATTTTCTGGTTGACTGAACGCATGCACAGACGCACAGAGGAGAGGCTCAGCGGGGAACCCTCAGATGGCTCTTTTCTATTCATATATTTTGCTTCGGGACAGCTCCAAACTAAGAGGCCCCAGCATTAAGCAACCAAGAGGATTTTCCTGACCCTTGCGAGCAATTTACACCAATTTGATATTGAGTTTTAGATTTTTGGGGGTTTTTTTAGCGTGGTAATCCCATTACTAACAAATATAGATGTAATTGCAGTTTATTCAAAGTATTGGAACAGTTTTATCCTCTTAAAGCGGGATATAAAAGGCAGGAAGTGACTTGTTAAAATATCCGTCGTGTGGTAGATATTAAGGAGGATAGCGGGATAGAGATTTGTGAAACTACTGAAAAGAAAAAAAATACTGCCATTGTTGTCCAAAGCAACCAATCAGAGCTCAGCTTTCATTTTGTATTTTGCCCTGGTAAAATGAAATCTGTTTCTGTGATTGGTTGTAATGGGCAACAAATACAAATTTTCTTTTGGCTAATTCAAGAAAATGCCCAATTATGTGTTATTTATCAGGATAGACACCCAAATCTGACATCATTGCTAGCAAAGATGAGCGAATCTATCCAAAGCAGATCAAATTTGGTACAAATTTCCGATTTGCCAGATTTCAATGATTTTTTTTAAAATCACTTGAATGATGGCCACAATTTTGCTGGATTCTATTTGGGGGCAAAAAAAAAAGTTTAAAAGAAAAATCCCCTGCTGACTCCCAAGTCTTCACTCTTGGAGTTGACTAGGCCTCATGCAATGTCATGACATCTCTGGGCAATGCACATCATGGCTACGCATGAGTCAATGACAAGGCCTCATGACGTGCGTCAACCATGAGTGGGGCGACCCAAGGCATGAAGTTGCCTAAGGTCAGCACCAGAGGTGCTAAAAATGAAGACTGAGGAGAAGAAGATGGAAGCCAGCAGAGGACTAGGCCGGGAGATGGCGAGGAGGGACAGATGAGAGGCGAGAGGAACATAATGTTTTTAATTATTTGGGTTTTTTTTAAGCTTATTATGTTCTGGGGGTCCATAGAAACATTTGTTAGCAGCAATAGAGGTAGATTCGATTTGCATAGAATTTTTCTGCCGAATTTGAGTGAATTTGCCGAATACAAATTTTTCACAGATTGACTCATCTATAATTACAAGGAAGATACTCAACAAATCAATATATTGTTTAATTCCTTGAGGACCCAGCTTCATTAAAGTTTTCCAGTTTTTAATGTTAATAAAGCTTAATTACGGTGTCTGCTGTCAGTGAATGAGGACACCCTAGTTTGCATTCAGAGGCAGTAAACCTGTGCAAGGCTCGGCCTGCTCCCTGCTGAGACGTGAATAGCATCGCATCCAGGCTAGACAAAGCTTTCTAGAGCTGAATATATCAAACAGGTTTGCTGCCTCTGAATGGAAACAACAGTGTTCTCATTCACTGACTGAAATATCTTGCAAATGTTGAGAAACTGAAACATAAAAATGAATTTATCATACCTTTTGCACCAGAATTTTGGCACATTTTGGGTGAAATTTATCACGCGTACAATTTTTATCACTTTTTTTTTTTTAGCCTGCGTTGCCACATCGTACAGTGTTTGATAAATATTACACTTCTGTCTAGATCTGATTTTACACTTTTTACGTCACCCCCCTAAGGGATAGAGTTTACAACTTTTTGTGCAACATTTAAAAAAAAAAAAAAAGCCCTAAATATGGCTAAAACATGAAAAATGCATTTTTTATTGACAAAATCTAAATAAATATGACAAACTTGGCCCAAATTGCATTAAACAGAGCACACAAATTTGATAAATGTGTCTAAAAAGTAAAAATAAAACAAAAAGTGCCAAAAACAGGCACAAAAAAATAATAATTTCACCCTTTGTGTTATTTGTGGGGAGTTTTTTGGACATATTCACAAAAGTTGTGCGCAATTTTTAAAGCTTTTTGCACCAAATCCATAATTTTCATTTTAAGTTTGTTAAATCATACTCCTCACTGACATTTTCATAGTTGATAGTATGATTTTTTTATTTTTTTTTAAATGACGCACAAAATGATGCGACGCGCCCCCTGGGCCGTGGGGTACCCGGTGCCGGGCCGGTGGATACTGGGGGATGTCACAGTTGCGGTGACCCGGTCCGTGACCCAGGGCGGTCAATAAAAAGGGGTTATTGATTGGGGATTTATAGTGATTGTATAAAGTTCGTGACGCCACCTGTGGTATGCGGCTATGTGGAGCCGCCGCTGCGGAGCAGTCCTCTGGAGCTGATGTTAGTGCAGCAGGGATTGTGTGGCTCTCCACAGGAAGAGCTAGCTCCTGGGCAGTGTAGATGGGATAGGTTGTGCTGGGCATTGTAGTGCAGGGGTTGATGGCGCAGCAATAATCACAGAGACAGTGGGGAGCTGTCTTTCGAGTTTACTCACAGTTGATAAGTTCCTCAGGTTACAGGGTCCGGACCACAACCTCCAACGTCGTGCTGCGTTCACCAGGCAGGGGTTCAGCAATCCCTCAGGTAATTCAAGAGTGCCTGACAGGACCCCTTTCTATGTGCCTTCCTCAGTCGTCTTCCTGCGCTGGCTCTCGCCCTCCTGCCCTGCGCCTCGCCATCAGTGTCCCAATCTGGTAGCCTCGGGTCTTGTCGGACGACTTGCAGTCCCCTGGACCCTATGTGGCCACCTTTTCGGCTATATAGTTGAGGATGTGGCCACTGCACCTTGCAAGTACAGCAGCCTCCGGTTCCTAGCTGAGCCTTGTAGTTCTCCACAAGTTTAGGGGCCGGTCCCCTCTGCGGCTTGATCCCTCCACCGCCTGGCAGATTCAGGCGTACGGGTGGCCTCCAGCACTTCCCTCACCCCTGGGATCCCTTCTGTTCCTGGAGCCTTTCTCCTGCTCCCTCTTCTCTTTCTTCAGTCCTGGGCCTCTCCTCAGGCCCGCACTGTAGCAGAGCTCTTGCAGAGCCTCTGCTCCCCTCACTTTCCTCCTCCAACACCACTCTCTCTCTCTGACTGAACTGTCTGAGCTCCCAAGATGGTTCCCTCTTTTTATATCACTTCCTCACCAGTGCTACCCTAATCTACATCGTCCACCCACACCCACTACATGGTCCCCCCTCACTTGGTTCCCCTCCACTCCAGCCAGGGACCAGGGACTGTGCTCTCCCATAGGAGCAATCTCGCACTGCCCTACCGAAGTGGATGTGTTGGATGCAGGTGTTAGGGTCCCGGGCAGCACTCTATCCTTACCTGAGAGTGGGATATCACACCTCTGGGTGAGATGCAGTACCTCTGTGGCGACTGAACCCTCAGGGGCGCCACAGATGCAAAATCACTCCAGAAAGGTGTTGGCACATACCAAAGTCTTACATCTAAAAATTAAGGTTAGCAAATATTGTGCAATACTCCAATAAATTTTGCACAGAAAATGGAAATGCAATCGGAACCAAAAATAACACAAAAATTCCCCTCATAATAAATTTCCCCTATTTGTTTTAGACACTTTTGTGGGGAATCAATCAATCAAGAAGTCAGTTTTGCTTGTGTCTGCATTGCTTTTTGCTCCAATGTTAGCAATATTTTGCATAATACTTAATAAAAAAAAGTCTTCAATTCAATCTCTCATTTTTAAAGTACAAATACATAATGGATAAAATGGCAATACATTTGTGGTCAACTCATAAGCCAAATGGAGGGTACGGGTAGGATGATAGACAGACATGAGGGAGGAGATGTAGGGTGGTGCAGAACTGTGGAAAGCTTTGTGGGTGAGAGGGATATGTTTATATTGGACTCTCTAATGGATGGGCAGCAACTAGTGCAATGGCTGGCACAGGATAGAAGCATCGGTGTAGCAGTTGGACAGGTATATGATCCTGGGTGCTGTATTCAGGACGGACTGGAGAGGAACAGGATAGTAACAGGGAGACCGAATAGTGGACAGTTGCAAGAATCCACACAAGAATGAATAAGAGCAATGTTAAAAGTTTTCGCAGAGTCAAAGGTAAGAAAAGGTCGAATTCTAAAGAAGTTTTTGCAGTGAAGGAGACTTTAATGAGGGAGTGATCGGATGTAGGGAGGGAAAAAAAAGACCTGAGTCAAATATAACCCCAAGACCGTGGGCATACTGCTGGGGAGAAATGGTAGAACCCCATACAGAAATAGTAGTATCAGGTATAGGTAGGTTGGTAGAGGGAGGAAACACAAGGAATTCAGTTTTTGACAGATTCTGTTTTAGATAGAGGGAGGGCATAATGTTAGAAACAGCAGAAAGACAATCATTGATATTTTGTAGTAATGTGGGGGTTTTATCAGGTGACGACATATATAATTACGTGTCATCAGCATATAGATGGTACTGAAAACCAAACCTACTGGTGGTTTGCCCAATAGTGGCAGTTTACAAGGGGAGAAGGAGGGGACCTAGAACTGAACCCTGAGTAAGGGGAAGAGGAGAGGGAGAGGAGCCAGCAACAGATACAGTGAAGTAGCGGTCAAAGAGGTAGGAGGAAAACCAAGTGAGAGCAGTATCCTTGAACCCTATAGAGTGGAGCATAGAGAGGAGGAGCTTGAAGTCAACAGTGTCGGATGCTGCAAATTTAGCTGTTAGTAGATCATTAGAGACTTTAGTAAGAGCAGTTTCAGTAGAGTGTAAAGAGCGGAAACCGGATTGTAAAGGATCAAGAAGGGCGTTATCTGAGAGATAGCGGATTAGACAGGAGTGAACCAAGTGTTCCAGAAGTTTAGAAATGAAAGGGAAATTGGAGACAAGTCTGTAGTTAGCACTGCAGGTCTGGTCAAGGTATGTTTTTTTAAGTAATGGGTGTATGCTATCATGTTTGAAAGAGGAGGGAAAGATACCAGATGAGAGAGAGAGGTTAAATACTTTAGCCAGGTGAGTGGTGACAGCTGGAGAAAGGGACTGAAGGAGATGTAAGGGAATAGGGTCACGGGGAGAAGATGTGAAGAGCCAGGTAACTTCTTCTTCCGTGCCCGATTCAAAGACAGAAAGTGAGCTAGATGAAGTGCAGGAGGGAAGAGAATGCATGATATTAGGGGATTGGGAGAAAATTTCCTGTCATATATGGTCAATTTTTTTTTAAGATCACATCGTCGTGGATGTGGGTTCACACGAATTGGCACATTTATGTGCTAAGTACCTTTATTTTATAAATATAGTCTAAATGGGCAATGCTGTTTAAAATTCAAGTATTCAATATTTGCATATATCTTGGCAGACACAATGTGCTTCTACACTGTTTAGTACCTATCCATGAATATTTATACTTGATTCAGAATACATGTTTATTACTTACTATCAGATTTAGACTGGGGTGTCAAGGGCCCACCAGTAACATTGACTCTGGGGGCCCACTGTTCAAATGCATGCAAATATTATTTTATCCTCATTAAGAAATTCACCTAGGTTATTTAATAATACACTGGGTAGTTTGCTAAAAGAATGATGAAATCATGCTGCCTCTGTCTGTATATAGTGAATGAAGTGTATTGTGCCAACTACAACTCATGTAAGGGAGTGAGGGGCCCAGTCCTGCACAGGGGCTTCACCTGTTCTTCTGTGGGCCAGTCCGAGCCTGATTACTATGTGCAATTAACCATTAACCATCCTGCTTTCTCCAATATACATACACATACAATCTTACTCATGTTGCAGATTATTTCTATATGATCCATCATTATTGTATCAGCTCTCTAAACGCACAACTGTAATAACGTTACAGATAAATCTTCTGCACATTATAACTTTTCACCATACAGATAGATATAGCCCTATGTATATAGTATAGAAAGTGGGACATTTTCCAGCAAGGTTAGATGAGCTTTCAGTAAATGAGGTGTTCTCCATTCATCATCATTATTCACTTACCAGCAGCTATCCCAGAGAGAAGACCACTGACAACACATCAGACAATTGGATAAATATGACTGCTACTGAAACACTCTGTTTTATTCCATACAAATTGTGGGACACCTTTAAATATCAAGTATTTAATATCAGTTTTGAACATGTGCAATAATTTTGATCAGGTGTTAATAGACTGATGTTAAGAGTTTTACTGTTTAATAGTAAGGGGTTTATTACCTTCAGACTTGAGAAAATAAGGCAGGGGAGTGGAGAAACACAGACCTGCAGGATAAAGTCCCCATGCACGTTAGACTTTATTTGACGGTAACAAACTATTTCAACTAACGAATGATAGTTCAACAAGTGATCACAATTCTGACGCTGTTATACTGTCACGCAAGGTGTGGGAAAGAATAAGTGCAACATGAAGGAAAGAGGGGGAGGAAGCCCAAACACTAGGGAAAGGGGGAGTGGAGACCCCCTAGGTAGATCTAATATCACCCTGCCTACCCTACCATCCCTATATAGGTTCCACACCTATCGCCAAGCCGAACCCTAAACCCTGGATGATCCTAGAGCTTGGCCCTAGATAGGGAAGGGGAGGGGTGAGCACTGGTCAGGCCCCACTACAAACTAAAGATAACAAGGTAGACAAACAAAGGGATTAATTTAGCTTGAGCAGATGTAACACAGGTACTTTAGATGCAGCGACACAGAAACACAGAGCAGCCAATACAGGGTTAATAAACAGGGGAAGTTTATAATAACAGGGTCAATCTCCACGCAGGGTGTAACAGGAGAAAATATGGGGGAAAACAAGGGAAGTAACAGGTAAAAGTCTCTAACTGACAGTTCACAGTTTAACTAGATATAGCAGAGTCGAACCGGTTGTAAACGACAGTTTTTACACTTAGCTGACTCTTTTCCTCCACAAGGCAGTTGCCAGCTGAGGCCGGTGTTGATTTCTTCAGGCTTCCCCACCCAAACAATGCTCCGTTTTCTGGTGGCAGCGGGCGGTCTCCGGTTTTACCCGCTGAGCCCCTAGTCCATAACACGACACCTCACGTGCTCGGCTCCACAGACCCTGCGTTTCTTCTCTAGTCAGCTTGACTCCTCCGGTCCACTGCACTCGGCTCTTGCTCCCAGTACTGGAGCCAGGAGCCTGGACCCTCTCACACTACTCTGCTGAGCAGGACCCAGCTCCGCTTTCCCACGCAAACGTCCTCGTCTCTTCCTCTCTCTAGCCACGTCACCAGTTTCCCGGTCACCTGACCTTCCAGCTCTCACTCTGGACACTCCCCCAGCTTCCCAGTCACCTGACTCCTGTGCTCGCAGTCTGTCTTCCCCCTGCAACCAGAGGCACAGCCCGGCAGTTCCGGATCCCTTGCTCTGAAAGTACTTACACCCCGATCTTCCCCCTTACACTTCCGCTCTCCTTTAACTCGCCATTCCACGGGCGAGAGTTCCTTCATCAAACGTTCACATTCTTGGACTTCCTGGATGATACGGTACCATATGAATTGATCTTGTTCGTAACAGTGAGGAGGCACTCCTGCTGTTGTCCGTTCTGACCGGCGTAACTCAGTTTGAACGATGGGGGGTGCAGGGTCACTCGGATTTCCAATCTCCGCCTGCTCGGTGGCTTCAACCGATGTTGTTCCCTCGCCGCCTGCACTGGGGACTATAGGTAATCGAGTGCTGGGGCTCGGAGGTAGAATCAACAACTCTTCTTCATCCACATCGTGGCTTCGGGCAACTGTGACAGGACCCTCTCTAGAAGCAGGTGATTCTTCTCCATCCTCGTCATCTTTAGACTGACAGGGTCGCAGCATAATACGATGAACCACTCTGGCAGGGGCTCCTTCAGCCCCCTCGGTTTGAACTTCATACACAGGTCCTTCAGCGCCAATCCTGCGCTTCACTCGGTGCGGGGTCCGTTCCCACCGCCTATTCAATTTGCCCTGGGGCCGCCTGTCCCGAACCAACACCCGCTCCACGGGCCTCAGAGCTGTCCCTCGAAGAGGCAATGTCTCATGATGTTTGAGCTCCTGAAACTTTTGTTGTACCAACCGTCGGAGGGTCTGCAGTCGATGCCGATGTTCCCGGACCCAGGAAGACACCCCCGTCCTTGGATAGTACTCCTCGGGGTCCAGCTCTAACTCGGTAATCTCTCGCCCCTTTCGCCCGAACAGCAAGGTATAAGGAGTGAACCCCGTCGTACTATTCACTAGGTTGTTGTAGACCCACACCAGCTCGGCCACAAACTCAGGCCAACGTACTTTCCGATCTTCCTCCAACGTGCAGAACATTTAGATCAGTGTCCGATTAAAGCGTTCACAGGCCCCATTTCCTTGAGGGTGGTAAGGAGTAGTCAGTGACTTCTCAATCTTGTACAACCGGTGCAGCTCTTCCATCACCCGGCCATGGAACGGAATGGATCCTCTTTGGGCAGCCGTATACCTGAATGAAGTCTCGGCAGATGGCCTGCGTGGCAGACTCGGCGGTCTGGTCTCTGGTCGGGGTCACTACCGCAAACTTTGTGAAGTGGTCTGTCATTACCAGGCAATGTTCATACCCGAGATGCACCGGTCCAACAGTCAAATAGTCGATCATCAGCACCTCCAAGGGGGCAGAAGTCACAATAGTTTGTATGGGGACCCGCTGCTCCGAGGGCTTAACCAGCTCACAGCTCCCACATCTTCGACAAGTGTCTTCTATTGTTGCTCGCAGTCGGGGATGATACACCAGCCTCTGCAACCACTGAAACATCTTCTCTGGTCCGAAGTGAGCCCCTCGTTCATGAGCCTCCTTAGCCACTACTCCGACCAACTTCTCTGGGATCACCACTTGCCAGGTGGTCCTGAACTCTCGCAGTAGCTGCACCCGTCAGTACAGCAGCCCGTTTCGCAAACACAGTCTCTCCCATTGTCCCAGCATCTTCAGTGCTCCCGGGGACAGGGTACTCCTCTCTTCTTGACTGGGGACTTGCTGCAAAGCCACCCATTGACGTAATTGAGCAACTTCTCTGCCAGTCTGTTGAAGTCGGATCCAGTCATCTCTTGGCTCATTGCCACCCTGGACGGTGGCCAGTGTCCGAGCCACCAAGAGTCCGGGGGGTACTTTGTCCATCGATGTTGTTTCTATCTGAACTTCGACCCCCTCAATAGGTGAGCAGGCCCGTGCGGATAACGTGAGTACAGTTTGTCCGGGCGGTAAGGTGAGCCGTAGCTGTTGGCACTATTATTTTCCCCAGGATCTTCCCTTCACTCGACATCTCCTGAGCGTGGGGAGCTTGGATTAGTTGTTGAAAGACCCTCCTTTGGGGGGTTCGAAGGTCCCACTGGTCTAGAGGAATCTCCTTTGGCTCACTAATCAGGATTTGCCCGATCTCTTTAAGCACATTCATTCCGAGGGTCACCGGGGTTCCACTTCCGATTCCCCCTGCGACCAGGACGACTCCTTTTTTTCCCACATCTTTTCCACACACTCAGATCTTCATCCACACCACCCCTGCGACCAGGATGGGTAATTGATTAGCTGCTATGAGTCTAATTACTGGTCCCCATTCAGGCCGCGCTATCTGTGGAAATCGCTGTTGGAAGTAGGCTTCTGTCATCGTAGTCACCTGGGATCCCGTGTCAATCAGGCAGTGAACAGCCCGACCGCTTATTTCGGCCCAGACAGTCGGGCTGGTGGAAACCAGGTCCTTGGGACTTCCTCTTTTTCTTTCCCCTTCCTCAGGCTCCGGGCTGTGTCCCCCAAACACAGAGCCCGCTAGTTTAACGGCTGCCGCGACAGGGGCCGCCCTCGGCTAGCACAGCCCCTGGCGTAATGTCCTGTGCCTCCACACTTCTAGCAGGTCGTGTCTCTGTCTGTGTAGGGCTGCCTCACTCCCCTACGGAACTCTTCTGCAGGGGGGGTCCTGAATTTAATACTTTCCATAACTGGAGCACTCGATCTGGGTATCTCTGATGTCGGGGCAGGGGTCTTCTTGAGACTGAACCATTCATCCCGCATCTCCTGTATCTCCTTTCGCATCTCTCGAGCCCATTCCGGTTCAGCTGCAGGCGGGGTGGGTACCTCGTTACTCCGGACCATCCCTGCCAGGGCAGTCACCCCCATCTCCTGCTCTCTCACACGTGCCTCCGCCCCCACTTCTAGAAAAGCCATACGTGGGTTGGCGCGCAGGCGCTCCCGCAAGGCCTGCTTCAGCTGCACATCCCTGAGGCCTCCCACAAACTGGTCCCTTAAGATCACATCAGGGGGACCCATTCCCAAATTCCCCATGTTGTCTTTTCTAGTGATAAAGGCATACACCTTCTGTAAGGCATTAACATACTACGTCACAGTCTCCCCCTCCTGCTGCACTTGGTGAAACAGCCGTATCCTCAGCTCTCCCACATTGGTGGGATCCCCATGCATTTCCTCCAGTATCCGCACCACTTTTTCTACAGTATCCAGGTCATGGGGAGGGCGGTACATCACGGATTGTCGGGCCTCTCCGTCCAGGGCCAGTAAGGCTATTTCTGCTTGCATAGCTGGGGTCTTTGGATGCATACGTAACATACTCCTAACTCTCTCAATCCAGTCCCACAGCATCATATTGTCCCCGGTGAACTTTGGGAGATTGCTGAGCATGGCCCCCAGCGGCAAGCTAGATTTAGGGGCTCTCAGGATGGACTGCTCTGCGGTGTCTGTGTCTAACGACTGCATCCTGCCAACTACGCCAAATGTAACACGGGTACTTTAGATGCAGCGACACAGAAACACAGAGCAGCCAATACAGGGTTAATAAACAGGGGAAGTTTATAATAACAGGGTCAATCTCCACGCAGGGAGTAATAGGGGAAAATATGGCGGAAAACAAGGGAAGTAGCAGGTAAAAGTCTCTAACTGACAGTTCACAGTTTAACTAGATATAGCAGAGTCGAACCGGTTGTAAACGACAGTTTTTACACTTGGCTGACTCTTTTCCTCCACAAGGCAGTTGCCAGCTGAGGCCGGTGTTTATTTCTTGAGGCTTCCTCGCCCAAACAATGCTCCGTCTTCTGGCGGCAGTGGGCGGTCTCCGGTTTTACGCGCTGAGCCCCTAGTCCATAACACGGCACCTCACGTGCTCGGCTCCACAGACCCTGCGTCTCTTCTCTAGTCGGCTTGACTCCTCTGGTCCACTGCACTCGGCTCTTGCTCCCAGTACTGGAGCCAGGAGCCTAGACCCTCTCACACTGCTCTGCTGAGCAGGACCCAGCTCCGCTTTCCCACGCAAACGTCCTCGTCTCTTCCTCTCTCTAGCCACGTCACCAGTTTCCCGGTCACCTGACATCCCATCTCTCACTCTGGACACTCCCCCAGCTTCCCAGTCACCTGACTCCTGTGCTCGCAGTCTGTCTTCCCCCTGCAACCAGAGGCACGGCCCTGGCGGTTACAGATCCCTTGCTCTGAAAGTACTTACACCCCGGTCTTCCCCCTTACACAGACAGCAGAGGAGTAACTCCAACTGTCCTACAAGGGCACCAGAGAATACTCTAGCTGACTGCTAGTGCTCCAAGCCTGTACATAGAAGTATCACTGGCGATTGCCTGGAGCAAACTGAGGGTTTTTAACTCCCATGCAAGGGTGTGTCAATCAGCAGCAGGAGGGAGGTCGCCGCTGGGTCTTAAAGGAAGAAGGATTAAGAAGGTGTCTGCAATGCTAAGCGCAGTGACCTTCTACAGCTAGATCCAGAGCAACTGTCTGTTACACCTGACACACCCATGACACATACACATTTTAGTCCATATTGCCTGTTACTGGCCGTACAGATTTAGACAACTTTCGGTATGGTAATTTCCTTCCAAAAAACATTATTCATGGATTGTATTGTTGCTATACTGCTATGCAATCAGATTTGCCCCTTTTAGAAGTTTGTCTTATCTCTCTCGTTGTCCGGCTCTGATGTCAGTAACCCCTCCCTTCTTCCTTCTTCTTCCTGTGTTCAGTGTTTGTCAGCCATCTCCATCTGAGGATCATATCTGTACATCTCTGGTTCAGAATAGTCTTTCACCTACTGCAACTACTACAGCTGCTGTTTTTATTATTGTGCATAATACAGGAATTCAGCTTTAAATTAAATGTCTCCTAGAATCTATATACGTGCCTCTACAGTCGAGTTAAAGCTATGTGATGAAATCACTTCGTGTGAGTACTGGTCAATACTGACAGCCATAGAATCGGTGTCTCAAGAGCCCCACACTCGAAGCCTAGTTATACAGTCAAAATAGGTCTCATGGATACTTTCAGAGGACAAGCAGTGTATGCTGAGTAGAGTATGTTTGGGGGCATGAGGCATTAATGGGGCTAGGACAAGGGATAAATGGATTTTACACTAAAGGCACAATACTGGATGACTTTACTTTTGAAATTCTGGCCATGACCTTGCAGTGGTACATAGAGGAGATAGGAAATTTTTGGAACGTTATCAAATTTGATATAACATAAAAATAGAAGCATGCTTCCGCAAGAAGCAATAAACAAAATTGAAGTAGTGGACTGAGAAGGCGGCACATTCAACCACACATCCCCTTAATAATGACAGGGAGCTATACAAAGGATCTCTTATCTAGCCACTTCTTTTCTAAGAATCCACAAGATGCAGATTTACAAGGAAACTATTTAAAGACAGGCAGGATCAAAGACGTAAATAGTGTAAATGCATTTTTTAGGTATATGTAACTATAAGACGTCTGAGTGACTGCCAGTATTTGTAATCAGGGCTGTTAAATCCGCAACCATGACTGATGTCAGTAAATGTTTTCTAGCCTATGGCAATAAACTAGTGTTCTAAATTACTCATTATGAAAGCCAGGATGACTAATGTATTTATTGGAAAAGCACAATGTCTTGAAAGTTTTCCCTTGTAATTATGTTGACATGTTACTATTAAGCATAAAAAACAACATTAAATGCTTGTAAAAAAAAAACATAGAAAAAGTAAAAAAAAAATGAAGAAAATGTTAAATTTTTTCTCTGGACTTGCTACAACCCCCACAAACTATACTAATCATATAATTAGTAAAGTTATCTACGCAATAGAAATAGCTGAGCATCAATAATAATTATGATGAGCGCACATGCTCACCACTGCTCTCTACCCACCCGAGCATCACTGTGCTCGACAAGCTCTGCGAGTATTTCCGGGTTGCTCAGGCGGGAACTCGGGTCTCATGCCTGCATATTTGGTGCTCTTTACAGAGCCAATGAACATGATTGCCTGCCATGCACTGTCATGCTGTAGCCATGTTGGTTGTGGGCATTAGAGTGATTGGCTGGCCACACAGCATCATCAGGTCTATATAAGACCTAGCGCCGCTTTGCTCATCACAGTCTACCCCAGAATCAGGCAGAGTAGGGAGAGGTGCTGCTGAGTCTGGGAGAGATTTACATGTTTATAGTTATTATAGGTATTCCACAACATACAGGTGCATCTCACAAAATTAGAATATCATCAAAATGTTAATTTATTTCAGTTATTCAAACATTACAAACAGAGTGATCTATTTCAAGTGTTTATTTCTGTTAATGTTGATGATTATGGCTTACAGCCAATGGAAACACAAAAGACATTATCTCAGCAAATTAAAATAATTAACAAAAAACACCTGCAAAGGCTTCCTCAATGTTTAAAAAGGCCCCTTAGTCTGTTTCAGTAGGCTCCACAATCATGGGGAAGACTGATGACTTGACAGATGTGCAGAAAGCAGTCTTTGACACACTCCACAAGGGCCAAGAGTTCCAATTTTCATTTGGAAATCAAGGTCCCAGAGTCTGGAGGAAGAGGGGAGAGGCCACAATCCAAGATACTTGAGGTCTAGTGTGAAGATTCCACAATCAGTGATGGATTGTAGAGCCATGTCATCTGCTGGTGTATGTCCACTGTGTTTTATCAAGATGAAAGTCAGCACAGCCATCTACCAGGAAATTTTAGAGCACTTCATGCTTCCCTCTGCCGACAAGCTCTTTGGAGATGGAAATTTCATTCTCCAGCAGGACTTGGCACCTGTCCACACTGCCAAAAGTACCAATACCTGGTTTACAAACAACAGTATCACTGTGCTTGATTGGCAGCAAACTCTCCTGACCTTAACCCCATAGAGAAACTATTATACAGAATCTATGGGTATTGTCAAGAGGAAGATGAGAGACACCAGACCCAACAATGCAGACGAGCTGAAGGCTGCTATCAAAGCAACCTGGGCTTCCATAACACCTCAGCAGTGCCACAGGCTGATCACCTCCATGCCACGCCGCACTGATGCAGTAATTGATGCAAAAGGAGCCCCGACCAAGTGTTGAGGGCATTTACTGAACATACACTTCAGTAGGCCAACATTTCGGATTTTAAAATAATTTTTCAAGCTGGTGTTATAAAGTATTCTAATTTACTGAGATAATGACTTTTGTGTTTTCATTGGCTGTAAGCCATAATCATCAATATTAACAAAAACAAACACTTGAAATAGATCACTCTGTTTGTAATGACTCTGTATAATATATGAGTTTCACTTTTTGTATTGAAGAACTGAAATAAATTAACTTTTTGATGATATTCTTATTTTGTGAGATGCACCTGTATATATCCAACTGAACTAACAGTCCTTCTGAGGACTAATCCAGCTGCATATATTCAGTGATGATAGCAGGAGTTAGGCAGGCAGGCAAGGTATGTGGCAGACTGCAGTGCCTGATACAGCACAAGAGGGTCCATTGAACGTCCTGTTAGGTAGTCCACAACATATATATATATATATATATATATATATATATATATATATATATATATATATATATATCCATCTGAACTAATAGTCCTTTTGAGGACTAATCCAGCTGCATATAATCAGTGCTAGGCAGGCAGCGTATGTGGCAGACTGCAGTGTGTGATACAGCACAAGAGGGTCCATTTTCTCCTAATCCTGGTTATTTGCTTAAAAAGTAATCCAGAGTACAGCATTTTTCTGCTCCATTTGCTTGTTCTCACTGCAGAATAAAGCCAGATCTATTCCAAATTTCAGCGATTAAAATCTAGAAATTTGAACTGAACATGGAAAATATTGGCCTCCTTTTCCATTCTGTTGCAGTGTGTCGGTCAAGCTATTCACACTAGGTGTCTGTGAAGAATATTATTACTAAATTACAGGCCTGTTATTTAAAACAGTGGTTCTCTGTCAGACATATCACCTTTAAGACTGTTCCAAAATCAAATATTTCTTCCATTTCCATTCTGTTGCAGTGTGTCGGCCCAACTATTCACACTAGGTCTCTGTGTAGAATAATATTAGTAAATTACAAGCCTGCTATTTAAAATCGTGGTTCTCTGCCAGACGTATCACATATAACTGCGTTCCAAAATCAGCCATTTCTCATGAACGTGGAAAATATTGTCCTCTATTAAAAATGGCCAAGATGCGTGGCAAGGGACAGGGAAGTGGATGTGATGGTGATGGTGCATGCAGAGGCCGAGGACGTGGCCGTGGGCAAGCTGAAATCGTGCCACAACAAACACCCACATCTTGTCACTCGACCTTCCTGTTCCAATTACTAGGGGACCGCGGTACACCACTATTGAACCCAGGGCAGTGTCAAAAAGTTATTAGTTGGATAGCAGAGAGATAATGCTTCCAGTCACTCTGCCACCAACACCACCCTGTCTTCCACATGGTCAAGTCTCAGTAGCC
Organism: Phyllobates terribilis; assembly: GCF_046119375.1. NCBI lineage: Eukaryota > Metazoa > Chordata > Amphibia > Anura > Dendrobatidae > Phyllobates > Phyllobates terribilis. The sequence continues at coordinate 1,149,345,145 of NW_027362761.1, read as the reverse complement.
GTGAGTCTGGACTTCATATTCCTCACCCTGATCCTCCTTCTTCCCACCATACCGAGTGCCCGGAGACAACTGATCCCACACTTGGACACTCAGAGGAGCTGTTCAATTTTCCATTTGTAGATTGGGGCCGCTTGCCCGGCCAGCTTCAAGCTAGTCAATAGAACACATGTAGCGATGCTCAAGTATTGGATCAGCCACCCGCGCACGAAGGCGATGGTGGGAAAGTGCAATTACAGTCGCAAGAGGTGGATGATGATGATGATGAGACACAATTTCCAGAAAGTCAGGAGGAGGACCAGGGTGCGGAAGTGGAAGAAGAGGTGGTGGATGATATAGTAACTGACCCAACCTGGCAGGGGAACATACAGAATGAGGACTGTAGCACACAGGGGGAGGGAGGCGTAGCACCACAACAGGCAGGAAGAAGCAGTGTGGTGGCCGCAGACACAAGGCGGGAAAGCGTTCCTTGTAATGCCAACACAAAGGAAGTTGCCAGTACAACTGTTAGGTCTTCCCGAGTCTGGTTATTTTTTAAAGACTCTGCAGATAACCCCAAAAAGGCCATTTGTACCACCTGCCAGGCCAGCATCAGCAGGGGTAGTAAAACTAGCAGCCTGACCACCACCAGCATGATCAGGCACATGGCAGCAAAGCACCCGACTAAGTGGGCCGAACCGTAGGGCCCAGCAACAGTGTCTGCGGGTGACACCACTTGTTGTTCCGCTGTTGTGTGTGCACGCCAATCCCCTGTCCATGGCGCATGCCAAGATGCCTCCATTATTGAACACTCTCAACTAGCACTACCAGCAAGCACAACCACATCTTTGTCCCAGCGCAGCGTTCAGTTGTCCCTACCCCAGTCCTTGGAACGTAAGGGCAAATACACAGCCAACACCCCACAGGCCATACTACTAAATTCACAAATTTCGCGAATGCTTGCGCTTGAAATGTTGCCTTTTAGGCTCATGGAGACGGAAGCTTTCTGCAACCTGATGGCGGCGGCCGTCCCTCGGTACTTGGTCCCCAGCCGCCACTATTTCTTCCGGTGTGCAGTCCCCGCATTACACAAGAACGTGTACCACAACATTAGCCTTGCCGTCAACAACGCAGTTACTGGGGAAGTCCACCTAACAACGGACACGTGGACAAGTGCTTGTGGGTAGAGACGGCACATCTCGCTGACGGCACACTGGGTTAATATAGTGGAAGCCGGGACCCAGTCGGACCTTGGGACGGAACACGTCCTCCCAACGCCGAGGATTGTGGGCCCTGGGTCAATCAGAGTTTCCCCCACGTTCTAAAGCTCCTGAACCTCCTCCTCTTCAGCCTCCATCTCTGAAATGACCACATCAGTCACAAGCTGGAAGCACTGCAACACTGCCTCGGCCAAGTGGCAACAGGCTGTGCTGAAGCTAATATGCTTAGGTGACAAACCGCACAATGCTGAAGAGTTGTGGACAGCTCTGAAAGAACAGGCAGATCTGTGGCTGACACCGCTGACCCTACAGCCAGGCATGGTCATGTGTGACAATGGCCGGAACCTGGTGGTGGCTCTGAGGTGTGGCGAGCTCACACATGTACCATGACTGGCCCATGTGCTTAACCTCATGGTTCAGTGTTTTCTCAAAACCTACCCGGATCTGCCATATCAACTTGTAAAAGTACGCCGCCTGTTTGCCCATTTTAGAAAGTCAGCTACAGCTTCCGCTGCCCTTGCTGTGCTTTAGCAGCGTTTGCAACTTCCAGTTCACCGACTGATCTGCGATGTCCCCACGCGTTGGAACTCTGCATTGTAGATGTTGGGAAGGATTTGTGAGCAGAAGAGGGCAGTTGTTGACTACCAGCATCAACAAGGCCATCGGTATTCAGTTCAGACACCACACATAAGACCTCAGGAGTGGACATGGATGTCAGACATATGTCCCATCCTCCAAAACTTTGAGGACTCCACCAAGATGGTGAGCGGTCATGATTCCATAATTAAAGTCACCATCCCGTTTCTATGTCTTCTGAAATGCTCTCTGCTCACAATCAAAGAGGATGCATTGCAGGCAGAGCACGATGAGATGGAGCAAGGAACCATACAGGGTGATTACACACAGCCCAGCCTCATCTCATCCGAACATGGATTGGGTGACAATGAGGAAGAGGAGGAGGAAGAACAGGAGCTAGTTTACTGCACTATAGAGGGTACTACCTGCACAACTGTCATACTGTCTGTTCAGCATGGATGGCCAGAGGACAGAGAGGAGGAGGAGAGCATGGTCAGTCATCCTCTTGGTGAGGACACGGAAGTCTTGACTCTTTGCAGTCTGGCACACGTGGCTGAGTTTATGTTACGCTGCCTTTCCCGTGACCCTCGCATTGTCCAAATTTTGGGTGACAGTCATTACTGGTTGGTGACACTTCTGGACCCACGCTACAAGGAAAACAGGCCTAATAAAATGGGGCAGTACCAGAATGCCCTTGTTGTCAAATTATTAAAAAAATTCCCATCTGAAAACGCTGGCGGCAGAGGTCACAGTTCGTTGGACAACCAAGGAGTACAGACGAGAGAGACACAAATTTGATCCAGCAGAGGCAGGGGAACACTGTCAAAGTTCTGGGACAGTTTTATCACACCCTCCCATCGCACAAGCCCTGATGCGCGGGGTACTCTCACAAGGAGGGACAAGTTTCGGAAGATGCTGAGGGAGTACCTTGCCGACCGTACCAACGTCCTCCATGATTCCTCGAGGCCTTATAATTATTGGGTATCCAAGCTGGACACGTGGCATGAACTGGTTCTCTACACCTTGGAGGTCCTGGCCTGCCCTGCCGCTAGCGTTTTGTCAGAGCAGGTTTTTAGTTCCACTGGTGGAATTATAACCGATAGGCGCATCCGCCTGTCAACTGAAAATGCTGGCAGGCTAACTCTTATAATAATGAACAAGGGCTGGATTGGGCCAGACTTCTCAACACCACCGAATGATAGCAGCGTAACATAAACTCAAATACAGTGTCTTTTTTTCTGGAGGTCTAACTCTACATTGTGTGCAGAATTATTGGGCAAATGAGTATTTTGATCACATGATACTTTTTATACATGTTGTCCTACTCCAAGCTGCATAGGCTTGAGAGCCAACTACCAATGAAGTAAATCTGGTGATGTGCATCTCTGTAATGAGGAGGGGTGTTGACTAATGACAACAACACCCTTACTAAGGTGTGCTCAATTATTAGGCAACTTCCTTTCCTTTGGGAAAATGGGTCAGAAGAGAGTTTTGATGGGCTCTGAAAAGTCCAAAATTGTGAGATGTCTTGCAGAGGGATGTGTGGCGCCCCTGCGGGTTCAGTCACCACAGAGGTACTGCATCTCATTCAGAGGTGTGTTATCTCACTCTCAGGTAAGGATAGAGTGCTGCCCGGGACCCTATTACCTGCATCCAACACTACACTACTCCAGACCAGCAGGAGGGGCAAGATGCGCTGCTCCTCTGCTGAGCCCTGTCACTGGCTGGAGTGGGGGGAACCAAAGTAGAGGGAACCATGTAGTGGGTGTGGGTGGATGAAGTAGTTCAGGGGAGCTCAGTAAGAAGCGATATAAAAGAGAGGGTGAAACATTCTAGAGGAGAGTCTCAGGAGATTGAGTAAGAGGAAGAGTTGGGAGCAGGAGCTCTGCAGGAGCTCTGCTTAGGGAAGCGCGGGCCTGAGTAAAGAGGCTCAGGAGAAGGAGAGGAGGAAGGAATGGGAGCAAGGAAGGGATCCCAGGGGTACGGGCAGTGCTGGAGGCCACCCGTACGCCCGAATCTACCAGGTGGTGGAGGGATCGAGCCGCAGAGGGGACCGGCCCCTAACTAGTGAGAATTACAAAGTTCAACTAGAAACCAGAGGCTTCTGTACTTTCAGGGTGCAGTTGCCACATCCGCACTCAAGTCGCCAAAAAGGTAACCACATAGGATCCAGGGAACTCCAGGTTGCCCAGAAATATCCGAGGATATCAGTTTGGGACACTGTTTGCGAAGCGCAGGGCAAGAAGGGTGAGAGCCAGCGCAGGAAGACGGCTGAGAAGGGCATATAGAACGGGGGCACTCTTGAAATACCTGAGGGATTGCTGAACCCCTGCCCGGTGAACGCAGCACGACGTGGGAAGTTATGATCTGCAGTTGTACTCAGGAGCAAAGTGAGAACTGTGAGTAAATCCGGAAGACTGCACTCCACTGTCTCTGTGAATTATTACTGCTGCGCCGTCACCCCCTGCACTACACTGAACCACAACCGCTACCTCAACATCTATAACATCTCAGCACAGCCCTGGGGCTTAGCTCTACCTGTGGAGAGCTGAAGCAACTCCGCTGCATTAACAACAGCTCCAGAGGATCTGCTCCGCAGCGGCGGCTCCATATAGCCGCATACCACAGGTGGCGTCACGAACATTATTTATAAAAACTTCATTCCCCTATTACTTTATTCGCCTTTTATTGACCGCCCTGGGTCACGAACCGGGTCACTGCCACTGTGACATCCCCCAGCATCGACCGGTCCGGCTACCGAGTACCCCATGGCCCAGGGGGCGCGTCATAGATGCAGCAGTCTTGAAATTTCCAAACTTCTGAAGCGTGATCACCGAAAAATCAAGCGTTTCATGGCAAATAGCCAACAGGGTCGCTAGAAGCGTGTTGGCCAAAAAAGGCGCAAAATAACTGCCCATGAATTGAGGAAAATCAAGCGTGAAGCTGCCAAGATGCCATTCGCCAACAGTTTTGCCATATTTCAGAGATGCAACGTTACTGGAGTATCAAAAAGCACAAAGTGTGCAATACTCAGGGACATGGCCAAGGTAAGGAAGGCTGAAAAACGACCACCTTTGAACAAGAAACATAAGATGAAACATCAAGAATGGGCCAAGAAATATCTTAAGACTGATTTTTCAAAGGTTTTATGGACTGATGAAATGAGAGTGACTCTTGATGGGCCAGATGGATGGGCCAGAGGCTGGATCAGTAAAGGGCACAGAGCTCCACTCCGACTCAGACGCCAGCAAGGTGGAGGTGGGGTACTGGTATGGGCTGGTATCATCAAAGATGAACTTGTGGGACCTTTTCGGGTTGAGGATGGAGTGAAGCTCAACTCCCAGACCTACTGCCAGTTTCTGGAAGACAACTTCTTCAAGCAGTTGTACATTAAAAAGTCGGTATCGTTCAAGAAAAACAGCAGGACAATGCTCCATCACAAACATCCAACTACACCACATTGTGGCTGGCCAGTAAAGGTCTAAAAGAAGAAAAAATAATGACATGGCCCCCTTGTTCACCTGATGTGAACCCCATAGAGAACCTGTGGTCCATCATAAAATGTGAGATCTACAGGGAGGGAAAACAGTACACCTCTCGGAACAGTGTCTTGGAGGCTGTGGTGGCTGCTGCACGCAATGTTGATCGAAAACAGATCAAGCAACTGACAGAATCTATGGACGGAAGGCTGTTGAGTGTCATCATAAAGAAAGGTGGCTATATTGATCACTATTTTTTTTGTTTTTTGTTTTTGCATGTCAGAAATGTTTATTTCTAAATTTTGTGCACTAATATTGGTTTACCTGGTGAAAATAAACAAGTGAGATGGGATTATATTTGGTTTTTATTTTTTTTAATAATTCTGCACAGTAATAGTTACCTGCACAAACAGATATCCTCCTAAGATAGCCAAATCTAAAAAAAACTCCACTCCAACTTCCAAAAATATTAAGCTTGGATATTTATGAGTCTTTTGGGTTGATTGAGAACATAGTTGTTGATCAATAATAAAAATAATCCTCTAAAAAACAACTTGCAAAATAATTCTGCACACAGTGTATGCCCATGTGCTTCTGTCTTCACACCCAGACATGGGTATACCCTTCCTTATTTTGTCTATTTGCTCTTGTCCTACTCCTTCTCCGCATCCTCATCCTCCACCACCATATCACCAAATTATTGTCAGCCGTTGCTTCACTGCATAGGCAAACCTTATGGGAGACCCACTTCCTAATAATGGAAGCATTTTTTTCAAGAGGCCCTCCGACCTCTACGTCTCTTGCAAGGGGCATTGGAGTTCCTCCAAACTTTTGGCAGCCGTTGCTTCACTGCATAGGCAAACAGTATGGGAGACCCACTTCCTAATAATGGGAACATTGTTTTCAGGAGGCCCTCCGACCTCTACGTCTCTTGCAAGGGGCATTAGAGTTCCTCAAATTTTTGGCAGCCACTGCAGTCACTGCATAGGTATACAGTATGGGAGACCTTCTCCTTTCTAATGGGAATATGTCATTACTGAGGCCCACCTCTATGTGTCTTTAAATTGTTAGTGGGGTTTTTACCAAATTTTGGCAGCCGTAGGACTCACTGCATACCCTATAACTGTATAGCAGACCCGCTCCTTTCTAATGGGAACATGTCGTTACTGTGGTCCAGCTCTATGTGTCTTTAAATTGTTAGTGGGGTTTTTCCAAAATTTTGGCAGCCCTGGCAGTCACAGCATGGGCATTACCACTATAGGAAACCCACTCCTTTATAACGGGAACATTTTATTTATTGAGACCCTCCTCTATGTCTCTTCAAAGGGGTATTGGGTTGAGTCCAAATTTTTGGCAGCCCTTGCAGTCACTGCATACGCAATAACAGTATAGGAGACCCACTCGTTAATAATGGGAACAACAAAGCATAACCGGCTGATGGCTCTCTAACAATAGCGAGGGCCGACTGCTGGCCCTTTAAGAATAGTAAGGGCTGCCTTATGGCCCTATAAAAATAGGCTTTTTGACTTTTAGAGTCCCTCCATCATAAATGAAGCAGGATGTGTCTGATGATGTGTCACATACCACATGGCCAGATAAGGGTGTAAAATGTTAAAATGACATTTTCTGGTGAATGCATTTGTCTTGGTTGAAAGCAATGCAAAAGTGCAAAAACGCATCAGAAACGCTATGTGCGAACATAGCCCAAGGTGTGGAGGATCATTTTTGTTTTTGTATATTTATTTTGCCTTATATACAAGTCATTACCCTGGAAAGGATGTTCCTTAACATATTTCCCAGGAAAATCCATTTTGGTTTCGTTTTTGTATGTTTTATTGTGAGTCCGTAAAAGTGGCGTAATACCTCTGACAACGTTGTTGACAGCAGTGATCTGGGAGTCAGAAATGCTTCCAGGGGTCTTCTCCATGCTGTTCCCATGTCATTTGAGCACGGTTCCCATCGATTTGGGTAATTTTTAGGCCATCTGCAGACTGCCGGGGGGGGGGGCGCCGGAAAAATGCTCGACTCGAACGAGTACCCGAGCATTTTAGTGCTCGCTCATCACTATTAATAATACATAAATGCTTAAAACTATTCTTAATCTTATTATAAAACAAGATATTTTCAAATTCCTCAAGTTTGACCTGTAAAAGCCTTCCGTGGAATAGGGGTAGCCTGTAAATGTATGTCGTCATGACATTTTTTTTTTTTTTTTTTGACTGAAGAATCTATGTCCAAAAAACTATATATGAAAGTAGTTTTTGGGAGCGTTTATGTGGAGGTAGGGGTTAAAGTTTTATTTTTGTATGTGGCATTTTTTGCTTCTATTGATTAAAATTTGGAGCATTTTTCAACCAGACATGTCTCAAGAATTGACATGATGCTTCTACTTCAACATTGAAAAAAAAAAAAAAAATGTTGAAAAAATTAGCAACGTGGACTATTGGCAATTTTTGCTATTGATATCAATACGAAGCTTATTCAAAGAGTATTTTAAGCTGTTTTTGATGTGGATTTTGTAGCACAATCTGCTCCAAAAATCCACTTAACATAACTCTGTGTGAAAGTACCTGAAATATATGTTCACACAAAAATTTTTCATGAGGATTATGAAGCAGATTCTGTTCCAAAATCCACATCTAAAACTTGTCAAACATGTTTTTTCTTAATAAGACTCCTTATGATTAAGGATGAGTGTGTGGCGCCCCTGAGGGTTCGACCGCCACAGGGATGCCACACTTCTCTAATGGAGTGTAGTGTTCCTCCTCTGAGGTAAGAACAGTGCGATGGTCAGGACCCCACCTCCACATCCAACGCCACACTTCATCCACCAGAGGGGGCTATTATGCACCAGCTGCTGCCCCTACTGGAGTTGGGAGAGAGGGGAACGAAGAGATAGGGGGACCAATTAGTGGGTGAGGGTGGAGGATTCACATTTTAGTGACACTTAATAATTCATATACAGTTATATGAAAAAGTTTGGGCACCCCTATTAATCTTAAGCTTAATGTTTTATAAAAATTGGTGTTTTTGCAACAGCTATTTTAGTTTGATATATGTAATAACTGTTGGATACAGTAATGTTTCTGCCTTGAAATGAGGTTTATTGTACTAACAGAAAATGTGCAATCTGCATTCAAACAAAATTTGACAGGTGCATAAGTATGGGCACCCTTATCATTTTCTTGTTTTAAATACTCCTACCTACTTTTTACTGACTTACTAAAGCACTTTTTTTTGGTTTTGTAACCTCATTGAGCTTTGAACTTCATAGCCAGGTGTATGCAATCATGAGAAAAGCTATTTAAAGTGGCCGCTTGCAAGTTGTTCTCCAGTTTGAATCTCCTCTGAAGAGTGGCATCATGGGCTCCTCAAAACAACTGTCAAATGATCTGAAAACAAAGATTATTCAACATAGTTGTTCAGGGGAAGGATACAAAAAGCTGTCTCAGAGATTTAACCTGTCAGTTTCCACTGTGAGGAACATAGTAAGGAAATGGAAGAACACAGGGACAGTTCTTGTTAAGGCCAGAAGTGGCAGGCCAAGAAAAACATCAGAAAGGCAGAGAAGAAGAATGGTGAGATCAGTCAAGGACAATCCTCAGACCACCTCCAGAGAGCTGCAGCATCAACTTGCTGCAGATGGTGTCACTGTGCATCGGTCAACTATACAATGCACTTTGCACAAGGAGAAGCTGTATGGGAGAGTGATGCGAAAGAAGCAGTTTCTGCAAGCACGCCACAAACAGAGTCGGCTGAGGTATGCAAAAGCACATTTGGAGAAGCCAACTTCTTTTTGGAAGAAGGTCCTGTGGACTGATGAAACCAAGATTGAGTTGTTTGGTCATACAAAAAGGCGTTATGCATGGCGGCAAAAAAACACAGCATTCCAAGAAAAACACTTGCTACCCACAGTAAAATTTGGTGGAGATTCCATCATGATTTGGGGCTGTGTGGCCAATGCCGGCACCGGGAATCTTGTTAAAGTTGAGGGAGGCATGGATTCCACTCAGTATCAGCAGATTCTTGACAATAATGTTCAAGAATCAGTGACAAAGTTGAAGTTACGCAGGGGATGGATCTTTCGGCAAGACAATGATCCTAAACACTGCTCCAAATCTACTCAGGCATTCATGCAGAGGAACAATTACAATGTTCTGGAATGGCCATCCCAGTCCCCAGACCTGGATATCATTGAACATCTGTGGGATCATTTGAAGAGGGCTGTCCATGCTCGGCGACCATCAAACTTAACTGAACTGGAATTGTTTTGTAAAGAGGAATGGTCAAAAATACCTTCATCCAGGATCCAGGAACTCATTAAATGCTACAGGAAGCAACTAGAGGCTGTTATTTTTGCAAAAGGAGGATCTACTAAATATTAATGTCACTTTTCTGGTGAGGTGCCCATACTTATGCACCTGTCAAATTTTGTTTGAATGCAGATTGCACATTTTCTGTTAGTACAATAAACTTCATTTCAAGGCAGAAACATTACTGTGTCCAACAGTTATTACATATATCAAACTGAAATAGCTGTTGCAAAAACACCAATTTTTATAAAACATTAAGCTTAAGATTAATAGGGGTGCCCAAACTTTTTCATATAACTGTATAATACACAGCCATCTTGGGCTTGCGGTTCTTTGACTGTTCTTCGATCGTGATCTCCCACCCTGAACGTGGATCCTGTGTGGACCTGCAGGATGGATGGAGTCACAGCCCTCGTACCCTGGCCTTGGGTCGAGGGGCAGGTTGTAGATAATGTATGTCTCAACCCGGTCAAGGACCATGACCAAGAAGGCCCGGAGCTCAGGAGTGTTCCTCCACCACAAATGGATCCCAGGGAGGATGCAGACGGAGCGGTATACGCCACCTGTCCTCGCCAACCTGATCTATTCAGAGGGATTCCGGCTGCAAGAGGGGTACCGGCCCCCGATACCTGACCTTGCTACTCCACGTCCTGGTCAGGGAAGCCCGGTAGGCCCTGAGAATCCCACCGGGTAACGGAAAGAGCGGAGCTGCCACCCGTACCCTTTTTCTGAGTGAAGTTCAGAGGGAGACCCGGCCTATCTACACACACACAGACAGGAAAGGACCCGGTCTGAAGTCTAGGAACACTCTGTTGTGGGGTCCTGATTTAACACTGGACTTGCTCGGAGGTTGTCAGACCCCCATTTCTGGTGACCGCAGAACTCCGCGAGGAGCAGGGAGACGCCTTCCTACTGCCATCTCTTTTGTGAGTAAAAACCCTGGAAGTTAACCCCTATGGCCTCCGGACTCATATTCTGCACTACACCTCACTACGCAGCACCATACCTCCTAGACTACTACCCCCTCCATCCTGTCCCTCTGCCCTGAGGCCCTGCTACGCCTGTGGGGAGTAGTAACAACGACGGCTGCGATAACACCATGCCTCAGCGGACTGCAGCAGCGCTGGTGGCCTTCACCAGGTGCCACAGGTGGCATAGTCGAGATCAGCCACTCAACCCAGATAAGCCCGTACCATCTCTTTTTTTTAGTGTGACGGCCCTGGGCACGGAGCGGGTCCAGGCCACGGCTGCTCCCCATCTACATCACAGGACCCAGCTCCGAGTTCCCCATCTCCCAGGGTAGGGCTTACAGAAGGCGAGCATGAGTCACACAAGTGGACCCGTGGAAGTTTGGGAACTTGAACCAGAATTTCCCGAACTTGAGCCAGAATATATATACAAATCTTTCTCTCTCTTTCTTCCTCTCTTTTTCTCTCTCTTTTTCTCTCTCTTTCTCTCGCTCCCTCTTTTTCTCTCTCTCTCTCTTTCTCCCTCTTTTTCTCGCTTTTGCTCTCTCTTTTTCTCTCTCTTTCTCTCTCTTTCCCTCTCTTTTTCTCTCTCTTTCTCCCTCTCCCTCTTTTTCTCTCTCTCTCTTTCCCTCTCTCTCTTTCTCTCTCTTTTTCTCTCTCTTTCTCTTTCTCTCTTTCGCCCTCTTTTTCTCTCTCTCTTTCTCTCTCTCTTTTTCTCTCTCTTTTTCTCTCTCTTTCTCTCTTTCCCTCTCTTTTTCTCTCTCTTTCTCTCTCTCCCTCTTTTTCTCTCTCTCTTTCCCTCTCTCTCTCTTTCTCTCTCTTTCTCTCTCTTTCTCTCTCTCTTTCTCTCTCTCTTTCTCTCTTTCTCTCTCTTTTTTTCTCTCTCTTTCTCTCACTTTCTCTCTCTTTCTCTCTCTCTTTCTCTCTCTTTCCCTCTTTTTCTCTCTTTCTCTCTCTCCCTCTTTTTCTCTCTCCCTCTTTTTCTCCCTCTCTCTTTCCCTCTCTCTTTCTCTCTCTCTTTTTCTCTCTCTTTCTCTCTCTCTTTCTCTCTCTCTCTTTCCCTCTCTCTTTCTCTCTCTTTCTCTCTTTTTTTCTCTCTCTTTCTCTCTCTTTCTCTCACTTTCTCTCTCTCTTTCTCTCACTTTCTCTCTTTCCCTCTCTTTTTCTCTCTCTTTCTCTCTCTCCCTCTTTTTCTCTCTCTCTCTTTCCCTCTCTCTTTCTGTCTCTTTTTTTCTCTCTCTCTTTCTCTCACTTTCTCTCTCTTTCTCTCACTTTCTCTCTCTCTTTCTCTCTCTTTCTCTCTCTTCACCCAGAGCTCCGAACATTGCAACGGAGTTCTGGGGAAAGTCAGTGCTCCACATTTAGCACCAGTTAGTCTCTCTAAGGTCGAGTTCGCTCATTTTTACTTATGATTTTAATGGGAAATGTTGAAATAACATGTGGGAAAATACACAGCACCATGTGCACTACGAGTTCCGTTTTCCCAATAAAATCAATAGTAAGCTTATTCAAAACATTTTTTTATGTTGGCTTTGGAACAGAATCTGCCTAAAAATCCTTGTCAAAAAATGATTTGTCAAAACAATTGTACTGTAGAATTCGCCTATGATTGTTCTAGAAATAAAGGCTGCCATGACATGAGCCCAGTCGGTGGAATGGACAGTCCTGGATACAGTTTTGACACTCTTTGTACAACTCTGAGGAATTTGTTGGCGCTATAAGACCAGTGACAAATTCAGCAATAATAAATAAACTTGGCTGTCCGATAAGAACAGAGAAAAGGCAGTAATATCTTCCCTTCTCAGCTGACATCCATCTTCAGCACAGCTAGTATGTGTGGTTCTCTGTTCTCACTTATGTAAGTGTCCTTATATAAGTCTTCAGTTTCTGATTATCCAAATTTTGGGATAACTCAACGCTTGTTTCAGGCAAGGAAATCTGTAATTACACAAATCATGGGTAAAAGAATAAGCAGAGATAACATCCAAATAAAAGTTTCTGTCTATAAATTTGGGTTGTTCTACATGTTATATATTTTTGATCACTAATCCAGAATAGATGATAATCTGCCACCGCAAATGTGGCGAATACACTATAAATACATATAAAGAAGTCAAAGATCACTGTGTCAATTACTATCCACATATACGTAACATCCAACTAATTGCAAAAATTCACATACCCCCAAAAATGTAAATATGTCAGAAATTCCAATCTTTATCGCCAGTCATATTTAGCATTAAAACTGAAAAATATATATAAGAAAATATTTTTGTGTGTTTAAAATGGCAGAGCAAACTACATCCCCATTCCTTATTTTACTTTCCAGTGTTCTGTTTGTGCCTGTAACACAATTAACAACAGCAGGAGCCTCTCCCCTCACCTATCTGCCGTAGAAAACCAGACTGTGAAGCTCTTCTTTCTTGCTCCTATACACATTAGTTAAAAGGTAAATTTTGGCAAAATTTTCAGACCATCTGATGTATAGAGAGGTCTCATGACTCTCCCCTTCAGATCATGTCAGGGGAGAGAAGAATGGACAGTTGGAATTTCAACACCAGATCATTTTGTTTTCAATCTCCTTATAATCCTGATACCCTGCTAATCCTATGGGTCCCACAGAATATTAACTCCTTCACGTCGGGGCTAATTTCCGTTCTTGCATTTTTTGTTTTTTTCCTCCCCTTCTTCCCAGAGCCACAACTCTTTTATTTTTGTGCCCATAACTCGCCCCCTGGGCCGTGGGGCACTCGGATCCGGGCAATAGGGGGAACGATGGGAGTAGTAGTGGCAACCCGGTTCCGTGGCTCAGGGTGGTCAGGCCAGTGGTAGTCCGTTATGTGTTATTAATTATGTCCGACTACGCCACCCGTGGATTGCGGTTATTAGGAACCGCCGCTGCATGCAGACCGCTGGGGCTGATGAGGTGTGCAGCTAGGGTAGTGTGACTCCCCACGGGAAGAGTGCGGCCCCAGGGCAGTATAGTGGATGGTGGGAGTGATGGTAGTGAGAGTCCCAGTGATGATAGTGCTGGAGGAGCAAGGAGCACGCAGACAACAGGTTGCAGTCCAGGGTCTTTACTAGAGCAGGTAAATTGACCCACAAACAGTCCCAGCTAGGAGGGGACCTGAATGTCTGAGAGCAACGGGGAAATTGGCCCTGGTCAGGGTGAGGGTGTAGGCCTACCGTGCTTTCTGCGCTCCTTCTGGCTATCTCCTCCTGATAGGGTAACAGCCCACGTTTCCGAGCTTTCCGTGTATTCTCGCCTGTATGGCCTGCGACGTGGGTTCCTTTCTGCTCCCAGCCTTGTACGGCTTTACTGGTCCCTTCGGTTGTGGCAGGGCCTCCAGGCTTCTTAGGCCAAGGAATATACAGTCCCTTGCGGACTGGTTCTCTGCTGGGGGATGTGGAATCCTTCCAGCCTCAGACACCAAAGTCTGGTAAAGTTAAGTCTTTTCTCTGCCAAGACAGGCTCTCTTCGCCTCTTGTCTCTGGCTTGTGGCTCTCCTACTGCCACACTTTCTCTTAGGTGCAATCAACTTTCTGTCCCTGCTCCACTCTGGGACACGTCTCAGTGCTGAGACAGGCAATCCAGTTCTCCCTAACCCTGCCCTCGGTACCAGCTTTTATAGGGGCAGCCAGCTCCCCCTACTGGTCTGAGACAGGAGGCATTGCATGCTAATGTTCCCCTGACCAGAGAACCTCCCCCTTGCTCTCAGACACAGCTTTAATTACACTTGTGGCATCCAGGTCAGGGTGACACATTCCCCCCTAGTGAAATTTAGTACTCCGGGACTAAACAGCAAATAAAGAATAACATGCATAACCATAAAACATTATCAGGAAAGTGACTCACAAATTGAGTTCTTAAGGTCACAGTGTGGTCTGTGACCGGGTGTCCATATCACCAAAACAACGGGGAGCCTTAACCAGGTGGAGGTTTGTTCTACCCCAAGTCCTTCACAGTCTTAGTTCATTCCTGGGTTAGGCTCCGAACGCAGTCCATACAAGGTCCCGGTTATAAAAAGTCCATAACCTTTGAGTCCTTACGGTAGCTACAAGAAACTGAAACACACTATTAATAAACATGCAGGTAACTCTGGCAAACATTTCAACACTTGGCAACAGGTTTATTTACAATCTTAGTACACTCTATATTCTCCAGCGGGCGGGTATCTGTCCCTTTGTGCTCCTGGCTGACCTACGTAGCCCACTGTCTGGTGGTGGACCAACCTGGCTTTCCCCACTAGCGTTAGGGGTACAGCTACCAGCTGAGTGTACAGGTAATTCAGGCAGCTGTCTGCGGGTTCTTTGGCTTACCGCAGGCATGGCAGGCTCACTGTCAGCAGAGGGTTGACTCTCCTGGGCTGCTGGTACAGGCTCTTCTGCCTCTGGAACCGCTTGCTCCTCTTCACCTTCCGGCTCTGGTGTTGGTTGTTGCTGTGCCGGTTGCAGGAATTGCAGGACGGGTACCACTATGGCATCATTTATGCGAGTCCAGGACTGAGGGAACTCTCCGAGAACGGTGCTGATCATTTCTTCCTTGTCCTCTGCGGGTTCAAGGTCACTCTGATCCTCTTCTGCACCACGGAGTTGCTCGGGGCACCTTTTGAGGTGGTCTCTGGAGACGACACTAGTGGTTTCTCCTCCGTCCTTGGTGATTACGCACACCTTTGGGTTGTCGTGGTCAGACTGCAGTACGGTGTAGGGTTCCCTTTCCCACTGGTCGTCCAACTTATGTAGCCTTCTTTTTCGCTTTAGGACTTGCTCACCAGGTTCTAGGGGACCAGCAGGGGCGTGTTGATTGAAGAGTCTTTCTTGCTTCTCTCTCACCTGGGCCAGGCTCTTCTCCACACTCTCCTGTACCTTTTTGTACTGCAGTTGCCTTTCCGTATCCCAGTCCGCATCCGGGGAGGTGTCCTCAGGTATTAGGACTCCCATCTCCAGGTCTACGGGCAGCTTACCCGGTCTGGCTCGCATCAGGTAAGCCGGGGTGCAGTTTGTAGCATTCACCGGGATATTGTTGTATAGGTCTATCAGGTCCGGCAGTTTTTCTGGCCACAGGCTGCGTTCCTCCAGGGTCAACGTCTTCAGGAGATCAATGACTATATTGTTCATCTTCTCACACATCCCGTTGGTTTGGGGGTGGTAAGGCGTTGTACGAATCTTCTTACAGCCATAGAGGTTGCAGAACTCCTGGAAGATTTCAGCCTCGAACGCTGGACCCTGGTCTGTCAGGACCTGTTCCGGATACCCGTGCGGACGGCAGAAGTATTGCTGGAAGGCTCTGGCCGCTGTTTGGGCTGTCAAGTCCTTTACCGGGACCACCACTAGAAAACGGGAATAGTGGTCCACGATTGTCAGGGCGTAGATGTACCCTGACCGGCTTGGAGCCAACTTGACGTGGTCTAGAGCTACCAGCTCAAGGGGCTGCGTGGTGACGATGGGCCTCAAGGGTGTCTTCTGGCTGGTGCGGTCCTTCCTCCTTAGGTGACATGGGCCACAGTCTCTGCAGCACTTTTCTACAGCTCCTCTCATGCCGACCCAAAAGAACCTTCCTCTTAGCAGAAACTCCAGTTTCTTCCAACCGAAGTGTCCCGCTCTGTCATGGTAAGCCCCCAGGACCATAGCTGCATCCCTCCTTGGGACCACGACTTGCCAGGTCAGCTCGTGCGTCCGGTGGTTGACAATCCTTCTGCACAACTTGCCTTCGTAGAGGAACAGCTTGCTCTTCTCCTTCCATAGCTGCTTGGCTTCATCTGGGGCATCTGGATCTAGGCGGGTGTCTTCCCGGGTCAGCAGATCTTTCACCAGGCGGACTGCAGGGTCACTATCTTGGGTCTCGGCCCAGCTGTGGTGAGGTAGGGGATTCATCATCACAGTTGTTAGATCCTCCTCCTTCACGCGGTGAGAGTGTTGAGCGGCTCCATACTGGTGAAACGCGGGGAGTTCTACCTCCTCCAGCTCTTCTGGGTCTTCGTCACCTTCAGGTAAGTGAGGCATTCTTGATAGGGCGTCCGCGTTGGCGTTGGTTTTGCCTGCCCGGTACTTGATCACGAAGTCATAGTTGGAGAGACGGGCCATCCACCGCTGTTCCAGGGCACCCAGTCTTGCATTGTCCAGGTGTGTCAACGGGTTGTTGTCCATGTACACGGTGAACTTTGCGGAGGCCAGGTAATGCTTGAAGCGTTCCATCACGGCCCACACCACCGCCAAGAATTCTAGCTTGAAGGAGCTGTAATTCTCCGGGTTCCTCTCGGTGGGCCTCAGCTTCCGACTGGCGTATGCGATCACCCGTTCTCTGCCCTGTTGGTTTTGGGACAGTACGGCTCCCAGTCCCACATTACTGGCATCTGTGTGGAGAATGAAAGGCTGGCCGTAATCAGGGTAGGCCAGGATCTCATCCCCCGTGAGGGCCATCTTTAGCTGGCGGAAGGACTCCTCTTCCGGTTTATCCCACTTGAAGGGTGGCTTTTGACTTCGGGACTTAGACTGTCCGATCAGGAGGTCCTGCATAGGAGCTGCCATCTTAGTGAACCCGGGGATGAACCTTCGCTAGTAGCCTACCAACCCGAGAAACTGTCTCACCTCTTTGATGTTCGAGGGGCTTGGCCAGCTCTTGATTGCCGTGACCTTGTCAGGGTCGGGGGCCACTCCTTCCGCGCTTACCACGTGCCCTAGGTACTGGACCTTTGGTTTCAGCAGGTGACACTTCGATGGTTTCACCTTCAGGCCATAGCCTGCCAGGGCTTCGAACACCTCAGCCAGGTGCTTGAGATGGTCCTCATAGGTCTTCGAATAGACGATCACGTCGTCCAGGTAAAGGAGGACCGTCTCGAAGTTTCGGTGCCCTAGACAGCATTCCATCAGCCGCTGGAAGGTTCCTGGTGCGTTGCAGAGCCCGAAAGGCATACAGTTGAATTCGCTCAGTCCCATCGGGGTGGTGAAGGCGGTCTTCTCCTTGTCAGCCTCTGCCACAGGAACCTGCCAGTACCCGCTAGTAAGGTCCAAAGTAGAAAAGAAGTTAGCAGATTTTAGTGCGGCTAAAGACTCTTCTATTCTAGGCAGCGGATATGCGTCTTTGTGGGTGATACGGTTGATTTGTCTATAGTCCACGCACATTCTCATGGTGCCGTCTTTCTTTTTCACCAGAACCAAGGGGGCTGCCCAGGGGCTACAGCTATCTCTAATGACCCCAGCTTCTTTAATTTCCTGCAGCATACCCTTGGCGTTCTAATAATGTGCAGGGGGTACAGGTCTGTGCCTCTCTTTTATTGGTGGGTGGCTCCCTGTGGGGATGTGGTGTTCTATCCCTTTTACTCTGCCGAAGTCTAGCGGGTGCTTACTAAAGACTCTCTCGTACTCCTGTACCACCCGGTAGACTCCTTGTTTTTGGTGCAGGGGAGTGGAGTCAGCACCCACGTGGAGTTTCTGGCACCAGTCCTCCTTTTGTTTCTGGGAGCCATTACCCTCTGCCTGTGGAAATGGAGGCAAGGGTTCCACGGCCCTGATAGCTTTGTGTTCGACAACAAACAGTTTGGCGAGTGTAGCGTACCTGGGTAAGTGTACTTCCCTCTCCCCAATGTTGAGGATGCGGACGGGCACCCTCCCATGACGGACATCAACCACACCCCGGGCTGTCAAAATGGTAGGCCTGCTGTCTGAGTACACGGGTTCTACCATGGCTTGGTAGTCTCTACCTCTCAACCCGATTGCAGTCCGACACCAGATCATCATTTCACTTTTGGGAGGCATGGAAATGGGGAATGGGTCACTCAGTCTTACGCTACCGATCTCACCACCAGACAGTTCTACCTGCTGCCGTCTCATCAGGGCTTTTATCTCCTTGTTGAGGACCCTCTGTTGGCTGGAACTAGCATTCACCGCCACCTGTTGTAGAATTACAATTACCTCTGAAAGACAATTTTCAATTATGTTAGTACCCACAGTTATTTTAGGGTGACTTTCATGACGGTCAATGTCCACAATAATCACTCCCTGTGCCGGTAGTTCAACTTTACCAATTTTAATGGTCATCTCCTTGAACCCCATCTGCGGCACGGGTAAGCCATTACTGGCGATGATGCTCAAGTTACTGTCTGGATACCGTGTGATATCAGCATCAGTCCAATACTGCTTAAAAAGTACATAAGGGATTGTGGTTACTTGCGACCCAGTATCCAGCAAGGCGCTCATGGGGATACCGTCCAGCACCACGGGTAAAACCGGGCGCCCCCCAACGTACTTATCACGCCGATTATAAGGGCCTTGTGATCTTATGCCTGGGGGTCGGCCCTCTGCCCCAGGTTGGACCCGTTTAAATTACAGTACCTGGAAATGTGTCCGGGCTGGTTGCATCGACGGCAAATGGGCTGTCCATCCTCTGCGTAGCGGTCTGTGGGCCTACTTCGGAACGACGGGATCCTCCTCTGTCGACGCCATGGGACATCCTCCGGACTTGAAGCCAGCTCGATGGGTCTTGACGGGTCCACTTGCAACGCCTGGACGGTCCTGGTCAACGCTGTGACGCTCCTGGTCAGCTCCTGGACTTGGTGGTGCAGGTCTTTCGACGGGGCTTGGTTCAGGGCCTGTGCATCAGCCTCCACGGAGTCCATAGAGGAGGGCGCCGCCTCCTGGTTGTAGGTGATAGCAGGGCGCCGGGGGTTTATAGCGCCACTGGTTGCAGATTCACGGAGCACCCTTATGGCCCTGTCCTTAAATTGGGCAAAGGTCAGGTCGGGGTTCTGAAAGAACATGAGGCGCAGTTGGGCCCTGTGGGCGCTAGACAGCAGACCTTCTATGAATTGTTCTGTTAGCAGCTTATCCGTTTCCTGCACACTGCCAGGGTCAGTTTGTTGAATAGCCCTCAGGGCTTCCTGCAGATTTAGGGCATAGTCTCTGATGCTGTCCTGTGCCCGCTGCTTACATCCATAGAACCTCATTTTAATCTCAGCAGAGGTACGTGTGTCAAAGGTACCCCGCAGCCGGGCCAGAATACCCTTCACAGTCCTTTTCTCCTCAATGGGCCATGATTTTACCTCCCTCTGGGC
Source organism: Phyllobates terribilis (assembly GCF_046119375.1). Lineage (NCBI taxonomy): Eukaryota > Metazoa > Chordata > Amphibia > Anura > Dendrobatidae > Phyllobates > Phyllobates terribilis. The sequence goes on along the minus strand of NW_027362761.1, from coordinate 1,149,325,563 downwards.
TGCGCCAGTTAACTGCCCTGTTAATATGCTGACCTTCTGTTCCTCTGTCAGGGGGTAAACCTGGAACAAACTGTACAGCCTTTCCTTAAAGTCAGTTAGGGCATGGGGCTCCCCTGAGTATTTGGGCAGCCAGGCCGCTCCAGGGATGTAGGGCAAGGAAAAGGGCATCACCGCTGCTGCAGCTGCGTTGGTGGTAGTGGGCGCCTCTGTGTCCGACATCTTCCTCCCCCCTAGTTAAGCGTGGCCTACCTTCCGACGATCCTCTTCTGTAGGCCGCGGCTCCGCTGCTGCTGCTATGGACGAGGACCTGGCGTCGCGTCCTGATGACGTCAGCGTCGCTCTCTCTCCCTTCCAGGACCTTGCGCAGCATCGGTGCGTGGGGCGGAGCTTCGGATCTCACGCGGTTTTGACGTCCACGCCCCTCTTCTTCCCGCGCGGCGTCCTGAAGATGGCGTCCGATGGCGGGAAGCAGCTGCGGATGGCGGGAAGAAGGCAGAAGACGGCGGGAAACGGTCCAAGATGGCGTCTGATGGCGGGAATCGGCTCCGGATGGCGGGAAACTTCGCCACAGGTAAGTTACAAAAGTCTTTTTCAGGCAAGCAGTACCTGGTGGTTGCGGGCACGAAATCCTGCCGACTACGCCAAAGCTGACTCGCCCCCTGGGCCGTGGGGCACTCGGATCCGGGCAATAGGGGGAACGATGGGAGTAGTAGTGGCAACCCGGTTCCGTGGCTCAGGGTGGTCAGGCCAGTGGTAGTCCGTTATGTGTTATTAATTATGTCCGACTACGCCACCCGTGGATTGCGGTTATTAGGAACCGCCGCTGCATGCAGACCGCTGGGGCTGATGAGGTGTGCAGCTAGGGTAGTGTGACTCCCCACGGGAAGAGTGCGGCCCCAGGGCAGTATAGTGGATGGTGGGAGTGATGGTAGTGAGAGTCCCAGTGATGATAGTGCTGGAGGAGCAAGGAGCACGCAGACAACAGGTTGCAGTCCAGGGTCTTTACTAGAACAGGTAAATTGACCCACAAACAGTCCCAGCTAGGAGGGGACCTGGATGTCTAAGAGCAACGGGGAAATTGGCCCTGGTCAGGGTGAGGGTGTAGGCCTACCGTGCTTTCTGCGCTCCTTCTGGCTATCTCCTCCTGATAGGGTAACAGCCCACGTTTCCGAGCTTTCCGTGTATTCTCGCCTGTATGGCCTGCGATGTGGGTTCCTTTCTGCTCCCAGCCTTGTACGGCTTTACTGGTCCCTTCGGTTGTGGCAGGGCCTCCAGGCTTCTTAGGCCAAGGAATATACAGTCCCTTGCGGACTGGTTCTCTGCTGGGGGATGTGGAATCCTTCCAGCCTCAGACACCAAAGTCTGGTAAAGTTAAGTCTTTTCTCTGCCAAGACAGGCTCTCTTCGCCTCTTGTCTCTGGCTTGTGGCTCTCCTACTGCCACACTTCCTCTTAGGTGCAATCAACTTTCTGTCCCTGCTCCACTCTGGGACACGTCTCAGTGCTGAGACAGGCAATCCAGTTCTCCCTAACCCTGCCCTCAGTACCAGCTTTTATAGGGGCAGCCAGCTCCCCCTACTGGCCTGAGACAGGAGGCATTGCATGCTAATGTTCCCCTGACCAGAGAACCTCCCCCTTGCTATCAGACACAGCTTTAATTACACTTGTGGCATCCAGGTCAGGGTGACACACCCACATAGATATATGAGGGCTTCTTTTTTTGTGGGATGAGTTGTACTTTTTAATGACACTATTCATTTTACCAAAAAGTGTACTGGAAAATGGGGAAAAAAAATCCAAGTGGGGAAAAATTGTGAAAAAAACGCAATTCTGACATTGCTTTTTGGGAATTGTTTTTACGGTGTACATTTTGTGGTAAAAATCACCTTGCAACATGATTCTACTCAACAGTACAATTATGTCGATACCCAAAATGTCCAGTTTTTTTATTATTTTGGTGGTGGAAAAAAAAAATATTTGGGGAGATGTGTCCCCATTTTCTGAAACCAGTAACATTTTTATCTTCCGGCCAATAGATCTATGTGACAGCTTATTTTTTGCGAAACTAGACAACGTTTTTATTGATGCAATTTTGGGATAGATGTGACGTTTTGATCGCTTGTTACAGCATTTTTGGGGAATTGCAGCAACCCAAAAACCTTAATTTTGGCGTTCTTGTTTTTTTTTTTCCGTATACAGTGTTTACCGATTGGGTTAATTTATTTTTACATTTTGATAGATTGGACTTTTCTGAATGTGGTGACAACACATTTATGCATTTTTTAAAATAAAAAAAATTATATCTTTATTTTTAATGGGGGAAAAGTGGATGATTTGAACTTGTGTTTTTTGGGTGGAGTTTTTTCATATTTTTAAACTTTTTTTTACTTTTCACTGTTCTTGTTAGTCCCTTTAGGGGACTTGAAGCTGTGATTGTCTGATCACTAGACAATCCTTAGATTGCTAATGCTATATACAGCGATGCAGCAGCATCGCTGCATGTAGCAAAAATCACAGTGTCCTTTGAAGCCCAGCCACAGGCAGGGTTTCAAAGAAGCCCCATAATGACAAGCACGGGTGTCTTCAACAACCCTGGCTGTCATAACAATCCATTGGTGACCCACGATCACGTCACGGGTGCGACGATGGGCGCATGGAGTGACATGCACTCATACCTGTGCGTGTTAAATGTCACTGTCAGAGTTTGACCGCGGCATGTAACAGGTTAACAATCGTGGACTTTGCACTGATCCACCTGCGATTGTTAGAGGCAGTTCCTGGCTAACACGCAGCCATGATCTGTCGGGTATGGGGAGGACTCACCCCAGGAGCCCGCTCCATACACCCGCTACCGACTTGCGTCGTACAAGTACGGCAGAAGTCGTGAAGCGGTAAAAGAGTCCTCCAGTGGGTAAAAAACATGGACACAGTCATGGGTCCTAAAAACAACAGGAGCACAATACTTCAGATTTTTTGGATGGTGACTTTTGTGGCAAGTCACAAATTAAACCTTAATGATAAATTACAGTGGTGTGAAAAAGTGTTTGCCCCCTTCCTGATTTCTTATTCTTTTGCATGTTTGTCACACTTAAATGTTTCAGATCACAAAACAAATTTAAACATTAGACAAAGATAACACAAGTAACCACAAAATGCAGATTTTAAAAGAAGGTCTTTGTTATTCAGGGAAAAAGTAATCCAAACCTACAGGGCCCTGTGTGAAAAAGTGATTGCCCCCTAAACCTAATAATTGATTGGGCCGCGCTTAGCAGCAACAACTGCAATAAAGCAGCCACAACTGCAATGAGTCTTTGACAATGCTCTGGAGGAATTTTGGCCAATTATCTTTGCAAAATTGTTGTAATTCAGCCACATTGCAGGGTTTCTGAGCATGAACCGTCTTTTTAAGGTCATGCCACAGCATCTCAATTGGATTAAGGTCAGCATTTTGACTAGGTCTCTCCAAAGTCTTAATTTTGTTTTTCTTAAGCCATTCAGAGGTGGACTTGCTGGTGTGTTTTGGATCATTGTCCTGCATAACCCAAGTGCGCTTCAGTTTGAGATCACAAACAGATGGCCAAACATTCTCCTTCAGTATTTTTTGGTAGACAGCAGAATTCATGGTTTCATTTACCACAACAAGTTTTCCAGGTCCTGAAGCAGCAAAACAGCCCCAGACCATCACACTACCACCACCATATTTTACTGTTGGTATGATGTTCCTTTTCTGAAATGCTGTGTTACTTCTATGCCAGATGTAATGGGACATACACCTTCCAAAAAGTTCAACTTTTGACCCGTCGGTCCACAGAATATTCTCTCAAAAGTCTTGGCCATCAAGATGTTTTCTGGCAAAACTGAGATGAGCCTTCATGTTCTTTTTGCACAGCAGTGTGTAACGGGTCTGGGAGGCGGAACCTCTGGGCTACTATACAAGGGGGCAGTCCTTGTAAGGGAGCGGGTGGCGACCAGGGAAGACGGGCAGGAGGTCACAGCAGATGACCGGGACAGTCTCTTAGTGAACGGGCTGGAGGTCACGGCAAGTGACCGGGGCAGTCTCTGGATGAACGGGCTGATGGTCACGGCAAGTGACCGGGGCAGTCTCTGAATGAACGGGCAGATGGTCACGGCAAGTGACCGGGGCAGTCTCTGGATGAACGGGCAGATGGTAACGGCAAGTGACCGGGGCAGTCTCTAGGTAAAGGGTTGGTACGACCTGTGGCGGCTGATGATAGACGTGAGCTCCCAGGTGAGCAGGCGAGAGTCTCTGGATGAACGGGTGGTCACAGCATGTGACGGCGGAGCCTCCAGGAAGACCAACAGACAGGCGGCAGATGAGCGCTCCCAGGTGAGCGGGCAGAAGTCTCTGGACAGGCGGGTGGTCACAGCACGTGACGGCAGAGCCTCCAGGTAGGCTAGCAGACAGGCAGCAGATGAGCGCTCCCAGGTGAGCGAGCAGGAGTCACTGGACAGGCAGGTGGTCACAGCACGTGACGGCGAAGCCTCCAGGTAGACTAGCAGGCAGGTAGCAGGTGTGTGCTTCCAGGTGAGCGGGCAAGCTGGTCCATAGACAGACTGACAGGAGTTGGAAGGCAGACCGTCGGACCTCGGGCAAGCAGGCAGGTGGCTGATGTGCGCTCCCAGGTGAGCGGGCAGACTGGTCCTTAGACAGACTGACAGGAGTAGTAAGGCAGACCGTCGGACCTCAGACTAGCAGGCAGGTAGCAGATAATCAGGCAGGAATCTGGCAGGTAACTGGCAGGTAACTGGCAGGTAACTGGCAACGGGACCTGAGGGCTGAAGCAGAGTAGTAAACAGTGCAACAACATTGCTCGGGCACCTCCATTTTGGAGGAGGTGCCTTATATATGGTGAAGTCCTCCGGCCATTGGCCGGGGACTCCTTAGGATGGCGCGCGCGGCCCCTTTAAGAGGGAGGGAGAGCGCGCGCGTGCGCCCTAAGCACAGTGGCCGGGAAGGAGCGCGCGCTGCCAGCAGAGTGGGAGGAGGACGCCGGGCACGGAGCAGGGAGGTGAGGGGAACAGCGTCCCTGCCTAGCAGAGGGCAGGGACGCCGGCGCTACAGTACCCCCCCCCCTTTAGGCCCCCCCTTTTTTAGGCCAGACAGAAATTTAGCTAGGATAAGAGGGGCATGGATGTTCTCCCGGGGCTCCCACGTTCTCTCCTCAGGACCAAACCCCCTCCAATCTACTAGAAAAAAGGTCTTTCCTCTTACCCTTTTGGTGGCAAGAATGTTCTCTACCTCAAACTCGTCCTCAGCAGAAACCGGAGCAGGAGGCGTACCTGTAGACTTGGAAAAAGAGTTAAGTACCACAGGTTTGAGGAGAGATACATGGAATGAGTTAGGGATCCGTAAGTTGGCCGGGAGTTTTAATTTATAGGCCACCGGGTTGATCTGACTGATGACCTCCAGAGGACCGATGAACCGAGGCCCTAACTTGTAAGAAGGTATCTTGAGTCGGACATATTTAGACGAGAGCCAGACTTTATCTCCAGGACGAAATTGTGGAGGATCCAGGCGTCTTTTGTCAGCGTGTCTTTTCATCCGTTCGGACGACTGAAGGAGTGCGGATCGGGTACTCTCCCAAATGGAGGAAAATTTGCTAACGAGAGATTCCGCAGCCGGGTTGTCCACAGAGGTGGAGACAGGAAAAGGAATCCGAGGATGCTGACCGAAGACTACAAAAAACGGGGATTTGGAGGAGGATTCGCTCTCGTGATTGTTATAGGAGAACTCAGCCCATGGTAGGAGATCCACCCAGTCAGAATGATGGGCATTAACGAAGTGCCGGAGGTAACTGGTCAGGTTCTGATTGATCCGCTCCACTTAACCATTGGACTGTGGGTGGTAAGCGGAAGAGAAGTCCAGGGTGACGTCTAGCAGTTTACAAGTGGCTCTCCAGAAACGTGAGGTGAACTGTACCCCACGATCCGACACGATGTGGAGGGGCAGGCCATGAAGACGGAAGATGTGGCGGATAAAGTCTTTAGCCAGCTCGGGTGCAGACGGGAGGCCAGGCAGGGGAATAAAGTGAGCCATCTTGGAAAAGCGGTCAGCGACCACCCAAATGACCGTACAACCAGCAGAGACGGGGAGATCAGTTATGAAGTCCATAGCAATATGCTGCCAGGGGGCAGCAGGCACAGGAAGCGGAAGAAGGCGACCGGCTGGCAGGTGTCTCGGGACTTTGTTGCGGGCGCAGGACACACAGGCAGAAACAAAGTCTATTACGTCCTTGTGCAGGGTAGGCCACCAGTAGTGCCGGGCAATAAGCTGGAGGGTCTTTTTCTGACCGGCGTGGCCAGCTAGTTTAGACGAGTGACCCAAGTGTAGGATCTTCTCCCGATCAGGTACTGATACGAACGTCTTACCGGGAGGGAGACGATTTAGGCTCACGGGAGCCACCTGCATTACTCTGGCGGGATCGATGATATGTTTAGGTTCTTCCTCGAGATCGGACACCAAAAAGGATCGGGACAAGGCATCTGCTTTGACGTTTTTGTCAGCCGGGCGAAAATGAAGAACAAAATCAAAGCGAGCAAAAAACAAGGACCACCGGGCTTGGCGCGGGTTAAGTCTCTGGGCATGCTGGAGGTAAGCCAAGTTCTTGTGGTCAGTGTAAATTATTACCGGGTGAAGAGCCCCCTCGAGTAGGTAACGCCACTCCTCCAATGCCAGTTTGATGGCCAATAACTCTCGGTCTCCTATGGAATAGTTGCGCTCAGAAGAGAAGAGTTTGGAGGAGAAGCCACAAGTTACCATTCTCCCGGAAGATGATTTTTGAGTAAGTACCGCTCCGGCTCCAGAGGAGGAGGCGTCAACTTCCAGGAAGAACTGCTTGTTGCCGTCCGGGCGATGCAGCACCGGGGCGGAAGAGAAGGCCTGTTTTAGGGAAAGAAAGGCCTCCTCTGCTTCGGGCGGCCACTCTTTGGGATTAGTACCCTTACGGGTGAGCGCGGAAATTGGGGCAGTCCGGGAAGAGAAGTGTGGTATGAAGAGGCGGTAGTAGTTGGCGAAGCCCAGGAATCGCTGAATGGCCTTCAACCCCTCCGGTCGAGGCCATTTCTCGATGGCAGACAGTTTCTCTGGATCCATTCGTAGGCCGGTCTGAGAAATAATGTAGCCCAAAAACGGAAGCGAGGTCTGCTCAAAGAGGCACTTCTCGTATTTAGCGAAGAGGTGATTCTGCCTGAGCCTGAGCAGGACCTGACGAACGTCCCTCCGGTGAGTCTGGAGATCCGGAGAGAAGACCAAGATGTCGTCCAGGTACACCACTACGCAGGAGTAGAGAAGGTCCCGGAAGATGTCATTGACCAACTCTTGAAAGACGGCAGGAGCGTTACAGAGACCAAAGGGCATTACCAGATATTCATAGTGGCCATCCCGGGTGTTGAATGCCGTCTTCCATTCATCCCCCTGACGGATACGAACCAGGTTGTACGCCCCACGGAGGTCCAGTTTGGTGAAGATTCTAGCCCCCCTCAGACGATCAAATAACTCCGGAATGAGTGGAAGGGGGTACTTATTCTTCACCATGATCTGGTTAAGGCCTCTATAGTCTATACAGGGACGGAGAGAGCCGTCCTTCTTTTTGACGAAAAAGAAGCCTGCTCCCGCCGGGGAGGTAGATTTCCGGATGAATCCCCTGGCCAGATTCTCCTCAATATATTCGGACATCGACCGGGTCTCAGCAGCGGATAAAGGATAAATACGCCCACGGGGAGGAGTAGTACCAGGTAACAGGTCGATAGGGCAGTCGTATGGTCTATGAGGAGGTAGTGTCTCTGCTTCCTTTTTATTAAAGACATCAGCATAAGACCAATAAGGAATCGGAAGTCCAGGTAGATTAGCTGGGGTAGGAGAAGGACGGACGGGATGGACGGGAACCAGACAGGTCTTATGGCAGTCCTGTCCCCAGCGAAGGACTTCTCCGGTCTGCCAGTCAAGCACGGGTGCATGTCTCTGGAGCCAAGGTAGGCCTAGCAAGAGGGCGTGAGAGAGTCCAGGCAGAACATGAAAGGAGATACTCTCAGAATGCAGCATTCCCACCTGCAGAGTAATGGATTCGGTGATGAGTTGGATGGGGCGTGGTAAGAGGCCCCCATCCACGGCAGCAACAGACAAGGGTACAGCCAGAGGTTTGGTGGGGATGCGGTATTTCTCTACCAGGGACTGTGAAATAAGATTCCCGGCTGCTCCAGAGTCAAGTTGGGCTAGTTCGAAATAACGGTTCTCCCCGCAGACGATTGAGACTGACAGCAGCAGAGATGGAGAGGATTTCTTCTTGTCTAGGTTGACCTCTCTGAGCGAACCTAGACACAGGCGTTTCCCGACCTCTCTGGGCAGGCACGGATCCGGTGCTCCTTACTGCCACAGTAGAAGCAGCTCCCCTCGGCACGGCGTAAGTCCTGACGGGTTTTGACCATCTTGGTCTGGTCGACCTGCATAGACTCAGGAGAGTGTACCTGGGTAGAGACGGAGGGAGTGACGGGTTTCTGAAAAGTAGGAGCTAGACATGGTAACCTCCTCTCACGGGTGACCTCTTTGGCACGCTCCTGGAACCGTAGGTCAATCCGGGTGGCAAGAGTTATTAGGTCATCGAGAGTGGTAGGAATGTCCCGACCGGCAAGTTCATCTTTAATACGGCCGGACAGACCCTCCCAGAAGACGGATACCAGAGCGTCGTTATCCCAGGCCAGCTCCGAGGCAAGGGTACGGAACCGTATAGCATATTGGCCCACGGTCAGACTTCCCTGACGGAGGCGTAGCAGTGATGATGCGGATGAGGTCTTCCGCCCGGGTTCGTCGAAGACTTTCCAGAAAGCCGTGAGAAAAGCAGGCAAGTTGGACACCAGGGGGTCTCCTCTCTCCCATAGAGGATTTAGCCAGGCCATGGCCTCCCCAGTGAGATGGGACATGATGAATGCAATTTTGGCCCGGTCGGAGTTAAACTGGTGGGACAATAGTTCAAAGTGCAGGGTGCACTGATTTATGAAGCCCCGAGCCTGGGCGGAGTCGCCTCCGAAGCGAGGGGGTGCAGAAAGCCGGGGTCCGGGGTAGGATACCATGGTATTAGTGGGCAGCAGAGCTGCCGGATTGCGAGACATGGCACTGGCGGAGGTTGCTGGTGGAGCAGTCAGAGTGTCCAGGCGAGTATTGACATTCCGCAGGTGACCCAGGATGGACTCCTGTTGGGACCTTTGACGGGACAGTTCATGACACAGGTCCGAGAGCGAGGGAGCTTGGGTGCCACCGGGTTCCATGGCCCGAGCAAACTGTAACGGGTCTGGGAGGCGGAACCTCTGGGCTACTATACAAGGGGGCAGTCCTTGTAAGGGAGCGGGTGGCGACCAGGGAAGACGGGCAGGAGGTCACAGCAGGTGACCGGGACAGTCTCTTAGTGAACGGGCTGGAGGTCACGGCAAGTGACCGGGGCAGTCTCTGGATGAACGGGCTGATGGTCACGGCAAGTGACCGGGGCAGTCTCTGAATGAACGGGCAGATGGTCACGGCAAGTGACCGGGGCAGTCTCTGGATGAACAGGCAGATGGTCACGGCAAGTGACCGGGGCAGTCTCTAGGTAAAGGGTTGGTACGACCTGTGGTGGCTGATGATAGACGTGAGCTCCCAGGTGAGCAGGCGAGAGTCTCTGGATGAACGGGTGGTCACAGCATGTGACGGCGGAGCCTCCAGGAAGACCAACAGACAGGCGGCAGATGAGCGCTCCCAGGTGAGCGGGCAGAAGTCTCTGGACAGGCGGGTGGTCACAGCACGTGACGGCAGAGCCTCCAGGTAGGCTAGCAGACAGGCAGCAGATGAGCGCTCCCAGGTGAGCGAGCAGGAGTCACTGGACAGGCAGGTGGTCACAGCACGTGACGGCGGAGCCTCCAGGTAGACTAGCAGGCAGGTAGCAGGTGTGTGCTCCCAGGTGAGCAGGCAAGCTGGTCCATAGACAGACTGACAGGAGTTGGAAGGCAGACCGTCGGACCTCGGGCAAGCAGGCAGGTGGCTGATGTGCGCTCCCAGGTGAGCGGGCAGACTGGTCCTTAGACAGACTGACAGGAGTAGTAAGGCAGACCGTCGGACCTCAGACTAGCAGGCAGGTAGCAGATAATCAGGCAGGAATCTGGCAGGTAACTGGCAGGTAACTGGCAACGGGACCTGAGGGCTGAAGCAGAGTAGTAAACAGTGCAACAACATTGCTCGGGCACCTCCATTTTGGAGGAGGTGCCTTATATATGGTGAAGTCCTCCGGCCATTGGCCGGGGACTCCTTAGGACGGCGCGCGCAGCCCCTTTAAGAGGGAGGGAGAGCGCGCGCGCCCTAAGCACAGTGGCCGGGAAGGAGCGTGCGCTGCCAGCAGAGCGGGAGGAGGACGCCGGGCACGGAGCAGGGAGGTGAGGGGAACAGCGTCCCTGCCTAGCAGAGGGCAGGGACGCCGGCGCTACACAGTGGTTTTCGTCTTGGAACTCTGCCATGCATGCCATATTTGCCCAGTCTCTTTCTTATGACGGAGTCATGAATACTGACCTTAACTGAGGCAAGTGAGGCCTGCAGTTCTTTCTATATTGTTGTGGGGTCTTTTGTGACCATTTGGATGCGCCGTCGCTGCTCTCTTGGGATAATTTTGGTCAGCTGACCATTCCTGGGAAGGTTCACAACTGTTCCATGTTTTTGCCATTTGTGGATAATGGCTCTCACTGTGGTTTGCTAGAGTCCCAAAGCTTTAGAAATGGCTTTATATAGACAGCAGTATTTAAGGGTTTAAACGGCCATGGTCGGTGCCAACACTGATCGTGGCTGATGCAACAAGTTGTCAGCTGTAGTGTACAGCTGATAGCTGCTGGATTGTGACCCGTCAGAGGATGCTAGTCTTTTATATTGCAGGTCAGTTTTAAGTCATATTGGCTGTCATTAGTGGGTTGAGGGGGGGCAATCACTTTTTCACACAGGGTCCTGTAGGTTTGGATTTCTTTCTCCCTTAATAATAAAGACCTTCCTTTAAAAACTGTATTTTGTGGTTACTTGTGTTATCTTTGTCTAATATTTACATTTGTTTTGTGATCTTAAACATATAAGCGTGACAATCATGCAAAAGAATAAGAAATCATAGGGTGTAAAAACTTTTTCACACCACTGTATATATTAAAAATTATGACATAAGCTGTAGTTAGGCTTTCTTTAACCCAATGTAAATGTATCTAATTAGCCCACCTAAAGCAGACTGGCCTGCTGGCACCTCCATTGCCCCTCCGCACCCAGGGATCGTTTGCCTGTGTAACTACTCCACTAACTAGATGGTCAGCACTAATATAATTTTAAAGAGATTTTCCCAAAATCACAAGTTTAAATGGATAAATTGGTGATTGTTAAGGGTGTGACTACTACGACCACAAGCATTCCCGAGACCGTTGCTCCATAATTTTTTTTATGAGACTGCAGGAAATAGCCTAATGCTGCTCTCAGTTTTCTTTGGCAGTGTCTTAGACAATGAATGTGCACACCTCTGCTAATTTCAAGGCAGAACTCCACTACTGGGGTTCCAGAGCATCGTTTTTGGATTTGTTGGGGGTCTTAATGGTTAGACCCCAGCAATCACCAAGTAAACGCCTATCCTAAGGTTGGGAATAACTTGCGATTTTAGGAAAAACTCTTTAATGTTTTAAAAATGCAGAAGACTTACATTGTGTGTAATCATATGTTAGTCACATAAAAAATGTGCAAGAAGCTAAAAATATAAACTTAAGTTAATTTCATTTTCAATGACCCATCAACTAATTTTTGCCTATAAAAATTAAAGAGAGAGTAATATAAACTAAAGGTCAGTATATGCATTTGTTTGGGTACTGTTACTAATTTAGGGTAAAGTACCTACATTATAAATAAATCCTTGTTAATTCTTCGGTTCATACTGCATAAGCCTCTAAGAACACAAGCATTATTGGTCAATTAGAGGATATCGTGACCTTTGCGCTTATTTGAGCAATATGGCTGTAAGCAGAGTTTTTAGAGCATTTAGTAGGGTGTGATAAGTTAATAACGTGGTGTGACCAAAGCGAAGAAATGCTACTTTATGCAGCTTTTGGATAACTTGCAATGTCAGATTCTTGAAGTAATAACTACTTTGTTTCTAGCCCTTTGAACTTAAACTGGTCATGCATTCTCAATAGCTTGTGGTGTGTGTTGTCTTTAATATGATTTTAATGACAAACTAAAGCAGTATGGAAGGCTTCCATTGTGTGTAATCATATGTAAATCACATGAAAAGGGTGTAAAAAATGAAAATGTAAACCTTCTAGAGTGTCTAAGATTATATATGAAGCAGGAGAAACAATGCTCCGATAATTCAAGTCTTCTCAAGTTCTGAAACTCAATGGGCAATGTAAAGCCAGTCTTTGGCCTAACACTTGTTTGGCCTACTGCTATGTCTCCCCATCTCTCATAAAAATGCTAGAGGGATCTACCAACATTAATTTATGGTTCAATAAAGTTTTAAGCTTGCCATATAGACTAAATAAAAGTTAGGATAACCCAACAATTTTGGGGAAATAATCAAATACTGTATGTATGAGGGTCTCCCAACTGTACCTCACTGTCAGATATCAGGAAGGGATCCTGTTGCAGACTTCAGCTTCCAGCAGAATCATAAGCTCACAGGCACTGTGTGAGAATGAGCTGATTTACTTGGGACATTAGCAACCATTACATTCGTCATCACAACGTGGTGTATAACAACAAAGAACTAACACAAATAAACCACAGCGGCTCCCAGGCCGCAGGTTGTGCACCCATGGTCTAGAGCTGAGCAGTGTTTCCCAATCTCCAGTCCTCACAACTAATGTTGAGCGAATTTGTTCGGCATTTCAAAAAATTGTCTCCGTCCATGAACATCCCTGATTTGCCACGCTGCGTGACAGCGTGGCAAATCAGGGGTGTTCATGGGCGGAGTCGATTTTTTTTGGCGCGAACAAGCCGGAACCCCGAACACGAACCCGAATTTGAAATGCCAAACAAATTCACTCAACACTACTCACAACCCCCCAAAACATCATATTTTCAGGATTAACTTAGTATTGCACAGGTGATGGAATTATTAAGGCCACAGAAATTTCGTAGGTTCTCTCACCTGTGCAATACTAAGGAAATCCTGAAAACATGTTCTGTTGGGGGACATGAGGATGGAGTTTGAGAAACACAGGTCTAGAGTAACAACATGCACAAAACATGCTATAACATAGGGGCAGATAAGTTATTGGTGCAACTTATGCAGCCACACAGGGGCCCAAGAGGTAAGTGGGCCACTTCCACCTCCGAAGATGGTGGAATTGTCCATTATGATGAGCTAAAGATGAGAAAATCCAATTAGCTCTGCCTCATTTTGGGTCCCATTAGTTACGTCCCTTTTTAAAACCACCCACTGCACCACCAGTGAGGAAGATCAAGTCAACTTGCAATATCTGCCCTCCAGGAGCCAGATGATGGAAGGAAATGAGAACAAGACAATAGAAAGGGGCGGAACAAGGGAGAGAACAAACAGGGGAGTGTAGAGAGGAAGAAAAAAATGAAAAAATAAAACAGGAAGGAAAAACAGAAGACCTGGCCCACCATAATATTTTTTTTCTCATTTTTTGCCTTGCAATTGTCTTAATGAGCTGTTCTGTCACTTGAACAGGTGGAGCAGCAGTCTATGATGATAACTCATCAGAGTTGTGCCTGACTTGTACAACTTCATAAGGTGAGCAGATTTCATCTACTCTTTCCTGTTTTTTATCACCAGTACTTCACCATGGAGCGCTTCTATTTTGTCTTTTAGTTTAAAAGGTATGTATGGCACAAGGCCAAAACTGCACAAAAGAACACCAAACCGACAGTGAGGCATAGTGGAGGCACGATTATGCTTTGGGGCCATTTCTTCTGCAGCTGGAAGTGTGGCTTTTTGTAAAAGTGAAGGGAATTATGAACAAATACAAATATTGATCAATTTTTTATGAAAACCTTTAGGCCTTTGCTAAAAAGCTGAAGAGGAATTTCACCTTTCAGTATGACAACAACCCAAAAAGAATGGCTTTACCAGAAGAAAATCAATGTTTAGGAATGGTCCAACAAGAGCCCAGACCTGAAGCCAATTGAAAATCTGTGGATGTCCTGAAGAGGGCGCTGTATACAGGAAATGTCCTCACAGTCTATCAGATTTGGAGCAAGGAAGAGTGGGCAAAAATTGCCAACTCTAGATGTAGCATGCTGATAGACTCCTACCCAAAAAGACTGAATGCTGTCATAAATTCAAAGAGTTGTTCAACAAATCTTTTCAGTCTTCAGTCTGGCTAATATAGGGCAAATAAAAAAATGTATTTAAAAGGTCTTATTTTATGATCTTATGGGGTGCACAATGTGGGAAAAAAAAGAAAAAAGCAAGAAAAAAAGAAAAGAAAACTCTAAAAATGGTGTTCTGAACCGTTATCTGATATAAAAATGTAATTGTTGAGGAAAACGGGAAGCTAATTTAAAATGTATTTTAGTGGTCTTTTGTGGTCCTCTATTGGAAAGCAAACATGTATAGCAGCAAAAAAAATAAAATAAAATAAAAATTTCATGAAAAATATGCCCTAAATATTAAAGAAAAGAGGCAAAATTATTTGAATATCCGAATGGGCAAAAAATTATTAAAAAGGTATGTACAAACCCTATTTTCCTGTTCTCTCTACTTTTTTCCCTCAATAAAAATGATTCCTACCCAATTTTCCATAACTTACCTCCCCCTCTTTTCCTTTCCCATTTAATTATGAATATTTAATAAAAAATATTGAAAAACAAAAAGGTATGTACAAAAATAATCCAAAAAATGTGCTGATCTTGAACAGGAAAAATTGGTCTGGTCTTGAACTGTTTATTAAGCATTATATTTTGCTTGTAGAAATCCAAAGAGTAGAGGATCCAAAAGGGGCTTCCCTCCATTTATTCCCTTTGAAAGTAGTTTCCTAATTGAGACAACTCTTTAAGATTACGAGTCACTCATTTCTATCTATATCCAACAATGGCCTAAAGCTTCTATATTCATACTGTATGTATATATAAAATTAGTTTTCCGAATTCAAAACTAAGTGATAAGGGCTCATACCAAAATAATTAACAGGAGAATAAACATGTTTCAAAGTCATTAAAGTCAACTTATTTTTGAAGAATAATAACTGCAGAAATCTTTTCATCAGTCGTCAACTAGGATTTTTGCTGCAGTTAAGACAACATAATGCATTGGAAGAAATGTATATCTTGCTCCATTAAACATACGTACTCAAGCCGCTCTTAAAGGTAAACACACGGCTCTTTCTAGAATCAACACAGAAATCAAATACAAACATCAAGCGCTTTTAGTGACCAAATTAAAGTCAGTCTAGTCAAGAAAATGCCTTCAATTATCTTTGGTGGGGCTCAGTCTGCAGGTTAATTTTACCAAGTGTAATTTTTTGGTCTGACATTGTGGTTTATCGTGGCTAAATAAGCATCTTGTAGTCAAGAAGGCTCCTATTCCTGATTATTTTCTGTAATCTCCAACTCTAATCTTGGAGGAAATGGCATATTGGCACATTAGAGTTCCTTGGATCCATTGAAATCATCATTACGTTTGATATACTGTATTTATTCATTAATGGATAAGTTTGACCTGCGGAAGCACACTGATTTTGTTTTAGAAAGTTGCATTAAATCACTAAACCAAAAAATGAAAATTCCTATTAAATTCTGCCATTTCAAATGTAACATTACTGGGTCCCAGGAGCTGGGTCTTCCACCAATGAACCTAATGAGCGCGTCTGGGTACTTATTTTCCCCTGACATTTGGCAGAACTTCCATATGTTCTTATTTATTTATTTGATGGCCATGACGACTTGATAGATAAACAATCTGTAGGAGGATCGATCTTGGGCAAGTCTAGATACGTCCACCAGGGTCTTCTCCATCATTATCTTGAAAGTATCACGCCATCGGGTTGTTGGTCTTCCTCTTCGCCTCGTTCCTCCTATTCTTCAGACCATGATGTCCTTCTCCTGTGATTGCTTTCATCGTGTGTGTCCAAAGTAGGCAAGTTGTGACATACTGTATCTGGCATGATTTGTTCCTAGATTCATTTGATTGTTCTTCTTGTTCGTGCATATAAATAACACAATGTACCTCGTAAACACTGTTTTTGCTTAAATAAAGCGCAAAAGCCGTACCCATTAGAGCCAAGGTGTACCCAGGTGTACACCTTGGCGCTGGTGGGATGATTTTTACGCTTTTTTAGCAAATACAGTGTTTACGAAGTACCTTGTGCTATTTATATGCTTTTTATTTACTTATAGCAGGGTATATGTTCATTTTATTTCGATCTTAGGTTTTATTCCCTTTACGGGCAACTATGAGGCATCAGATTTCCCATGGTTGCCCTTCAAGAGCACAAAACGTTAAGTGTCTTTCATAGCAGTCTATAGTTTGTCTATAATGGAATAAAATGCAAAGGCAAACTAAAAGCAGAAGGGATATTAAAAATGTCAGAATGGCAGATTTTGCATTTTTCTAAATATAGTATCCTAGGTACCTTCAAAGACAAAGTAGATGCACTAAAATATTAGAGTTTTTGACTTAAAAAAAAAACTTATTTTCATATAGCCTATCAGCAAAATCTGATTTACTGGAGGTGGAGTTTTTCATTCAGGTTTCTCTGCCAAGAGAAACTACAAAAAGTATCTCTAACTCAGGAGGACCCAACAGACATATTTCATTGAAACCTGCGTAACACCTTATTTCCCCTCTAGCGGCGCAGTTGAAAAATTGAACACATGCTTCCTTATTCTCCCATAGATTACAGCTGATCACAGATTGTCCCTGTGATCATTGTATGGTGCTATATAACAAGTCGATCAGTGCTCGTTTACCAGCCTGTTTACACTAGTGATCAATCAGTAATTGGCACAGAACAATCTCTAAACCGATCGTTCTGTCCCTCTGCAATATCACGTTATTGGCGGAACATTCTCTGCTTACATGGGGCAATGTACTGCCAATAACAATGATTTTTTTTACATGGGTAATTAATAGGGAAAGAGTGTTCCTGCAAACATTAATTTGCCAAATGTCTTCTCGTCTAAATACCTATAATTAACCTGACACAGAAAAGGTTCTCCTGAAAGTAGAAATTGAAGGTTTAATTGTCTTCTCATCTAAATTGCACTGTTATCATCAGTGAATCCTTCTGGCAAAATGGGATCGAAAGTGGCAGTCCCTTTAAATATATACGCAGTTATGACAATGATTTTACTGACAATACATGTACGGCCACTAAAAATATACAAATTACATATCATACTGTAATGTAAGGGGAAAAATGTAACACCATGGATAAAAAGTTAACATTTACATGAGTAATTATGCAGAAAACATGTCACAGTGGTGCTTGAAAGTTTGTGAACCCTTCAGAATGTTCCATATTTCTTCAGAAGTTGGACTTAAAATACTAGTCTTAAAAGTCAATGAGGAAAACCAAATGAAATAAGTAAAAAATATTACTTATCATATCATATGTTTATGAGTGGCAAAAGTATCTTTAGGATTAGCAGATAATTTAAAGGTGAAAATAAAGTCTGGTGTTTTCAATCAGTGGCATGACAGGTGTGAGAAGGTGACCTTTTTATTTAAAGAACAGGGATCTATCAAAGTCTGATCTTTACAACACATGTTTGTAGAAGTGTATCATGGCACCAACAAAAGAGATTTCTGAGGACCTCAGAAGAAGAGTCTTTAGTGCTCATCAGGCTGGAAAAGGTTACAAGACCATTTTTTAAAATGCTTGGACTCTACCAATATACAGGAAAACAGGTATTGTACAAATAGAGGAAATTCAAGACCCTTATTACCCTCCCCATGAGTGGTCAACCAACAAAGATCATTCCAAAAGCAAGGTGTATGATAATTGAGGTCACAAAGGAACCCAAGATAACTCGTAAGAAACTAAAGGCCTCTCTCACATTAGCTAATTTAATGCTCATATGTCCAGCATCAGGAGCACACTAAACAACAATGGTGTGTATAACAAAATTGCAAGGAAGAAGCCCATGCTCTACAAAACAAATATTGCTTTGCTACCCATTTGTAATTTGCTAAGGAACAATTTTTGTGGATGGATGAGACCAAAATTTTGGTTTAAATGAGAACTGTTACTTTGGAGAAATGAAAACGCTGCATTACAGCATAAAACCTTAAACCATCTATGAAACACGGTGGTGGTAGCAGGGGTGAACATAGAAATCAAGGGGCCCCATAGCTGAAGTTCTAATTGGGCCCCCCGCACGCCAAAAAAAAATAAATACATAATTGTCAGAGTCACAGAAGAGCATATGTCACAACTTTCCAACCTTTACATAGTAATTTTCCTCCTGCTGAAGTCCTATATCCCTCTTTTATGGCCCCCATAAAGTATAATGGCAACAAAAGTTCCCCCCCAAACACAGCATGATAACCCCATGGTGAATTCCTCCACATTAGCCTTAACATGCACAGTATAATGACCCTATTTTACCCCACCTCAACTCACAAGGCAAAGTATGGTGACCCCAACACAGTATGATCCCCCAACTGTGACCCCTACACAGCTCTCCATGCAGTATAATAAGTCTACATACAGTATAATGGCCCACACTAGTCCCCCAAATAGTGTAATGGTCCCCCCAGAGTATGATGGACCCCACACAAACCTTCACACTGTATAATTTCTTGCATACAGTATAATGGACCCCACATATTATGATGGCCCCACATAATAATAATAATAATTTAAATTTTTATAGCGTCAACATATTACGCAGCACTTTACAATTTTAGGGGGGACTTATATAAACAATACAGAATAAGCATTTCTCATAAACAGGAGTGAGGGCCCTGCTCGCAAGCTTACAGTCTATGAGGAAATGGGGGAGACACAAAAGGTAAAGTGTACATATATTGTATAATGCAGCCTTGATATACTAAGTAGGATAAATAATAATACATGGACTGGTCGCCAGCCAGTATGTGTACAGTCCTGACCGAGGCTATTAAGTACATGGATGGTATGAACCTGAAATTGAAGAAGATTTTAATATGGGGGAAAACTGGGACGGACAGATAGTGTGTTTAGGCAATACGCCAGTCTAAAGAAATGGGTTTTTAGGGTCCGCTTGAAACTGTGGGTATTGGGAATTAATCGAACTGTCCTGGGTAGTGCATTCCAAAGAATTGGCACAGCACGCGAGAAATCTTTCTAGACGGGAGTGGGAAGTTCGGATTATGAAGGATTTTAGTTTTAAGTCATTGGCAGAATGGAGGGCACGTGTAGGCTGGTAGACTGATACAAGGGTGGAGATGTAGGGGGGTATTGAAGCATGGAGTGCTTTGTGGGTAAGCGTGATAAGTTTAAATTGAACTCTTTATTGGATGGGTAACCAATGCAATGACTGGCACAGGGAAGAGGCATCGGTGTAGCGGTTGGCGAGGAATATGATCCTTGCTGCTGCGTTAAGGATGGATTGGAGAGGGGAGAGTTTATTAAGAAGGAGACCGATTAGTAGAGAGTTGCAATAGTCGAGACGAGAATGAATAAGAGCTACAGTAAGTTTTTGCTGAGTCAAAGGTGAGAAATGTCCTGATTCTTGAGATGTTTTTGAGGTGTAGATGACATGAACGAGCAAGTGATTTGATGTGAGGAGTGAAGGAAAGATCTGAGTCAAAAATGACCCCAAGACGGCAGGCTTGTTGCTGTGGAGTAATGGTTGAGCCACAAACGGAAATATTGTTCCCTCCTACATATTCCTCTATATAGTTTGATGCACTCTCCATGTCCTCCATACAATAAAATGCACCCCCATGGTCTTCCACACAATATAATGCGCCCCCATGATCCTCCATACAGTATAATGCACCTGACGCGCCCCCTGGGCCATATTCTTTTAGGGGGAATATCCGGAGCCGGATCAGATGGGGGTTGTAGTCTTCCGAGTGGCTGTGACCCGGTCCGTGCCCAGGGTGTCAAACTCAGTTGTATGTGGCAGTCCTACAGATGTTATTAAGTTCTTTATTGTCGACTACGCCACCCGTTGAATTGCGGTCACTATGGCCGCCGCTGCAGCAGGGTCCGCTGAGGCTGATGGTGTAGGTGCAGCTTGTGATGGTATAACCCCCAACGGGTTGGGTATAGCCTCAGGGGGTCAGGTGCAGAGGATGGGGGTTGTGGTGGTGCAGCATAGGTGTTAAAGGAAGACAGAGTCGGGTTATGCAGTTAAGGGTATTTACTCACTGCTGATGTTCCGGTCACTCTAGCTTCAAGTGACCACCCGAGCCGTGCTGCATCCACCAGGTCCTGGATCCAGCCAACCCCCAAGCGAGTCCGGAGCGTGACCCTGAGCTCTCCTTCTGTCCTTTCTCTGGCCGTCCCCACTATTGATCCACCCAGGTCCAGCTCCCTCGGGCCTTCTGTTGGGAGACCCTTGGCCTTGGGTTCCCTGACCCTCCACGTGGTATGCCTTCGTGGTGGATATGGTGGGTGGCCGTGGCAGACGCTGCCCACGGCCTCCGGTCTCTGGCTGGGGTGTGTTTTTGCCCCCACCAGCTTGGGTTCCGGTACCCTGATGCCGACTCTTCACCCGTGGATTGGATTTGGGGTCTTAGAGTCCTCTCTTCTGCTTCCCCCTCTGGGTCTCTCTTTCTTTCTCCTCTCTCTCTCTCTTGGGCTGCTCTGCTCCTCTGCTTCTTACTCTGACAGACTGACCCTGTTCTTTGATGGTGCCCACCTTATATACACCCTCTATGTGTGAGCTCAGGTGACCAGCACCCAATGAGCTCCTATCTTTACCCAGGCTGCTCCCCCTATCTGCCCCTACACTACTTGGGATGTACCACCCCCCTCCCACTCCAGCCAGGAACAGACTCGGTCGTACCTGCACATTTCTAAGTGGGAGTACCGTCGGTCTGCTCCTCGGAAATGGGATGTGTGTAGTGCATGCAGCCTACCGAGCTCAGGTCCACACTCCATCCTTACCCGGGAGTGGAATATCACACCTCTGGGTTGAGGTGCAATACCCCTGTAGCAGCCGAATCCTCAGGGTGCTACATTCCCCCCTGGTAAATCACAGCACGTCCTCGGGCTGTAAGACATAAAACACCATAAAACATACAAATTTTTTCATAAACATATAAAACATATAAAACATTATATATATATATATAAAACTTTTCAGATAAAACATTCTCGTCGTCTCTTGTTTCTCCTCCGGTCACTGTGCAACTGTTGACCGGGCAAAGTGCGACAGTCTTTCTAGAAAAATGGTTTTCCTATAAAACCGGTAGGGGGCGCTTTAGGACGCGCAACTATATACAAGGATATGGCCGCTCTCAGTCCTCGGCCAGTTAAGGAGGGAAAGGGAATGGCTGCTCACAGTCCTCAGCCTGTGGGATTAAGGGTAAACGGGTAAACAGTTCACTCAGCTGGTCCCAACGGGGACTATATTTGCAGCAACAGTTTCTTTATACCCCGATCGGGTAACTATTTACAGCACCTACTCCGCTGTACTCAACAACGTCTTCCTCCTGCTCCTTCTTTGGGGATCTCAGCTTCAGACCCGTCCGGATCCTCTTGCTCTTCCTCCTCACATCGCAGCTCCTCCTCTGTCAGGCGATGCACATGGAGGGCGTAAGGTCCTTTGGCACACTTGTGCCGGGTAAAGGTGACCTCGTCCCCGATATAAAGGTCACGACCTCTGTGCCCCTCCGGCAGATGGGACTCCACATCTCTGCGCGTGACAAAGACGTCGCCGGGGGTGTTGTGGTCTCTGATGAAGCCCCACCCATGCTGCATGTTGAACTTAATTACAGTCCCGGTGGTGCGGGGACTGTGCGCTGCACGGGGGTCTCTCCTGGCTCGGCTCTTCTGCTCGGCGCTCCTTATTTGGGCCTGTTGTTCCCGGACCCGCCTCTCTCTCCGCTCCCTCGCAAACTCCTCGAGCTGCTGTCGGCAGCACTCAGCACGCTCCGCTGCAGCTGCCCTGGTTTCTTGAGTGAACCCCATTAGGTCTTCTCCGGTGGGGTCCCACTCAAATTGGGTCTCTTCAAGCGGGGGCGAGATCCTTATCACGGGCTTCGGAGCCGGAATCAGGGGTGCACACATGGCCCCAACTCTCCTCTGGTGCTCCAGTTCATAATATCTCTGGGGCCAGATGAAAGGCTGCCCGTCCGGCCACGTGTGCTGGGCAAACAAGTCCTCTCCCAGACGCGGCACCCTTGGTTTTGCGGGTGCGGGCGCGGTGGTGGTGGCGCCCGGGTTGCCCAGGCCTTGCGGCCAGGCCTGGGGCACCTGGAAGGTGAAGGGCACCGTCAGGACGGCGGCGCCCTGGGCTACCTGGCCTTGCGGCCAGGCCGGAGGCTCCGCGCAGGTAGGGGGCGCTGTTGGTGATGCGACGCCCGGGAATTCTAGGCCCTGCGACCAGGCTGGTGGTACTTCCTGCTTGGTCACGCTCGGGGTCGAGGCGTGTGACGTCACAGGGGTCGCGGCGGCGGCTTCCGGTTGGGGCCTAGTCTGCGTCGGTGACATGGCGTCTTCGGGCACAGCAGGGGGACTTTCGGGCTCTGCGACGGGGAGCTGGGGCAGGTAAGCGGTGTCCTGGTTTGGGGTATAGACGTCCCCTTTACCTGCCTCCATGCGTTCGGCTCCCTTCTCGGCGCCGTCTCCGGCCTTGGGTCCTCCCGCGCCATCCTCAGAGGCGGTCTGTCTCCTCATCTTGGCTGGCGTGCTCCGGGTCTTGGTTTGCTGGGCCATCTCTCGGCTCCACTCCGCCAATGTCTCTCGCTGTACCCGGGCCATCCTCCGTGCGAGGCCCTCCAGGGCAGTCTGTGCACACTCCCGGTCTCGGGGGAGCTGTGCGAGGACCTCCACTAGGCCTAGTGGGGTCGTAGTTTCCAGCAGGCTCCTGACCAACGGGTCGGTGCTGCTCTGCTCTTCTTCCAGCAGGCTCCTGGCCAGCGGGCCGGTGCTGCTCTGCTCTCTGGCCATCTCCGGGTGAGCTTCTCTGCTACTCCTCTCCAGGCTTCTTGCCTCCGGGTGCGCTCGCTCCAGACTGCTCCAGGCGACACCCATCTTCGTTCTCTCCTTTCGTCTCCTCCCACTTCGAGGGCGGTCCCCGGGCCACTTGGTGACTGTCAGCTCCAGGGGCTGTTCTTTCACGCTGACAGACACCTCCAGCATCACAGTCTCTGTTGGTGGGGGCGGTTTCCACTTTTGGCGCCATTTTCGGTCCTGGCCCACGATGGGAGGTGGCCTCTCGCCACCCTCTGGCACGCCCATAATGGCGTCCGCTCTTCCAAGGCGGGAAACCTTTGGAAATGGCGGGAATCGCTTCCCAGTGGCGGGAAACTCTGCAGATGGCGGGAAAACGCTGTTAATGGCGGACAACCGGCTGGAATCGACTGGTGATGGGGTCCGATGACGGGGACCCTCCGGAACCGGCAGGAGACTTCTTTTTGAGGTAAACTTGCACTTTTCTTCAGGCACGCAGTACCCAGTTGTTGCGGGCACGTAATCCTGCCGACTACGCCAAAGTTGACGCGCCCCCTGGGCCATATTCTTTTAGGGGGAATATCCGGAGCCGGATCAGATGGGGGTTGTAGTCTTCCGAGTGGCTGTGACCCGGTCCGTGCCCAGGGTGTCAAACTCAGTTGTATGTGGCAGTCCTACAGATGTTATTAAGTTCTTTATTGTCGACTACGCCACCCGTTGTATTGCGGTCACTATGGCCGCCGCTGCAGCAGGGTCCGCTGAGGCTGATGGTGTAGGTGCAGCTTGTGATGGTATAACCCCCAACGGGTGGGGTATAGCCTCAGGGGGTCAGGTGCAGAGGATGGGGGTTGTGGTGGTGCAGCATAGGTGTTAAAGGAAGACAGAGTCGGGTTATGCAGTTAAGGGTATTTACTCACTGCTGATGTTCCGGTCACTCTAGCTTCAAGTGACCACCCGAGCCGTGCTGCATCCACCAGGTCCTGGATCCAGCCAACCCCCAAGCGAGTCCGGAGCGTGACCCTGAGCTCTCCTTCTGTCCTTTCTCTGGCCGTCCCCACTATTGATCCACCCAGGTCCAGCTCCCTCGGGCCTTCTGTTGGGAGACCCTTGGCCTTGGGTTCCCTGACCCTCCACGTGGTATGCCTTCGTGGTGGATATGGTGGGTGGCCGTGGCAGACGCTGCCCACGGCCTCCGGTCACTGGCTGGGGTGTGTTTTTGCCCCCACCAGCTTGGGTTCCGGTACCCTGATGCCGACTCTTCACCCGTGGATTGGATTTGGGGTCTTAGAGTCCTCTCTTCTGCTTCCCCCTCTGGGTCTCTCTTTCTTTCTCCTCTCTCTCTCTCTTGGGCTGCTCTGCTCCTCTGCTTCTTACTCTGACAGACTGACCCTGTTCTTTGATGGTGCCCACCTTATATACACCCTCTATGTGTGAGCTCAGGTGACCAGCACCCAATGAGCTCCTATCTTTACCCAGGCTGCTCCCCCTATCTGCCCCTACACTACTTGGGATGTACCACCCCCCTCCCACTCCAGCCAGGAACAGACTCGGTCGTACCTGCACATTTCTAAGTGGGAGTACCGTCGGTCTGCTCCTCGGAAATGGGATGTGTGTAGTGCATGCAGCCTACCGAGCTCAGGTCCACACTCCATCCTTACCCGGGAGTGGAATATCACACCTCTGGGTTGAGGTGCAATACCCCTGTAGCAGCCGAATCCTCAGGGTGCTACACACCTCCATGGTCCTCAATACAATATAATGCGCCCCTTGTGGTCCTCTACACAATATAATGCACTCCCCCATGGTCATCCACACAATATAATGCACTCCCCCATGGTGCTCCATACAATATAATGCACCCCACATGGTTCTCCACACAATATAATGCACCCCCATGATCTTCCATACAGTATAATGCACCCCCATGGTCCTCCATACAATATAATGCACCCCTCATGGTCCTCCATACAATACAATGCACCCCCATGGTCATTAATACAGTATAATGCATCCCCATGGTCCTCCATACAGTTTAATGCACCCCCATGGTCCTTCATACAATATAATGTGCCCCCATGGTCCTCCACACAATATAATGCACCCTCATGGTCCTCCACATAATGTAATGCATCCCCCTTGGTCCTCCATACAATACAATGCAACCCTATGCTCCTCCATACAATATAATGCGCCCCCATGGTCCTCCACACAATATAATGCACCCCCTTGATCCTTCATATAGTATAATGCACCCCCTTGCTCCTTCATACAATATAATGTGCCCCCATGCTCCTCCATACAGTATAGGGCACCCCCATGATCCTCCATACAGTATAATGCACTCCCATGGAACTTCATACAATATAATGTGCCCCCATGGTCCTCCACATAATATAATGCACCCCCTTGGTCCTCCATACAATATAATGCACCCCCATGGTCCTCCACACAATATAATGCATCCCCTTTGGTCCTCCATACAATATAATGCACCCCATGCTCCTCCACACAATATAATGCATCCCCTTTGGTCCTCCATACAATAAAATGCACCCCCATGCTCCTCCATACAATATAAGGTGCCACCATGGTCCTCCACACAATATAATGCACCCCTCTTGATCCTCCATACAGTATAATACACCCCCATGCTCCTCCATACAATATAATGTGCTCCTATTGTCCTCCACACAATATAATGCACTCCCCCCATGGTCTTCCACACAATATAGTGTTCCCCTCATGGTCTTTCATACAATATAATGCACCCCCCATACTGTATTATGGTCACCGGTCACTGATTTAAAAAAATATATATACAATACTCACCTCTCCTAGTTCAACCCGATGCTCCAGTCTCCTCAGCGTGTAGTGTGAAGCACCAGACATCTCAAAGCAGCGGGTGTGCTGTAATGACGTCATCACGCCAGCTGCTCTGAAATGTCAGGTGCCAAGGAAGGATGATGGAGGTGGAAGCGTTTGCTGACGCTCCCTCCTCCATCATCATTGCTTGCACTGGGCCCCCCTGTGGCCATCAGCATGCACAATGATGATGGAGGGAGCATCAGCAAGCGCTTACACCCACATCCTTGTGTGCGGGCGGGCAGCCAGGCAGTGCAGGTGATGACAGGCGGAGGCGGGTCCAGGTGCGAGGAGGACACCAGGTCCCCTGACTCACGGGCCCCATAGCAGTGGCGTGGCCTGCCGCTATTGGCAGTACACCACTGGGTAGTAGTATTATAGTTTGGGTCTGTCTTGCTGCAGCTGGGTGAGAAAACTTGCCATCATTGATTGAACAGTAAATTCTAAGTTATTCCAGCAAATTCTAAAGTAAAATGTCAGGACATTTAACCATGAGCTGAATTTGAAGAGTATATAGTTATATAGGTGATGCAGCAAGACAACCACCCAAAGCACAAAAGTTGCTATATCAAAAAATGGAAAAAGAAGAAAGTTAAAAATTTTGAAATGGCAAAGTCAAAATCCTAACCGTATTCTTATGGAAATGTTATACAGTAGCTGGACCTGAAGTGAGCAGTTCATGGGAGAAACCCAACAAAATTACCGAGTTGAAGCTGTTTTGTGAGTAGGGATGAGCGCACTCGCGGAAGTTCGGGTTCGTCAGGTTCAACCAAACTTTAGTCCAAGGTTCAGTTCGGGTACCAGAACTGTACCCGAACTTGAGCCAGAACCTGAACCCATAAAAATCAACGGGGACCCGAACTTTGGAGCTGGAGAATCTCTCTCTCTCTGTAAAATGGACTTAGAGGAGAAGGTTGTGCTCAAAATTCAGCAACTGGACACTAGCTGTCCGGTACGAACCCCGAACTTTATAGTTCAGGTTCACTCATCTCTAGTAGAGAGGAATGGGCCAAAATTTCTCTATGCCAAGAATTACTGAGAATGTTTGCATGGAGTTATTGCTGCTCAAGGGGTGACACCAGATACTTTTGCCACTTACAAACATGTGATGTTGGATCATTTCCCTCATTTAAAAAAAATGACAATGTCTAATTGGTTATCTTTATCTACTTTTAGGACTTGTGTAAATATCTGATGTAGCTTTAAGTCAAAATGAATGCAAAAATGAGAAAAATTTTGAAGGGTTCACAATCTCCTAATCCAAATTCAAGTAAAAAAACAACATAAATAGAAATGACCTGCATTATATGCACAGTATAATATTTAGTGAAGCTTGTTTGCTTGGATGAAATCCATTACTGGGTGATAGAAATGATTTATCCCAATAGTAAATACCGTCTTCCTATTTACCGCCACTATGGCTATTGCTTCATAATTATGTTCATATTTTTCTTAGCACGCAAGAGCAAACAATGGCCATATTATATGAAGCATAAATACATCGGCACAATTATATTGCAGCACAGGATTTATAATTACTAAATACCAGATAACTGCTTCCTAAATGTTCCTGCTCTTTAAACGCTTCCATTTATAATTTAAAGAGCTGACAACTTTCCCGGGGTCCTTTATTTTATCTTGTCTGGAATAATTGAAGAGTAACTTAGTGAAAGGCTTTTTATTTTTCATTAGCCTTAAATTCAGCCACAATTAATGTGCCCAATTTGATTATAAACTGCACAAATTAAACAATAAAGAGCTGTCTAATGAGAAATTAATTATGGGAAACAGAAGAGGAGTCGGGCTGGATAAGAGTAATAAGTTATGGCCTATGGCAGGAGATGTCAGGCTTTAAAAGAGACAAAGAGTCCTTGCTTCAATGTGTGGCTGTGCTGATAGGAGTCCTCACAGATCACTAGATCCAGAAGCCATAAGAGTACGGTAATTGAAACTACCAAAATCAATAGTGCTGACAACCTTAATTAAATTAAATATGTCTCTGATGGGCTCGAACAGCACGGCAACGGACCACTTGACCCTTTCCCTGAGCTCGGCTTGATATAATGTAACCAGCTGCATGATGAATTTCACCCCTGAGGACAGTTAGCACACACAAGCTACCAGAAAATTACTAGGAGAATGATAGCCCCCGCTTCTTAACGAATGCTCTGGCCTCGCTGAAGTATATAGATCAAATCCCCTCCGAGGGGCTCCAGTGTTTTGAGCCAGAAGATTGCCTTACAATTGTTTGTTGTGCTCATTCGAAATGATCAATGAAATATAATACGTAGGATAGAGTTTCAGGACGAGAGTTTGACATCCTTTATTGCATTATTGTACAACAGGGTACATTAGTCCAGGTTTTCCAGGTTAAGGAGACTTGGAACTGTAAGCTGGTCGATTGAATGAGTCATACCAGATCAATACGTTTATAGTGCGAGAATGATTGGACATCGTTTAGAATGTTTTAGAATTTCCATCAATAATTGAATATGAATATGATTCAATGGGTAGCATATTGACAAGTCAAGACGTTTTTCTTCTCACCTTTTTGCCATACATTTAGGCTATGTGCACATTTGTTTTCTGGAGGCAGTCAAAACTATGGGGTTTTCTAGTTGCAAATGGCACTATAAACGCTCATTCTTTGGGGAGATTTTGGAGGGAGATTTTTTGTTTTGAACAGTTTTTTTAAACGTTTTGGAAGAGAGTTTTTTCTTAGTAATAATTTTTGCTTCTATAGCGCCAACATATTCCACTGCACTTTACATTTTAGAGGGGACTTGTACAGACAATAAAGATATTACAGAATAGCACATAACAGATAGCAAAAGGAGTGAGGGCCCTGATAGCAAGCTTGCAATCTATGAGGAAATAGGGGAGACACGAAAGGTGAATGGTAAAAAGTGCTTGTATTTTATGGTCCAGCCATCAATATTACACTGCTCAAAAAAGTAAAGGGAACACTTAGACAACAAAATATAACTCCAAGTAAATCAAACTTCTGTGAAATAGAACTGTCCACTTAGGAAGTAACACCGATTAACAATCAATTTCACATGCTGTTGTGCAAATGGAATAGACAATAGATGGAAATTATTGGCAATTATCAAGACACCCTCAATAAAGGAGTGGTTCTGTAGGTGGGAAACACAGACCACATCTCAGTACCAATGCTTTCTGGCTGATGTTTTGGTCACTTTTGAATGGTGGTTGTGCTTTCACACTCGTGGTAGCATGAGATGGACTCTACAATGCACAGAAGTTGCTCAGGTAGTGCAGCTCATCCAGGATGGCACATCAATGCGAGCTGTGGCAAGAAGGTTTGCTGTGTCTGTCAGCGTAGTGTGCAGAGGCTGGAGGCGCTACCAGGAGACAGGCCAGTACACCAGGAGACGTGGAGGGGGCCGTAGGAGGGCAACAAACCAGCAGCAGGACCGCTACCTCCGCCTTTGTGCAAGGAGGAACAGGAGGAGCACTGACAGAGCCCTGCAAAATGACCTCCAGCAGGCCACAAATGTGCATGTGTCTGCACAAACGGTTAGAAACCGACTCCATGAGGGTGGTAAGAGGGCCTGACGTCCACAGATGGGGGTTGTGCTCACAGCCCAACACCGTACAGGACGCTTGGCATTTGCCACAGAACACCAGGATTGGCAAAGTCGCCACTGGCGCCCTGTGCTCTTCACAGATGAAAGCAGGTTCACACTGAGCACATGTGACAGACGTGACAGAGTCTGGAGATGCCGTGGAGAGCGATCTGCTGCCTGCAACATCCTTCAGCATGACCGGTTTGGCAGTGGGTCAGTAATGGTGTGTGGTGGCATTTCTTTGGAGGGCAGCACAGCCCTCCATTTGCTCGCCAGAGGTAGCCTGACTGCCATTAGGTACCGAGATGAGATCATCAGACCCCTTGTGAGATCATATGCTGGTGCGGTTGGCCCTGGGTTCCTCCTAATGCAGGACAATGCCAGACCTCATCTGGCTGGAGTGTGTCAGCAGTTCCAGCAAGATGAAGGCATTGAAGCTATGGACTTGCCCGCCTGTTTCCCAGACCTGAATCCGATTGAGCACATCTGGGACATCATGTCTCGCTCCATCCACCAACGTCACGTTGCACCACAGACTGGAGTCTGGCGGATGTTTTAGTCCAGGTCTGGGAGGAGATCCCACAGGAGACCATCCGCAACCTCATCAGGAGCATGCCCAGCGTTGTAGGGAGGTCATACAGGCACGTGGAGGCCACACACAATACTGAGCCTCATTTTGACTTGTTTTAAGGACATTACATCAAAGTTGGATCAGCCTGTAGTGTGTTTTTCCACTTTAATTTTGGGGGTGACTCCAAATCCAGGCCTCCATTGGTTAATAAATTTGATTTCCATTGATGATTTTTGTGTGATTTTGTTGTCAGCACATTCAACTTTGTGCAGAACAAAGTATTCAATGAGAATATTTCATTCATTCAGATCTAGGATGTGTTATTTGAGTGTTCCCTTTATTTTTTTGAGCAGTGTATATATAGGGTATTCATATAATGCTGCATGAATCAGTCACCAGTCAGTGTATGTACAAGAACATACACAATTACGATGCTATTTCGTGCATGAAAGGTGTAAACAGATGCTACGAGGGTCCTGATTTTGAAGAAAATTTTGTATGGTCAAAACAAGAATTGTTAGATAACTGTGGTGAGGCAATAGACCAGTCTAAAGAAATGAGTTTTTAGGCCACACTGAAAACTGTGGGTATTGGAAATTAATTGAATTGTCCTGGGAAGTGCATTCCAAAGAATTGGCACGGCTTGCAAGAAGTCTTGGAGATGGGAGTGGGAGGTTCTGATTGTTGAGGACTTTAGTCTAAGATCATTAGCAGAACAGAGGACACAGGTAGGGTGGTAGACTGAGATGAGGGAGGAGATGTAGGGTGCTGTTGAACTGTGGAGTTTGTGGGTGTGAGTGATAAGTTTATATAGGACTCTGTAGTGGATGGGCAACCAGTGCAACGACTGGCACAGGGTAGAGGCTTCAGTATAGCAGTTAGAAAGGAGTATGATCCTGGCTGCTGAATTCAGGAAGGATTGGAGAGGGAAGAGTTTGGTAAGAGGGAGACCAATTAGTAGAGAGTTGCAATGGTCCAGATGAAAATGAGTAAGAGCTACATTAAGAGTTTTTGCAGAGTCAAAGGTAAGAAAAGGTCAAATTCTAGAGATGTTTTTGAGTTGTAGGTGACATGAGCGAGCGGGTGATCAGATGTGGGGATTGAAGGAAAGATTTGAGTCATGTATGACCCCAAGACAGCGGGCATGTTGTTGGGGAGTAATGGTAGAACTACACATGGAGATGGCAACATTGGGCATAGGTAGGATTAGTGGAGGGAGGAAACACAAGGAGTTTTTGACAGATATAGTTTCAGATAGTTTCAGATAGAGTGAGGACATAGAGTTAGAGACAGCGGAAAGACAATCATTGATATTTTGTAGTAATGCAGGCATGATGTCAGGAGAAAATGTGTATAATTGTGTATCATCAGCGTACAGATGGCACTGAAAACTAAATCTACTGGTTGTTTGTCCAATAGGATCAGTATATAAGTAGAAGAGGAAGGGGCCTAAGACTGATCCTTGAGGAACCCCAACAGTAATGGGAAGAGGAGAGGAAGAGGAGCCATCAAAAGATAAAGTGAAGGAGCGGTCAGAGAGGCAGGAGGAGTACTAGGAGAGAACGTTATTAGTGATGAGCGAGCACTAAAATGCTCAGGTACTCGTTACCCGGGTCGAGCAAATTGGAATGCTCGAGTGATCGGTCTGAGTAACGAGCCCAATGTAAGTCTATGAGAAACTCGAATATTTTTCCGGCGGCCCCCCCCCGGTGGTCTTCAGAGGGCCTAAAAATTGCCGAAATCGATGGGAACAGTGCTCAAATGACATGGGAGCAGCATAGGGAAGATCCCTGCAAGCATCTCTGACTCCCAGGTCACTCACTGCTGTCAACAATGTTGTCAGAGTATTACGCCACTTTTACCGACTCACAATAAAATATACAAAACAAAACCAAAATGGATTTTCCTGGGAAAAATGTTAAGGAACATTCTTTCCATGGTAATGACTTGTATATAAGGCAAAATAAATAACCAAAAACAAAAGTGCTACTTCACACCTTGTTCTATGTTGACACATAGCGTTTTTGATGCGTTTTTGCACTTTTGCATTGCTTTCAACAGTGAAAAATACATTCACTGGGAAACATCATTTTAACATTTTACTACTTTATCTTGCCATATGATGTGTGACACATCATCAGATACATCCTGTTTCATTTATGAAGGAGGGACTCTGAAAGTCACAAAGACTATTTTTACAGAACCATCAGGCGGCCCTTACTATCCTTAAAGGGCCAGCAGTTGGCTATGCTTTGTTGTAAAAAAAATGTTTCCATTATAAAGGAGTGGGTCTCCTATAGTGGTAATGCCCATGCAGTGACTGCAAGGGCTGCCATAATTTGGGAAAAACCCCAATAGCAATTAAAAGACACATAGAGGTGGGCCTCAGCAATGCCACGTTCCCATTAGAAAGGAGCGGGTCTGCTATACAGTTATAAGGTATGCAGTGAGTCCAACGGCTGCCAAAATTTAGGAAAAACCCCAATAACAATTAAAAGACATCTAGATCTGGGTCATAGTAACGACATGTTCCTATTAGAAAGGAGCGGGTCTCCCATACTGTTATTGCGTATGCAGTGAATGCAATAGGAGGCACTCCAATGCCCCTTGCAGAGACAGAGATCGGAGGGCCTCCTGAAAACAATGTTCCCATTATTAGGAAGTGGGTCTCCCATACAGTTTGCTTATGCAGTGAATGCAACGGCTGCCAAAAATTTGGAGGAACTCCAATGCCCCTTGGACTTAAATATGGTGATATGGTAGATATGGTGGTGATATGGTAGTGGAGGATGAGGAGAAGGAGGAGGACAAGAGCAAACAGACAAAATGAGGAAGCGTATTCCCATGTCTGGGTGTGAAGACAGAGATGCATGGGAATAGAGTTAGACCTTCCAAAAAAAAGACACTGTATTTGAGTTTGTTATGCTGCTATGATTCGGTGGTGTTGAGAAGTCAGGCTCAATCCAGCCTCATTTTTATAAAAGTCAGCCTGTCAGCATTTTCAGTTGACAGGCGGATGCGCCTATTGGTTATAATTCCACCAGCAGCACTAAAAACCCGCTCTGACAAAACGCTAGTGGCAGGGCAGGCCAGGACCTCCAAGGCGTAGAGAGCCAGTTCATGCCACGTGTCCAGCTTGGATACCCAATAATTATAAGGCACAGAGGAATCACGGAGGATGTTGGTACAGTCGACAAGGTACACCACCCTCAGCATCTTTCGAAACTTTTCCCTCCTTGTAAGAGTACCCCGCGCCTCAGGGCCTGTGCGATGGGAGGGTTTGAGAAAACTTTCCCACAACTTTGATAGTGTTCCCCTGCCTCTGCTGGGTTGCATTTGTGTCTCTCACACCTGTACTCCTTGGTTGTCCAACGAACTGTGACCTCTGCCGCCAGCTTCTTCAGATGGTAATTTTTTAATAATTCCGCAACAAGGGCCTTCTCGTACTGCCCCATTTTATTAGGCCTGTCCGGCACGGGAATAAGAGACAGGAAGTTCTCCTTGTAGCATGGTTCTCGAAGTGTCACCAACCAGTAATGACTGTCACCCAAAATTTGTACAATGCGAGGGTCACAGAAATGGCAGCGTAACATAAGCTCAGCCATGTGTGCCAGACTGCTAATGGGCAAGACTTCCATGTCCTCACTAAAAGGACGACTGACCATGCTCTCCTCCTCATCCTCCTACTCCTCCTTGTCCTCAGGCCATCCAGGTTGAACAGACGGTATGACAGTTGTGCAGGTAGTATCGTCTATAGCGCAGGAAACTAGCTCCTGTTCTTCCTCCTCCTCCTCTTCCTCAGTGTCACCCAATCCACGTTGGGATGAGATGAGGATGGG
This sequence comes from Phyllobates terribilis, assembly GCF_046119375.1. Taxonomy (NCBI): domain Eukaryota; kingdom Metazoa; phylum Chordata; class Amphibia; order Anura; family Dendrobatidae; genus Phyllobates; species Phyllobates terribilis. The sequence continues at coordinate 1,149,291,630 of NW_027362761.1, read as the reverse complement.
CTGTGTGGAATCACCCTGTATGGTTCCTTGATCCATCTCATCGTGCTTTGCCTGCAATGCATCCTCTTTGATTGTGAGCAGAGAGCGTTTCAGAAGACAGAGAAGCAGGATGGTGACGCTAATTATGGCGTCATCACCGCTCACCATCTTGGTGGAGTCCTCAAAGTTTTGGAGGATGGTACAGATGTCTGACATCCATGCCCACTCCTGAGGTCTTATGTGTGGAGTCTGAACTGAATACCGACGACCTTGTTGATGCTGGTAGTTAACAACTGCCCTCTTCTGCTCACAAATCCTTCCCAGCATCTTCAATGTAGAGTTCCAACGCGTGGGGACATCGCACACCAGTCGGTGAGCTGGAAGCTTCAAACGCTGCTGAAGCACGGCAAGGGCGGCGGAAGCTGTAGCTGACTTTCTAAAATGGGCACACACGCAGCGTACTTTGACAAGCAGATCCGGCAGATCTGGGTAGGTTTTGAGAAACCATTGAACCACGAGGTTAAGCAAATAGGCCAGGCATAGTATGTGTGTGAGCTCGCCTCGCTTCAGAGCTGCCACCAGGTTCCGGCCATTGTCACAAATGACCATGCCTGGCTGTAGATTCAGCGGTGTCAGCCACAGATATGCCTGCTGTTTCAGAGGTGTCCACAACTCTTCAGCTTTGTGCAATTTGTCACCTAAGCATATTAGCTTCAGCCTGTTGCCGCTTGGCTGAGGCAATGCTGCAGTGCTTCCATCTTCTGATTGATTTGGTAATTTCGAAGATGGAGGCTGAAGAGGAGGAAGTGCAGGAGCTGTAGAATGTGGGGGTAACCCTGATTGACCAAGGGCCTTCAATCTTCGGCGTCGGGAGGACATGTTCCATCCCAAGGTCCAACTGGATCCCGGTTTCTACTATATTAACCCAGTGTGCCGTCAGCGTGATGTACCATCCCTGCCCACAAGCACTTGTCCACGTGTTCTTGGTTAGGTGGACTTTCCCAGTAACTGTGTTGTTGAGGGCACAGCTAATGTTGTGGGACTCGTGCTCGTGTAATCCGTGGACGGCACACCGGGAGAAATAGTGGCGGCTGGGGACTGAGCACCAAAGGACGGCTGCCACCATCAGGCTGCGGAAAGCTTCCGTCTCTATGAGCCTAAAAGGCAACAATTCAAGAGCAAGCAGTTGCGAAATGTGTGAATTTAGTAGTGTGTCCTGTGGGGCGTTGGCTGCGTATTTGTGCTTGTGCTCCAAGGACTGAGGTAGGCACAAATGAACGCTGCACTGGGACAAGGACGTGGACGTGCTTGCTGATGGTGCTATTTGAGAGTGTGCAACGACACGTGCAGGGCGGGAGGCATCTTCGCATGTGCCATGGAAAGGGGACTGGTGTGCAGGCACAACAGAGGAAGAAGCAGTGCTGTCACCCGCAGACACTATTTCTGGACCCTGGGGTTCGGCCCACTTAGTCGGGTGCTTTGCTGCCATGTGCCTGATCATGCTGGTGGTGGTCAAGCTGCTAGTTTTGCTACCCTTAATGATGCTGGTCTGGCAGGTGGTGCAAATGGCCTTTTTGGGGTTATCTGCAGAGTCTTTAAAAAGCAACCAGACTCGGGAAGACCTAACAGTTGTACTGGCAACTTCCGTCGTGTTGGCGTTATGGGAAACGCTTTCCCGCCTTGTATCTGCGGCCATCACTCTGTTTCTTCCTGCCTGTTGTGGTGCTATGCCTCCATCCCCCCTGTGTGCTGCTGTCCTCGCTCTGCATGTCCTCCTGCCAGGTTGAGTCAGTTACTATATCATCCACCACCTCGTCTTCCACTTCCGCACCCTGGTCCTCCTCCTGACTTTCTGGCAATTGTGTCTCATCATCATCCACCTCTTGCGACAGTAATTGCACTTTCCCACTGTTGCCTTCGTGTGACTGTGTCTGCTCAAATATTTGGGCATCGCTACACATGTTCTCCTCTTGACTCACTTGAAGCTCGTCTTGCGAGAGGCCCGAATCTACAAATGGAAAAGTGAACAGCTCTTCTGAGTGTCCAAGTGTGGGATCAGTTGCCTCTAGGTACTCGGCATGGTGGGTGGAAGGAGGATCAGAGTGAGAAATATGTGGTCCAGACTCACGGCTACTGAGACTTGACCGTGTGGAAGACAGGGTCGTGGAGGTGGCGGCAAAGTCACTGGAAGCATTATCTGTTATCCAACCAACAACCTTTTGACACTGCTCTGTGGGATCAGTTGTCTCTGGGCACTCGGCATGGTGGGAGGAAGGAAGATCAGGGTGAGAAATATGCAGTCCAGACTCACGGCTACTGAGACTTGACCGTGTGGAAGACAGTGTGGTGGAGGTGGCAACAAAGTGACTGGAAGCATTATCTGCTATCCAACCAGCAACCTTTTGACACTGCTCTGTTCAATAGTGGTGTTCTGCGGTCCCCTAGTAACTGGGAAAGGAAGGTCGAGCGACAAGATGTGGGTGTTTGTTGTGGCATAATTTCAGCTTGCCCACGGCCTCGGCCTCTGCATTCTCCATCACCATCACATCCGTCCCTTGCCACGCACCTTGCCCATTTTAAATGGATGAAAATATTTTGCACGTTCAGTACAAATGGCTGGATTTGAATCGCAGTTATAAGTGATATATATATATATATATGTTGTGGAATACCTATGCTAACTATAAACAAGCAAATCTCTCCCTGACTCAGCAGCAGGTCTCCCTACTCTGCCTGTTTCCGCAGTAGACTGTGACGAGCATAGCGCCACCAGGTCTTATATAGACCTGATGACGCTTTGCGGCCAGCCAATCACTGTAATGCCCACAACCAACATGGCTAGCTTATTACAGTGCGTGGCAAGCAATCCCTGCATGTTCATTGGCACTCTAAAGAGCGCAAACATGCAGGGTGGTGACCTGATTTCCTGCCCGAGCAACCCAGAAATACTCACCGAGCGCCGAGCAGTGATGCTCAGGCGAGTACCAAGTAGTAGCGAGCACGTTCGCTCATCACTAAACGTTATCTTTTAAATCAATAGAGCAGAGTATAGTGAGGATGAGCTGGTGATCCACAGTGTCGAATGCTGAAGAGAGATCCAGGAGGATCAGAAGGGAGTAGTGACCATTAGATTTAACTGTTAGTAGATCATTGGAGACTTTAGTGAGGGCAGTTTCAGTGGAGTGTAAAGAGCCGAAGCCGGATTGCAGAGGGTCAAGAAGAGAGTTATCTGAGAGATAGCGGATTAGATGGGAATGGATCAAGTGTTCCAGGAGTTTAGAGATGAAGGGAAGATTAGACCATTTGTCTGTAGTTAGCAGCACAGTTTTGGTCAGCCGGGAGAAGACCAGGTCCAGCGTATTCCAGTCTTCATGCGTAGGAGAGAGTTAATAAACTGTGAAAGGCCGAAGGAGGTGGTCAGAAATAAAAAGTGAGTGGCAGGTGGGGAGAGAGGATCACAAATGGGAATGTTAAAGTCCCCCATGATGAGGGTGAGGATGTCACAGGATTGAACCTGTGGAAGCCAGGTGGCAAAGTAATCCAGGAACTGACAGGAGGAGCCTGGAGGATGATACACAAGTGCCACTTACAGGGAGAAGGGCTGGTAGAGTCTGACAGCGTGGACCTCAAAAGAAGGAAAGATAAGTGAGGAAGGTAAACCTGAAAAAAACATATGAAGGAGCTGACGAACACCTCCACATGGTCTGATTTCACGTCTGGTGGTATGTGAAAATTGTATGCCACCATATGAGAGAGCAGCAGCGGGTGTGATGTCAGAGTGCTGGATCCAGGTTTCAGTAAGCGCCAGAAGGCTAAGTGAATTTGAAAGGAAAGTCATGGATGTAGAAGAATTTGTTCCAAACTGACTGTGAGTTCCAGAGGGCACACTTGAAAGAGCTAGAAGGCATGCAAGGAATATTAATGCAATTGGCAGGATCTCTGAGTGTAGAAAGGGAGCGGTTAAACGTACTATTACAAGAAGAGGAGGTGTTGGGAGAGATATCTCCTGCAACTAGGAGAAGGAGAATAGAGAGAGTGAGCAGATGGTTAAGTGAATTGTGAGAGTGTCTCTTGTGTTGTATGGTGGGAGTGAAAGGATCTGTGTGGTTTAAGATTGTGAAAAGAACATGAGAACTGTACATAGGAGAGGAGAGAGGGGCTGATATGGATGAAGTGCACAAATTGTGTGAAGGGATGGTAGATGTTAGTGATACATACCTTTTTCTTGCATGCAGGGAAAGTTCCTAAAATACACAGCCACCATAAGGATCTAGTTTCAGATGATAAACAAAAGAAAGTGTCCTTTTTGCCTCCATTTGGCTAGTATATGTAAGTTTATCACTAAAATATTTATGGAATAGCCTAAAACAGTATTATTCTGCTATAGTCTGCAAAAATCTATACTAGCCTATAAGTGATGAATACCAGTGTATGACATCAGTCAAAGGCTCCCATGGGAAAGTGGTGGGGTCCAGAAATAAATAGGATGCTCTCTGAAAGTAATCAATGGGAGTTGTCAAATCATTTCACTATGACCCCAAAAAACGTGCTCTTTTCTTCAGGCAGATGAGCCATGCTGTATGGGAATGAGTTCTCTGTACCATGCAACACTGTCAGTGGAAGACAACAAGTTTCTTGTAGCCACTTAATTAATAGAGACACAAGAACAAGATTACTGATACTGAATATTACAGGTTGTGTGAATCTATTTATAAGCCCCAGTCCAACGGCCAGGTCAGCCATCTGTGGCTTCGGACGGGAACCCTGTGAACCGCCTCCTACCTGTCGGTATCTATGGCTCTTTTTTTGATTAGCCAGCCTGCTGTGACTTGTTGTTATCAGCCATCTTCAGACTGTGGACCATAAAGAAACAATAGAACTGTTAGATACAATCAATATCACAAATAAACATTTCCATCCATGTTTTTTTTACAGGTTATACCTTCTTTGATTGGAGTCGCTGTCATTCCTTTAGTCTCCATCTGGTCTAGATGCTATAATGACTTTCACGTCGATGACTCCTCCCTGCAGACTTCTCACTTCTCTGTCCTTCTGCAGCACATGATGAAATGGTACCTTCTCAAAAATACCAGTGTCATTATAGTGCTCCCTGCATAAAAATATCTTCCCATGCTGTGCCTTTGCATCAACAATTGCCCTTCACTGTGCACCCTGCAGAAAAATATCCCCCACACTGTCCCTCTTATGGTACATTGCCTCCACATTATCATCTCCTTTAAAATATTTTGTTATCAACAAAACCCTGACACTGTCCCCATTATGAACTACAATTGCCACACCATCCTGTTATGCGCTTCTAAGGGTGACCCAAAAGATTGCCACCAAATCAGCAAAGGCGCAGCCACAGACGCACTTGGCACAAACTGCCCAGCTAGGCGAGCCCTTGAGGGCTGGGAATACTCTTCATCTAGCTCCCATTAAATGGAAGGGGAATTTTGGCAGAGCCCTTCCCAGGCCCACTGTCGCCGGACTGCTGGCGCCTGGTGACGCAGCTGATGCTAGTCTAGGACCAGGTGAGTACCTCTGCTGGAACCCCAGAAAGCATAACCAAAAAGAAAATGAAAAAACCCTGCTGAAATAGCAAAACTTAATGCTAATACCACAAACCACCAGGAACATGGAAACTGCAATAAACAGCAAAGGACTGACTAGGGAGCAGGATTATATAGCCGGCCTAAAGATCAGGTGTTGACCACTTCCCAATCATCCTCAGACATCCACTCCCTGCTAGTTTCAACCACAAGCTGGACAAAATCCCACCATTGCTCATTGCCAAACAAAGCAGCGTCCTGCGTTGCTTGGCAACCAGTGAAGATAGCATAACATCTTCCCTGGGCAGAGAAATTAATGAGGTACATGGCGTCCCATGTCCTCACACATCCCACAACACCAGAACTAGATGCTACACCAGATTGGGACAGATTTCCTGCACACGTAGTAACTCTTCCTCCCTGGTCAGGACAATGGCGGCACTTGCGACAGGAGACGAGCTGTACCGGACCAGTTCCATTACCAGGTGGGAGCATGGAACCATGATTCGCAACACATCCCCCCTTATGAACTACACTGCTCACACTGTTCCCCCTTATGAACTATAACAACCACATCATCCACTCTTATGAATGATTACCACCACACTGTCCGATCTTATGAACCGTAACTGCCACACTGTCCTCCCCTATAAAATATTGGTTCCATATTGTGCTTCCTTATAAAGTATAACTGCCACATTGTACCTCTTATGGCCACACTGGTGCCCTCATAAACTATACTTTGCCACACTGTATCTCCTTATGAACTATAACTGCCACATTATCCATCATTATAAACTGTGTAGGCACATTTTACCTATATCCTAATGCTGTTCCTATCTCCACACTGTCTCCATCTTCACAGTGCCCTTCCTCACAGTGCCTCCACTTCATATTGTGTCCTCACACTACACCCCACACACACCGCTCCTTCTATGAGCCCTCTTCATATTGTCCCTCCCACATGCTCTTCCCTTTCTACATTCTGTGTCCTCACATTGTCCCTTCCTCCACACTACCCCTTTTCTATAATGTGCTCCTCTCACTGTTCTCCTTCTTCCAGTCTATAATAAAATCTTCAGCTCCACTGTGAAGCGGTTACCATAGCCCACTTCTTTGCTGCCTCTGCTGTGCTGCCTTGATGTGAGCATCATTATGAGGTCACCTCATCATGCTGCTGCACTTTGCCTCTGCCACTGTAGTGTCATCTTCAATTGTGTTCTCATCTTATAGGCTCAAATACAATTGCATGCAAAAAGCAAGGAACCAGATTGGCATTCTACGTTCTACCGGTTAACTGTCCCGGATGCCAGTTTAATAACTGGTGGGGTGAACTGCTGATATCTAGCCAAATCACACCCCTGAGTGGTATTATTAAAAAGTGGAAGCATTCAGGAACCACACCAACTTAGCCACAAAGTGGAGACCAAGGAAAAGTTACAGACTAGAGGCTACCAAATTGCATAGTGCATGAAAGTCACAAATGCATACTATTGACTCTGCCAAAAATCCACTGGAATTAACATCAATATAGAAACTGTTTTCTGGGAGCATCATGCCATGGGTCTCCATGGCCAAGCTGCTGCATGCTAGCCTTACATCACTAAGGATAATGCTAAGCGTTAGAAGTACTCCGGAGTAGTGAAAATATGTTCTGTGGAGTGATGGATCATTCTTGTCTATCTGGCATCTAATGGACAAGTCTGAGTTTGGCAAAAGCCAGGAGACCTTTACCTGTCTGACTGCATTGTGCCAACTGCAAAGTTTTCTGAAAGAGTCATAATGCTCAATGTTTTTCAGGGGTCAGCGTAGACCCCTTTGTTCCATTGAAGAGAAATCTTAATGCTTCAGTATACCATGACATTTTAGACCAGTGTTCCCCAACTCCAGTCCTCAAGGCCCACTAACAAATCATATTTTCAGGATTTCCTTAGTATTGCACAAGTGATGAAATTATTCCTGTGCAGGTGATGTAATTATCACCTGTGCAATACTAAGGAAATCCTGAAAACATGAGCTGTTTATGGGCCTTGAGGATTGAAGTTGGGGAACACTGTTTTAGGCAGTTGTATTCTTCCAACTTTATCCAAACAGTTTGAGGAAGGTCGATTTCTGTTTCCCATGATTGTGCCCAGTGCACATAACAAGGTCCATGAAGACATGGTTTGGGGGAGTTTGATGCAGATGAACATGACCAGCCGCACAGAGTTCTGACCTCAACCACACCCAACCCCTTTGGAATGAACCAGAACAAGATGGCGAGCCAGGGCCCCTCATTCAACATCAGTGTCTGACTTCACAAATGTTCTTGTAGATGAGTAGACAAACATTCTCACAAACACTTATTATCCACTTCCCAGAAGAGTGGATAATATTATAACTGCAAAGGGGGAACAAACTCCATATTAATGCCTATGGATTTAGAATGGGATGTCATAAAAGATCCTGTTGGCGTAACCCATAGTGCCCCAAAACTTTAGTCCATATAGAAGTAAATTGTTAAAATATATTATTTAAAAAATTTTCAGAAATGGGTCTTGATCTACACTGCTATCGTTAGGACGCAAGAATCCATAAAGGGAAGACTAGAGAATATTCATTTCCGGTGGAGCCTCTGCACGCGGCAGCATTGTGGACTCCTGGGCACAAAGTAATAACACTTCTAGGATTTCAAAATGTTGATGTCAGCATTAACAAACTGTTGCTTAATTATAAGCCTGTCAAAGATCACAGGCAAGGATTATTGAAGTAAATGCCTTTCAAGTGCTCAAGGTGTTGCTGTGACAACCTCAGCAGAGACGGGATTGTTAGGGGCCGACTAACTGTGGACTTTCCATTCCAAAGGAGTTTAAATCATCCAAATCAGTCGCTGCCTAGCAAATACTTTAATCACTATAAACACACATTGAAGAAGAGAGGGAAGTAGGAGCACGGTACAATTACTACATTATCTCGTATTGATTCACGCCAATCTGATTTACAGATTTACAGTGTGACCAGGAATGCAGAACAAGAGCCTTCCCTTTAATATAATCAATGTTCCTTCATTCTTACTAGTTAATAATTACTGAAAAAGTTTTCCAAAAAAATTTAAATAATTGCCATGCATAATTGTAATGCAATGTAATTGGTGGCAGCAATAGCTTAGCTTTGTAGGACATAAGAGACCTGATGAACTGGAACTCACTGACTCTATTCGTACAGTTAATACTCTGAGAAGACCAACCTCTACAGATTTCCGGTTCCACCATATATTATACATTCTCGTCATCTTTTCTGAAAAGTTCACTTTTCAATGCAGTTTTGGGCTGTCATCCTAGACATTTCATTGTATACAATTCCATATGGCATTGTATTGCAGTGATACATAGTAGTACCTATAATTGCATGTAGTCCAAATTCAGGCGTTCTTTTTTCATATACAGTATGTGTTCTCTCCATGTTTCATCACTTTTATATTTTTTATTTATATCGGAAAAAAATGTAAAACAAAATAGGAAAATATATGTTTTTTTTTCTCATTAATGTATTTATTGTCACTGCAATGGACTGCTAAAAAAACATTTTCAAAGCAAAAAAAGCATTCCACTTTCTGTGGAAACTATTTTTTTAAATTGGATATATTATTTTTTGATGGAGCAGGGCTAGAAACAGCAATTCAGACTGGCTATGTCTCTATTTTTTTAATGTTTTGTTTAGTTGCATTTATTTTACACTCTGTGCCCCCCATAAGGTCTTATAAATGGGAGAGGGGGCATTTTAACATTTTAATACATTCTTTTTTTTATTGCTGATTTCCCCTGTAACTGGATCTTGTATATTAGCCCCAGTTACAGGGGAAATTCAGACTCCTGCCTGCATAGCAGAATTTGTCATATTCCCCCTCCCCTGCACGTCACAGGGCCCTGTGATGTGCACTGTGCTCCCTGACTTCCGGGCATGCGCAAAGCGCCGCTCACATAGAGCGTGCTTTGCTTCATCCTGGCTCCGCTGTCTGTGCACTGTGCCGCAGGATTCTATTGCGTAGGCGCCAGGGAGTCACTGTCACTTTCCGGCGCCTGCGAAATAGAGACCTACGGCACAGAGCACAGGCAGACGGGGCTGGGGGGAAACAAAGCGCGCTCTATGTGAGCTCTACGTGAGCATGCCCGGAAGTCAGGGAGCACAGTGCACTATCATATCCCAGTGCAGTGCATTATCATATTCCCCCTCCCCTGCACATCACAGGGCCCTGTGACAGGCCATGTGACATGTAGGGGAGGGGGGATATGATAATTAAGCAGAGAGGTGGGGATTTAGGGGAATAATAAGCAGATAGGCAGGGATTGCTTGGCGTCCCCCGAACGCCAAGCCTGTGGAAAAAAGAATTGATTAAAGTGCTTTTCTCTGCAATCAGACCTCTGCTATGGGCCATACAGGTATGTATAGATTTACTTTTCTATACCCTGTATGGCCATAGTAGAGGTCTGATATCGCCCAGGGGGGGTGACAGATTCCCTTTAATGACCATGCCAAATTTTACAATTCTGCCCAGTGTCACTTTATGAGGTAATAACTCTGGAACACACTGATTTTGAGACTGTTTTCTAGTGACATATTGAATTTCATGAGAGTGGTAACATTTCTTCGATATTACTTGCATTTATTTGTGAAAGAAATAAAAATTTGGCGAAAATGTTGCAATTTTCAAAATTTGAATTCTTATGCCCTTAAATCAGAAAGATATGTCACTCAAAATAGTTCATAAATAACAATTCCCATATGTCTACTTTACATCAGCACAATTTTTGCAACAAAATTTTTTTTTGTTATGAAGTTTAAAAGGTGTATAGTGAGCATTTTGAAACCAGTGGTATGACACAGAATGTAATAACATTACGTCATCATATTGAATATGTTGTCATTAGTGTTAAGCGCAAGTGCTTGATACTTGAGTTTGCATTGGGTGCTCGGTATGATGCTCGAGTCTCCTCCCCGCATGTTTTGAGGCTGTTAGACACTCAAAAAAAAACATGAGGTGATTGCCTGTGTATGGCAGGCAATTCCGTTGTGTTTTTTTTTGGCTGTATAACAGCCGCAAAACATGTGGGGCGGGGATTCGAGCATTTTACTCGATCCTCTGCGATACTCAATGCATACCCGACCACCCGATGCAAACTCAAGTATCAAGCACTTGCGCTCAAAACTAGTCGTCATATCGTCATAATTTTTTTCTTTACTGTTGAAAAAATCCCAACCCTAACACAACCCTAACTCTAACCATAACACAACCCTAACCCAAACCCTAACACAACCCCAACCCAACCATATCCCCAACACAACCCTAACCCCAACATTAACCCAACCCTAACCCTAACATAACCCTAATCCTAACCCTAATCCTAAACTTAACACAACTTGAATCCTAACCCTAACCTAACCCTAACACAACCCTAATTCTAACCCCAACCCAACCCTAATGGCATATAATGGAATAATATATATATATATATTATTTTATAATTTTTATCTAACTAAGGGGGTGACAAAGGGGGATTTAATTTACTATTTTTTTGCTTTTGATCACTGCGATAGGGTCTATCACAGTGATAAAAGGAACCAATAGGAAACATTCCTATTGTTGCCGGGAACCGGACGGCAGATCTCGGGGGGCGCACTGTGCATGCGCCCGCCATTTTTTTCCCAGGAAGATGACGGAGCGGCGGGGACAGATCAGGAGATCTGGGGGAAGGCGGAGGTACCGGATGAGCTCGGGGGGCATTATTTCTCTCTCCTCTGACATGTATATCATGTCAGAGGAGAGAGAAATCATTGAAACCATGGGCACACTTTTTTTTTGTTGTGATTGTAGTTTTTCATTGAATAACGGCGATCACGTGACCGGGGACCGGAAAAACTGGCCCTGATCATGTTCTCCAGGGTCTCAGTTACCCCCGGTAGCTGAGACCCTGGAGAATTTCTGACTCTGGGGGGCGCTACAGCCTTATTCCCGATCACCATTTTAAAACGGCAATGAGGGAATAAGGCCCCTTAACGGCCGCTGTATTAATGCATATCGGCAGTCGTTAAGGGGTTAATCCAATGTGTGGTCAAACATACATATAGATTTGTTTGTTACCATTTTTACCATTATTGACCAATAGATCAGACCAATAGCCGTCGGGAATATTTGGGATGTAAATGCACAACTATCAGTCTGATTCTGGCTAATCTAACAAAAAAAGAAATAATCTGACCGATTTTAAATTCACTTGTTCGTTCCCCTAGAACACACATGTCAAACTCTGGCCCGCAGGCCACATCTGGCCCGCCGGATAAGTATATGTGGCCCACGAAGCCAAGCAGGGCCATTATATTGTATAGAGCACTGTGTGGGGCCATTATACTATATGGAAGGCAATGCATGGTCCCATTATACTGTATGGAGGATTATGTGGCCATCATACCATGCATGTGCAGAGTACTGTGGGAGAATTCACTGTGGGGTTGTCTTACTGTGTTTGGGGGCCACTTTTGTTGGCATCAATGGCATTATCTGCTGTAATGCAACCGCTTGCTGCACTACTAAAATGTCCAGGGGGTGTGTTCTGGCTGACCACGTACCTCCCCTTCAGGTGACTGATCACATGACTGTGACATCATCACAGCTCCTGTGTGCACAGAAGGATATATAAATCCTGGTGGTTTTGAAACAGTGAGGAAGGCAAGAGGCCTGGTCCCTGTGTCTGGGACACCGTTAGCCTTGGAAGGCAAGAGGCCTGGTCCCTGTTTCTGGGACACCATTAGCCCTGTAAGGCACGTGGCCTGGGGGGGCCACACCTGGTGAGCCACAGTTTTGGCAGAACAGAGCTGATGGAACCGCTTGACCCGGCAAAGGTAAAAACGCTGCTTGATATGGACATTGATATTGTTACCTTGCTGAAGGCTGTATCAAGAGCCAAGCAGGTATAGCTGCCACTGAAAAGGCTCTAGGATAATACATGTGTAACATGCCTGTGAGCCACTGAGATGGACTATGTTATAAGCAGTTTATGATGTGTAATAAACTGCTGGACTTCCTATTACCGGAAAACGTTGCATGTGTGCTTTAATTGACCCGGTGAAGTGAGTGCCCCTCAACATGATCATTCGCGCTACCTTACAATTGGTGGAGAATGCGGGCAACTGCAGCCTGGTTGCAAGGGGTAACAGCACAGGATGACGAACGTGGATGCAAGCATCTGGCTGTGGCTCGGCGGGGCCACGAAGATTAAAGAATCTGGCTGTAACTCGGTGGGGTTACGAAAATTGACGTCGCACTCAAACCTGGCTTGCTGTGGCTTGGTGGGGCATGAAAATTTTTCCGGGGAGAGTGGTGTGAGCAGCGTACCGTGATTGGCTGTGAAGGGAGCAGCAAATTAGACTGAAGCTATTGAGCAATTAAAGCGCCTGTTAAAATTGCAGCAGCAGGTATTTAAGAAACAACAACAGGACATGGTACAGGAACGGCAGGAGCTGTTGGCCTCTTATAGAATGGCGGCAGCGGACCATTCCTTGAGTTCTCCTGTGGCGCCGGTACTATCCCAGAGTGCCCAGGGAGGTAGTAAGAGATGTTCTGAACTGGGTCCTAGGACTATTGCGGTTTTTTTTTTAGAGTACCCCCTACAGGTATAGCTGTCCAAAAGGAGGCAGAGTTTAAAAAGGGGGTGGAGCATACAAAACCAGAAGTGGTTACTGGTCATGTGTTTGTACCGCCTAAAAATGACAATTCGACCGTTGATAACTGAGTAGCTCCAGTAGAAGGGGTTGGCGTCAAAGTGGGAGGTGACTTGTTGGTCCACAACACCAGGGGGAGTGACACAGACCCCACGGCTGACGGTGACACTACGAAAGTAGAAAGAGAGTTCAGTCAGGAGGAGTTAAACGAGGTGAGAAAGTCCCACTCTCGTCGTCGAAGGCGCAAGGGCCACAAAAAGGTTGATCCTGTAGCCTTTGCTGAAAGGGTAAATAAAGAAAATGCAATGCTGTGTGGCTTTATTTCGAGTGTGGATCCTCCTTCAGACAACAAAGAAGACCAGGAGGAAGAGTTGGATGCAGTTCTGCAGATTTGGAGATTTGGTACAAGCAGGATGATCTACTGAGACAGAAGGATCAGGAACTGAGAGCCCTGAAGGGGGCGCTGAAAGAGGAGGTGGCCAATCATGACCAAGAGCTGGAGCCTGTCAGGCAGCAGTATCAGAGTGACATACAGCAACTAAGGAAAAACATGGAGAACGTGTCCCAGGACCAGCTGAGTCTGGAGTCTGAACGGCATAAAATAAACCAGGTTGTGAGAAACTTGCAGCGAGAACTGGAGGAAAGCAGCGAGGAAATCAACAAATGGACGGAAATGTTCCAGAAAAATAAAGAGGACCTCCGCAAAACCAAAGAGGAGGTTTTTCAGTTGAAGTTTGACAAAGCAGTGTTTGAAAATGAGCTGTTCGAGATGAAAGATCGTTTCTCCCTGGTACAGTTAGAGCTGTACCAAGTTAAGAAATGCTCTGTGGATATGGAAGAAGCAGAGGTCTCAAGAAAAGAAGTGCAGAGATTTCAGGAGCAGGTGAAGCAGCTGATGCAGGAGAAGCAAAGGCTGGATGAGGGTCTACACCAGAGGGATAGGGAGCTATCTGCCTTAAAAGGGGTGCTGCAGGATGAAGTTTCTGGACGTGATCAAGACCTAGAACGACTGCGCAAACAGTTCAACTGGGAGCTGTGTGAATCCAAGAAGGAGTATGGTGAACTCATGAGGGAGCTGCAGCAATTCCAGGACCAAGTAAAGCCTCTAATTCAGGAGAAGGAGCGGCTGGAGGACTATCTGTACCAGCGAGACCGGGAGCTATCCGCCCTGAAAGGGGCATTAAAAGATGAAGTGTCTGGTCACGACAGGGAGGCAGAAAAGATGCGTGAAAATTTCAATAGGGAACTGCAACAAACCAAGAGAGACTATGAGGATCTCCTCAAGGTTAAGAAAAAAATAGGAGGATGATAAGGCTGATGCAGAGCACATGCGCCAAGTGATTGAGACTACTCTCCAGGACACCCGTGATGAGAATGATGATCTCCACAGAAAGATCCTGGGACTGGAAGCTCAGGTGAAGGAGCTGCAGACGTTCTGTGATGATCTCCAGAGGGCAGAGACATGCCTTAAGGATAGAATCTGCAGGATGGAAGCTGAACGGAAAAAGGTGGAGGAGTCTATCAGAGAAGCCACATACCAGGGTCAGGAGTTTGCCACTGGAGAAGGGAGGTATGAAGTAAATACCACCTCGAATAATGCGAGCTTGGATGATTCGGTGGGTGTAAGAGCCGAGATCAAGGAGCTCAAGGAGACGCTACAAGCCCATTGGAGACAGAGAGGTCTGAGAGAACTCTACTCAGAGCCGGTGTCAGCACCCGGCCTACTCAGGCAAGTGCCGGGGCCCTGGACCATCAGGGGGGCCCACTCGTTATTGGGGCCTGGGCCGCTTCCCCGGCATCTGTGCAGGGCCACCGGTGCTGTTCAAGCCCTGTTCTGCCTCATGCAGCAGCAGCAGTGTGCGGTCAGTGTGCTGCTGCTCCCCCAATCAGGCCCAGTGCTGTCACTTTCAAGACATGGCCGCGCACTGTGCGCAGTGCGGCTGTGTCTGGTAGTAATGACACGCAGGGGCGACACTGCACCTTTAATTGTGCTTGTGTGTCACACCTGCTGTGTCATTACTACCAGACACAGCCGCACAGCGCGCGGCCATGTCTGGAAAGTGACAGCACTGGACCTGATTGGTGGAGCAGCAGCACACTGACCGCACACTGACTGCTGCTACATGAAGCAGAGCAGGGCTAGAACAGCACCGGCGGCCCTGCACAGATGCCGGGGAAGCGGCCCGGGCCCTGACGGCGAGTGGGCCCCCTTGATGGTCCAGGGCCATGTGACACGCCTGAGGCCCTGCACTGCCACATGACTGAGGAGCTGGATGAGACACAGGCCAGGGGGCAGGTAAGAGAGCTTCCCCAATCCCCATATAAAAAATATTTCTTATGTGTGTGCGCATGTATGATGTGAATGTCTGTGTATGTCAGTGTGTATGACTGTGTATATATATTTATGTCTGTTTTATATGTGTTTTTAAGAATGTGTTCAAATATGTATGTGTATGTATCTGTGCGTGTCTGCGTATTGTGTGTGTATATCTGTGTACCATGTTCATGTGTGTATGTGTGTGCATGCCTGCGTACCGTGTGCATGCGCATGTCTGTGCACTGTGTGTGCGTGTCTAAATATTGTGTGCGTGTCTGCGTATTGTGTGCGTGTCTGCGTATTGTGTGTGTCTGCGTATTGCGTGCGTGTGTCTGCGTATTGTGTGCGTATTGTGTGTGTGTCTGCGTATTGTGTGTGTGTCTGCGTATTGTGTGTGTGTCTGCGTATTGTGTGTGTCTGCGTATTGTGTGTGTGTGTCTGTGTATTGTGTGTGTGTGTCTGCGTACTGTGTGCGTATTGTGTGTGCGTTTGCGTATTGTGTGCGTATTGTGTGTGTGTGTCTGCGTATTGTGTGTGTGTCTGCGTATTGTGTGTGTGTCTGCGTATTGTGTGTGTGTGTCTGCATATTGTGTGTGTGTCTGCGTATTGTGTGTACGTGTCTGCGTATTGTGTGTGTGCATGTCTGCCTATTGCGTGTGTGTGCATGTCTGCGTATTGTGTGTATCTGCGTATTGTGTGCGTATTGTGTGTGTGTCTGCGTATTGTGTGTGTGTGCATGTCTGCATATTGTGTGTGTGCATGTCTGCGTATTGTGTGTATGTCTGCGTATTGTGTGCGTATTGTGGGTGTGTGTCTGCGTACTGTGTGTGTGTATGCGTATTGTGTGTGTGTGTGTGTGCGTGTCTGTGTATTGTGTGTCTGCGTATTGTGTGTGTGCGTGTCTGTGTATTGTGTGTGTGCTTGTCTGCGTATTGTGTGTGTGTGTCTGCATATTATATGTGTGTGTCTGCGTATTGTGTGTGTGTGTGTGTCTGCGTGTTGTGTGTGTGTCTACGTATTGTGTGTGTGTCTGCATATTGTGTGTGTGTCTGGGTATTGTGTGTGTGTGTGTGTCTGCATATTGTGTGTGCGTGTGCATGTCTGCATATTGTGTGTGTGTGTGTGCGTGTCTGCGTATTGTGTGTGTGCGTGTCTGCGTATTGTGTGTGTCTGGGTATTGTGTGTGTGTGTGTCTGCATATTGTGTGTGCGTGTGCATGTCTGCATATTGTGTGTGTGTGTGCGTGTCTGCGTATTGTGTGTGCGTGTCTGCGTATTGTGTGTGTGTGTGCGTGTGTGTGTGCGTGTCTGCGTACTGTGTGTGTGCGTGTCTGCGTACTGTGTGTGTGTGCGTGCATGTCTGCGTACTGTGTGTGTGTCCGTGCATGTCTGCGTACTGTGTGTGCATGCATGTCTGCGTACTGTGTGTGTGCGTGCATAGAATCATAGAATCATAGAATCATATGTTTGCATATGTGAAGGATGAGGTGGCAGGCTGGGCCCTGTGTTGTATACCTATATTTCTCCGACGTATCTGTGCATCGTGAATCGTAGTATGTGCTAAAGGGGCCCACTAAGACTCTTTCGCCCGGGGCCCACAAAAACCTGGAGCCGGCCCTGACTCTACTAATAAAGGAGCAGTTGAAGCAGGAAGAGCTTCAGAGATGGGCTGCTGAGAGGCGAGTAGCTGAGCTAGAGGAAAAAGTTTTCTAGCTCAAAGGTCGCCTGGCAAAGTACCAATCAGTGTACGAGGCCTCCTTGGAGAAGGAAAAGGGCAAACAAGTTGCACTTAATCCTTTATACCATGAGAAGGTGGACCTGAGGAGAGCTGAGAGAGTGTTAAAAGAAGATAAGTATGGAATGGAAGTTGTCAAGATGAGAATTCTTGAGTTCTGAGCTGTGAGTCAGCTCAGGGGAAGCATACAGGGTGAAGAAGCTGAAAGTCAGTTGTCCCTGAAACCTGAGCCAGATGATCGTTTGGAGACCACTGGTGAGACAGAAACATCTCGGTACAAGTGCCTCATAGATGTTCCCAAAGATTTGAGAGAAGAATGCACCAGAGAGTCAATGCATGAAGAGTTTAAGAAGGCCGTGGGAGCCTGTAAGGTGTACTCGACCTCAGAAGCTAAACAGCTGGTGGTCCTGTCCACAACCGAAGTCACAGTGAAGAGGGTGGCCATCCTAAGTGACATACACTGGCGATGTGTTCGCACAAAGCAGTTTGTCCAGTTGAAGACGGAACAAGCCATTAGACAACTGGAGCTTATGAGAAAAGCTCAGAGTCTGCGGGAAGAAGTCATCCGGGTGCCTCATGCTCTGGTAAGAAAGATCATTGGGAGAAATGGCCAAGCCATGTAAATGATGGTAAAGAAGTCTGGTGTGATGAAAGTAAGCAGTCCATGTGATCATCAGGACTGGATACCGGATGAAGACGGCATGGTGTCATTCTCCGCTGTAGGAACGGAAGAAAATCTTGCATATATACGAATGCTGATGGAGTATCGAGTGACCTACCTGCAAGAGGTAGAACAGTTGAATCTCGCCAGACTGTGAATGGAAAGATAGCGTCGCCTGAGCGGCAGAAGATGGCAGCCGTCTATAAATTGTAAGAACAGACAGAGAAAGGGCCCTCCAAATAATAGAACGGCTGCAGCAGAAGTTAGAGACCTTTCAAGATGTCTTGAGGGTAGTGGGCATGGGTTTAGAGGTAGTGAGACCTCCAGTAACTCAGGTCTGAGAGACCCATTCAAACGACCCAAAAGAGTACGAGACAGTACGGAGTCGGACTGGACCTTAGATACAAGCGCAAGTGAGTCACACTACTGTATTGACCGCTGGGAGCGGGGGAGGTCTGACAAGGTTACGACTAGGAAATGTGACTTGACAAAGTTGGAGACAATGATGGATGGTAGGTCCCTAAGGAATGGGCTAATTTTGATGACTAATGTTCCAGGGGCTGAGCAGCGCAAATGTCAAGTACATGGTCTGTGTATGAACTGTGGGTTATAATGTGATTGTGTATATTATGTGTTCAACCCCACAAGTTTGAACAGGGGGGGGGTATGTAATGCAGCGGCTTGCTGCACTACTAAAATGTCCAGGGGGTGTGTTCTGGCTGACCACGTACCTCCCCTTCAGGTGACTGATCACATGACTGTGACATCATCACAGGTCCTGTGTGCACTGAAGGATATATAAATCCTGGTGTTTTTGAAACAGTGAGGAAGGCAAGAGGCCTGGTTCCTGTGTCTGGGACACCATTAGCCCTGGAAGGCATGTGGCCTGGGGGGGGGCCACACCTGGTGAGCCTTAAGCCACAGTTTTGGCAGAACAGAGCTGATGGAAGCCGCTAGACCCGGCAAAGGTAAAAACGCTGCTTGATTTGGACATTGATGTTGTTACCTTGCTGAGGACTGTATCTAGAGCCAAGTGGGCATATCTGCCACTGAAAAGGCTCTAGGAGATTACATGTGTAACATGCCTGCGAGCCACTGAGATGGACTATGTTATAGGGAGTTTATGATGGTTAATAAACTGCTGGACTGTAGATTACCGGAAAACGTTGCATGTGTGCTTTAATTGACCCGGTGAAGTGAGTGCCCCTCAACATGATGAATAGCGCTACCTTACACTGCATTACTCAAGGCTTTTTATCCTTTGTTATTACTTATTTGAATTAGGCCATTGGATCATATGATTTTAGCTGCTCTTACATAACACATATATTATTCCAATATGCTTAGATCTTTTAATTAAAATGTACTTTGTTCGTGGAACAACCCCTTTAAGTTTATTTCCTTATGAAAAGGTTCTTCACATTTGATGATAAGGAAAAACTTCCTCAATTATAGACATTTTTTTAATAAATATCAAAGTTGGCTTATGAATTTGTCCAAGCTTTTAATTTTGGACCTCTGTGCACCTGAGCTCACATCCTTGCACTAGAATCAAGAAAAAGCGTCTTTTTCATAAAGATACCAATATATTTTGAATAACTGTCAGTCAACAGCCATCTTGACTTCCCCATTCACGTGGATGCTCAGTTCAGCCAAGCGTTCATGTGTAGCCAATGGAGAGATTGGAGTAAGCCACAGCCAGACACCTCTGGTGGCTGCTAATCTTAAAGGAGAATTAATATATTCGATGTTCCAATTCATATTTTCCTACAACAGATATAATATTTATGCAAAAAAAGTTTTCCTAGAGAGTTTACTTGTATTAAGTGTATTGAGCTTTGACTTTAGGATTTTTTTGTTGGTTTAGAAAAGTGGTCTCCAAACTCTTGAGCTGTAAAATCCCATCATTTTACATAGTCTGTGGCTTTCAGGGCTTCCTGGGAATGTCAGTTTGAAACAGTTGAAAGATTACAGGTTAAAGAACATAGCTCCGAATTCAAAATCAGTCTTCTAGATTATATGAATTGTACTAAGCAAGGTCTTGGAGTTCCCGAAATGGCAGAAGCATTGGACCGTTTAGAAGTCTTCATCAGGCCACATTCACACGTTCAGTATTTGGTCAGTATTTTACCTCAGTATTTGTAAGACGAAACCAGGAGTGGAACAATCAGAGGAAAAGTGTAATAGAAACATGTCACCACTTCTATAGTTATCACCCACTCCTGGTTTTGGTTTACAAATACTGATGTAAAGTACTGACCAAATACTGAACGTGTGAACGTGGTCTTACTTGAGCCCTGAAGAAATTACATTAACCATCTCAACCCTGGACCGTTTAAAATGATTTACTAGTTGTGATACTTGTTTCTTACTTCACTCAGGAGACAGTGTTACATAACTGTTCAAATATAAAGATGTATGATATATATATTTATATGTACATACAGTACATATCTCGTAAAATAGAAGGACAATGAATCCAGATTAGAGATGAGCGAACCCGAACTTAAAAGTTCGGGGTTCATACTGGACAGTTAGTGTCTGGTGCTAAACGCCGAACGCTGACTTTTCCCGGAAGTCTGTTGCAATGTTCGGAGTTCCGGGGAAAGTTCGGGAGGATAGAGAGAGAGAATGAATTTTCCAGCTCAAAAGTTTGGGTCCCCATTGTTTTCAATGAAGTTTGGGTTCTGGTTATAGTTCAGATACAGTTCTGGTACCCAAACCTAACTTTGGCATAAAGTTCGGGTAGGGTTGCAGAGTCCAGATTTCCATGGGTCAGCTCATCGCTAATCCTGACATAACCAAGTCAAAGAATTTTAAATTTCTCCACTGATTTTCTAATTGAATTGAAAATTGAAATGAATCCTTCATTTGGTTGCCCATTGCTATACCAAAAACTGTCACGACCTGATAGGTCCCATTGATGCCGACCACACATTCTTTAATCCAATGCCTGATTCCACTGTCGTTCCTTAAGGGGCTGTTAATACAATCAAAGTATGATTGTCAACGCAGACCAATAGCAGCCAAATTCTCCCTGCATTTTCTTGTCTGGTAATAATCCAATCAGTTTATATTGGATTATTTATATTAGATTTGGAGCCACATAGTCTGTTACATATAAGATGCCAGCAAATTGCTAAATTTGATTTGGTTCCCTGCTGCCCCAACAAATGAATGTTTAAATAAAGCCCACCGTGTTTCTGATCACTGGGGTGATCTGACATTGATCAAGCTTCCACATTTACAGCCCTGGCTTCAATATTGCACTTGGTGATGAACTGTCTTATTGGGATGTATAGCAACAATATTCTGAGTCATCAGAAAATGGAGGTGTACAGGAAAAGAACTGAGCCAAGCAAAAACTGAGAGGTCGTACAATACAGGCTAGAAAAGAACTACATGCACATAAATAAACTATAACATATACAGTGTGGGCCATTTATATGGATACACCTAAATTAAATGGGAATGGTTGGTGATATCAACTTCCTGTTTGTGGCACATTAGTATATGGGAGGGGGGAAACTTTTCCAGATGGGTGGTGACCATGGCGGCCATTTTGAAGTTGGCCATTTTGAATCCAACTTTATTTTTTTCAATGGGAAGAGGGTCATGTGACACATCAAACTTATTGAGAATTTCATAAGAAAAACAATGGTGTGCTTGGTTTTAATGTAACTTTATTCTTTCATGAATTTTTTACAAGTTTATGACCACTTATAGAATTATTATTATTATTTATTATTATAGCGCCATTTATTCGATGGCGCTTTACATGTGAAAAAGGGGTATAATACAAGAACAATTACAATAATCTTCAACACAATGTGACAGCGACTGGTACAGGAGGAGCGAGGACCCTGCCCGTGAGGGCTCACAATCTACAAGGGATGGGTGAGGATACAGTAGGTGAGGGTAGAGCTGGTCATGCAGCGGTATAGTGCAGCGATGGTTACTGCAGGTTGTAGGCTTGTCGGAAGAGGTGGGTCTTCAGGTTGCTTTTGAAGATTTCAACGGTAGGCGAGAGTCTGATACGTTGGGGTAGAGAGTTCCAGAGTAGGGGGGAAGCACGGGAGAAATCTTGTATACGATTGTGGGAGGAGGAGATAAGAGGGGAGTAGAGAAGGAGATCTTGTGAGGATCGTAGGTTGCGTGCGGGTATGTAACGGGAGACTAGGTCACAGATATATGGAGGAGACAGGTTGTGAATGGCTTTGTATGTCATGGTTAGGGTTTTGAACTGGAGTCTCTGAGCAATTGGGAGCCAGTGAAGAGATTGACAGAGAGGAGAGGCCGGGGGGACAGGTTGATTAGTCGAGCAGCAGAGTTTAGGATAGATTGGAGGGGTGCGAGAGTGTTAGAGGGGAGGCCACAGAGCAGGAGGTTGCAGTAGTCAAGGCGGGAGATGATGAGGGTGTGCACTAGTGTTTTTGCAGATTCATGGTTGAGGAATGTGCGGATCCGGGAGATATTTTTGAGTTGGAGTCGGCAGGAAGTGGAAAGGGCTTGGATATGTGGTTTGAAGGAGAGTTCAGACTCCAGGGTTATCCCAAGGCAGCGAGCTTGAGGGACTGGGGAGAGTGGGCAGCCATTGACGTTGATAGATAGGTCAGTTGGGGGGGTTGAATGAGATGGCGGAAAGATGATGAATTCTGTTTTGTCCATGTTAAGTTTTAGGAATCTGGCAGAGAAGAAGGATGAAATAGCAGACAGACATTGTGGGATTTTGGTTAGTAAGGAGGTGATATCGGGTCCAGAGAGGTAGATCTGTGTGTCATCAGCATAGAGGTGATAATGAAAGCCGTAAGACTCTATGAGCTGTCCCAGGCCGAAGGTGTAGATGGAGAAGAGCAGCGGTCCTAGAACTGAACCTTGGGGGACACCGACAGATAGGGGGCGAGATGAGGAGGTGGTGTGTGAGTGGGAGACACTGAATGTCCGGTCTGTTAGGTATGAGGAGATCCAGGATAGGGCCAAGTCTGTGATGCCGATAGATGAGAGAGTCTGTAGTAAGAGGGAATGGTCCACTGTGTCAAAGGTAGATGACAGGTCTAGGAGGAGGAGGACAGAGTAGAGTCGCTTAGATTTGGCGGTTAGTAGGTCGTTGGTGACTTTAGTCAGTGCAGTTTCAGTAGAATGGTGCGGTCGGAAACCAGATTGTAGGCGGTCAAAGAGGGAGCAGGAGGAGAGGTGGGAGGACAGTTCAGAATGGACATGTTGTTCCAGTAGTTTTGAGTAGAGATGAGCGTTGTTCTACTCGAACTGTTCGCCAATCTCAAATTCGAGCTGTTTTGGGCGGTGTTCGAGCCGGTCGGCGAACACGAACAATTTGAGAAAAATTCGGCTGTTCGAGGTTATGTTCGATAACTGTTCGTGCACCAAAATCATAACTGGATTTTTTCTCAGTAATGATGAAAATTAATGTTAATACGCAGTTTGAGTGTACAGCGGGGCGGGGGGAGGGGCAGGGGATGGATCTCTGCAGGAACAATGAAGATCTCCATTTTTTTTTCTCTTTCCCGCATTTGCAGTGGGGAGGTGCAATCTGTCAGCCTATCAGCAGCGCACACACGGAGCGAAGTGCTTTTTTTCACACAAGCAAGGGCATGTGTGATTGGCAGTGTATGTCACATGTCCTTGCCCTATAAGACCAAGCCATTTTCCCCGTCGCCACCATTTTCTCACTGCTGCAGCTGCGTGTTAGACGACACCGCTGTTGCTGTGTGCGCTATACCTTGTTAATTTCAAGCCAATTTTCGCACAAATATACAGATAGCTTGGGAGTAGGGAATAGTTGTGATTGCAGTCCTTTTAAGGACTAGGTTACAGCATTTCCTACGACTTTTATCAGGCAGGTCTGTGCTCTTAAATAGATAGATTGTGGGAGTAAAGACTAATTGTAATTGGAGTCCTTTTCAGGACTAGGTTACATCAGTTCCTATCAGTTTTTGCCAGGCAGGTCTGTGCCAGTGCTGTGCAAGTTTTTTTCACAGCATTTGGCTGAATCTAGCAAAGCTAATCCTTTTTGGCCTATTGCAGAGTGTGTTAGTCAGTGGAGTAGCCTATCTGTGTTGCAAGATATACCACCTGTGTATAGAATACCAATTTTTTTACTGCACCTAGTGAAGTAAAATCTTTTGGGCATAGCATCATTCTATTAGTCCATCTATACTGACCTCCATCAGGTTGCAAACTGAATATAATTTTTTTCTGCATCTAGCTCTGAAAAAATATTTGGGCTTCTAGCAGTGTGTGGGACTTGGTCTATTAGTCCATCTATACTGACCTCCATCAGGTTGCAAATTAAAAATAATTTTTTTCTTCATTTAGCTCTGAAAAAATATTTGGGCTTCTAGCAGTGTGTGGGACTTGTTCTATTAGTCCTTCTATACTGACCTCCAGCAGGTTGCAAATTGAATATAATTTTTTTCTGCATCTAGCTCTGAAAAAATATTTGGGCTTCTAGCGGTGTGTGGGACTTGGTCTATTAGTCCATCTATACTGACCTCCATCAGGTTGCAAATTAAAAATAATTTTTTTCTGCATCTAGCTCTGAAAAAATATTTGGGCTTCTAGCAGTGTGTGGGACTTGGTCTATTAGTCCATCTATACTGACCTCCATCAGGTTGCAAATTAAAAATAATTTTTTTCTTCATTTATCTCTGAAAAAATATTTGGGCTTCTAGCAGCGTGTGGGACTTGTTCTATTAGTCCATCTATACTGACCTCCATCAGGTTGCAAATTAAAAATAATTTTTTTCTGCATCTAGCTCTGAAAAAATATTTGGGCTTCTAGCAGTGTGTGGGACTTGGTCTATTAGTCCATCTATACTGACCTCCATCAGGTTGCAAATTAAAAATAATTTTTTTCTGCATCTAGCTCTGAAAAAATATTTGGGCTTCTAGCAGTGTGTGGGACTTGGTCTATTAGTCCATCTATACTGACCTCCATCAGGTTGCAAATTGAACAAAAAAAATTTCTGCATCTAGCTCTGAAAAAATATTTGGGCTTCTAGCGGTGTGTGGGACTTGGTCTATTAGTCCATCTATACTGACCTCCATCAGGTTGCAAATTAAAAATAATTTTTTTCTGCATCTAACCCAGCCAATAGTTTTGGCCTAATACCACAGTTTGGCCACTCAGCTCTGCTCGGTTACCATCCATTGTTTTTTTGTGCAAACAACTCCAGAGTTGTGAATTAGTTAACCACCAAAATGAGTGGAAAAAGGCCTGCTGCTGGTGGAAAGGGGAATAGGCGTGTTGGGAAGGGGAAAAAAGGTTGTGTCCGTGGGGTAGGTGCAGAAGAAAGACCATCTTCCAGCCAAACTAAAATGTCTACTTCTTTTAGCGGACAATGTGATAAGATCCCTTTCTTACGGCCACGCCAATCGCTACAAATTCCAGATGAGGCACAAAAACAGCAGGTGCTTCAACGGATATCAAGTGCTCCTTTAAGTGGGCTCTCCTCCACATCAACTTCAACATCACAAATACTCCAGTCCTCAAAGGTGTCACCCAAATCGCACTTGCTTCCTCACAGCTCCCAAATCTCCAGCTGCCCGTCTGAGTATGAGGTAGAACAGATGGTTGAGTCTGCAGAGCTGTTTACTCATACTATAGCCTGGGAATCAGAGGTCGACTCCAGCGCTTCTGTGAATCCAGACGAGGAAATGATCTGCACTGATGCCCAGAATCTTTATGAGTCGGATCCAGGACCAGACGCAGAAGGTTCTGACCATAATGTAGACCCTCATTCCCAAACTGTAACTCCTGTTGGTGGAGACAATGAGGAAGACGATGATAAGACTCAAATACCTGATTGGAGCGACAACTTTAGTTTTTTGTCAGGGCAGGAACAGGTTGGCTCTGAGGACGACGGGTGTGATAACGCACAGGGTGATGATGATGAGGTCGGAGATCCCACTTACTGTCAACCCACAGTCAGCCAAGAGATGAGGTCAGCAGAGGAGGTGGAGGAAGATGCTAGTGACGACGAGGTCAGGTTGCGCCTTCCTGGACAGAGACGTAGTACTGGAAGCACGTCAACAACTGCATCCTCAAACACAACTCTGCCTCTCACCACAAGTCGTGGTGGCTCTTCAGGTCGCATGGGTGCTAAGCCTTGCATAGCCTGGGCATTTTTTCAGATCGATAAAGATGACCCAACTCGTGTTATCTGTAACATTTGTCAGCAAAAGCTAAGTAGAGGCCAAAAAATACATAGTTTGAGTACTTCATGCATGAACCGGCACATGGACATGAAGCATAAGTTGCAGTGGGAAGCTCAGTGTGCTACAATGCGGTCTAGCCGGCCGGGCCAACCACCGTCTGCCATATCTTGTGCATCCGCGGCCTCTTCATCCTCTGTGACTGGGGGGACAGCAGTCACACCTGTTTTGGGGCGCAGACCTGCCACCTCTTTACCCGCAACAGCCAGCGTGATTGGCAGGTCATCATTTTCTTTGGAGGTGGTAACACCAGCTGGTCTTGAGCGCTGTCCGACATCGATAGCACCACCTTTGGATCAAGGCAACCTAACATGTCCGCCTGCATCTTCCTCACAGACCGGCAGTTTGCCGGGGACACCCTTATCAACCCCGTCTAAGCACAATAGCCAGCCCTCGGTCCCTCAGATGTGGACAAGTAAAAGACCATTTCCTCCTAGCCATGAGAAAGCTAAGAGGTTGAATTTCACCATCTGCAACCTCTTGGCTACAGAAATGCTGCCTTTCCGCCTGGTGGACACAGAGGATTTTCGAGACCTTATGTCCGTCGCAGTGCCCCAGTACCAGATGCCCAGTCGGCACTACTTCTCAAAGAAAGGTGTGCCTGTGCTCCACCAGCATGTCGCACACAACATCACCGCTTCTTTGAGAAACTCTGTGTGTGACAGGGTGCATTTCACCACAAACACTTGGACGAGTAGGCATGGACAGGGGCGTTACATGTCGCTGACTGGGCACTGGGTAACTATGGTGACAGCAGGACAAGGGGCTGCTGTCCAAGTCTTGCCGTCCCCACGAGTTGTGCGTCAATCCTCTTTATGTCATTTTTCCTCCACTGCTTCTGCCTCCTCAACCTCCTCTCGGTCTTCCACCTGCACCCAAAGCCTGTCTGGTCATGCCACAAGCTTTCTAACTGCGCAGAAGGGATCCTGCACACCTCCTTACTATGCTGGAAGTAGGGCTCAACGTCATCAGGCGGTTTTTACATTGAAATGTCTGGGAAATGTGAGTCACACAGCTGAGGAGTTGTGGTCAGCTCTGGAGAACCAATTTCATGAATGGTTGTCTCCACTGGACCTGAAACCAGGGAAGGCCGTGTGCGACAATGCTGCAAACCTGGGTGCGGCCCTTCGCCGGGGCAATGTCACACACGTGCCTTGTATGGCTCACGTGTTGAACCTGGTTGTCCAGCAATTTTTAGCCCACTATCCCAGACTAGATGGCCTTCTGCAGAGGGCACGGTCGCTGTGTGCTCACTTCCGCCGTTCGCATCCCGCAGCTCAGCGACTTACATCTCTACAGAAGTCGTTGGGCCTGCCACTTCACCGGCTAAAATGCGATGTGCCTACCCGGTGGAATTCAACTCTGCACATGTTGCAGCGACTGTGGCAGCACCGACAAGCCCTGGTGCAATACGTTCTGACGTATAGGCTGGGCCAACGAGATTCAGAGGTGGGGCAAATCACGCTGGAGGAGTGGTCTCAGATCAGGGACCTATGCACCCTTCTGCACAGTTTTGAAATGGCGACGAAGATGTTTAGTGCTGACGATGCCATTATCAGCATGACTATTCCGGTGATTTACATGCTGGAGCACATGTTAAACAGAATTCGGAGTCAGGTGGTGGCACAAGAGGAGGTGGAGGAAGTAGAGGAGGAGGAGTTGTATGCGGAAGGGCTAACATCTGCAAGGTCCAGACGGTCGGCAGCACCAGGGCGGCAGGCATGTGAGGGTGGGGGAGATGATTTTACCAGGGCGCATGGTAGCAGCCAAACTAGTGAGGAAGGTGCAGGAGCCCAGGAAGAAGTGGAGGACGAACTGATGGAAGACTCATCAGATGAGGGAGACCTTGATCACATTTCTGTTGTGCGAGGTTGGGGGGAGAGGACAGAGGAAGGAAGCATGATTGTTACCTCGCCACCAACACAACAGGGACTTGGTGCTCCTGGATGCGCAACACACATGAGTGCCTTCTTGCTGCACTACCTGCAACATGACCCTCGAATTGTGAGAATTAGAAATAATCCTGACTACTGGGTTGCCACACTGTTAGATCCCCGGTACAAAAGTAAATTTGCAGAAATTATTCCTGCCATAGAAAGGGATGCACGCATGCAGGAGTATCAGCAGAGACTGTTGCAGAATCTTACATGTGCTTTTCCACAAAATACCAGTGGTGCACGTAGTGAATCTCACAGTTCCAACTTGCCAACCGTGGTCTGTATGGAATTGTTCAATAAAGGGCCCAAAATTAAGATAACATAGATGGGAGAGGTCTCTATGAATAGGAATTCCTAAGTATTTGATACCCTGTGAGGGCCAGGCAAAGGGAAAGTTGGACTGGATGGAATCCTATATGGATTTAGGGAGGGAGACATCGAGGGCCTCAGACTTCGCTGCATTGATTTTAAAATTTTACCATGTAACAAAGTGATCTATTTCAGCCATAACAGCAGGGATGGATATATGTGATTGAGTGATATATACTAGGACATCATCAGCAAATAGAGAGCACTTGTACTCGGTGCCTCCCACCTCAATCCACCTAATATTGGGGTTATGGCGAATTGATGAGAGCAGGTGCTCCGTCACTAGGATGTATAAGAGAGGGGACAGAGGACATCCCTGCCTTGTCCCATTGGTGATTGTGAAAGGTGATGAAAATGTTCTGACGCACCCCCTGGGCCTTGGGACACCCGGAGCCGGACCCTTTTTGGTGGATGCTGGTGGTTGTAGTCTTCGTGGCGGCGATCCGGTTCCGTGGCTCAGGGCGGTCAAACCAGTGGCGGAACTATTTATGTGGTTTTGATGTTTAAATGTCCGACTACGCCACCCGTGGATTGCGGTCAGAGTGAACCGCCGCTACAGGGCAGACCGCTAAGGCTGGTGTTGTGAGTGCAGCAGAGCGTAGCATAACTCCCCACGGGAGGAGTATAGCCTCAGGGCAGTGTATGCGGAGGATGGGGGTGATGGTGCAGGGCAGCAGCAGTAACGACACGGAGTCAGTGATGCAGTTCAGGGCCTTTACTCACAGTTCATATTATGCAGACCACGTCTGCAGGTAACGGCTGCCCACGTCGTACTGTGCTCACCAGGTGAGGGGCTCAGACAACTCCCAGATAACTTTGGAGCGCTTCACAGGACCCCCTTTGTGTGTCCTTTGTCTGGCCTTTCTTACCAACACTTCTGTCCGGCTGCCTCGGGCCTCCTCTTGGTAAACTTGGCGCCAGTTTCCCTGACCCTATGTGGTGCCTTCCTAGCGGGTGGAGCAAGGGGCTGCGCCACATAAAATGTCAGAGCCTCCGGTTTCTAGCTGAGGGTCGTTTCCTGCCTCCACTAGTTCGGGGACCGGTCTCCCCCTTTGGCCTGACCCCTCCACGCAGGTGGATTCGGGCGTGCGGTGGCGACTCGCCCGTCCGCACCCCTGGGATCCCTTCATTCCTCGTTCCTGGAGCCTTCTCCGCTCCTCTTCCTTCCTTCTGCCTCTTGCAGGCCTGGGCCTCTGTTACTAGGCCCGCCTCCGGAGCAGAGCTCATGCAGAGCCCCTGCTCCCTGCCACTTCTGCTCAGACTTCTCTGCACTGAACTAAGATGGTGCCCACCTTTTATACTCCCTTCTCAATGCACCCAAGAACTGCTTCCTCCCTGCTCCTGCACTGTAGGGTTCCCCTTCCTCAGTGTTCCCTCCCCCCACTCCAGCCAGGGACAGGGACTGTCGTGCCCATCTCAGGGGCATATTGGTCGCCCTGCCCCACGGCAATGTGGTGTAATGCATGCAGGTGTCGGGTCCTGATCCACACTCCATCCTTATCTGAGAGTGAGATATCACACCTCTGGGTGAGGTGCAATACGTCTGTAGCAACCGAGCCCTCGGTGCTACAGTTCCATTTATCTTCAGCCTAGGTGACGTATTGTGATACAGGGCCGTGATTTTGGCTATAAAAGGGTCCCCTAGACCCCTACCCCAAGCTTTTTAAGAGAATCATATATGGCGTGCCAGGAGACTCTATGGAATGCTTTCTCAGCATCCAACGAGAGTATCTACTTACAAATTTTTAACTGCATCTAGCCCAGGAAATACTTTGTGCCTAGTAGCAGTGTCTGCTAGTCAGCGGATTATCCCGGCTGTTAAGCAAGCTACACCACCTGTAGTTTGGACACTTAATTTTTTCAAAGGAAATGCTTCGGGACCACGGGATACTTAGTGAAGAGCATCAGGAGGCACCCCAAGGCATAGGGGCTGGGACTGGCAGTAGGATGCCTTGCGGTGGACAGCCGAGCTCGATCCTTATAAAAGCTTTTTAACTGCAGCAGCTTTAGTGGACGCTACTGGAGCTGGAATTACGCGGCTGCTGGCATGAGACTTGCCCTCCAATAGATCCTTGTAAATGGATTTAAAGTGTATTCATTCAAATTAGAGGGACAATTTAAATTAAAAAGCTTAGAGCTGCCTCCACCACAGGGGGGCTCTCTCGACCCACCAGCGGACAGGCACCAGTATTGGGAGAGGGGGGCTGGCCGTCAGGGTTCACCGCGGCTCTGGCACAAACCCGGCGACACGGAGGTGGCACGGGCAGGAGCGGACTGGCCGTCTCGGCTTCTCACTTTTTGGATTTTAGAAGGGCATGACATGCCTATATCTGTGTCTCCCCCTCCTTTTACTCCTCCACCTCTTTTCTTTTCGCATGACTATATGTACTTGTCACTTTTCCATGTGTTAGTTGTGTCTTCTGAGCAGTTTGTCAGCTTTTGGACACCTTTGAAGGTGTTTTCTATGTATTTCTATGTGTTTTTGTTTGCCTGCCATTGGTTTTAACGGTGTTCGAAGGTGTTCGACGAACAGTTCGACGAACAGTTCGGCGAACACACGGGTGTTCGACGAACCGAACCAAACTCGAACACTACGGGGGTGGCTCAACACTAGTTTTGAGGCATAGGGGAGAAGTGATTTGGGGCGATAGCTAGACACAGAGGATGGGTCAAGGGACGGCTTTTTGAGGATGGGTGTGATTGAGGCATGCTTGAAGCATGAGTGGAAGACACCAGTTGTTAGTGACAGGTTGAAGAGGTGGGCTAGGGATGGGATGAAGATAGTGGTAAGGTTTGGGATGAGGTGGGACGGGATTGGGTCAAGTTTACAGGTGGTGAGGTGTGATTTGGAGAGTAAGGAGGAAAGTTGATCTTCAGAAATGGTGGAGAAGGTGGTTTTGGAGGAAGAGGGTTGAGTAGGTGTGGGGAGGGGCTGTGGGGGCTTTAGGTAAAAGCTTTGTCTGATGGTGTCAATCTTCTGCTTGAAGAATGAGGCAAAGTCTTCGGCTGAAATAAGAGGAGAGGGAGGAGGCACTGGGGGACGGAGGAGAGAATTGAAGGTGTTGAATAGTTGTTTGGGGTTGTGAGACAGGGAGGATATGAGAGATGTGAAGTATGTTTGTTTTGCTGCAGTGAGTGTGGACTTGAAGGTAGTGAGGGACTGTTTGAATGCGATGAAGTGCTCATGGGAGTGGGACCTTTTCCATCTACGCTCAGCAACCCTTGGAGGCCCGTCGCAGTTCTTTAGTTAGGCTGGTGTGCCAGGGTTTTCTTTTGATTGTGCGAGCCTTGGAATGTGTGAGGGGGGCGACCGAATCGAGAGCTGCAGCGGTTGTGGTGTTGTATAAAGTGGCAGCAACATCTGCATCATGTAAGGAACTAATGTCTGTAAGAGGGAGGAGGGATTCAGAGAGTGAGTGTAGGTCAAGGTGTTTGAGATTTCTGCGAGGGTATGCAAGTTTGTGGAGTGGGGATTGTTGACCCGGGGAGGAGAGAGAAGAGAATGTGAGTAGGTTGTGTTCAGAAAGAGGGAGAGGTTAGTTAGAGCGGTTAGATAGGGAACAGAGGTGGGTGAAGATGAGGTCCAGTGTGTGGCCATCTTTGTGGGTGGGTGTGGAAGACCACTGAGTAAGACCAAAGGAGGAAGTGAGGGATAGAAGCTTAGAGGCAGCTGAGAGGGAAGTGTCAATGGGGATGTTAAAGTCACCCATGAGGATAGTGGGGATGTCAACGGAGAGGAAATGAAGTAGCCAAGTGGTGAAGTGGTCAAAGAAAGTGGTGGTTGATCCTGGGGGGCGGTAGATGACAGCCAGTTGGAGGTTGGATGGGGAGTAGATGCGCACGCAGTGCACTTCAAAAGAGGGGAGAGTAATTGAGGGCGCCAGTGGGATATGGGTGAAGGAGCAGTTTTCTGAGAGGAGGAAACCTATTCCTCCACCGTGCTTGCCGGTGGGGCGGGGTGTATGGGAGAGGTGGAATCCGCCATACGAAAATGCAGCAGGAGAGGCTGTGTCAGAGGGGTGATGCCGAGGAAGGAAAGCTTGTTAGTGATGAAGAGATCGTGAATGTAGGAAATATGTTCAAAGTGCTGCCCATTGTGTTGGATTGTCATTGCAACCCTCTTCTCCCACTCTTGACCCACTGATAGCAACACCGCAGAAGAAATGCTATCACAGGCTTCCAGTATCCGTTGTTTCAGATGCTGCACATCTCGTATCTTCACAGCATAGACAATTGCCTTCAGATGACCCCAAAGATAAACGTCTAAGGGGGTCAGATCGGGAGACCTTGGTGGCCATTCAACTGGCCCACGACGACCAATCCACTTTTCCAGGAAACTGTTCATGTAGGAATGCTTGGACCTTACACCCATAATGTTGTGGTGCACCATCTTGTTGGAAAAACTCAGGGAACGTGCCATCTTCAGTGCATAAAGAGGGCAACACATCATCATGTAGCAATTTCAGATATCCAATGGCATTGAAGTTTCCATTGATGAAGAATGGACACACTATCTTTGTACCCCATATACCACACCATACCATCAAGATACGAGATGTGCAGCATCTGAAACAACGGATACTGGAAGCCTGTGCTAGCATTTCTTCTGCGGTGTTGCTATCAGTGGGTCAAGAGTGGGAGAAGAGGGTTGCATTGACAATCCAACACAATGGGCAGCACTTTGAACACATTTTATAAGTGGTCATAAACTTGTAAAACACTCATGAAAGAATAAAGTTACACTAAAACCAAGCACACCATTGTTTTTCTTATGAAATTCTCAATAAGTTTGATGTGTCACATGACCCTCTTCCCATTGAAAAAAATAAAGTTGGATCCAAAATGGCCATCTTCAAAATGGCCACCATGGTCACCACCCATCTGGAAAAGTTTTCCCCCTCCCATATACTAATGTGCCACAAACAGGAAGTGGATATCACCAACCATTCCCATTTAATTTAGGTGTATCCATATAAATGGCCCACCCTGTAGTACAGCGTCACCTGCTGTTTGTTCAACACAGTCGCTGTACAACATAAGCCAGCAGCTGTTGTATACTCTGTCAAGTACAATGGCATAGTACTGTAAATGGCAGAGTGCAGAGTGCAGTGCAGGTCCTGCTCTCCAATTAGCACATAAAAAAGAACTCATGTTTTCTCATATTCAAAACATTAGAAAAAAATTCTAAGCTTCTTCTTTATATTAAACGGTAATGAGAGTGCTATCCCTCTTTGTTCAAGGACTCAATTATTTGAATTTGCAAGTTTGAGCTGTGTATTTTCCGCAAAAAACATGGACATGTGAATAGGTCCATACACTATTTATTATCTATCAATATTTATTTATATGGCGCCATTGATTCCATGGTGCTGTACATGAGAAGATACTTGTTCTACATGTGAAAAATGGACATCTGAATGAGACCTAAGATGGATAGATAAATAGATAAAAAAGAAAAAATCAATATACATTAGATAGTAAATAAAATAAACGCATAGTACTTACTTTTTCTATAACTTTTTCTGTAACATATTAACAGACTGTTACTACGACTCATAGGAAATAAAAAGAGCTATGAGGTATGGACTTTAGATATACAAATTAGTCAATTCAAATAATGTATTGACAATGTATTTAGATATTTGGAAACCTGGACGATAAAGAAACAAGACAGAAAAATAGACGCCTTCGAAATGTGGTGCTGGAGAAGGATGTTATCAATACCATGGATGGCAAGAAGAACAAACAAATCAATCTTAGAACAAACCATGCCAGACATGTCACACGAAATAAGAATCACCAAGCAACGACTTGCCTACTTTGGACACATCATATGAAGAGAGCAATCACTGGAGAAGGACGTCATTATAGGAAGAATAGAAGGAACAAGGCAAAGAGGAAGACCAGCAACCCGATGATACTATCAATATAATGGTGAAGAAGACCCTGGTGGACCTATCTAGTCTTACACAAGAACGATCTTCCTATAGAGCGTTCATCCATCAAGTCGGCATGGCTGGAGATCGAGCCGAAGGCCGTTAAATAATAATAAATACTAATAAATAATTTAGATATTTGTACTATTTTTTTGCTAAATTATGAATTACTATGTATCTATATACCTATATGTGTATTGGTTTATAAGAAAGAAAGAGGATAAAAGAAAGAAAGAAACAAAGAGTTGAGCAAAAAAGATTTGTAGGAAATAGTCCAGCTCCATGTCGGTAGTCCTTGGTCCTGGTCCATAACCCCATGAACCTCCTCTACCTGTCAACATCCCCTTACATCTCTTCTGATTAGTCGGCCCGGTGTAACCTCATGCTTATGTCATTCCACAATTATGACTTTGCAATTAGCCTAGTAATCAGAAGAGGAGGTGCCAGGGAAACCGGCAGGCAGGGAGAGTCTCTCATGGCCCTGGTCCACTACCACAGACTACCAACATGGCCATTGGAAAAGAATCCTTCAAATCTTTTTAACTCTAATGGAGAAATAGATATATCTACAAGGTTAAACTGTTGTCCCTCCTTTTCATCCATGCCAACCTCACCTCCGCTGGTGGAGCGTGATGTCTTTTTCCAAGCACACTTTCGTTATCTTTCCTTTATCATTCAGAAGCTCTGAAATTTTTGTACCAACAATGTGACTAGATGTCCGATTTATTAAAGAAGCGGCCATTCCTTACAGACACTTTTTAAAGCTACGGGAACTAAAAAAGGGGACACAACCAAATAATACATGCTCGTAATAATTAGCATAAAAGATCCATTTCAAAACGCAGCCGACTTTGTGGAGCCTCACATCTCTAAATTAAATGGCTTCAAGTATTTATCCAGAGACTGTTGTATTTTACAGCCTTGGCATGTAACAATGTTAAAATGCTATAAACGGTGGGAGTCCTGGACTTCAAAGGCTCTGAGCATTTTCACGTAATTACTTGTAATTATCCTGTTTAGTGACAGTGATGTTCAGTCTCTTTACATGCTGATTGTCTCCTTTTATATCTCTTGTGGAAATTATCAACTGCTTAATTGATTGCACCTTTTTACCTTAAACCAGAATAACATGATCTGTAATGAACACAGGGCAACAGACACTTCTGCTCTTTAATTACCCAAGAATCATGACTCTCCCAGTACACAGCATTAGCCTCCCTTTTATCTGCTAAAGACTATAATTCTCTGCACCGAAGCAAATCAGAAATTCAGGTTTTTTTTTTCAGAACAGCTGTAAAATTTAATCGTATTTTTTTCCTGTGTCAGTGTTAATTACATTTTTGCAAATTATTATTTATTTATCTGCCCATAAGCATCTTTCAATTCAGCTTTATTGTATATGCGGGAATTTTAGGTACTGTCTTGTAGATTATGAATATTATGATTTTTTTTTTCAGAATTTATAAAACTTTCCAAAAAAAAAAGTCTTTTGTGAGACAGTTTTGCAATTGGGTTTTATTAATATTTTGCACCATTTGCCTTCTATAGCCTCTCTGTTGCACTGTCTATTGCTGAATGCAGAATGGGTAAGTTTTTACCTCTCTTTTTTGACTTTTTTTGTAATGGGCTCACCTGGTGAGGTTGATTTTCTTATCCATTGGCAATTGGTCAGGGTAAGCCACATGGTCAAAAGTGATGGTAAAGCAGACTGGACTTGCCAGAAAGTAAGTGGATTAGTGAGGACCAAGACAGCAGGGTTTGCAGAACGGCAAACATACAAGTGGAGCAGGAAACACCAGAAGACACAGCGCCATAAGTGTGGTTATAAATAGGAACTTTAGATGTATAATCAGTCCAGAACTTGCAGCAAACAAATCGCTAATGACAAGTGTTGTATACTATCAGAAACAGATTGTTAAGAGTAGGCAGAAGTGATCAACAGGCAAACTGGATTCTTAAAGAAGAAATTACCCGCTGATGCAGCAGGGATCTAGTGTGAACAACACCAGCATAGCAAGAGATCATTATGCTTACAACAAACAAATGGTTAACTGCAGGTCAGCAATGATCAACAGGCAACTGAATACTTGCTTTCAGTGATAATTACAGACTGTTGCAACAGCATTGTAGCGTGAACATTGTAATGTGCTTACAACAAACAAACGGTCCGAGCCAGGAAGTACATACAGATAATAAACAAGCAGAGTTTGCTGAAAAGAAAATTGGACAGGTGAGAGAAATGGATGATGAGTAGACATGAGTGGATCGTTCTGGGGAGGATTGAGTTTGAATCTAATTTCCTAAAATTCATGGATTCACACAAATTCAAATATTTTGATATTATATTCGTGGTTGACAAAAAAACTTCAAGAATGGCTACTAAACAGTGAACGAAACTATGCTGTTTCATTCCATACACAATTTATATTCGACCACAGCCGGAACTGTTAACAACTGATTGGTGGGGATGTCGGAATGCCACTGATTATATATTGATGACCTAGGATAAGTCATCAATAACAGTAGTAGACAATGACTTGAAGAGGCATGTCCAGGTTTGCCTGGTACATATGTCTGCCCGTTTATGAAACTGGTATTATTTTTGGACTATTATTATTGGCAATCAATATTTTCAGGGATGGGTTATTTATTATGTATTTTATTCACATATATAGCACCCGTAATTCCACAAGGCTTTACAGACATCATCATCACTGTCCCCATGGGGGCTCACAATCTACATTCCCTATCAGTATGTCTTTGGAGTGTGGGAGGAAACCGGAGAACCCATAGGAAACCCATGGAGAACATATAAACTCCTTGCAGATATTGTCCTTGGTGGGATTTGAACCCAGGACCCCAGAGCTACAAGTCAAAAATGCTAACCACAGAGCCACTGGACTGCCCTAGTTAATGGATTAAAGGAATTTTCCTGTATTGTCTTACATGTATATACTGGTATGTATGACATTTTACTTGCAGAATTTCTATCTCACATCAATCTTCATTTACACATCATATATTTACAGAGCAGATTCTCAAAGCACCTAAGCCAGGGGTCAAATCCAATCTGTTCAGATGTTCCTTTGTCCCACAGGTGAAACTGCAACCACTTGCCCCTATAGCTGTCACGTATTCAATGTCTTTTTGGGATTTGCTTTCTTTCTGCATGTAAATATAGAAAAATGCATGTACTCCGTAAAACGGTTTGGAAACGCCTAATTTATCCCATATTTTCATTTCCTTTTACTGTTAGTGTTTTTTTTAATCTGATCCCAATAACCTTTTGTTTACAGGAATCAAGTTCATTCCAGGACTCCCTATTTATGTGTTAATAAAAGGCAGAATAAAAAATGTAATCCGCATTTACCGTATCGTAAGAAAACTCTTATTACCAGCAATAGCAATTCCTTTTCCTTAACCAAGGACTTGGTTTCTGTGCGCTCAAGTCTCAGTGAACCCAATAAAAGCAACCACACGTTATTTTGGAGGTAACAGGCCTACAGATTATTTTAAACACAGCTTTATTTAACTACATACTTTACAATAAACATCCTCTAGTATATTGGCTCGGCCTTGTGTTGAAAGCCCACAAACCTTTTGTGGCTTTTGTGCCCCGCAGCTAATTCTCTAAATACATAGCACATTTTCTTTTCTTTTCCTTTCTTTTTTGCGGCCAGCATACCTTATGCTAAGTTGTTTCTTTCCAGTTTTATTTTTTTTTATCAACATAAAATTCCTATAAAAAAGAATCATCAAAATAAACCAGCTAACATGGCGTTTGTCTAAGGCGGTATTTGTAGGTCTTCGGGCAAGGCTGTAGGCCGGGATTGTCTGGGTCTTCAGGCATTACCAGATGGCTGTAACTGATACAATTATACAATTTGCCTCTTTTGCTTGTACTGTAAATCAGGATTGGGATGACCCATATGATAATCCCCTTGCCCAATGGCTATTTTTTATTTTTTGCACTTTTTTATTCCCTCTTCCAAGAGCCGTAACTTTTTTTTTCCATTCATAGTCATGTTAGAACTTGTTTCTTGTGAGATGAGATGTAGTCCTGCATCACACTATTCATTTTTGCCACAAAATGTACTAAAAAAAATAGGACAAAAAAATCTTTAAGGGGATTTTATGGTGGAAAAAAACACAGTTCTGACATTTTTGCTCTGGTTTGGTCTTTGGTCTTTATTCTGAAGGTAAGTACAATTGTGGTGAAACCAAATTTGTATTTCTATGAAATTGTACTGCTTTGAAAATATATAGTAAACTTTTAGAAAAATAACAATTTGGTTTGGGACACTATATTTTGAAACTCAGAACATTTTATTTATTTCTTCCTTTAATTGAGCTGTTTGAGGGCTTGGTTTTTTTGAAGGACAAGTTGTAGGATTTATTGGCATGCTTTTGGAGTTCAGGTGACTTTTTTGATGCTTTTTATTTTATAAAGATAACTTGAAAACTTCAGATCTAGATTTTTTTATTTTACCCATCCATGCATGCCAGGCTGTCTCCCTATTCGGGGAGCCTTGGCACTTGACAATCCCTGTATGCCGATGGGTC
Organism: Phyllobates terribilis; assembly: GCF_046119375.1. Classification (NCBI taxonomy): domain Eukaryota; kingdom Metazoa; phylum Chordata; class Amphibia; order Anura; family Dendrobatidae; genus Phyllobates; species Phyllobates terribilis. The sequence goes on along the minus strand of NW_027362761.1, from coordinate 1,149,252,655 downwards.
CACTCGCCTATTGTATGTACTGAGTGTATGGAGCAGGCTCCATATAGTGTGGGTGCTGGCTGTGTTGCACAGCTGGCACCTGAGTTCAACTGCTGTGATCGGAGTTAGCTCTGATCGCAGCATTTTAACGCATTTGGAAAAATTAAAATTGAAATGGTCGATATTTTGTATGGAGGATGAATATGGATGGAGGATGAATAATTTCTAAAAATGGACAAATCAATTTGAGTTCTGCTACAAATGATACTTTTTACAAAAGTGAAGACACCAAAGGATACGAGCAGGACCCAATGCTTGATCTTTGGTAACACAAATAGAAAAATGCTCAGACATATTAAAGGGAACTTGTCACTTCTTATAACACTATTAACCTTCAGATATGGGATTAATCTGTAGATTAATAGCATTAGAAAGGTGCCAGACCGCAGTAATGAAAGTGCAGCTCTTGGGAGAAAATGCGCCTTATTCCACCATGGATTTGCCAGCTTTCAATCATACAGGCCTGGCTACATTATTCAGCACACTTTGAATGGGGGCTGTAAGCACGCCCCGGCACTTTGAATGACAGCTAGCTCTGCATTGATGCACAGTAGAGCTGACTGTCAGTCAAAGTGCCCGGCTGTGCTTACAGTCGCCGTTCACGGGTAATGCTATTACCCTGCAGATTAACACTGAGTATGAAGGTTAATAGCCTTATCTGACGTGACAGGTTCCCCTTAAAAAGCACTCACATGACTGGTAGAGAGTCAAGAAAAAAGTGGGAAATAATGATCTCTGGTCTGGGAATAAATAACATAAGATAGTAATGAATAACACTTTGATGCCTGTAGAATACGGTTCACATATACAGTATCAGCATGTCTTAAAATTAGAAGCATAAGCTATCACAATGTGTCAGAACTAACTAACCAGAATATCCAGTAACACATGTAGGCACCCGCCACCCAAAGTGCATTTTGAATTAATGCTTTGTCGGTGCCAATATTGTTGCCATCGTCATATTTGAAAAACCATGTGATTGAGCTTGAAATCTGAATTTTATATATATATATATATACATATATATATATATATATATATAATTATTTATTTTTTTCCTTAAGCTCACATATTTCAGATCACAAAAGAAAATATTTGCTGCAAATATGATTTTTTAGTTTATGCATCATTATTACTTTGCGCCCAGTATTTCAAGGGTTACCTATCTGCTCAGTTCAGTAGTGCACCGCTCCCCAGCCTCCAGAATCCCTGATTGTCAGAGAGCGATGAGCTCCTTCTTGATTGACAGTTGAGACCAGCAGCATATTTGAGCCACTTTCCTGCATTATACACACTGATGCTGCTATATGAGGCAGATTTGCACGGTAACACTGATGCTGGCTGGGATTAGGAGCTAACAGTGCACTCCAGCAATCCTGCTTCAGTGTAGTGCTTACCAGGTCAACAGGAAATAGCTTGTAAGCACTGCTCAAGTTCTGCCTGATCGCAATGGTGGCCGCTCCTTTTGGCGGCACTTAAACAAAAAGAAATTGGGAATATGGGGATGCCAATGAATAGTAAATTACAAATGTGCTTATTCTTACAAGCACTAATCAACAACATCCATCGATGAATATGGAATAATGCTGTCCAGCTTTTGTTCCTAAATGTCCATGTAGCCAAAGTGTAACTAAGAAAAAATTACTGGTCATGCATTTCTAGTAGGGAATCAAACCTACAGTAAAAAAAAATCAATAATATTAAAATAATTTAGGTCTAAAAGGGCAGAGCACCAATAATAGAATCCATTCACCCTCCCCTTTTGTTCCTTCCAGACAAAATTCTGACAGCCCCCGAGGAAACCAATGTGAAACGCGCGTTGGGGCTGCTGCGTTGGTGTCCCACGCTAGTTGATTATGGGTAAGAACTTGTTCTAAGACTGCTGTGATCTATGTGATGTAGGATTAATGTGGTATACTAAATACTGACATAGCAGTCTTTATATATATATATTTTGAGCACAAGCACTTTAAATGAAATATATTTACTACATGTGCTCTGCTCAGTCCAGGTTAACATTAATTGTGGGCGCCATACATTGTAACACCTGATCTAAACAGCTAATCATGAATTATTGTATTTGTATTATTGCCTATGTATTGATGTTTTAGATTTAATAAAGTTTTGAGATTTTTATGGACATTTTATTCCAATGGTTTTTATTGTAAAAATTCTGACCTTAGTTTTATATCCACTGTTTTATGTAAGTCCCCATTCTCGAGCCTTCTACATAATTCTCAAACCATTTGATACTAATGTAAAAATTTGGGGAATTTTGGTAAATTTAAATAAAAAAAAATGTGTTTATTTTTGCTAAGACTTCAAAGCCTAACTCTACGATCTCTTAGATTTAGAAGTCAAACAACAGGAACATTGGATCCTCCAGTCGTGTAAAGGAACCAGCTTGACAGAGATGTACTCAGCAGGTCCATGTAGTTTTTCCTCTGCGTTATTAAAAATGGAAAGACTTTGATAAATAATCCTCCCAAGTTATGAGCTGTAGTGAGAAGCGTCCATTAAATGCAATGCAAGCCCATGTGGTTTCTTGCAATTTAGATTTTAATACATGTTCTATAAGTCTTACAGCCAACATTTATTCTTGTGTCTCGCTGCCAAGAACAATACATTCGGTTAACAGGCTCGCTAGTACAAAACTCTACCAAAAGGTAAAAATGTTTACTTGTGGTCTTTCTGGAACAAAAAAAGTTCATTTCTGTTTTAAATCAAATCATTAGTTCTAAATTCCCTTTAAATTCATGCGAGATGGGTCATAAAAAAATTTCTTGTAATGTATCCACTTCACCGCTTCTAGAAAGTGGAGTGAAGTCTTAATAACTTATGCCTGTTTTGGCAAGGAGTGTGGAAAATGTTGATGAACTGTGTAAGTATTCGGGGCAAGAAGCCTGGTGCATGGAGAGATGAAGATAGAGACGCATGAGACTGAGTGCTCTTGACAGTGCGATATCCTGATGTTAGTCACTGCCGCCCTCCACAAGAAGTCTAGGAAAGTGCGGGGTAATAAAATACTACTTCTGCATTAAAGTATCAGCCAAACTAAAAAAAAAATGGTAAGACTTAATCTGAAAAGGAAATTTCCAACTGGATTATATATATTTGCCAGGCTCCCCTATTTTCTTTATTTTAATGATAGAGTTTGTAGTTTGGCGGTATAATTTATTGCGTAAGATTAATCCAAATGCAAATGTGTACTCTGTATTCCTATAAGTTATTTCTCTGAAGTTAACCTGAACTTATTTTTAGGTTATTGTAAATGCACAAAAAAGCAAACTGAAAACATTTTTTATGTTATTTTTTTTAAACTTTTTATCTTTTGTATACTTTTTTATTATATACATCATAAAATATTTTGTGTAATAACCATTGCTTAATAAGAACCTTTTTGGTTATTACTCTGCTCAATATAATTGGGCAGATTGTCAACAAAGTTCTAAAAAACATAAAAGATTACTAAATGTAGGAAATATCAATTAGCCTTCTTTATGTCTATTTTGACCACACTTTTCCTTATGCTTTCAAGGGAGAGTATCGATAACCTCTTGAGTTGCTAGATCATAGTGTTGGTCTGACCAGTGACTTTGCTCACTTACAACAATCAGAATGCCCATCTGATGTAATGTCGGGGAACACTGATATGGCTGGTGGTGTGGAGGTCGTGAACCAGATGTCAGAAGATGTAACGATAAGGCCAGTGAGGTGTTGAAAATGGTGTCATCTGCCTAAATGAAGGCAGACTAGAGCAGAAAGCAGTATGGTCCTTTGACAAAAGGGGGAAGTGACTGGTAGTGGTCTAGAACCAGGGGTTTAACTATATAAGGTGTAGGATTTGGAATTGGACCCAGACCCTGGAGCCTATGGGCACCCAAAAGGTTCCTTTGGCCCATATGAAAAGACTATTAAAGATCTGTGATAGTTTGGGGCCCTGTTGAGGATTTTGCATTGGGGCCCATGAGCCTCAAGTTATACCACTGTCTGGAACTGATAGGGTTGTTCCTTGTAGTAGGTGGACCTGAAAAAGGACTATGTGGGCTGTTGCCTAACCAATATTGGTTGACGTTCACCCATATGGTTAGCCGGTTAGGGATTTGGAAGACTGCCTGATCAGGGATTCAATGATGGGTCAGGATGGAGTACTCAAATCCCAAGGAGGCTGTAGTGGTAATTGTCTTCTTTATTTAAGAAGAAACACTCAAGAATACCTGATCCTCCACAAACAATGGATAGAATATGGAGAAGATTAGAAAGCACCAAGGTTCTGGAACATATTATTTTAGGGGAAGGAGGAAAGGAAGAAATATGGAAGAAAGGTAAAGAGAGGGATGTTAAAGGAAGAGGGAAATAGGGTGGAGTCATTGAGGAAAAGAGCTCTTTATTCACGAGTGAGTTTGATACCAATTCTTGGACATATTTTGTTCTCCAATATGGTTACAGCCCCTGATCCTTTACCACATTGGATGGTCTAAATTCCAAGTGGATTTTTATGATCTCAGGAACTTATCTTACATAAAATATATATGAAATCTGGTCACTATTTTTTTCTGTAGAGTCATGAATTAAAAAAAATGAATAAATATAAATACGATGCTGAGATTTGTGGCTTCACAATTATCAACAGGTGCGTTCTAGTTGGGAAAAAAATCTTCTTTTTGGTTGTATAACATCCATACATGAGTCATAGAAAGAGACAGAAATGGAAAGGAATGGAAAAAGTAACTAGACATGAATTCATGTTGACAGAGTCAATGGAGAACTAGAGAATATGTGAAGTGGAGATGATAAATATCACTGTCAACCACAAGACAGGAAATTACACTTAACTATTTTGTGGAGATTCTGGAGGGTGCCTGACTGCTTTCACCGGTGCCATGAGGAGGGGGATTAAGAAAATCCTAAATAGTATTCCTCATGGCAGGAAAACATTGGAGAGTTTACAGTCAGATGGACAATGTAAAGTGGCAGCAAGTGAGAAGAGGAAGCGACATGTCAAATGATATGTAGAATATAATTACTGTAATTACCACAATGGTGAAAATATTTTGAATAAGAGACTGGTAGGAGTGCTTTATACCAGTCAATAGACAAAAGGTTAACCTTACAGTAATTATTCACCCATAAATGCTATTTTTTATCAAAATTCTCTAAATAATTTCTTACTACATTATATCGTTATAATGATCGGAGGTTTGATTTTCTGGTAGAGCTCCAAATCCCTCTTGTTACCGTAGGTGTAAAAGATGACTTACAGTGGCTTGTGAAAGTATTCACTCCCCTTGGCTTTTTACCTATTTTGAAACACATTACAACCTGTGTTTAAATATTTTTGTAATCCAATTTGTCTGACATGCATCAGCACTAAATAGTCTAAGTTGGTGAAGTGAAGTGAGAAAAATACATGCATAAATTAAATTTATTGGATCAAATAACTAAAAATTGTCATATGCATATGTTCACCATTTTTGCGATGAAACACCTAAACATTTATGGTGCAAGCAATTACCTCCATAAGTCACATGCTTAGTGAAAGTCCACCAGTGAGCAATCTAAGTGTCACATGGTCTGTCAGCATATTCACACCTTTTCTGAAAGGCCACAGAGGCTGCAACACCTTTAAGCAAGAGGCACCACTAACCAAACAACACCATGAAGACCAAGGAGATCTCCAAACAAGTCAGGGACAAAGTTGCTGAGGACTACAAGTCAGGGTTGGGTTCTAAAAAAATATCATAATCTCTTATGATCTCCATATGATCTCCAGGAGCACCTTCAAACCCATTATCATCAAATGGAAAGAACATGGCACCACAACAAGCCTGCCAAGAGAGGGCCGCCCACCAAAACTATCAGCCTGGGCAAAGAAGACATTAATCATAATGGCAGCACAGTGACCAAAGGTAACCCTCAAGGAGCTGCAGAGTTCCCGAGCAGAGGCTGGAGTATCTGTCCATAGGACCACAATAAGCTGTATGCTACAAAGAGTTGGCCTTTATGGAACAGTGGCCAGAAAAAACCTTTACTTATACACACAAATTGTGAGGCTCATTTTGAGTTTGCCAAAAGACATGTGGGAGACTCCCCAAATGTTTGGAGGAAGGCCTTGTGGTTAGTTGAGACCAAAATTGAACTTTTTGTCCAACATGGTAAACGCTATGTCTGGTGCCAAACCAGCATAGTTCATCACCCCAGAACACCATCCCCACAGTGAAACATGGTGGTGGCAGCATCATGCTGTGGGATGTTTTTTGGCACCAGAGACAGAGAAAATGGTTCGAGTTGAGGGGAAGAAGGAAGGTGCAAAATATATGGATATTCTCAAGCAAATCCTGTTTCAGTCTATCAGTGTTTGAGACTGGGATGGAAGTTCACCTTCCAACAAAACAATAACCAAAAACATACTACTAAAGCAACACTCGAGTGCTTTAAGGGGAAACATCTAAATGTTTTGGAGTGGCCTAGTCAAAGCCCAGACCTTAACCTAATTGAGAATCTCTGGTCAAACTTCAAGATTGCTGTTCATCACAGGAAACCATGTAACTTGAAGGAGCTGGAGCAATTTTGCCTTGAGGAATGGACAAGAATCCCAGTGGCAAGATGTGGAAAGCTCATAGAGACTTATTCAAAGCAAGGGACAAAATTGTCGGCCTGCACAAGGCTGGGATGGGGTACAGGACAATAGGCAAGCAGCTTGGTGAGAAGGCAACAACTGTTGGTGCAATTATTAGAAAATGGAAGAAACACAAGATGACTGTCAATCTTCCTCGGTCTGGAGCTCCATGCAGCATCTCACCTTGTGGGGTAAGGAAAATTCTGAGAAAGGTCAGGAATTGGCCAAGAACTACACGGGAGGACCTGATCAATGACCTGAAGAGAGCTGGGACCACAGTCTCAAACATGACGGCATAACACACTACGCCGTCATGGATTAAAATCCTGCAGGGCATGCAAGGTCCCCTTGCTCACACCTGCATATGTCCAGGCCCGTTTGAAGTTTGCCAATGACCATGTGGATGATCCAGAGGAGGCATGGGGGAAGGTCATGTGGTCAGATGAGACTAAAATATAACTTTTTGGAACGTATAGAAGGGAGGATGGATGGGGTCATGTATCACGAGATTTGGCCAACAAACTCCTCCCCTCAGTAAGAGCATTGAAGATGAGTCGTGGCTGGGTCTTCCAACAAGACAATGACCCGGAACAAACAGTCAGGGCAACTAAAGAGTAGCTCCATAAGAAGCATTTTAAGGTCCTGGAGAGACCTAGCCAGTCTTCAGACTTGAACTCAATAGAAAATCTTTGAAGAGAGCTGAAAATCAATGTTGCCCAATGACAGCCCCGAAACCTGAAAGATTTGGAGAAGATTTGTATGTAGGAGTGGGCCAAAATCCCTGATGTAGTGTGTGCAAACTTAGTCAAGAGCTACAGGAAACGTCTGACCTCTGTAATTGCAAAGAAAGGTTTGCAATTTCTCGATGTTTTTTAGATTCTGTCTCTCACAGTTGAAGTGTACCTATGATAAAAATTACAGACCTATCCATTCTTTCTAGGTGGGACAACTTGCAAAATCGGTAGTGTATCGAATACTTATTTCTCCCGCTGTATAACACCTTATGCCATTTTTTGCCCATAATTTGAGTATAGAGCATTCCAGCCACTGTCACGCAGGCACTGTATGTGGTCACTTGGCATCTCCAAAATTACTTGAACTAACAGGCTTGGCGCCAGTTAATTTGTTTCCTAGAACCCAGGGGTTGCCCTGGTTTTCACCCTTTAACCTCTGTACAGGGATCTGGCCTTTAAAAGAGTCCCTGGGCAAGGGCTACAGAGTCAGCTGCTGTTCTGTGGTGCAACCTGGCAAGAAAGATAGTCAGGTAGCCGGGTCAGATGCAGGAGGTACAAAATCATCGAGCAGGAGAAACGACAGTAAGATAGCAAAGATCAGGGAACAGAATAAATCAGGATGAAACACCAGAAGCACAGCACACAGGTAAAACCAGGAAGCACAAACATTGACTGGCAGTGGGAACTAGCTCACAAGGGTTTATATAGTGAATAGCCCCACACAGTGCTGACAGCAGGAAGAAACCCTATCAGTATAAGGTCTGAGACATTGTCTAGAGAACTACAATGACTTTCCATAAAATTTCCAGGTGCCTTGTATAGAGCTGTAATAAGTCCATGTGTATTGAATCACAAAACTGATAATTGCAGTTTCTTCACATTTTCTGAAAATGCCTCAAAACTGTAAGTAAATATACCACAGTCCATCTTAATTTTAGAGTCTCCCATTGCCTAATTCCTGAATGTCACATCTTCAGCAAAGTGAAAAATTGCTAATTACGGCTCTCGGCAGGATCCACTGTACAGGATGCAATAATGAATTCTCTAATGAAAAGTTTTGCTCAGGAGCTCAGCATGACCTTCACCCCCAGGTGCTTGACAAGTAGTCCACCCAAAATAAGCTCCCCACTGTGAGTCATATTAATATCCTCCCTCACAGCTTTGATGGATAGTAATTGGTACATGAAGCTCTAACGTCCCCATAGGGCAATATCTCCATTGTGACTATTTATGGGGAAAGTACACATATCCACTCTCACTAGATGGTGGGTGATGGAGAGGGATCCCTGTTGGAAGCTCATAATGGAAATGTTTCATTGTGCTAGGCATTTTGAGAGAACTCACCTCCCTCAATATCTACTGATGGGCCAAACAAAAGAAAGTTCATACATGACATGGAATAACTTCACATCATCCACTGAGATATGTAGCTTGTTACTCAGTCTCATGAATGCTATCATACAGAGACGGCTCCAGGGTTATGCAGGCTGTGGGGCAAGAAAGTCCCCTTTGCTGTAAATTTTCCCTACTCACCTTCCAAAAGCTGTAACTTTTTTTAAAAAATTCTGGTCGATAGAGTTGTATGAGGGCTTGTTTTTTGCAGTACAAGCTGTAGTCATTATCAGTTAACCTACAGGTCCATATGACTTTCTAATCTTTTTTTTCAATTATTTTTTCTTTTTGTTTTGGTGTTCATTGAATGGCATAAATATCACTCTATTTTACTAGTTCAGATAGTTACACACATGGTGACAAATGTGTATATTTTAAATTATTTTTTTAATATGTATTATATATTTAGTTCCTTAGGGGCTTGAACCTGAATCACTTGGTTGTATAATTCTGTTATTGAATATTGAAGTATATTGCAAAATTATCTCTTAGGGAGACCAGTCACAGACTGCAAGCTGGATATTATAGCTGTACAAACAGTAGGCCCTCAGCTGTCCTCGGCATCCTGCCCTATTTTGTAGGAGGGGGGAATGGCTGATAGAAGTGACAGCTTAACCCATTTTCATGCTTTTAAATGCTACTGTCATGATTAACAGTGGAATATAAGAGGTTAAACTGCTGCAATCAAAGCTATCTCCAATCGTAAAAATCATACTCGGGTGCTGGCTGTATAACACAGCCAGCTCTCACACTGTATGGTCCAGGCCCAGCTTCTGAGCCCGTTCCATACATGAAGTGCACACATCTGCCATACATGTAAGGAGCATATTGCAAATTGAAACCTTTTAGGAGTTGGCCCCCAGGTACCATGGGCAGGATTGGACTGGCCCACCAGAGAACCGGAGAATCATCCGGTGGGCCCTGGCTTCTCCATCAGGAGAGTTCATAGTGCAAACCTTGCAGTTGCTATGGGGCTCTTGAGTGGGGGAGAAAGGTGGGCCCTCAGAATCAAATCCTCTGGTGGGCCCATAGTTCTTCAGTCTGACATTGGCCGTGGGCCCCAGTACTTGCCAAGGTTCAGCAGCTGCTGCTGCCACCGACTCTGCAAATAATGTATGCAGTTTTAACAATGTTCATGTTTGTGGACTCATGCCATTTTTTCATAGGTTCATATTTTCAATAATGGGAAATAAAATGGCCAGATAAGTGCCTATGGGTTTAGATACAGCTCTGGCAAAAATTAAGAGACCACTGAACAGTTTTCTAAAAATCACTATCTCTACATGTCTGACAGCCATTCTATTCCAGTGTCAGTTGAATTCCAACCAAAGTCCACCTCATTCTACTTAATGTGCTTCTGATTAGGTGATCACCTGAACCAAATCTTATGTAACGAGGGAAAGTATAAAAAACACTGCTGTGGTCTTCACAATCCTCTTGCAATAGGACAAGCTGGATGGCAAAACAAGTGCTAGGAATAGCCCAAAAGTAATTTAAATGAAAAAATAACTTTTAATAACCATGCCAAAGGAGTTGAAAAGAAAAGTCTTGAGTGAGGAAAAGAAGGGCTCAATTCTGGCTTTACTAGCAGAGGGATACCGTGAGCGTCATGTTGCCTCCATCCTTAAAATTTCAAAGATGTCAGTCCATTACAACAAGGTCAAGCAGCAGACATTGGGGACAACAAAGCTACAGACCGGCAGAGGGCGAAAGTGTGGCGCCCCTGCAGGTTCAGTCGCCACAGAGGTACTGCATCTCACCCAGAGGTGTGGTACCCCACTCTCAGGTAAGGATGGAGTACTACCCGGGACCCACACACCCGCATCCAATACACTCCACTTCAGTGGGGACGGGTGAAATTGTTCCTAAAGGAGAGCACAGTCCCTGGTCCCTAGCTGGAGGGTGGAACCGTGTAGTGGGTGTGGGTGGAGGAAGTAGATCAGGGGAGCACCGTCAGTAGGAATATAAGCAGGAAAGGAACCATCTTGAAAGGGAGAGTGAGTTCAGTCAGACAGTTGAGAGTGGGAGCTCAGAAGGAGCTCCGCTCAGGAGAGGGGCCTAGTCTGAGAGACCCAGGAGGAAAGACTGGGAGAGGACGGGAGCAGAGGGAAGGCTCCAGGAACAGAGGGGATCCAAGGGGCATGGCGAGTGTGGATGCCACCCGTGCACCCAAATCTACAAGGACGTGGAGGGATCAGGCCGCAGAGGGGACCGTCCCCTAAACTAGTGGAGAATAATCAGGCTCAGCTAGATAACCGGAGGCTACTGTACTTGCAAGGTGCAGCTGCCAACCACCAAATTACATCGCCGAAAAGGTGGCCGCGTAGGGGCCAGGGGACTGCACGTCGCCCGACAAGATCCGAGGCTACCAGCTTGGGACACTGATTGTGAGGCGCAGGGCAGGAGGGTGAGAGCCAGTGCAGGGAAGACGACCGAGAAAGGAACATAGAATGGGGTCCCGTTTAAGTACTCCTGGAATACTTGAGAGCTGCTGAACCCCTTCCTTGGTGAACACAGGACGACGTGGGTGGTTATAATCCAGAAAGTGTAACCTGAGGAACTTAACAACTGTGAGTAAAATCTGAAGACAGCACCCCACTGTGTCATTGAATAATTGCTGTGTCATCACCAGCCCTGCACTACACTGCACTAACAAACATCTACCTCATAAAATCACCATCTACTGCCCTGGAGCTAAGCTCTGCCTGTGGAGAGCTGAACCATCCCTGCTGCGTCACCATCAGCTCCAGGGGATCTGCACCGCAGCGGCGGCCCCATATAGCCGCATACCACAGGTGGTGTCACGAACATTATTCTCTAAAAACTTTATTCCCTTTTTACTTCCCCTTTAATTGACCGCCCTGGGTCATGGACCGTGTCATTGCCACCGTGACATTCCCCAGCATCGACCGGCCCGGCTACCGAGTACCCCACGGCCCAGGGGGAGCGTCAAAAGCGACTCTCCACTGACCGGGGTGACCATCATCTTATTTGAATGTCACTCAGCAACCGCAGGATGACATCAAGTAACCTACAAAAGGAATGGCAAATGGCAACTGGGGTGGAGTGCACGGCAAGAACAGTTCATAACAGGCTCCTAGAGGCAGGCCTCAAGTCATGTAAAGCTAGAAAAAAAGCCTTTCATCAATGAGAAGCAAAGGAGAGCCAGGCTGAAGTTTGCTGAAGACCATAAGGATTGGACCATAGCGGACTGGAGTAAGGTAATCTTCTCTGATGAGTCTAATTTTCAGCTATGCCCAACACTTGGTTCCTTAATGGTAAGACAGAGACCTGGAGAGGCATACAAGCCACAGTGTCTTGCACCCACTGTGAAATTTGGTGGAGGATCGGTGATGATCTGGGGATGCTTCAGCAAAGCTGGAATTGGGCAGGTTAATCTTTGCGAAGGATGTATGAACCAAGTCGCATACAAGGTTACCCTTGAAAAACACTTGCTTCCTTCTGCTCAGGCAATGTTCCCCAACTCTGATGACTGTTTTCTCCAGCAGGACATTGCCCCATGCCACACAGCTAGGTCAATAAATGTGTGGATGAAGGAGCACCACATCAAGACCCTGTCATGTCCAGCCCAATGTCCAGACCTGAACCCCATTGAAAAGCTCTGGAATGTAATCAAAAGGAAGATGAATAGTCACAAGTAGTGTTGAGCGAGCACTAAAATGCTCGGGTGCTCGAAGCATGGGCCGAGCTCACCGTGATACTCGGGTGCTCGACCCGAGCAACGAACCCAATGTTAGTCTATGGGAGAGCCGAGCATTTTTGCGGTGGCACCCCCGGCAGTCTGTAGAAAGCCTAAAAAGAGCCCAAAACGATAGTGACAGTGCTCAAATGACATGGGGACAGCATGGGGATCGCCTCAGGAAGCATTTATGACCCCCAGGTCACTGCTGTCAACAACGTGGTCAGAGGTATTAAGCCACTTTTACAGGCTCACAATAAAACGTTCAAAAACGAAACTGAAACTGCTTTCCTGTGAAATATGTTAAGGAACATCCTTTCCAGGGTAAAGACTTGTGTATAAGGTAAAATAAATAACCAAAAACAAAAATACTCCTCCACACCTTGGGCTATGTTCACAAGCAGCATTTTTTATGCGTTTTTGCACTTTTGTATTGATTTCAACCATGACAAATGCATTCACCGGCAAATGTCGTTTTAGCATTTTACAACTTTATCTGGCCATGTGCTGTGTGACACATGTGACTAGCCCCTGGGCCGTGGGGCACTCGGATCCGGGCAATAGGGGAACGATGGGGGTAGTAGTGGCAACCCGGTCCGTGGCTCAGGGTGGTCAGACCAGTGGTAGTCCCTTTATAAGTTTTAAGTGATGTTGACTACGCCACCCGTGGATTTACGGTCATTAGGAACCGCCGCTGCAGGACAGACCGCTGGGGCTGATGGTGGGTGCGGCTGAGGTGGTGTGACTCCCCACGGGAAGAGTGCAGCCCCAGGGCAGTGTAGTGGATGGTGGGGGTGATGGTGCAGAGAGTCCCAGTACCGTTAGTGCTGGAGGAGCGAAAGAGCACACAGACAACGTACTGCAGTCCAATGTCTTTTACTCACAGTTCAGGTACTCCGGGTCACTTCTGTACAGGTAGTGACCGCCCGAGCCGTGCTGCGTCCACCAGGTGAGGGGCTCGGTCAACTCCCAGGCAGCTCAGGAATATGGCACAGGACCCCCTTCTTTCCTTTCTCTGGCCTGCCTCACCAGTGACCCACTTTTGTCCAGCTGCCGCGAACCTGTGCGGGTAAACGTGGGCCCCGTTCTCCGCTGTCCTATATGGTGCCTTCCTAGAAGGTTTGATGAGGTGTCGCACCAATAAATGATCACGACGTCCGGTCTTTGGCTGAGGGTAGTTTCTCCTCCACCAACTTGGGATCCGGCACCCTTAATCTGCCTGACCCTTCACCCTGTATTCTTGTGGGTTCTTAGGGTCCCTTCCACCTTCTTGTTCCTGAGCCCTTCTGTTTCTCTGTCTCTTCTTCTCCTTTTCTGTTCCTTCCTGTTCCTTTCTGTTCCTTTCTCGTGGAGCTGGGATGAGATGTAATCACAGCTCCCTTTCACCTCCTTTCTCTCTCTCTTCCACTCTCTCTTCCTCGGCCTCTCTCTAGGCCCGCTCCTGAGTGGAGCTCCTACAGAGCCTCCACTCCCGGTCTTCTCCTCTCACTGACTGAACAGACTGAACCCAGATCTAAGATGGCTCCTCCCTTTTATACCTCCCTCCAGTACATGAGCCCAGGTGACCAGCAACCAATGGGCTCCTACCTACGCTCAGGAACCAACCCCTATCTGCCCCTACATCACTGGGTATTCCTCCCCCCTCCCCACTCCAGCCAGGGACATAGTCGGTCGTGCCTGCACTTCTGTCTAGTGGGAGCACCGTTGAGCTGTCCCTCGGAAAAGGGGTATGTGTGCTGTATGCAGCTAACTGAGCCCTGGTCCATACTCCATCCTTACCTGGGAGTGGAATATTACACCTCTGGCAGAGGTGCAATACCCCTGTAGCGACCGAACCCTCGGGGCACTACACATGCATACAGTGCTGAAAAGACATGGGAACAGCATGGGGAAAACCCCTAGAAGCATCTCTGACACCAAGTTCACTGCCTAAATGTGTGCCCATCAGAATTGATCCTTGCCGCATCAGAAGATGCAGACTTGCAACTATCCCCATGTAAGTCCTTGTCCCAGGGCAGTGTTCAATTGTACCTCCTACATTCCTTGCAATGCAAGTGCAAGTATGCAGCCTGCCACCCACCCATCCCCAGGCTGCAATACCATACTGCTTGCTTGCTTGCACTTGAAATTGGGCCTTTTAGACATGTGGAGGCGGAATCTGGCCACCACGTCATGGCTGCGTCGGCGGCCTGGTATCCATACTCAGTCCCCAGCCGCCCGGCGGCCGGGTGTCCACGCTTGGTCCCCAGCCACCTGGGGGGCGGCCGGCTGTCCATAAACGGTCCCCAGCCGCTCCTATTTGTTCCGGTGCGCCTAATACACAAGTGCGCATACCAAAACATTACCTGTGCCCTCCCCAGTGCATTTAGTGGGAAGGACAGCCTAACCACAAACATGTGAACAAGTGAATGTGGCCAGGGATGGTCCATCTGACTGACGCCTTCACACTGGGTTAATATTGTGGAAGCCGGGACACAGTTGGACACTGGGATGCAACACGTCCTCCAGACATAGAGGATTGCGGGTCCTGGGTCAATCAGGCTTCAACACAAAGTTCAGAAGGTAGACAGCAGCAGTGGTCGGCCCCCTACACAACAAGTTAATTATTCATGATAATGAGGCCATCCATCTCCTTAGCTTTCTGTTCCTTGGAATGCAAGCGCATGTATGTAGTAGCGGCTAGGCCTGAGATGGTCAGCGTTTTGGCGAATATCCTACCTCCTCCGAGGATTGCTGGATGTTTTCCTGCTACTATCCCAGTTCTATGACTCCCGTTAAAACAAAGCTTCAGGTGATGAATGATGGATGAGGTGGTGGCAAAGGAGAAAGAGCAGAAGGAAAATGGACCATTCACATCAATATCAGGCCAGTCGACCACACATGTCTTGTATAGTGTTGAGCGAGCACTAAAATGCTCGGGTGCTCGAAGCTCGGGCCAAGCTCACTGTGATGCTCGGGTGCTCGACCCGAGCAACGAGCCCAATGTTAGTCTATGGGAGACCCGAACATTTTTGCGGCGGCTCCCCCGGCAGTCTGTAGAAAGCCTAAAAAGTGCCCAAAACGATAGTGACAGTGCTCAATTGACATGGGGACAGCATGGGGAAGGCCCCTGGAAGCATTTCTGACCCCCAGGTCACTGCTGTCAACAACGTGGTCAGAGGTATTAAGCCACTTTTACAGGCTCACAATAAAACCTTCAAAAACGAAAGTGAAAGTGCTTTCCTGTGAAATATGTTAACCCCTTAACGACCATGGGTCTTTCTGTTTTTGTGTTTTCCTTTTTTGCTCCCCTTCTTCCCAGAGCCAGAACTTTTTTAATTTTCGTTCAATATGGCCATGTGAGAGCTTATTTTTTGCAGGACGAGTTGTACTTTTAAACACCATCACTGGTTTTACCATATCGTGTGCTGGAAAATGGGAAAAAAAATTCCAAGTGCAGTGAAACTGCAAAAAAAATGCAATTCCACAGTTGTTTTTTGGGTCCTTTTTTACCACGTTCACAGATTGCTAAAACTGACCTGCCATCATTATTTTCCAGGTCGTTACGAGTTCATAGACACCAAACATGTAAAGGTTCTTTTTTATTTAAGTGGTGAAAAAAAAATCCAAAGCTTGCTAAAAAAAACAAAAAAAAATGACGCCATTTTCCGAGACCCTTAGCTTCTCCATTTTTCGGGGTCTGGGGCCAGGTGAGGGCTTATTTTTTGCGTGCCGGGCTGACGTTTTTATTGATACCATTTTGGGGTTGATCCGATGTTTTGATCGCCCGTTATTGCATTTTATTGCAAAGTTGTAGCGACCAAAAAAACTTAATTCTGGCGTTTAAAATTTTTTTCTCGTTACGCCGTTTACTGATTGTATTAATTCTTCTTTTATATTGATAGATCGGGCGATTCTGAACGCGGCGATACCAAATATGTGTATGTGGTTTTTTTTTTATATATATATATTTTATTTTGAATGGGGCGAAAGGGGGGTGACTTAAACTTTTATATATTTTTTATTTTTTTTATTTTTTAAAAAACTTTTTTTTTACACTTTCTGCTTGCTTCTATAGTCTCCAGAGGAGACTAGAAGCAGCAGTTGTCTGATTGCTTCTACTGCATACAAGCGATGAGCAGATCGCTTGTATGCAGGAGAAATGCTCACTTGCTATGAGCGCTGACCACTAGGTGGCGCTCATAGCAATTGAGACATGACAACCACAGGCGTCTGCTGCAGACCCTGAGTTGTCATGCCCACCCATTGGTGACCCGCGATCACGTGACGGGGTCACTGATGGGCGGGGCTTAGGACTCCCGGAAGCGCGAGTTAAATGCCACTGTCAGAGATTTAACATGTTAACAGCCGCGGGTGGATTGCGATTCCAATAATCAGCTGACATGTGCTCGCTTCAGTGCGGGCTCACCGCCGGAGCCCCCGCTGAACCGGCCTTCCCGACCTGGTGCGTACTATTACTGACCAGGTCGGAAAGGGGTTAAGGAACATCCTTTACAGGGTAAAGACTTGTGTATAAGGTAAAATAAATAACCAAAAACAAAAATATTCCTCCACACCTTGGGCTATGTTCACAAGTAGCATTTTTTATGCGTTTTTGCACGTTTGTATTGCTTTCAACCGTGACAAATGCATTTACCGGGAAATGTCATTTTAACATTTTACAACCTTATCTGGACATGTGCTGTGTGACACATGCATATGTGGCACCCCAGGGGTCTGGTTTTCCACAGTAATGTAATGTTATGTCTGAGAGCAGGTGGGAGGTCCTTTGGTCAGGGATCCTGTGCATGCCACACCTCCTGCCCAGTCTTGGGAGGGGAAGAGCTTCCCCTGTAAAAACCCGGGGCTGAGGCAGGGAGAGTCAGACAAGGAGAGTGGAGACAAGAAGCAGCATAGGAAACAGCAGAGTTCCAAGGAGTCAGGGGCTGGCAGCTGCAGCGCTCGCCCTGACTAAGAAGATTCTTTACCGGACCCGGAGTCCGAGGCTGTGGGGACTAACTTCTACCCAGCAGCAGAATCCGTCAGGCAGGGGATTTCAGGTCCTCTGGCCCAGAAGCCCGAAGGCACGGTCACACGCGTGGGACCAGCACCGCCATCGTGGAGCGGAAGCCATTAGAAGGCCCCGAGTCACCGGCCATACGGGTGAGCACCACACGGTACACTCAGGGACGTGGGCTACTTACATCAGCTTCTAGCAAGGTAGCCAGAAGAGTACAGTCAGTTTGTGAGGCCTACAACTACGCCTGGCCAGGGGAGATCCCATCTGCTCAAAGACTGACCAGGCCCCGTTTGCTAGCAAGTACTCCGGGAGGGTCTATCGTTGTTACCAGTAAAGACCCTGAACTACACCGTACCGTCTCTGAGTGGTTCCTGCTACCCCCATCATCCACGTCGGCTGCCCTGAGGCCATACCCCTCCCGTTGGGGGTTATACTATCACGCTGCACAATCCTACCACCGGCCTCAGCGGTCTGCCCTGCAGCAGCAGCTCCCTGGCTGCACTCAACGGGTGGCGTAGTCATCAACTATTTACTACTAATAGACTGCCGTCTAGTTTGACTCCCTGGGCACGGACCGGGTCACCGCCACGAGACTACAACCCTCCACTGATCCGGCTCCGGGTAGGCTCCCGCATGCGCAATGCAGCGCGACACAGGCCCAGGGGCGCGTCACATACAGTGCTAAAAAGACATGGGAACAGCATGGGGAAGACCCCTGGAAGCATCTCTGACACCCAGGTCACTGCCTAAAAGTGTGCCCATCAGAAGTGATCCTTGCCGCATCAGAAGATGCAGACTTGCAACTATCCCCGTGCAAGTCCTTGTCCCAGGGCAGTGTTCAATTGTACCTCCCCCATAACTTGCAATACAAGCGCAAGTATGCAGCCTGACACCCACCCACCCCCAGGCTGCAATACCATACTGCTAGCTTGCTTGCACTTGAAATTGGGCCTTTTAGGCATGTGGAGGTGGAATCTGGCCACCACATCATGGCTGCTTCGGTAGCCTGGTATTTATACTCAGTCCCCAGCCGCCCGGCGGCCGGGTGTCCACGCTTGGTCCCCAGCCGCCAGGGGGCGGCCGGGTGTCCATACTCAGTCCCCAGCCGCCCCACGGCCGGGTGCCCACACACAGTCCCCAGCCGCGTGGGGGTGGCCGGGTGTCCATAAACGGTCCCCAGCCGCCCCTATTTGTCCCGGTGCGCCTTATACACAAGCGCGCATACCAAAACATTACCTGTGCCCTCCCCAGTGCATTTAGTGGGAAGGACAGCCTAACCACAAACACGTGGACAAGTGAATGTGGCCAGGGATGGTCCATCTCACTGACGCCTTCACACTGGGTTAATATTGTGGAAGCCGGGACACAGTTGGACACTGGGATGCAACACGTCCTCCAGACATAGAGGATTGCGGGTCCTGGGTCAATCAGGCTTCAACACAAAGTTCAGAAGGTAGACAGCAGCAGTGGTCGGCCTCCTACACAACGAGTAAATTATTCATGATCATGAGGCCATCCACCTCCTTAGCTTTCTGTTTCTTGGAATGCAAGCGCATGCATGTAGTAGCAGCTAGGCCTGAGGTGGTCAGCGTTTTGGCGCATATTCTACCTCCTTCGAGGATTGCTGGATGTTTTCCTGCTACTATCCCAGTTCTATGACTCCCGTTAAAACAAAGCTTCAGGTGATGAATGATGGATGAGGTGGTGGCAAAGGAGAAAGAGCAAGAGGAACAGGGACCATTCACATCAATATCAGGCCAGCCAACCACACATGTCTTTTAGGATATGTTTCTGTACCAAAAGGAGCGGTTCAGCTACACAGTTATAAGGCATACAGTGAATGCAATGCCTACCAAAAATTTCGAGGCACTCCAATGCCCCTTGGAAGTGACATGGAGGTCAGAGGGCCTTAACTAAACCGTTTTTTCGATTTATAGCAACTGGGTCTCCTGTACACTGTTGGCCTAAGCAGGGAATGGAAGGCTTTCCAAAAATTATTAGGCACTGCAATGCCCCTTGAAACAGACGTGGATTACAGCGTATTAAAAATCTTCTACCCATTATTGGGGAGTGGGTCTCACTTAGTGTTCGCCTATGCATTGAAAAGCAAAAGCTGACAAAAATTAGGAGGAAATGCAATGCCCGTTGCAAGAGTCGTGGAGGATAGAGGTAATTAAAAACAACATGTCAATGCCCCTTGGAAGAGCTGTGGAGTTCAGAGTGGTTTAACAAGACGGTTTTAATGCCCCTTAGAAGAGACGTGGAGTTCAGAGTGGTTTAACAAGACAGTTTTAATGTCCCTTGGAAGAGATGTGGAGGTTGCAGTAGCTTAACAAGACGGTTTTAATGCCCCTTGGAAGAGTGGTGGAGGTCGCAGTGGAATAAAAAGACAATATCAATGCCCCTTGGAAGAGTGGTGGAGGTTACAGTGGAATAAAAAGACAATATCAACGCCCTGTGGAAGAGACGTGGAGGTCACAGTAGCTTAACAAGATGCTTTTAATGCCACTTGGAAGAGTGGTGGAGGTCGCAGTGGAATAAAAAGACAATATTAACGACCCTTGGAAGAGACGTGGAGGTCACAGTAGCTTAACAAGACGATTTTAATGCCCCTTACAAGAGCCATGCAGTACAGCATATTAAAAACATTATTCCCATTATTGGGGAGTGGGTCTCCCATAGTCTTTGCCTATGCCTTCCAAGCAAAAGCTGCCAAAAATTAGGAAGGGGGAACTTGCAATGTCCCTTACAAGAGCCATGCAGTACAGCATATTAAAAACATTATTCCCATTATTGGGGAGTGGGTCTCCCATAGTCTTTGCCTATGCCTTCCGAGCAAAAGCTGCCAAAAATTAGGACAGAGGAACTTGCAATGCTGGCAACATGGACCATGGTCACCCTGGTGGTATAGTGGTCGTGGAGGCTGAGGATAAGGAGAAGAGCAAAAAACAGCCGAAATGAGGAAGCGTATACCCATGTGTGGGTGTGAAGCGATGCATGGGAATACACCTCCCGAAATAACACAGTGGATTTGACTTTATGTTACTCTGCTGTCATTTGGTGGTGATGAGAAGTCTGGCCCAATCCAGCCCTTGTTCATTTTGATAAGGGTCAGCTTGTCAGCATTGTCAGTTGACAGGCGAGTGCGCTTATCAGTTATAATTCCCCCAGCGGCACTAAAAACACGCTCCGATAACACGCTAGCGGCAGGGCAGGCTAGGACCTCCAAGGCATACAGAGTGAGTTCATTCCAAGTGTCCAGCTTGGATACCCAATAATTAAAAGGCACAGAGGAATCACGGAGGACGCTGGTACTCCCTCACCATCTTTTGAAACTTTCCACTCCTTGTGAGAGTACCCTGCGCCTCAGGGCCTGTAAGCTGGGCAGGTCTCAGAAAACTGTCCTAGAACATTGACAGTGTTCCCCTGCCTCTGCTGGATTGGAGTTGCGTCTCTCTCGCCTGTATGCCTTAGTTGGGCAGCGAACTGTGACCTCTGCCGCTACCGTGTTCAGATGGGAATTGTTTTAATAGTTCTGCAGCAAGGGCCTTCTGGTACTGCCCCATTTTTGTAGACCTCTCCAACTCAGGAATAAGAGAGTGAAAGTTCTCCTTGTAGAGGGGGTCTAAAAGTGTCATCAACCAGTAATGACTGTCACCCAACATTTTGACAATGCGAGGGTCACGGTTAAGGCAGCGTAACATAAAGTCAGCCATGGGTGCCAGACTGGTAACGGGCAAGACTTCCGTGTCCTCACCAAGATGACGACTGATAGTGTTGAGCGATCACTAAAATGCTCGGGTGCTCGAAGCTCGGGCCGAGCTTGCCGTGATACTCGGGTGCTCGACCCGAGCAACGAGCCCAATGTTAGTCTATGAGAGACCCAAGCATTTTTGCGGCAGCACCCCCGGCAGTCTGTAGAAAGCCTAAAAAGTGCCCAAAACGATAGTGACAGTGCTCAAAAGACATGGGGGCAGCATGGGGATCGCCCCTGGAAGCATTTCTGACCCCCAGGTCACTGCTGTCAACAACGTGGTCAGAGGTATTAAGCCACTTTTGCGGGCTCACAATAAAACGTTCAAAAACGAAACTGAAACGGTTTTCCTGTGAAATATGTTAAGGAATTTCCTTTCCAGGGTAAAAACTTGTGTATAAGGTAAAATAAATAACCAAAAACAAAAATACTCCTCCACACCTTGGGCTATGTTCACAAGTAGCATTTTTCATGCGTTTTTGCACTTTTGTATTGCTTTCAACCGTGACAAATGCGTTCACCGGGAAATGTCATTTTAACATTTTACAACCTTATCTGGACATGTGCTGTGTGACACATGCATACAGTGCTGAAAAGACAAGGGATCAGCATGGGGAAGACCCCTGGAAGCATCTCTGACCCCCAGGTCACTGTCTAAAAGTGTGCCCATCAGAAGTGATCCTTGCCGCATCAGAAGATGCAGACTTGCAACTATCCCCGTGCAAGTCCTTGTCCCAGGGCAGTGTTCAATTGTACCTCCCCCATTCCTTGCAATGCAAGCAAAAATATGCAGCCAACCACCCACCCACCCGCAGGCTGCAATACCATACTGCTAGTTTTCACTTGAAATGGGGCCTATTAGTTTGGAGGAGGCTGTAGCTGGCCACTACCTCATGGCCGCTTTGGCAGCGAGGTATCCATACTCTGTCCCCAGCCGCCCGGCGGCCGGGTGTCCACGCTCGGTCCCCAGCCGCCAGGTGGCGGCCAGGTGTCCATACTCGGTCCCCAGCCGCCCTGATTTCTCCTGTCACCTTCCCCCACACTTTTCTTAGCCTGGCCTGCTTTAGGGCAGCATTGGACGAGCCCACCAGAGAACCAGACTCCTCCGGTGGGCCCTGGCTTCTCCATCAGGGGAGTTGAGAGTGCCTAGGTGAGGAGCATGATGATGATGATAGAAGTTAGCATCTGCTTTGTTTTCTTGGAATGCAAGCGCATGTATGTAGTAGCGGCTAGGCCTGAGGTGGTCCGCGTTTTGGCGCATATCCTACCTCCTCCGAGGATTGCTGGATGTTTTCCTGCTACTATCCCAGTTCTATGACTCCCGTTAAAACAAAGCTTCAGGTGATAAATGATGGATGAGGTGGTGGCAAAGGAGAAAGAGCAGGAGGAACAGGGACCATTCACATCAATATCAGGCCAGTCAACCAGATATGTCTTGTAGGATATGTTTCTGTAACAAAAGGAGCGGTTCGGCTACACAGTTATAGGGCATACAGTGAGTGCAATGCCTACCAAAAATTTTGAGCCACTCCATTGCCCCTTGGAAATGACATGGAGGTCAGAGGGCGTTAACTAAACCTTTTTTTCGATTTATAGCAACTGGGTCTCCCGTGCACTGTTGGCCTAAGCAGTGAATGGAAGGCTTTCCAAAAATTATGAGGAACTGCAATGCCCCTTACAAGAGCCATGTGTGGCACCCCAGGGGTCTGGTCACCACAGTAATAGAGATATTATGTCGGAGAGCAAGTGAGAGGTTTCCTGGTCAGGATCCCTTAAACATGCAACATCCTCCTGCCCCAGTCCTGGGAGGGGAGAATTCTGCCCTTATAAACTGGATCTGGGGCGGGGTTGAGTGAGTCAGAGAACAGTCAAAGTCAGAGTGAGAGCAAGGGAAAGTAACAGCAAGGAGCTCTGTAGGAGCTACGAGCTAAAGACCAGGGGCTGGAAGTTGAGCAGAGCTCGTCCTGGCAGAAGACAATAGGAACCGGACACAGGAGTCCGAAGCTGTGAGGACTTATATATCCAGCAGCAGAAACCAGCCGGCAGGGGATTTCAGGTCCTCTGGCCATAGAAGACCGGAGGCTCAGTCACAAGCAAGGGACCAGCACCACCGTCGTGGAGCGGAGGCTAACAGAAGGCCCCAAGTCACCAGCCATACGGGTGAGCACTACACAGTACACTCAGGGACGTGGGCTACTTCTACCCGCTTACAGCAAGGTAGCCAGGAAGAGTGCAGACAGACGGGGAGGCCTACAACTCCACCTGGCCAGGGGAATTCCTGCTTGCTCACAGACTGACCAGGCCTCTTATGCTAGCCAGTACTCCCGGGAGGGTCTACCTTATAATCATCAGTAAAGACCCTGAACTGCACTGCAAAGACTCTGAGTCGTTCCTGCCGCGCTCGTGCACCATCACCCCCATCATCCACACTCACTGCCCTGAGGCTATACTCCTCCCAGCAAAAGCTGCCAAAAATTAGGAAGGAGCAACTTGCAATGCCCCTTACAAGAGCCATGCAGTACAGCATATTACAAACATAAGTCCCATTATTGGGGAGTGGGTGTCCCATAGTATTTGCTTATGCCTTGCCAGCAAAAGCTGCCAAAAATTAGGACGGAGCAACTTGCAATGCCCCTTACAAGAGCCATGCAGTACAGCATATTACAAACATAAGTCCCATTATTGGGGAGTGGGTCTCCCATAGTATTTGCTTATGCTTTCCCAGCAAAAGCTGCCAAAAATTAGGACGGAGCAACTTGCAATGCCCCTTACAAGAGCCATGCAGTACAGCATATTACAAACATAAGTCCCATTATTGGGGACTGGGTCTCCCATAGTATTTGCTTATGCTTTCCCAGCAAAAGCTGCCAAAAATTAGGACGGAGCAACTTGCAATGCCCCTTACAAGAGCCATGCAGTACAGCATATTACAAACATAAGTCCCATTATTGGGGAGTGGGTCTCCCATAGTATTTGCTTATGCGTTCCCAGCAAAAGCTGCCAAAAATTAGGACGGAGCAACTTGCAATGCCCCTTACAAGAGCCATGCAGTACAGCATATTACAAACATAAGTCCCATTATTGGGGAGTGGGTGTCCCATGGTATTTGCTTATGCTTTCCCAGCAAAAGCTGCCAAAAATTAGGACGGAGGAACTTGCAATGCTGGCACCCTGGTGGTATAGTGGTGGTGGAGGCTGAGGATAAGGAGAAGAAGATTAAACAGCCAAAACGAGGAAGTGTATACCCATGTGTGGGTGTGAAGCGGTGCATGTGAATACACCTCCCGAAATAACACAGTGGATTTGACTTTATGTTACTCTGCTGTCATTTGGTGGTGATGAGAAGTCTGGCCCAATCCAGCCCTTGTTCATTTTGATAAGGGTCAGCTTGTCAGCATTGTCAGTTGACAGGCAAGTGCGCTATCAGTTATAATTCCCCCAGCGGCACTAAAAACACGCTCCGATAACACGCTAGCGGCAGGGCAGGCCAGGACCTCCAAGGCATACAGAGCGAGCTCATTCCAAGTGTCCAGCTTGGATACCCAATAATTAAAAGGCACAGAGGAATCACGGAGGACGCTGGTACGATCGGCAAGGTACTCCCTCACCATCTTTTGAAACTTTCCACTCCTTGTGAGAGTACCCCGCCCCTCAGGGCCTGTAAGCTGGGCGGGTGTCAGAAAACTGTCCCAGAACGTTGACAGTGTTCCCCTGCCTCTGCTGGATTGGAGTTGCCTGTACGCCTTGGTTGGGCAACGAACTGTGACCTCTGCCGCTAGCGTGTTCAGATGGGAATTTTTTTAAGAGTTCTGCAGCAAGGGCCTTCTGGTATTGCCCCATTTTTGTAGACCTCTCCACCTCAGGAATAAGAGAGTGA
Organism: Phyllobates terribilis; assembly: GCF_046119375.1. Lineage (NCBI taxonomy): Eukaryota > Metazoa > Chordata > Amphibia > Anura > Dendrobatidae > Phyllobates > Phyllobates terribilis. The sequence goes on along the minus strand of NW_027362761.1, from coordinate 1,149,227,541 downwards.
AAGTTCTCCTTGTAGCGGGGGTCTACAAGTGTCACCAACCAGTAATGACTGTCACCAAACATTTTGACAACGCGAGGGTCACGGTTAAGGCAGCGTAACATAAAGTCAGCCATGCGTGCCAGACTGGTAACGGGCAAGATTTCCGTGTCCTCACCAAGATGACGACTGACCATGCTCTCCTCCTCCTCCTCCTCCTCCTCTTCCTCCTCCCCCCTGTCCTCAGGCCACCCACGCTGAACCGACGGTATGACACTTGTACAGGTACTACCGTCTACAACGCATGATAGCAGCTCCTGTTCTTCCTCCTCCTCCTCCTCCTCCTCTCCCTCATTGTCCCCCAATGCACGTTGGGATGAGATGAGGCTGGGCTGTGTGTAATCGCCCGCTACGGCTTCTTGATCCATCTCATCATACTCTGGCTGCAATGCCTCCTATTTAATTCTCTGCAGAGAGCGTTGCAAAAGACAGACAAGTGGGATGCTGACACTAATGATGGTGTCATCGCCACTCACCATCTTGGTGGCCTCCTCAAAGTTTGTCAGGATGGTACATATGTCAGACATCCAGGTCCACTGATGAGGTCTTATGTGTGGAGTCTGACCTGAATATCGACGGCCTTGTTGCAGCTGGTACTCCACAACTGCTCTCTTCTGCTCACAAATCCTTTGCAACATGTGGAGGGTAGAGTTCCAACGTGTGGGGACATCACACACCAGTCGGTGTGCCGGAAGCTGCAAACGCTGCTGCAACACAGCAAGGGCGGCAGAAGCTGTAGCCGACTTGCGAAAATGAGCTGACAGGCGGCGTACTTTCACGAGCAGATCTGGCAACTCGGGGTACGATTTAAGAAACCGCTGAACCACGAGGTTAAGCACATGAGCCAGGCATGGTACGTGTGTGATCTCACCTCGCCTCACAGCCGCCACCAGGTTACGGCCATTGTCACACACGACCATGCCGGGATGTAGGTTCAGCAGTCTCAGCCACAGATCTGCCTGCTCTTTCACAGCTGTCCACAACTCACAAGCAGTGTGAGGTTTATCACCTAAGCTTATGAGTTTCAGCACAGCCTGTTGCCGCTTGGCGGAGGCAGTACTGCAATGCTTCCAGCTTGTAACTGATGTGGTGATATCTGAGATGGAGGCTGGACATGAGGAGGAGGAGGAGGATGCGCAGGAGCTGTACACTGAGGGGGCAACTCTGACTGACATAGGGCCCGCAATCCTCGTTGTGGGGAGGATGTGTTCCGTCCCAAGGTCCGACTGGGTCCCGGCTTCCACTATGTTTACCCAGTGTGCCGTCAGAGAGATGTACCGTCCCTGGCCACAAGAACTTGTCCACGTGTCCGTTGTCAGGTGGACTCTCCCAGTAACTGCGTTGTTGAGGGCACGGCAGATGCTTTGGGACACGTGCTTGTGTAGTGCGGGGATGGCACACCGGGCAAAATAGTGTTGGCTGGGGACCGAGTACCGAGGGACGGCCACCGCCATAAGATTGCGGAAGGATTCCGTCTCCACCAGCCTAAAAGGCAGCATTTCCAATGCAAGCAGTCGTGAAATGTGCGAATTTAGGACTGTGGCCTGTGGGGCGTTAGCTGCAAATTTCCGCTTTCGTTCAAAGGTCTGGGATATGGACAATTGAACGCTGCGGTGGGACGTGGACGTGGACGTTGATGCTGTTTCTTGAGAAACTGCCATAACAAGTGAAGACTGAGAGGAGGGGGCATCTTTACATGCAGTATGGACAGGGGATTGCCTTGCACACACAACAGGGGGTTCTATTGCACGCACAACAGTGGAAGAAGCAGTGGTGACACCCGCTGACACTGGTCGTGGACCCTGGGTTTCGCCCCACAAAGTCGGGTGCTTTGCTGCCATGTGCCTGATCATGCTGGTGGTGGTCAGGCTGGTAGTTTTGTCACCCCTGCTGATGCTGGCACGGCAGGTGGAACATATGGCCTTTTTGGGGTTATCAGCAGAGTCTTTAAAAAAATTCCAGACTCTGGAAGACCTACCGCTTGTACTGGCAACGTCCCTCGTGTTGGTGTTACGGGGAACGGTTGCCTGCCTTCTGTCTGCTGCCACCACACTGCTTCTTCCTGCCTGTTGGGGTACTCTGCCTCCCTCCCCCTGTGTGCTGCTGGGCTCACTCTGCATGTCCTCCTTCCACGTTGGGTCAGTTACTAGATCATCCACCACCTCCTCCTCTTCCACTTGCGCACCACGATCCTCCTCCTCACTTCCTGGCAATTGTGTCTCGTCATCGTCCACCTCTTGTGACAGATTTCCAACGTCGACTTCCTGTGGCCGTGGCAGTTTAAATATTTGGGCATCGCAACATGGAATCTCCTCTTCCATCACTTCAAGCGTATCAGGCGAGGGGCCCAAATATGGAAATGGACCAGTGAACAGCTCTTCAGAGTGTCCAAGTGTGGGATCACTTGCTGTCTGACAACACTCAGCATGGTGGGAGGAAGGAGCATCAGGGTGAGGAGGAGTATGCGGTCAAGACTCACGGCTACTATGAGTTGACCGTGTGGAAGACAGACCGGAGGTGGTGGTGCCCAGGTAACTGGAAGTATTGTCTGCTATCCAATTAATAACCTGTTCACACTGATCAGTTCTCAATGCTGGTGTTGTTCTGTGCTTCCCTAGTAATTCGGTCAAGAAGTGGGAGCGAGAAGATGTGGCTGTTGGTTGTGGCACATTTTCACCTTCGCCACGGCCCCGTCCTCTGCACGAACCATCACCAGAACGTCCACTTCCATGTCCCTTGCCACGTGCCTTGCCCATTGTAAATGAAGTAAAATAGCTTACACTTGCACTATCAATGGAAAAAGGGTAATAAAGAGTAGATTATGACCGTGGAAGAGGAAAACCACAGTTATTGTTTACTGGGGTATACCACACTTTTTTAAATAGAGATATTTGCGGCTGAACAGTGAGCGACACACTCAAACTGCTTTTTTTTTAGATACCAAAGGCCCAAAACTGGATAGTACAGCGATTTGACCCGTGGAACTGCGAAACCACACTGGGATGTCGGGCCTACACAAGACTATTTTCAACAGATATATTTTTGTGTCACAACAGTCAGGAGACACTACTGTTTTTCTTTACGGAAAAAACTACCAAAACCTGAATAATAGAGATTTTTTACCGTGGGATGGCAAAACCACAGTTATTGTTTACTGGGGTATACCACACTTTTTTAACTAGAGATATTTGCGGCTGAACAGTGAGCGAGACACTCAAACTGTTTTTTTTAGATACAAATGGCCCAAAAGTGGATAATACAGAGGTTTGAACCGTGAAACTGCAAAGCCACACTTGTATTTCTCGGGCCTACACCAGACTATTTTCAACAGATATATTTGTGTCTGAACAATCAGGAGACACTATTTATTTTTTACGGCAAAAAATGCCAAAAGCAGGATAATAGAGATTTTTTACTGTGGAACAGCAAAACCACAGTTATAATTTACTGGTGTATACCAGGCTTTTTAAAATATATATATGTTTGAGGCTGAACAGTGAGCGACACACTCAAACTGTTTTTTTTAGATACAAATGGCCCAAAAGCGGATAATACAGAGGTTTGAACCGTGAAACTGTAAAGCCACACTTGTATTTCTCGGGCCTACACCAGACTATTTTCAACAGATATATTTGTGTCTGAACAATCAGGAGACACTATTCATTTTTTACGGCAAAAAATGCCAAAAGCAGGATAATAGAGATGTTTTACCATAGAACAGCAAAACCACAGTTATAATTTACTGGTGTATACCAGACTTTTTTGAATATATATATATTTGCGACTGAACAGTGAGCGACACACTCAAACTGTTTTTTTTAGATACAAATGGCCCAAAAGTGGATAATACAGAGGTTTGAACCGTGGAACTGCAAAACCACACTTGTATTTCTCGGGCCTACACCAGACTATTTTCAACAGATATATTTGTGTCTGAACAATCAGGAGACACTATTTATTTTTTACGGCAAAAAATGCCAAAAGCAGGATAATAGAGATTTTTTACTGTGGAACAGCAAAACCACAGTTATAATTTACTGGTGTATACCAGGCTTTTTAAAATATATATATGTTTGAGGCTGAACAGTGAGCGACACACTCAAACTGTTTTTTTTAGATACAAATGGCCCAAAAGCGGATAATACAGAGGTTTGAACCGTGAAACTGTAAAGCCACACTTGTATTTCTCGGGCCTACACCAGACTATTTTCAACAGATATATTTGTGTCTGAACAATCAGGAGACACTATTCATTTTTTACGGCAAAAAATGCCAAAAGCAGGATAATAGAGATGTTTTACCATAGAACAGCAAAACCACAGTTATAATTTACTGGTGTATACCAGACTTTTTTGAATATATATATATTTGCGACTGAACAGTGAGCGACACACTCAAACTGTTTTTTTTAGATACAAATGGCCCAAAAGTGGATAATACAGAGGTTTGAACCGTGGAACTGCAAAACCACACTTGTATTTCTCGGGCCTACACCAGACTATTTTCAACAGATATATTTGTGTCTGAACAATCAGGAGACACTATTTATTTTTTACGGCAAAAAATGCCAAAAGCAGGATAATAGAGATTTTTTACTGTGGAACAGCAAAACCACAGTTATAATTTACTGGTGTATACCAGGCTTTTTAAAATATATATATGTTTGAGGCTGAACAGTGAGCGACACACTCAAACTGTTTTTTTTAGATACAAATGGCCCAAAAGCGGATAATACAGAGGTTTGAACCGTGAAACTGTAAAGCCACACTTGTATTTCTCGGGCCTACACCAGACTATTTTCAACAGATATATTTGTGTCTGAACAATCAGGAGACACTATTCATTTTTTACGGCAAAAAATGCCAAAAGCAGGATAATAGAGATGTTTTACCATAGAACAGCAAAACCACAGTTATAATTTACTGGTGTATACCAGACTTTTTTGAATATATATATATTTGCGACTGAACAGTGAGCGACACACTCAAACTGTTTTTTTTAGATACAAATGGCCCAAAAGTGGATAATACAGAGGTTTGAACCGTGGAACTGCAAAACCACACTTGTATTTCTCGGGCCTACACCAGACTATTTTCAACAGATATATTTGTGTCTGAACAATCAGGAGACACTATTTATTTTTTACGGCAAAAAATGCCAAAAGCAGGATAATAGAGATTTTTTACTGTGGAACAGCAAAACCACAGTTATAATTTACTGGTGTATACCAGGCTTTTTAAAATATATACATGTTTGAGGCTGAACAGTGAGCGACACACTCAAACTGTTTTTTTTAGATACAAATGGCCCAAAAGCGGATAATACAGAGGTTTGAACCGTGAAACTGTAAAGCCACACTTGTATTTCTCGGGCCTACACCAGACTATTTTCAACAGATATATTTGTGTCTGAACAATCAGGAGACACTATTCATTTTTTACGGCAAAAAATGCCAAAAGCAGGATAATAGAGATGTTTTACCATAGAACAGCAAAACCACAGTTATAATTTACTGGTGTATACCAGACTTTTTTGAATATATATATATTTGCGACTGAACAGTGAGCGACACACTCAAACTGTTTTTTTTAGATACAAATGGCCCAAAAGTGGATAATACAGAGGTTTGAACCGTGGAACTGCAAAACCACACTTGTATTTCTCGGGCCTACACCAGACTATTTTCAACAGATATATTTGTGTCTGAACAATCAGGAGACACTATTTATTTTTTACGGCAAAAAATGCCAAAAGCAGGATAATAGAGATTTTTTACTGTGGAACAGCAAAACCACAGTTATAATTTACTGGTGTATACCAGGCTTTTTAAAATATATATATATTTGCGGCTGAACAGTGAGCGACACACTCAAACTGTTTTTTTTAGATACAAATGGCCCAAAAGTGGATAATACAGAGGTTTGAACCGTGGAACTGCAAAACCACACTTGTATTTCTCGGGCCTACACCAGACTATTTTCAACAGATATATTTGTGTCTGAACAATCAGGAGACACTATTTATTTTTTACGGCAAAAAATGCCAAAAGCAGGATAATAGAGATTTTTTACCGTGGAACAGCAAAACCACAGTTATAATTTACTGGTGTATACCAGACTTTTTTGAATATATATATATTTGCGGCTGAACAGTGAGCGACACACTCAAACTGTTTTTTTTAGATACAAATGGCCCAAAAGTGGATAATACAGAGGTTTGTACAGTGGAACTGCAAAACCACACTTGTATTTCTCGGGCCTACACCAGACTATTTTCAACAGATATATTTGTGTCTGAAAAATCAGGGAGACACTATTATTTATTTTTTTTACAGCAAAAAATGCAAAAAGCAGGATAATAGAGATTTTTTACCGTGGAACAGCAAAAGCACACTTCTGTCTCTCTGGCCTACACCAGACTATTTTCAACAGATATATTTGTGTCTGAAAAATCAGGGAGACACTATTATTATTTTTATACAGCAAAAAATGCCAAAAACAGGATAATAGAGATGTTTTACCGTGGAACATCAAAACCACAGTAATAATTTACTGGTGTATACCAGACTTTTTTAAATATATATATTTGCATCTGAACAGTGAGCGACACACTCAAACTGTTTTTTTTAGATACAAATGGCCCATAGAACTGCAAAACCACACTTCTATTTCTCTGGCCTACACCAGACTATTTTCAACAGATATATTTGTGTCCGAAAAATCAGAGGCACACTTTTTTTTTGGGGGGGGGGGGGGGGACACCAAAAGGTTAATAAGATGGGTATTTGTACATTGTGAAGGAGAAAAAAAAAAAGAAGATTTAGATTAAAAAAAAGGATTTTTCCTGGCCCCCGGGACATGGAGCTAAGTCCAGCAATTTCAGCAACAGGAGCAGCACACAGGACTGTAATGCAGCGTTTGCTGGTATAACCACTGCATCTCCTATACAGCCTGCCTGCCTGCCTGCCTGATATACCTGGGATGGATATTAGTCCTGAGAAGGACTGTTTGTTTGATCTGGCAGCCTTTACAGACTCTACACTAACTATTTTGCAGGATATATCTCTCCCTAAATCAGCAGCGCTGTCCCTACACTGTCTGATCCGGAGCGACTGTGTCCAAGATGGCGGCGCCCGGTTTTAAATACTCGAGGTGACGCTGTGCGGCTAGCCAATCACTGTAATGCCCACAAACAACATGGCTGCTGCATTACAGTAACTGGCTGGCAATCCCTGCATGTTCATTGGCTCTGTAAAGAGCGCCAAACATGCAGGGCGGAGACCCGAGCTCCCGCCCGAGTAACCCGGAAATGCTCGGTGCTCGCCGAACATCCCGAGTAGCGTGATGTTCGGGCGAGTACCGAGCAGTGTCGAGCATGTTCGCTCAACACTAGTCTTGTAGGATATGTTTCTGTACCAAAAGGAGCGGTTTGGCTACACAGTTATAGGGCATACAGTGAGTGCAATGCCTACCAAAAATTTTGAGGCACTCCAATGCCCCTTGGAAGTGACATGGAGGTCAGAGGGCCTTAACTAAACCGTTTTTTCCATTTATATCAACTGGGTCTCCTGTACACTGTTGGCCTAAGCAGTGAATGGAAGGCTTTCCAAAAATTATGAGGAACTGCAATGCCCCTTGAAACAGACGTGGATTACAGCGTACTAAAAACCTTCTACCCATTATTGGGGAGTGGGTCTACCTTAGTGTTCACCTATGCAGTGAAAAGCAAAAGCTGACTAAAATTAGGAGGAAATGCAATGCCCGTTGGAAGAGTCGTGGAGTCTAGAGGTAATTAAAAACAACATTTCAATGCCCCTTGGAAGAGCTGTGGAGTTCAGAGTGGTTTAACAGGACGGTTTTAATGCCCCTTGGAAGAGACATGGAGGACACAGAAGTTTAACAAGACGGTTTTAATGCCCCTTGGAAGATACGTAGAGGTCACAGTAGCTTAACAAGATGGTTTTAATGCCCCGTGGAAGAGATGTGGAGGTCAGAGTGGTTTAGCAAGATGGTTTTAAGGCCCATTGGAAGAGACGTGGAGGTCACAGTAGCTTTACAAGACGGATTTAATGCCCCTTGGAAGAGAGGTGGAGGTCACAGTAGCTTAACAGGACGGTTTTAATGACCCTTGGAAGAGACGTGGAGGACACAGTAGCTTAACAAGACGGTTTTAATGCCCCTTGGAAGAGACATGGAGTTCAGAGTGGTTTAACAAGACTGTTTTAATGCCCCTTGGAACAGACGTGGAGGTCAGAGTGGTTTAACAAGATGGTTTTAATGCCCCTTGGAAGAGACGTGAAGGTCACAGTAGCTTAACAAGACGGTTTTAATGCCCCTTGGAAAAGACATGGAGGTCACAGTAGCTTACCAAAACGGTTTTAATGCCCCTTGAAAGAGACGTGGAGGTCACAGTAGCTTAACAAGACGGTTTTAATGCCCCTTGGAAGAGACGTGGAATTCAGAGTGGTTTAACAAAATGGTTTTAATGCCCCTTGGAAGAGACGTGGAGGCCACAGTAGCTTAACAAGACGGTTTTAAAGTCCCTGGGAAGAGACATGGAAGTCAGAGTGGTTTAACAAGACGGTTTTAATGCCCCTTGGAAGAGACGTGGAGGTCACAAGAGCTTAACAAGATGTTTTAATGCCCCTTGGAAGAGACGTGGAGTTGAGAGTGGTTTAACAAAACAGTTTTAATGCCCCTTGGAAGAGACGTGGAGGTCACGGTAGCTTAACAAGACGGTTTTAATGCCCCTTGGAAGAGACGTGGAGGTCAGAGTGGTTTAACAAGACGGTTTTATTGCCTCTTGAAAGAGACATGGAGGTCACAGTAGCTTAATAACACGGTTTTAATGCCCCTTGGAAGAGACGTAGAGTTAAGAGTGGTTTAACAAGGCGGTTTTAATGCCCCTTGGAAGACACGTGGAGGTCACAGTAGCTTAACAAGACGGTTTTAATGCCCCTTGGAAGAGACGTGGAGGTCACAGTAGCTTAACAAGACGGTTTTAATGCCCCTTGGAAGAGACGTGGTGTTCAGAGTGATTTAAAAAGACGGTTTTAATGCCCCTTGGAAGAGACATGGAGGTCACAGTAGCTTAACAAGACAGTTTTAATGCCCCTTGGAAGAGACGTGGAGGTCAGAGTGGTTTAACAAGATGGTTTTAATGCCCCTTGGAAGAGACGTGGAGGTCACAGTAGCTTAACAAGACTGTTTTAATGCCCCTTACAAGAGCCATGCAGTACAGCATATTAAAAACATTATTCCCATTATTGCGGAGTCGGTCTCCCATAGTCTTTGCCTATGCCTTCTAAGCAAAAGCTGCCAAAAATTAGGACGGAACAACTTGCAATGCCCCTTACAAGAGCAATGCAGTACAGCATATTAAAAACATTATTCCCATTATTGAAGAGTGGGTCTCCCAAAGTCTTTGCCTATGACTTCCAAGCAAAATCTGCTAAAAATTAGGACAGAGGAACTTGCAATGCCCCTTACCAGAGCCATGCAGTACAGCATATTAAAAACATTATTCCCGTTATTGGGGAGTGGGTCTCCCATAGTCTTTGCCTATGCCTTCCAAGCAAAAGCTGCCAAAATTTAGGATGGAGGAACTTGCAATGCTGGCAACATGGACCATGGTCACTCTGGTGGTATAGTGGTGGTGGAGGCTGAGGATAAGGAGAACAAAAAACAGCCGAAATGAGGAAGCGTATACCCATGTGTGGGTGTGAAGCGGTGCATGGGAATACACCTCCCAAAATAACACAGTGGATTTGACTTTATGTTACTCTGCTGTCATTTGGTGGTGATGAGAAGTCTTGCCCAATCCAGCCCTTGTTCATTTTAATAAGGGTCAGCTTGTCAGCATTGTCAGTTGACAGGCGAGTGCGCTTATCAGTTATAATTCCCCCAGCAGCACTAAAAACATGCTCCTATAACATGCTAGAGGCAGGGCAGGCCAGGACCTCCAAGGCATACAGAGCGAGTTCATTCCAAGTGTCCAGCTTGGATACCCAATAATTAAAAGGCACAGAGGAATCACAGAGGACGTTGGTATGGTCAGCAAGGTACTCCCTCACCATCTTTTGAAACTTTCCACTCCTTGTGAGAGTACCCCGCGCCTCAGGGCCTGTAAGCTGGGCGGGTCTCAGAAAACTGTCCCAGAACGTTGACAGTGTTCCCCTGCCTCTGCTGGATTGGAGTTGCATCTCTCTCGCCTGTACGCCTTGCTTGGGCAACGAACTGTGACCTCTGCCGCTAGCGTGTTCAGATGGGAATTTTTTTAACAGTTCTGCAGCAAGGGCCTGCTGGTACTGCCCCATTTTTGTAGACCTCTCCACCTTAGGAATAAGAGAGTGAAAGTTCTCCTTGTAGCGGGGGTCTAAAAGAGTCACCAACCAGGCAAAAAAGTGGATAATACAGAGATTTGAACCGTGGAACTGCAAAACCACAGTACTAGTTATTTAGCCTACAACAGACTCTTTTAAACAGATATATTTGTGTCTGAACAGTCAGCAAGACACTCAAAATGTTTTTTTTAATGGAAAAAAAGGCAAAAAAGTGGATAATACAGAGATTTGAACTGTGTAACCGCACAACCACAGTTCTAGTTATTTGGTCTACACCAGACTCTTTTAAACAGATATATTTGTGTCTGAACAGTCAGCAAGACACTCAAAATGTTTTTTTTTATGCAAAAAGGTGGATTACACCCAGATTTGAACCATGGAAGAGGAAAACCACAGTTCTAGTTATCTGGCCTACACCAGAATCTTTTAAACAGATATATTTGTGTCTAAACAGTCAGCGAGACACTGAAGCAGTTTTTTTTTATGCAAAAAGGTGGATTACACCCTGATTTGAACCGTGGAAAAGGAAAACCACAATTCTATTTATCTGGCCTACACCAGAATCTTTTAAACAGATATATTTGTGTCTGAACAGTCAGCGAGACACTCAAAATGTTTTTTTTTATGGAAAAAAGTAAAAAAAAGTGGATAATACAGAGATTTGAACCGTGGAACTGCAAAACCACAGTTCTAGTTATTTGACCTACACCAGACTCTTTTAAACAGATATATTTGTGTCGGAACAGTCAGCGAGACACTCAAAATGTTTTTTTTTCTGGAAAAAAGGCAAAAAAGTGGATAATAAAGAGATTTGAACCGTGGAACTGCAAAACCACAGTTCTAGTTATCTGGCCTACAACAGGCTCTTTTAAACAGATATATTTGTGTCTGAACAGTCAGTGAGACACTCAAAATGTTTTTTTTTATGGAAAAAGGTGGATTACACCCAGATTTGAACCATGTAAGAGGAAAACCACAGTTCTAGTTATCTGGCCTACACCAGAATCTTTTAAACAGATATATTTGTGTCTGAACACTCAGCGAGACACTGAAGCTGTTTTTTTTTATGCAAAAAGGTGGATTACGCCCTGATTTGAACCGTGAAATAGGAAAACCACAATTCTAGTTATCTGGCCTACACCAGAATCTTTTAAACAGATATATTTGTGTCTGAACAGTCAGCGAGACACTCAAAATGTTTTTTTTATGGAAAAAAGGCAAAAAAGTGGATAATACAGAGATTTGAACCGTGGAACTGCAAAACCACAGTTCTAGTTATCTTACCTACAACAGGCTCTTTTAAACAGATATATTTGTGTCTGAACAGTCAGCGAGACACTCAAAATGTTTTTTTTGTATGCAAAAAGGTGGATTACACCCAGATTTGAACCGTGGAAGAGGAAAACCACAGTTCTAGTTATCTGGCCTACACCAGAATCTTTTAAACAGATATATTTGTGTCTGAACACTCAGCGAGACACTGAAGCTGTTTTTTTTTATGCAAAAAGGTGGATTACGCCCTGATTTGAACCGTGGAATAGGAAAACCACAATTCTAGTTATCTGGCCTACACCAGAATCTTTTAAACAGATATATTTGTGTCTGAACAGTCAGCGAGACACTCAAAATGTTTTTTTTATGGAAAAAAGGCGAAAAAGTGGATAATACAGAGATTTGAACCGTGGAACTGCAAAACCACAGTTCTAGTTATGTGGCCTACACCAGACTCTTTTAAACAGATATATTTGTGTCTGAACAGTCAGCAAGACACTCAAAATGTGTTTTTTTTTCATGCAAATAGGTGGATTACACCCAGATTTGAACCATGGAAGAGGAAAACCACAGTTCTAGTTATCTGGCCTACACCAGAATCTTTTAAACAGATATATTTGTGTCGGAACAGTCAGCGAGACACTCAAAATGTTTTTTTTCATGGAAAAAAGGCAAAAAAGTGGATAATACAGAGATTTGAACCGTGGAACTGCAAAACCACAGTTCTAGTTATCTGGCCTACACCAGACTCTTTTAAACAAATATATTTGTGTCTGAACACTCAGCGAGACACTGAAGCTGTTTTTTTTATGCAAAAAGGTGGATTACACCCTGATTTGAACCGTGGAAGAGGAAAACCACAGTTCTAGTTATCTGGCCTACACCAGAATCTTTTAAACAGATATATTTGTGTCTGAACAGTCAGCGAGACACTCAAAATGTTTTTTTTTATTGAAAAAAGGCAAAAAAGTGGATAATACAGAGATTTGAACCGTGGAACTGCAAAACCACAGTTCTAGTTATCTGGCCTACACCAGACTCTTTTAAACAGATATATTTATGTCTGAACAGTCAGCGAGACACTCAAAATGGGGTTTTTTTATGGAAAAAAGGCAAAAAAGTGGATAATACAGAGATCTGAACCGTGGAACTGCAAAACCACAGATCTAGTTATCTGGCCTACATCAGACTCTTTTAAACAGATATATTTATGTCTGAACAGTCAGCGAGACACTCAAAATGTTTTTTTTATTGAAAAAAGGCAAAAAAGTGGATAATACAGAGATTTGAACCGTGGAACTGCAAACCCACAGTTCTAGTTATCTGGCCTACACCAGACTCTTTTAAACAGATATATTTGTGTCTGAACCCTCACAGACACACTAAATTTTTTTTTTGGTGGGGGGGGGGATTCCAAAAGGTTAATAAGACGGGTATTTGTACAGTCTGACTGAGGGGGAAAAAAAAAAAGAGGATTTAGATGAAAATAAAGGGATTTTTCCTGGCCCCTGAGACCTGGGGCTAAGTCTAGCAATTTGAAAAGCAGCACACAGGACTGTAATGCAGTGTTTGTTGGTATAACCACTGCGTCTCCTATACAGCCTGCCTGCCTGCCTGATATCTGGGATGGATATTAGTCCTGAGAAGGACTGTTTGCTTGATTTTGCAGGCTTTAGACACCCTACACTACCTATTTCGCAGTATAAATCTCTCCCTAATTCAGCAGTACTCTCCCTACACCGTCTGATCTGGAGCAACTGTGTCCAAGATGGCGGCGCCCGGTTTTAAATACTCGAGGTGACGCTGTGCGGCCAGCCTATCACTGTAATACCCACAACCAACATGGCTGCGGCATTACAGTGACTGGCTGGCAATACCTGCATGTTCATTGTCTCTGTAAAGAGCGCAAAACATGCAGGGCGGAGACCCGAGCTCCCGCCCAAGTAACCCGGAAATGCTCGGTGCTCGCCGAACATCCCGTAGTAAGATGCTCGGGCGAGTACCGAGCAGTGTCGAGCATGCTCGCTCAACACTAGTCACAAGCCATCAAACAAAGAAGAACTGCTTAAATTTTTGAGCCACGAGTGCCCTAAGGTCACCCAAAAGAAGTGTAAAACACTGGTGGAAAGCATGCCAAGACTAAAGCTGTGATTAAAAATCATGGTTATTCCACCAAATATTGATTTTTGAACTCTTCCTGAGTTAAAACATGAGTATTGTTGTTTCTAAATGAATAAGAACTTGTTTTCTTTGCATTATTTGAGGTCTGAAAGCACTGTTTCTTTTTTATTATTTTGACGATTCCTCATTTGCTGCAAATAAATACAATCTTTTTAGCTTTGAATTTTGGAGACATGTTGTCAGTAGTTTATAGAATAAAACAACAATGTACATTTTACTCAAAAATACACCTATAAAGAGAAAAATCTGAGAAAATGAAAATTTTGCATTAGTCTCTTAATTTTTGCCAGAGCTGTATATGGGGGACAGAGGAAGAATTTGCACCCTGGAACATGAAATTAACCCAATGGACCATCTGTCTCATAAAAATACATCAATATTATAAATGGCACTTGGTGGGGTTCTGATACTGAGCTTTCTCCAGGGCCCAAGAGCTTCAGGTTACACCTCTACCCGTATGTGCACTCATACAGAAATGCAACTTAACAACTTAAGCGATAACAGAAATATGTTTCTATGTTCCCATTACAAAAATACTTCTGAATGTCATAACAATGCCCGATTAGTGTAACTAATGGATGTACACAGAGCAAGAAGATACATTTTAAAGGAAAACCAGTGGTTGACTGACTGCTCCTGGCTAGGGTTGGGTTTACTTTTCTTTTTGCAGTTGACATAAGTAATCTATTACAGACTTCTTATGATGCTGTATTCTGAACAATTCCTGTAACTGGCAAAATTTCCCCACCGGTTCAGAATTGTATGGCTGTCGTCATTCTTCTAAAAGGCTGCATCAGAGTTGAAGTGTGATGAACAGAAGAAAGTGGGAACCTGGAATAACCTTCTACCTGGTGCTGAAATTGTATGTCCAGTTTGCACTACTTTTTGGGTCATTCCACATCAAGTGGACCAGTTTTAAAAATCGTCCCCACTCGACCTTCTCCGATTTTGTTGAAAATTTATAAGGATGTACATGTATGTTTGAAAAGAGGTTCTGTAAATTTTTAGGGCCAGATCTCAAATACATTGGGCACTGTTGACCTTTCACTGGAGGTTCCACCAAGCCTGCGGCTTCAGCTAAGAGGATTTTGCAAACTTTGGCACATAGCCATTAGAGTTCTATACTGGCTATGATGCTGAAATTTGGCATACTAGCTCAACTTTTGCTGCTAAACACGATAAAATTATTACCGGCTATGACAAAACAATATTTCGGCCGCAATTTTGTGTCAAAGTAGCTTGTAAAACGCGTCGCATAAAATTTATGCCAAACTTTGCCCATATATAACTCAAGACCAAAAACCAATAGTAACTGGTGCTTTGCCCTGTACACCAAACATAAACAAAAAGGTTTATAGGTTTTTGATTATAATACACATTGCTAGCAACAATACAACTCTGTAACATGTGATAAGAATCTGAAAATCAAACACAAAATCAATGCATTACGCGCATAAATAACACCATGTTCAGTGGCATTTTTCTTTTCTTAAACTGAAAGACTCCAAAAAAAAAACAATGATCCTTGTAGAGAAAAATGTGCTTTTTCTAATGATATCAGAATTAATATATTTTAGGGGTACCCTTTTTGAGAAATTTGACCTAAAAATAGGTAAAATTCGGGTTTTTTACGTTTTTCATCATATGTGGGTGTGAATATTTCCCCAAATACATATGATTTGACCGTGATATTGCAGCAATGCAAAGTCATGTAGATGTTTGGTGTACAGTGAAAGGTCAACAGTGCCCAATGTATTTGAGAACTGGCCCTAAAAATTTACAGAACCTCTTTTCAAACATACATGTACATCCTTATAAATTTTCAGCAAAATCGGAGGTCGAGTGGGGACCACTGGTCCACTTGACATGGAATGACTCTTTTGTTTTATTCCAATTTATCTAAAATAAAAAATGAAATATCTGTACATATAGCCTTAGCTAAATATCTTATGGCTTTCTAGCTACAGATCCTATGCAGATCTATATACAGATCTACAAAATTCTGCAAAATAAGTATGCTTTCAAATATAGAAATGGTATTTGTTCATCTTTATCAATTAACAATATGCAAAGCGAATGAACAAAATGAAATGTAATCAAAATCAATATTTGGTGTGACTGTCACTTACATTCAAAACAACATCAATTTTTCTAGATACACTTTCACACAGTTTTTGAAGGAACTCGTGAGATTGTTCCAAACATCTTGGAGAACTAACCACAGATCTGTGGATGTCGCGTATGTAATCCAAGACAAATTTGATGATTTGAGCTCAAGGCTCTGTCGGGGCTATATCATCACTTCCAGGATTCCTTGTTCTTCTTTAAACTGAAGGTGGTTTTTAATGACATTGGCTCTATGTTTGGGTCGTTGTCCTGCTACAGAATAAATTTGGAGCCACTCAGACGCCTCCCTGATAGTACTGCAGGATGGATAAGTATCTGCCCTCTGGTTCACATCAGGCTCAGTTTTTGATAGATCTAAACAGATCACAACTGATGCCAAAACGGATGCAACATTTTTTCATTATTTTCTCCAAAGTGCTGGTCGGGGCTGGATCATAAGGTTGCATCAAATGTTTTGATCCTGCCCCTAGACTGGTTCCTGCAACTGTCCGGTATCACAAACAATGTGCTGCCCGAACAGGTGGGAAGTATATGTGCAAGATGGCCTTAGTATAATGAAATGATCAATACTCATCCATACTGATCCTTCATAGATCCGTTCTGCTACTCACCTGGTTCCCTCTGGCCTGTGCTTTGGTCCTGTCCAAAACACATGTAAGAGTTCTTAAACCAACATGGGAATCAGGGATGTATATTGGGTCATATTAGCGAGAACGGCATGCCATGATGAGCTGCATTCCCATGTAGTAAAAATGGGAAAAACAATGCAATTAGTTTTCCAGTCATCTCAGTAGTGTAATTAGGTAATATCACCAGATACGGTTGTCTTAAATGGAATCTGTCAGTAAGATCAACCCTCCTAAGCCCTCTATTCGGAAATGCAGGTCATAGAAAGTTGCATAAAATGATACCTTGATATCTGTAATCTGATGTCTTATTCCAGAGAAATCCATGGCTTTCTTAATATGTAAATGAGCTGTTAAGAGCTATGGGCCGGACATAGATCTCCCCAAGAATCTGTCTCCTGAGCTTATTTTATATGAAAGGAGGCATTACCAGCGTGAGACATGTAATGACTGACAGTCTGCTCTCCTGATCTACATATCTCACACTGATAATGCCCTCTTACATTTATAATAAGCTCTGGAGGCCGATTTTCAGGGAGATCTATGTCCAGCCCAACAATCATAACAGCTCATTTACATATTAAGAAAAACATGGATGTGTAGTAAAAAAAAAGTAAAGGGAAAGATGGTTTTTATTTCGTTATTTATAAATCACTGACATATTCTAATCACTATTAACACCTGTCCCATGTTGATTCACAGTCTATTTTCCATATTTTAGCCCAAAGCGCACTTTAGTATTATTAATATTAGAGTGTTATAAATATATTATGTCTGCAGACAAGGGGCTGCAATAAAGGCAAACTTCAAGGCAATCATATGCATTAAGGTAATTAAAAACTATGCTACTTAGAGAAGAATTTGAAACATTCTAAGAAAAGTGTAAACCACATTCTTTACCGTGAAACCTAAAACATTAGTCCTTAGATTGCATTTTTAGATATATGCTGTGTTTTGGATGGATTTTTTTCAAGCCTTGTGTGACACTAGTTACTACTCACAGACAAGCTGTGAGGCTGGGTAGGGGTCCGAGGTCAAAAGCCAGGAAGGTACATCATAGACAGAGGGGTGAGACAAAGGCGTAGTCAGGTCACAGTCCGGGGTCAGAATTCCAAGAAGGTAGCTGATTGTGACAAAAGAGCTAGGCAAACAGATGGTCAAGGCCAGGGCTACCCCAGGAATTTTGGGGCCCCATACTGGCAAAATTTTTGGACCCCCTTGAGACTCCACCCAGGCTCCACCCCAGCTCCGCCTCCACCCCTCGAACCTTTCACAGTCCCACTGCCCATTCTTGGAAAAACTCTACTTTCTGCACTACGTCCTCACCAATCACACATTAACAGTTCCCATCCAACATCAGATCAAATACATAGCCATCAGCTTTTGTTTTGGCCAAAAGATTTTTTAAGCCGCCACCATGACAAGGTAGACTCTTCTGGCCAGGCCCTACTCTACTCTAACCTGTTAAACATTTTTTATAATACCCAATACTCTTTTTAGGTATATTTTTATTGATGGGAATGTGTCACATAAATTTTTTTAAAATGACTAATAATATCACATACCAGACCACATATTACTACCAGATAGTGACCGAATAATACCACATAAAAGGGACAAATACCACCACACCATGACCAGACCACATATCACCACCATCACATAGTGACCAAATAATACCACATACAAGGGGCAAATACCGCCACACCATGACCAGACCACATATTGCCACCACATAGTGACAGAATAATACCACATACAAGGGACAAATACCGCCACACCATAAACAAACCATATATTACCACTACATAGTGACCAAAAAATACCACATACAAGGAACAAATACCACCACACCATGACCAGACCATATATTACCACTACATAATGACCGAACAATACCACATACAAGGAACAGATACCACCACACCACATATTACCACCACATAGTGACCAAATACTACAATGATTAATAAAAAAAAACCAGAATACTAATATTACCATAAGTGCCATTATACACAGGAGCTCTGTGCATAGTATACAGTGTATAGTGTCAGTGTGCAGATACCACACTGACTCACAGGTTCATCCAGCACAGACCGCCATCACTTCTTCCAGTCAAGACTCATCTCTGTAAACAATAACACAGTTATCTAGATCAGCTTCCAGAGCACCTTCCCCAATTTTTCCCCAACTTCCACACTACACCAGATGAAGAAAAAAAAAGCGACATAGTGCCGCCCTGCACAGTAACAGGATGCACCCCCCCACTGAAACAGTATCCTCAAAAATAAAATACATCACAGCAGTAATAGTATCCTTTAATCAGCCCCTACAGTAATAATATCCCACATCTTGCCCCCATTGTCTCCATCCTGCCACAATCTCTCCATAATTAACCCCTACAGTAATAATGTCCCACATCCTGCCCCCAATGTCTCCATGCTGCACCCAATGTCTCTATGCTGTACCCAATTTGCCCCATGTCTCCATGTTGCCCCCAATCTGCCCCCATGTCTCCATCCTGCCCCATATCTCCATCCTGCCCCCATGTCTCCATCCTGTCCCAATGTCTCCATCCTGCCCCAATGTCTTCATCCTGCCCCCATGTCTCCATTCTGCCCCATGTCTACATTCTGCCCCATTGTCTCTATGCTTCCCCCATTGTCTCCATCCTGCCCCCATTGTCTCCATCCTGCCCCATGTCTCCATTTGTCTCCAATCTGCCCCAATGCCTCTCCATCCTGCCCCTAATGTCTCTTCCTCCTGCCCCCAATGTCTCCATTTGTCTTCATCCTGACCCATAGTGTCTCCATCCTGCCCCATGTCTTCATTTATCTCCATCCTGCTCCCAATGTCCCTCCATCCTGACCCCAATGTCTCTCCATCCTGCCACCATTGTCTCAATCCTGCCCCCAATTGTCTCTATTTGTCTCCATCCTGCCCCATGTCTCCATCCTGCCCCAATTTGTCTCCATTTGTCTCCATCCTGCCCACAATGTCTCCATTCTGCCTCCCATGTCTCCCTATACTGCCCCCAATATCTCCATTTGTCTTCATCCTGCCCCATAGTGTCTCCATCCTGCCCCATGTCTCCATTTATCTCCATCCTGCTCCCAATGTCCCTCCATCCTGCCCCCAATGTCTCTCCATCCTGCTACCATTGTCTCAATCCTGCCCCCATTTGTCTCCATCCTTCCCCATGTCTCCATCCTGCCCCGATTTGTCTCCATTTGTCTCCAGCCTGCCCCCAATGTCTCCATTCTGCCTCCCATGCCTCTCCATCCTGCTCCCATAGTGTCTCCATCCTGCCCCCATAGTGTCTCCAGCCTGCCCCCATAGTGTCTCCATCCTGCCCCCATAGTGTCTCCAGCCTGCCCCCATAGTGTCTCCATCCTGCTCCTATAATGTCTCCATCCGGCCCCCATAGTGTCTCTAGCCTGCCCCCATAGTGTCTCCAGCCTGCCCCCACAGTGTCTCCAGTCAGCCCCCACAGTGTTTCCAGCCTGCCCCCATGGTGCTGCTTTCCAAAAAAAAAAAACTTCTTCTCTCACCCAGAGCACGGTCGCTGGCACATGACAGTGACTTCATACGCCAGCGACATGCGCGCTGACGTCAGCCGCCGGCCAAACAGGAAGTTTCCCGCACGCCAACAGATTTAAAGTGAACTTGCGTCCGAGGACGCACGTTCACTGAACCTGCAGAAGCCGGCCGCTAGGGCTTCATGAGCAGAAGAACAGGGGCCTGACCCGATCGGGCCCCCTCTGCTCACTGGGCCCCATACACCAGTAAGGGCAGTAATGCCCTGATGGCGGCCCTGGTCAAGGCAAATCCAAGGTCAGGCAGAAAAGATGAGAATATAAGACTAGGAACACAGAGCAAACGCACACCACTTGAGCAAGGATACAATTGACTGAAAACTAATGCAAAGGGCCAGCTAAATAGCCAGGAACAGGAGACATATGGAGGGAGCCCAGGCACGACCAGGCCCTGTTTGAATGTCTAAACTGTCACTCAAGATACTGATACTGTCAGTTATTGAGAAAAACATGCATATGTCTCTTTTTATATAGTGTATGTAAACTTCTGGGTTCAACTGTATATGTATACATTGCATATAGCGTTTGCTGATCCATTCTCTGCTCTAAAATGGACATGGATCTCAGTATCTACTGTAAAACTGGAGTAAAACATGTAGATGTCCATCTGTAGCTTTCCTCTTGGAGTGTGATATCTTAAGATGATTGGAATGAGACAACCAGCTATGAAAAAAACTTTAACCTACATTACTCTTTTGAACATTATGAATAGTGTTGAGCCACCCCCATAGTGTTCGAGTTCGGTTCGGTTCGTCGAACACCCGTGTGTTCGCCGAACTGTTCGTCGAACTGTTCGTCGAACACCTTCGAACACCGTTAAAACCAATGGCAGGCAAACAAAAACACATAGAAACACATAGAAAACACCTTCAAAGGTGTCCAAAAGCTGACAAACTGCTCAGAAGACATAACTAACACATGGAAAAGTGACAAGTACATATAGTCATGCGAAAATAAAAGAGGTGGAGGAGTAAAAGGAGGGGGAGACACAGATATAGGCATGTCATGCCCTTCTAAAATCCAAAAAGTGAGAAGCCGACACGGCCAGTCCGCTCCTGCCCGTGCCACCTCCGTGTCGCCGGGTTTGTGCCAGAGCCGCGGTGAACCCTGATGGCCAGCCCCCCTCTCCCAATACTGGTGCCTGTCCGCTGGTGGGTCGAGCGAGCCCCCCTGTGGTGGAGGCAGCTCTAAGCTTTTTAATTTAAATTGTCTCTCTAATTTGAATGAATACACTTTAAATCCATTTACAAGGATCTATTGGAGGGCAAGTCTCATGCCAGCAGCCGCGTAATTCCAGCTCCAGTAGCGTCCACTAAAGCTGCTGCAGTTAAAAAGCTTTTATAAGGATCGAGCTCGGCTGTCCACCGCAAGGCATCCTACTGCCAGTCCCAGCCCCTATGCCTTGGGGTGCCTCCTGATGCTCTTCACTGAGTATCCTGTGGTCCCAAAGCATTTCCTTTGAAAAAATGAAGTGTCCAAACTACAGGTGGTGTAGCTTGCTTAACAGCCGGGATAATCCGCTGACTAGCAGACCCTGATACTAGGCACAAAGTATTTCCTGGGCTAGATGCAGTTAAAAATTTGTAATTAGATACTCTCGTTGGATGCTGAGAAAGCATTCCATAGAGTCTCCTGGCACGCCATATATGATTCTCTTAAAAAGCTTGGGGTAGGGGTCTAGGGGACCCTTTTATAGCCAAAATCACGGCCCTGTATCGCAATACGTCACCTAGGCTGAAGATAAATGGAACTGTAGCACCCTGAGGGCTCGGTTGCTACAGAGGTATTGCACCTCACCCAGAGGTGTGATATCTCACTCTCAGGTAAGGATGTAGTGTGGATCAGGACCCGACACCTGCATGCATTACACCACATTGCCGTGGGGCAGGGCGACCAATATGCCCCTGAGATGGGCACGACAGTCCCTGTCCCTGGCTGGAGTGGGGGGAGGGAACACTGAGGAAGGGGAACCCTGTAGTGCAGGAGCAGGGAGGAAGCAGTTCCTGGGTGCATTGAGAAGGGAGTATAAAAGGTGGGCACCATCTTAGTTCAGTGCAGAGAAGTCTGAGCAGAAGTGGCAGGGAGCAGGGGCTCTGCATGAGCTCTGCTCCGGAGGCGGGCCTAGTAACAGAGGCCCAGGCCTGGAAGAGGGAGAAGGAAGGAAGAGGAGCGGAGAAGGCTCCAGGAACGAGGAACGAAGGGATCTCAGGGGTGCAGACGGGCGAGTCGCCACCGCACGCCAGAATCCACCTGCGTGGAGGGGTCAGGCCAAAGGGGGAGACCGGTCCCCGAAACTAGTGGAGGCAGGAAACGACCCTCAGCTAGAAACAGGAGGCTGTGACATTTTATGTGGCGCAAAGGGTCAGGGAAACTGGCGCCAAGTTTACCAAGAGGAGGCCCGAGGCAGCCGGACAGAAGGGTTGGTAAGAAAGTCCAGACAAAGGACACACAAAGGGGGTCCTGTGAAGCGCTCCAAAGTTATCTGGGAGTTGTCTGAGCCCCTCACCTGGTGAGCACAGTACGACGTGGGCAGCCGTTACCTGCAGACGTGGTCTGGATAATAAGAACTGTGAGTAAAGGCCCTGGACTGCATCACTGACTCCGTGTCATTACTGCTGCTGCCCTGCACCATCACCCCATCCTCCGCATACACTGCCCTGAGGCTATACTCCTCCCGTGGGGAGTTATGCTACGCTCTGCTGCACCCACAACACCAGCCTCAGCGGTCTGCCCTGGAGCGGCGGTTCACTCTGACCGCAATCCACGGGTGGCGTAGTCGGACATTTAAACATCAAAACCACATAAATATTTCCGCCACTGGTTTGACCGCCCTGAGCCACGGAACCGGGTTGCCGCCACGGAGACTACAACCACCAGCATCCACCAAAAAGGGTCCGGCTCCGGGTGTCCCAAGGCCCAGGGGGCGCGTCAGAACATTTTCATCACCTTTCACAATCACCAATGGGACAAGGCAGGGATGTTCTCTGTCCCCTCTCTTATACATCCTAGTGACGGAGCACCTGCTCTCATCAATTCGCCATAACCCCAATATTAGGTGGATTGAGGTGGGAGGCACCGAGTACAAGTGCTCTCTATTTGCTGATGATGTCCTAGTATATATCACTCAATCACATATATCCATCCATGCTGTTATGGCTGAAATAGATCACTTTGTTACATGGTCAAATTTTAAAATCAATGCAGCGAAGTCTGAGGCCCTCGATGTCTCCCTCCCCAAATCCATATAGGATTCCATCCAGTCCAACTTTCCCTTTGCCTGGCCCTCACAGGGTATCAAATACTTAGGAATTCCTATTCATAGAGACCTCTCCCATCTATGTTATCTTAATTTTGGGCCCTTTATTGAACAACTCCATACAGACCACGGTTGGCAAGTTAGAACTGTAAGATTCACTACGTGAACCACTGGTGTTTTGTGGAAAAGCACATGTACACTGTGTTCCAAATTATTATGCAAAAAGTGTTTAGGAGTGATAAGGGAAGAATTTGTTTGTTTGTCAGTTAAACTCATTGATGGTGATGTGTGTCAGGGCTCTTTATATCACTGTAAGCAATTGCAGACACCAGTGCTAATTAGTTTGGCAGGTGTGTCCAATGAAAGGCAAGACTACTTAAGAAGGCTCTCTCACATTATTCAGCAGCCTATATTTTCTGCCAAAATGGGAAAGAAAAAGGATGTGTCGGCTGCTGAGAAGCAACAAATTGTGGAGTGTTTAGGTCAAGGCATGACTACAATCAACATTGTGCGATGATCAGGATGAAGTGTCTTGGCAATCAAGAAGTATGTAGCTGATTCACAGTACACACGTGTGCGTGCTGATAAGGGCAAATTGAGGACTCTTTCCTACAGGCAATTACGTCAGGTTGAAAGAGCAGCGGCAAAAAAGCCTTGTCATAGCAGCAGACAAGTTTTTGAAGCTGCTTGTGCCTCCAACGTCCCCCGAACAACAAGATGCAGGGTCCTTCAGAGGTTTGCAGCTGTGCATACGCCATCCTGTCGACCTCCTCTATCCACTTCACACAAACAGAAACGGCTCCAGTGGGCCAAACATTACATGAAGACTGATTTCAAAACTGTTTTGTTCACGGATGAGTGCCGTGCAGCGCTCGATGGTCCAGATGGATGGAGTGGAGGATGGCTGGTTGATGGACACCCCACGCAAACACGGCTACAGCGCCAACAAGGAGGAGGTGGAGTAATGTTTTGGGCTGGAATCATGGGGAGAGAGATTGTCGGCCCCTTTAGGATCCCTGAAGGCGCTAAAGATGAACTCCATAATGTATGTGGATTTTCTCAAACAGCACTTCCTGCCATGGTTCAAGAAGAAGAACCGTGTATTTCACAGCAAGATCATTTTTCTGCATGATAATGCACCATCTCATGCTGCACATAAAACATCTGCATCTCTGGCTGATATGGGCATAAAAGGGGACAAACTTATGGTGTGACCCCCATGCTCCCCTGACCTCTACCCCATTCAGAACCTTTGGAGCATCATTAAAAGGAGTGTCTATGATGGCGGGAGGCAGTTCACATCTAAGCAACAGCTCTGGGAGGGTATTCTGTCCTCATGCAAAACAATTGAAGCAGAAACCATCCAAAACCTGACAAATTCAATGGACGAGAGAGTTCAGAAGCTCCTTTCGAACAAGGGGTCCTATGTGAAAATGTAACATCACCTAGAATAAAGTTTTGAGTTGAAAACTGTTTGATTTCAGTTTCTAACAACCTGCTAATGCTTATAATTTCAAAAATGACCATTTTTTTGGTCTTTATTAAAATGAAAAGGTTGATCGAAAAGTTTGGGGGATCTAAGAGTGTGGCAACCCAGTAGTCATGATTACTTCGAATTCTGACAATATGAGGGTCATGCTGCAGGTAGTGCAGCAAGAAGGCACTTATGTGTCTTGCGCATCTCGGAGCCCCAAAATTATTTTCCGGGCTAGATGCAGCTAAAAATTATTTTTAATTTTAAATCTGGTGGAGCTTATTATAGATGGCCTAATAGGATCAGTGCTGCACACTGCTACAAAGCCCAAATTATTTTCCAGTCAAGATACAGATAAACATGATTAGTAATTTGAAAGCTTAAAACGGTTGGTAGGGTGATTTTAACCAATCATCAAGCTTTTACTCTCCCCAGGATGACACAGGGGTAGAAAAGTCGTTTCGGATCCATGATTTGTTCATCTTTATGAACGTGAGTCTGTCTACATTATCAGTGGAGAGCCGCGTGCGCTTATCTGTCAGCACACCACCAGCAGCGCTGAACACACGTTCAGACAGAACGCTGGCTGCGGGGCATGACAAGATCTCCAAGGCGTAAGTGGCTAGCTCCGGCCATTTATCCAGATTGGAAGCCCAAAAAGAGCAAGGGTCCAGTGACACAGTCGTGGCTTCAATGTTTACTTGGAGATACTCCTGTACCATCGTCTCTAGGCGTTGACTATGTGTCAGACTTCTTGTCTCCTGTGGCCTTGCAAAGGATGGGCTAAAAAAGTGGTGAAATGATTCCGCAAAATTGATGTTACCAGCAGATACTGTGGTTCTGTTATGGTTTGAGTGCTGAACACTTGACGGTCCCACGGTTGGCAAGTTGGAACTGTGAGATTCACTACGTGCACCACTGGTATTTTGTGGAAAAGCACATGTAAGATTCTGCAACAGTCTCTGCTGATACTCCTGCATGCGTGCATCCCTTTCTATGGCAGGAATAATTTCTGCAAATTTACTTTTGTACCGGGGATCTAACTGTGTGGCAACCCAGTAGTCAGGATTATTTCTAATTCTCACAATTCGAGGGTCATGTTGCAGGTAGTGCAGCAAGAAGGCACTCATGTGTGTTGCGCATCCAGGAGCACCAAGTCCCTGTTGTGTTGGTGGCGAGGTAACAATCATGCTTCCTTCCTCTGTCCTCTCCCCCCAACCTCGCACAACAGAAATGTGATCAAGGTCTCCCTCATCTGATGAGTCTTCCATCAGTTCGTCCTCCACTTCTTCCTGGGCTCCTGCACCTTCCTCACTAGTTTGGCTGCTACCATGCGCCCTGGTAAAACCATCTCCCCCACCCTCACATGCCTGCCGCGTTGGTGCTGCCGACCGTCTGGACCTTGCAGATGTTAGCCCTTCCGCATACAACTCCTCCTCCTCTACTTCCTCCACCTCCTCTTGTGCCACCACCTGACTCCGAATTCTGTTTAACATGTGCTCCAGCATGTAAATCACCGGAATAGTCATGCTGATAATGGCATCGTCAGCACTAAACATCTTCGTCGCCATTTCAAAACTGTGCAGAAGGGTGCATAGGTCCCTGATCTGAGACCACTCCTCCAGCGTGATTTGCCCCACCTCTGAATCTCGTTGGCCCAGGCTATACGTCAGAACGTATTGCACCAGGGCTTGTCGGTGCTGCCACAGTCGCTGCAACATGTGCAGAGTTGAATTCCACCGGGTAGGCACATCGCATTTTAGCCGGTGAAGTGGCAGGCCCAACGACTTCTGTAGAGATGTAAGTCGCTGATGCGAACGGCGGAAGTGAGCACACAGCGACCGTGCCCTCTGCAGAAGGCCATCTAGTCTGGGATAGTGGGCTAAAAAATTGCTGGACAACCAGGTTCAACACGTGAGCCATACAAGGCACGTGTGTGACATTGCCCCAGCGAAGGGCCGCACCCAGGTTTGCAGCATTGTCGCACACGGCCTTCCCTGGTTTCAGGTCCAGTGGAGACAACCATTCATGAAATTGGTTCTCCAGAGCTGACCACAACTCCTCAGCTGTGTGACTCACATTTCCCAGACATTTCAATGTAAAAACCGCCTGATGACGTTGAGCCCTACTGCCAGCATAGTAAGGAGGTGTGCAGGATCCCTTATGCGCAGTTAGAAAGCTTGTGGCATGACCAGACAGGCTTTGGGTGCAGGTGGAAGACCGAGAGGAGGTTGGGGAGGCAGAAGCAGTGGAGGAACTTTGACATAAAGAGGATTGACGCACAACTCGTGGGGACGGCAAGACTTGGACAGCAGCCCCTTGTCCTGCTGTCACCATAGTTACCCAGTGCCCAGTCAGCGACATGTAACGCCCCTGTCCATGCCTACTCGTCCAAGTGTCTGTGGTGAAATGCACCCTGTCACACACAGAGTTTCTCAAAGAAGCGGTGATGTTGTGTGCGACATGCTGGTGGAGCGCAGGCACACCTTTCTTTGAGAAGTAGTGCCGACTGGGCATCTGGTACTGGGGCACTGCGACGGACATAAGGTCTCGAAAATCCTCTGTGTCCACCAGGCAGAAAGGCAGCATTTCTGTAGCCAAGAGCTTGCAGATGGTGAAATTCAACCTCTTAGCTTTCTCATGGCTAGGAGGAAATGGTCTTTTACTTGTCCACATCTGAGGGACCGAGGGCTGGCTATTGTGCTTAGACGGGGTTGATAAGGGTGTCCCCGGCAAACTGCCGGTCTGTGAGGAAGATGCAGGCGGACATGTTAGGTTGCCTTGATCCAAAGGTGGTGCTATCGATGTCGGACAGCGCTCAACACCAGCTGCTGTTACCACCTCCAAAGGAAATGATGACCTGCCAATCACGCTGGCTGTTGCGGGTAAAGAGGTGGCAGGTCTGTGCCCCAAAACAGGTGTGACTGCTGTCCCCCCAGTCACAGAGGATGAAGAGGCCGCGGATGCACAAGATATGGCAGACGGTGGTTGGCCCGGCCGGCTAGGCCGCATTGTAGCACACTGAGCTTCCCACTGCAACTTATGCTTCATGTCCATGTGCTGGTTCATGCATGAAGTACTCAAACTATGTATTTTTTGGCCTCTACTTAGCTTTTGCTGACAAATGTTACAGATAACACGAGTTGGGTCATCTTTATCGATCTGAAAAAATGCCCAGGCTATGCAAGGCTTAGCACCCATGCGACCTGAAGAGCCACCACGACTTGTGGTGAGAGGCAGAGTTGTGTTTGAGGATGCAGTTGTTGACGTGCTTCCAGTACTACGTCTCTGTCCAGGAAGGCGCAACCTGACCTCGTCGTCACTAGCATCTTCCTCCACCTCCTCTGCTGACCTCATCTCTTGGCTGACTGTGGGTTGACAGTAAGTGGGATCTCCAACCTCATCATCATCACCCTGTGTGTTTTCACACCCGTCGTTCTCAGAGCCAACCTGTTCCTGCCCTGACAAAAAACTAAAGTTGTCGCTCCAATCAGGTATTTGAGTCTTATCATCGTCTTCCTCATTGTCTCCACCAACAGGAGTTACAGTTTGGGAATGAGGGTCTACATTATGGTCAGAACCTTCTGCGTCTGGTCCTGGATCCGACTCATAAAGATTCTGGGCATCAGTGCAGATCATTTCCTCGTCTGGATTCACAGAAGCGCTGGAGTCGACCTCTGATTCCCAGGCTATAGTATGAGTAAACAGCTCTGCAGACTCAACCATCTGTTCTACCTCATACTCAGACGGGCAGCTGGAGATTTGGGAGCTGTGAGGAAGCAAGTGCGATTTGGGTGACACCTTTGAGGACTGGAGTATTTGTGATGTTGAAGTTGATGTGGAGGAGAGCCCACTTAAAGGAGCACTTGATATCCGTTGAAGCACCTGCTGTTTTTGTGCCTCATCTGGAATTTGTAGCGATTGGCGTGGCCGTAAGAAAGGGATCTTATCACATTGTCCGCTAAAAGAAGTAGACATTTTAGTTTGGCTGGAAGATGGTCTTTCTTCTGCAGATGTTACTGTTGCTTTAACACCTACCCCACGGACACAACCTTTTTTCCCCTTCCCAACACGCCTATTCCCCTTTCCACCAGCAGCAGGCCTTTTTCCACTCATTTTGGTGGTTAACTAATTCACAACTCTGGAGTTGTTTGCACAAAAAAACAATGGATGGTAACCGAGCAGAGCTGAGTGGCCAAACTGTGGTATTAGGCCAAAACTATTGGCTGGGTTAGATGCAGAAAAAAATATATTCAGTTTGCAACCTGATGGAGGTCAGTATAGATGGACTAATAGAATGATGCTATGCCCAAAAGATTTTACTTCACTAGGTGCAGTAAAAAAATTGGTATTCTATACACAGGTGGTATATCTTGCAGCACAGATAGGCTACTCCACTGACTAACACACTCTGCAATAGGCCAAAAAGGATTAGCTTTGCTAGATTCAGCCAAATGCTGTGAAAAAAACTTGCACAGCACTGGCACAGACCTGCCTGGCAAAAACTGATAGGAACTGATGTAACCTAGTCCTGAAAAGGACTCCAATTACAATTAGTCTTTACTCCCACAACCTATCTATTTAAGAGCACAGACCTGCCTGATAAAAGTCGTAGGAAATGCTGTAACCTAGTCCTTAAAAGGACTGCAATCACAACTATTCCCTACTCCCAAGCTATCTGTATATTTGTGCGAAAATTGGCTTGAAATTAACAAGGTATAGCGCACACAGCAACAGCGGTGCCGTCTAACACGCAGCTGCAGCAGTGAGAAAATGGTGGCGACGGGGGAAAATGGCTTGGTCTTATAGGGCAAGGACATGTGACATACACTGCCAATGACACATGCCCTTGCTTGTGTGAAAAAAAGCACTTCGCTCCGTGTGTACGCTGCTGATAGGCTGACAGATTGCACCTCCCCACTGTAAATGCGGGAAAGAGAAAAAAAAATGGAGATCTTCATTGTTCCTGCAGAGATCCATCCCCTGCCCCTCCCCCCGCCCCGCTGTACACTCAAACTGCGTATTAACATTAATTTTCATCATTACTGAGAAAAAATCCAGTTATGATTTTGGTGCACGAACAGTTATCGAACATAACCTCGAACAGCCGAATTTTTATCAAATTGTTCGTGTTCGCCGAACGGCTCGAACACCGCCCAAAACAGCTCGAATTTGAGATTGGCGAACAGTTCGAGTAGAACAACGCTCATCTCTAATTATGAATAATTTAATCTTATTTTTTTCAAAGCTGGTCATCTCACTCCACAGCTCTCAGGATATCTCAAGACAAGAAGAAAGGTAAGGAAGAACACATCTGCATGTTGTACTAACTGTCCACCATATTTTCTAATGTACTTACTCCACTGTTTGGTTCAGTTCTCACATTACACTTAGGTGCCACATATGTAATAACAGCAGCATATCAATGATATTTGGCTTGTTGTGTTCATTTGACATGTATTTTAGGAACACTAAATTACTGTCAGCAAAGACAAGGAAGGGGGGCCTTGACACACAGACAGTCGGCTGGGACCAAGTGAAGACATAGAGCAATTAGACATTCCTTTGTAATGTATCCACATACTTCTCTGGCAAGTATCATTAAATCATTACAGTGGAACTGCCGGTTACGAGCTGTCCCAATGCAATGTTTCCTAAAAATAGTTATGCATTTTTCCGATACTTAGGGTTTCTTTGTATAGCTAAATTCCAAAAAATTCACTTAAAAAGTGGTTATCCAGTTCATCCCCATTTTTGTGAAAGGAACTGTGCTGCAATAACAGTGCCAACCATTGGACAACAGCGGTGCTGTTTTTGAAAAATTAATCCCTTTTTTCTAATCCTGGACAACTCTTTCAAGAAAATATGTGCCCAAAATATTAACATACCCATATTTTAATTAGGGTATAAGTATCAACAGTTGATATTTAAGTTTATTTTACTTTTTTCTTTGTTGTTACAGGCATTTTGGCAAATGTGGCAACATGCTGAAATCCAACTTGCTCAACCCTTCAGTGCCCCAACATCTTTCATCAAAAGGAAAATTGGCTCCCTTTTTTCTAATCCTGGGCAACTCTTTAATTAAAATATGTGCAAAAAATATTAGAATATCCATATTGTAATTTGGCCAATTAGCAATGTTTGATAGATAAGTTTGTTTAACTTTTTTTTTGTTGTTGTGACAGACATTTTGGCAAATCTAACATGTCAAAATCCAAAATGCTCAACCCTCCAATGCCCCAACATCTTTTGTTAAAGGAAAAATTTGGACCTGTTATATGGTTGGCCAGTATCTATTGTGTATGGCCACATTTACGGTATATTTGCAGAAATTCTGTCGTTTGGGAAGCATATAGCATTTGTCTGTTTTGATACCGATGACCCTGAATCTAGAACAACTTTTTGAACACGTTGTTGGACACATCATAAATTTATTACATAAGAGCTATATAATAAGTCTGCCATATGTGTGCTCTAATGGCTATCATTATTTGGATTGAGAGAGTAAAACATATGTGGCACTGATTGTCCATCTATGCTTCTAATGTATTCACTTGGTTGGATGTCCAGGACTGCACTCCCAATCAGATGGTGAAGGAGATTCAATGAGATTCAATACACCCCAAACGTATTAATAAGTTTGTCTCATTTGGACAACCCCTCCATATGCCCGATTAGGGCATCAAGCAGTGAACAGCAGTTCTTGATCTTTCAGACTTGGCCTTCCTATGTATTACACAAATAATTCTACATAAAACCAAGCAATGTGAACTGAGGTCTAAGATGGTACACATGCAAGAAATAGGCGCATGTTCACACTAGCAAAAAGAAGCAAAACCTACAAAAGACAAAAAATATATCTCATACCCTACCATCATTATATATAAATGTAAAGCAAAGTTGCATATTAAATATAGGGTACTTAGTGAACTATTTTTGATCAAAAAAAGTATACAAGCCGTCCCACCAGCGACAAAGTGACCCTAAATTGGGACGGTACCTACACTGTCTATAGGTGGTCTGGAGTTGGGACCCGGTCCTATTTGTCTACCCTTTTATATGCATTACTTCAACTTTGATATACAGTAAGGTTTATAATATAGACAGTGTAGGTACCGTCCCAATTTAGGGTCACTTTGTCGCTGGTGGGACGGCTTGTATACTTTTTTTGATCAAAAATAGTTCACTAAGTACCCTATATTTAATATGCAACTTTGCTTTACATTTATATATAATGATGGTAGGGTATGAGATATATTTTTTGTCTTTTGTAGGTTTTGCTTCTTTTTGCTAGTGTGAACATGCTCCTATTTCTTGCATGTGTACCATCTTAGACCTCAGTTCACATTGCTTGGTTTTTTGTCTTGTTTGCATTCTGTGCAAAGTAAGGGTGTGGCATCCCCTTTGTTGAGCTGATTAGTATATATGTAGCTTACCACGGGCCTAGGTAGTCTGGAGTTGGGACCCGGTCCTATTTGTCTACCCTTTTATATGCATTACTTCAACTTTGATATACGGTAAGGTTTTTAATATAGACAGTGTAGGTACCGTCCCAATTTAGGGTCACCTTGTCACTGGTGGGATGGCTTGTATACTTTTTTTGATCAAAAATAGTTCACTAAGTACCCTATATTTAATATGCAACTTTGCTTTACATTTATATATAATGATGGTAGGGTATGAGATATATTTTTTGTCTTTTGTAGGTTTTGCTTTTTTTTTTTTTTTTAAATAATTCTACATGTCCATTGCAACAAGTGCTATAAGTGATATGTTTAGGTGTCTAGGGCCTCTACACGTAACATGTTTCAGGTTGGCAACACCTTCCTCAGGATGTATATTTCTTATTTTCCTGAAGAAGGGATTGCCAAAATACATAGCAATTCATTTTATAGTTTTTAAGGTTGAAGGTAGACATAAATCCATGGAGTTCAATGTACACCCTAACATGTTGATCCAGATGAAGGCAAAAAACTCCATGACACAGAAGCTTATTGCCCTATATTAGGAGAAAAAGTCCTTCCCTACTCCATGAATGGCAATCAGACAAGTTCCCTAGATCAGTGCCCCACCACAGAATCTAGTGCCCATAACCTGTAATATTATATTTTTCAAAAAAGGCATCCAGGCCATACTACTACGTATGCCAACTTGTGTGTTCGGCTCATTTCTTTGGTTTTGCTGTAGTTTCTTGTACTTTGTGCAAACAGGCATGCCTTCCCCTTTTTGAGCCAGGCTATCTATATAGCTTCCCATGGGCATGTGTCTGGACAGTCGAGTCTGGCTCCTGCTCTGCCCCCATATATATTGAAATAG
This sequence comes from Phyllobates terribilis, assembly GCF_046119375.1. Lineage (NCBI taxonomy): Eukaryota > Metazoa > Chordata > Amphibia > Anura > Dendrobatidae > Phyllobates > Phyllobates terribilis. The sequence goes on along the minus strand of NW_027362761.1, from coordinate 1,149,194,315 downwards.
TCTGAGATAAGGTAAGGTTTTAATACCAGAGACAGTACCATCTCGATTGGGTACACCGTGTCATGGTCAAAATATTGTTAACTAAATACTCTATGTTACATACATGTATTATTATTATTTATTTACTTACTACAGGGTATATGATAATTTTGTTTTTATCTTAGGTTTCATCCTTTTACTTCTGTAGTGAATGAATCATTACAACATCATGTTGCAGCGAGTTCCATAGTCTCACTGCTCTTACAGTAAAGAATCACTGTCTGTGATAATGATTAAATCTTCTTTCTTCTAGTTGTAGATGTTCCCCCCAAATTTTATTTTTATATTAATAAGCATTTTGTGACTCCTTGAACCCTCTGCACCATCTAATTGGAAGTGTAGCACCCCGAGGGTTCGGTTGCTACAGGAGTATAAAGGGAGGCACCATCTTGGAAAGGGAGTGAGTTGAGAGAGGAGAAGACAGGGAGCAGAGCTGCTTTATGGGCTCTGCTCCACAGGCAGGCCCTGTCAGGAGGCCTGAGCCTGGAGGAGGGAAGAAGGAGGAAGAGGAGCAGACTGGGCTCCAGGAAGGACAGAGGGGACCCCAGGGGTGTGGACTGGCTGGTAGCCACCACACGCCCGCCGCTACCTGAGTAGGGGGGTCAGGTCAAGAAGATGGGAACCGGATCCCAAATTAGTGGAGGAGAGAAACTACCCTCAACTAAGAACCGGAGGCTGCGACATTACATGTGGAGCAGCCCCTCACCACACCCGCTAGGAAGGCACCACATAGGACCTGGGAAACGCAGGCCAACGTTTGCCCACCAAGAAGGTCCGAGGCAGCTGGACATAAGCGTGGTCACTAGTGGGGTTGAAGACCAGAGACAGGGGACATAAAGGGGGTCCTGCAAAGCACTCCAGAAAGACCTGGGAGTTAACCGAGCCCCTCACCTGGTGAGCACAGCGCGACACAGGCGGCCACCTCTGCAGCGGTGGCCTGGAGCAGTAACCGAGTAACCGTGAGTAAAGACCCTGAACTGCACCACCAAGACTCCGAGTTGTCTTTGTTGCGCTCGTGTACCACCATCACCCCCATCATCTATCCCTGCTGCCCTGAGGCCATACCCCTCCCGTTGGGGGTTATACCACCACGCTGCACATCCTCATAGACCTGGCCTCAGTGGACTGTTCTGCAGCGGCGGCTTCAAAGCCGCACTCAACGGGTGGCGTAGTCGATCAAGTTAACATCTACTGCCATAGACCGCCACTTAGTCTGACTTCCTGGGCACGGACCGGATCACCGCCACGAGACTACAACCCTAAAGAGATCCGGCTCCGGGTAGGCTCCCGCGTGCGCAACGCTACTCAGCACAGGCCCAGGGGCGCGTCAGAAGCGCAGTCCTGGATCCAGTTACTGACATTTATATGAACTGCTAACTCCAACAATAATGGCAGTTTTTGTGATGACATGCCCCAAGGAGAACAACAGCCTCCTTTATCATGAGGAATTCTTAAAGGGAATAGGTTATCAGATTTTCACTATATTACCTGAAAGCAGCATGAATCTGATGTGGAGGCAGAGAGTTTGTTTTCAGTGAGGTATCACTTACTGGGCTGCTTGGTGCAGTTTTGATAAAAATCACTGTTTGATTAGCTGCAGATCCAGCAGTGCTCAGAATGTTGAGCTCTGTATAACCCCGCCCACACCACTGATTGGCAGCTTTACTATACATGGGCAGAAAGCTGCCAATCAGTGGTGGGGGCGGAGTTATGCAGAGCAGGAGGACTACATAACACAAGACAACTAGTCCTGCAGTGATAATCTCCTGCTGATAAAACCCTGATTTTATTGACACTACAGCAAGCAGCCTAATAAGTGACACATCACTGGAATCAGACTCTCTGCCCCTACATCATGCTGCTCTCATATTAAATAACAAAAACCTGCAGACAGATTCCCTTTAAAGGGTTATTCTCATAATCATTCTTCACTTGCTTGCCATAATTGACAGTTCAGACTAGCGGCATGGTTGAACCGCTGGCTCAAACTGTGCATTCACCAATGTAAGCACAGGTAGCAACATCGAAGGAGGGTATGGGAGCTGAAGTTGGTTGCAATCCAGCCCTCCTCAGAGCAGAATTTGCAAGCTCTACAGCAAAAATCTTGCAAGTATTGCCCTCCTTGCCTAGGAGACTGGCCATCACTGATAGACTGCAGCAAGGAGCAGTAAGCTATCTAATTGGGAATATTTCCTTTCTAAAGTGCAAAGTTGCTTGTTTTTTACAATGTCTTTGAAATTTTACCCATTTAAAAAGTTGAAATAACCACTTTAAAACATTGATGACCTATTCTTAGAATATGTAATCAAAATCGGATTGATAAAGGTCTAACTACCTGGACCTTTACTTATCAGCTGATTGAAGGGGCCATAGTGCACAGTGCACTGGAGCTGTCACAAACTACATTATATTATGGCCCTGAATAACACTGCAGCTTTCTTTCATTCACTTGAATATCAAAGAGCTGCAGTACCTCTCATGGCCACTAGACAATGTAAGGAGCTGTGCCTATTCTAATTCGCTCAACAACCCCTTAAATCTGATGATTGCTATTAAACCCTGATCAATCAGATATTGATGATGACGCGCCCCCTGGGCCAGTGTTGTTTGGGGGATACCCGGAGCCGGATCAGATGGGGGTTGTAGTCTCCGAGTGGCGGTGACCCGGTCCGTGCCCAGTGTGTCAAGCTCAGTGTGTGGCAGTCCTACAGATGTTGCTGGATGTTCTTTAGTGTCGACTACGCCACCCGTTGATTTGCGGTCAATACGGCCGCCGCTGCAGCAGGGTCCGCTGAGGCTGGTGGTGTGTGTGCAGCTTCTGGTAGTATAACCCCCAACGGGAGGGGTATAGCCTCAGGGGGTCAGTTGTAGAGGGTGGTGGTTGTGGTGGTGCAGTGAGGATAGCAATAAGACTCAGAGTCGGGCTGTGCTTTTCAGGTTTTTTACTTACTGCTGTTGTTCTGGTCACTCCGGCCTTGAGTGACCGCCCGAGCCGTGCTGCGTCCACCAGGTCCTGGACTCGGCCAACCCCCAGGTAATTCTGGAGCGTGATCCTGAGCTCCCTTTCTGACGTTCCTTTTCTCTGGCCTTCCCCACCAGGGATCCACCTATGTCCGGCTCCCTCGGGTCTCTTGGTGGGTACACCTCTTCTGGGTTCCCTGACCCTATACTTGGTCTGCCTTTCGGGTGGATTTAGTGGGGGGTCGTGGCAGATCCTGCCCACAACCTCCGGTCTCTGGCTGAGGATTAGTGCCCTCCACCAGCTTGGGATCCGGTACCCTTGTGCCAACCCTTCACCCTGTTGCTTGTATTTGGGCTCTTGGGGTTCCCTCTTCTTCCCCTCTGGGTCCTTTCCTTCTCCTCTCTCTCTCCTTTCAGGACTGCTTGACCCTCTACAACAGACTGACTAGTAGCTGTCTGCCTGTCTGACCCTGATCTAAGATGGTTCCCACCTTATATACTCCCTCTATGTGTGAGCTCAGGTGACCAGCACCCAATGAGCTCCTAGCTTTACCCAGACTGCTCCCCCTATCTGCCCCTACACTACTGGGATGTTCCACCCCCCTCCCACTCCAGCCAGGGACAGACACTATCGTACCTGCACATATACTGGTGGGAGTACCGTCGATCTGTCCCCCGGAAATGGGATGTATGTAGTGTATGCAGCCTACTGAGCTCAGTTCCACACTCCATCCTTACCCGGGAGTGGAATACCACACCTCTGGCTTGAGGTGTAATACCCCTGTAGCAGCCGAATCCTCAGGGTGCTACATTCCCCCCTGGTAAATCACAGCACGTCCTCGGGCTGTAAGAGAATAAAAACATCAAACATACAAATTTTCATAACAACAATAACATATAAAACAATATATATATCAGCATAAACTTTTCATAAATAACATTCTTGTTCCTCCGGCCACGGTGCAACTTGTGACCGGGTAAAGTGCGACAGTCTCTTCAAGAAAAACAACAGTTTCCTATAAAACCGGTAGGGGGCGCCTTAGAAAGCGCAACTATTTACAAGGGGAAAGTGGCCGCTCTCAGTCCTCGGCCAGGTATAAGGAAGGAATGACCGCTCTCAGTCCTCGGTCAGTGGGATTAAGGGAAATACGGGTAACAGTTTACACTTGTGCCAACGGGGACATATTTAAAGCAGCAACAGTTCACTGTACCCCGACGGGTAACTATTTACAGTCTCTTTACCGTTCTTTAACGACGGCGTCCTCCTGCTCCTTCTTTATCTTCAGACCCGTCCGGGTCCTCTTGCTCCTCCTCACACCGCAGCTCCTCCTCCGTCAGGCGATGCACATGGAGGGCGTAGGGTCCTTTGGCACATTTGTGCCGGGTGAACGTGACCTCGTCCCCTACGTACAGGTCACGACCTCTATGTCCCTCCGGCAGATGGCTTTCTACGTCTCTGCGGGTTACAAAGACGTCGCCGGGGGTATGATGGTCTCTTATGAAGCCCCACCCATGCTGCAGGTTGAATTTAATCACAGTCCCGGTGGCACGGGGACCATGAGCTGCACGGGGGTTCCTCCTGGTCCGGCTCTTCTGCCCTGCGCTCTGTTCCTGCAGCCGCTGCTCACGGATCCGCCTCTCTTTCCGTTCTCGCTCGAAGTCTGCCAACTGCTGGCGGCAGCACTCCACACGCTCCGCTGCGGCTGCCCGAGTTTCCTGAGTGAACCCCATGAGGTCTCCTCCGGTGGGGTCCCACTCGAACTGCGCCTCTTCCAGCGGGAGCGGGGTCCTCCTGACGGGCTTCGGAGCCGGAATCAGGGGCTCGCACAGGGGCCTTGCTCTTTGGAGTTCCAGTTGGTAGTACTCCTGGGGCCATACAAAGGGCTGCCCATCCGGGCACGTGTGCTGGGCAAATAGATCTTCGCCCAGGTGCGGCACTCGAGATGTTGAGGGCGCGTTGATGGTAGCGGCGCCCGGGTTGACCAGGCCTTGCGACCAGGCTTGGGGCACCCTAAAGGAAAAGGGCACCGTAAGGACGGCGGCGCCCGGGGGTACTCGGCCCTGCGACCAGGCCGGTGGCTCCGCGGAGGTAGGGGGCGCTGTTGGAATTGCGGCGCCCGGAGGTACTAGACCTTGCGACCAGGCTGTTGGTATTTCCTGTTTGGTCGCGCTCAGGGTCGAGGCGTGTGACGTCACAGGGGTCGCGGCCGCGGCTTCTACTTGAGGCCTAGTCCGGCACGGTGATGATGCAGCGACGGGCACGGCAGGGGGAATTTCGGGCTCTGCGACGGGGAGCTGGGACAGGTACACGGTTTCTCGGCTCGGGGTAAAGACGTCCCCTTTACCTGCCTCCGTCCGTTCAGCTCCCTTCTCGGCGCCGTCTCCGGCCTTCACTCCTCCTGCACCATCCTCAGAGGCGGTCTGTCTCCTCATCTCGGGTGGCGTGCTCCGCTGACGGGTTCCGGTCTGCTGGGCCATCTCACGGCTCCACTCCGTCAGCGTCTCTCGCTGCACCTGGGCCATCCTCCGTGCGAGGCGCTCCAGCTCGGTCTGCGCACACTCCCGGTCTTGGGGGAGCTGTGCCAGGATCTCCACTAAGCCTAGTGGGGTTGTTGCTTGCAACAGGCTCCTGACCACTGGGTCGGTGCTGCCTGCCTCTCCCTCCATCTCCGGGTACGACTTCTCCGGAGTCCTCTCCAGACTTCTTGTCTCCGGGTGCGCTCTCCCCAGACTCCTCCAGGCTGCACCCATCTTCTCTGTTTTGTTCTGTCTCCGCCCACATTGAAGGTGGTCCCGGGGCAACTTTGTGATTGTCAGTTCCAGGGGCAGTTCTCTCACGCTGATGGACATCTCCAGCATCACAGTCTCTGTTGGTGGGGGCGGTTTCCGCTTTTGGCGCCATTCCTTGACCTGGCCCACGATGGGAGGTGACCTCTTGCCACCCTCTGGCACGCCCATAATGGCGTCCGCTCTTACAAGGCGGGAAATTTTCTGGAAATGGCGGGAATCGTCTCCCGATGGCGGGAAACTCCGTGGATGGCGGGAAAAAGCTGCAGATGGCGGGCAACCGGCGGGAAACGATCCGTGATGGCGTCCCATGGCGGGGACCCTCTGGAACCGGCGGGAGACTTCTTCTTAAGGTAAATTTGAACTTCTCTTCAGGCACGCAGTACCCGGTGGTTGTGGGCATGAAATCCTGCCGACTACGCCAAAGTTGACGCGCCCCCTGGGCCAGTGTTGTTTGGGGGATACCCGGAGCCGGATCAGATGGGGGTTGTAGTCTCCGAGTGGCGGTGACCCGGTCCGTGCCCAGGGTGTCAAGCTCAGTGTGTGGCAGTCCTACAGATGTTGCTGGATGTTCTTTAGTGTCGACTACGCCACCTGTTGATTTGCGGTCAATACGGCCGCCGCTGCAGCAGGGTCCGCTGAGGCTGGTGGTGTGTGTGCAGCTTCTGGTAGTATAACCCCCAACGGGAGGGGTATAGCCTCAGGGGGTCAGTTGTAGAGGGTGGTGGTTGTGGTGGTGCAGTGAGGATAGCAATAAGACTCAGAGTCGGGCTGTGCAGTTCAGGTTTTTTACTTACTGCTGTTGTTCTGGTCACTCCAGCCTTGAGTGACCGCCCGAGCCGTGCTGCGTCCACCAGGTCCTGGACTCGGCCAACCCCCAGGTAATTCTGGAGCGTGATCCTGAGCTCCCTTTCTGACGTTCCTTTTCTCTGGCCTTCCCCACCAGGGATCCACCTATGTCCGGCTCCCTCGGGTCTCTTGGTGGGTACACCTCTTCTGGGTTCCCTGACCCTATACTTGGTCTGCCTTTCGGGTGGATTTAGTGGGGGGTCGTGGCAGATCCTGCCCACAACCTCCGGTCTCTGGCTGAGGATTAGTGCCCTCCACCAGCTTGGGATCCGGTACCCTTGTGCCAACCCTTCACCCTGTTGCTTGTATTTGGGCTCTTGGGGTTCCCTCTTCTTCCCCTCTGGGTCCTTTCCTTCTCCTCTCTCTCTCCTTTCAGGACTGCTTGACCCTCTACAACAGACTGACTAGTAGCTGTCTGCCTGTCTGACCCTGATCTAAGATGGTTCCCACCTTATATACTCCCTCTATGTGTGAGCTCAGGTGACCAGCACCCAATGAGCTCCTAGCTTTACCCAGACTGCTCCCCCTATCTGCCCCTACACTACTGGGATGTTCCACCCCCCTCCCACTCCAGCAAGGGACAGACACTATCGTACCTGCACATAAACTGGTGGGAGTACCGTCGATCTGTCCCCCGGAAATGGGATGTATGTAGTGTATGCAGCCTACTGAGCTCAGTTCCACACTCCATCCTTACCCGGGAGTGGAATACCACACCTCTGGCTTGAGGTGTAATACCCCTGTAGCAGCCGAATCCTCAGGGTGCTACAATGACCTATCCCAAGTGTAGGTGATTAATATTAAAGAAGCAATCTCATCAAAATTTAGAGTACAGACCAAAAGTTTGGACACACCTTCTCATTTAAAGATCAAGAGAATGCCAAGAGTGTGCAAAGCAGTCATCAAAGCAAAAGGTGGCTACTTTGAAGAATCTAGAATATAAGACATATTTCAGTTGTTTCACACTGTTTTGTTAAGTATATAATTCCACATGCGTTAATTCATAGTTTTGATGCCTTCAGTGTGAATGTACAATTTTCAAAGTCATGAAAATACAGAAAAATCTTTAAATGAGAAGGTGTGTCCAAACTTTTGGTCTGTGCTGTATATCCTCTTAATATAATGCAGTCATCATATTATATAGCTCTGTGCACTTACAATTGCTCATTTTACCTTTCTACCCAGTTAATTCTTCCCTTTTCCATTAGGTCTATGACTTGACATCCCATGATTAAAACCAGACTAGCTGAATCCTTCTAAGCTCTGTGCAGAAACAGGGCGACTCTTTTTCTTTAAATGAGTCATCATTAGAACTTCAATTCTACATCAATGCAAAGTTCCTGGCAGGGAGGAAGAGCGGAGCAGCTGGGTCAGGAGTTGAAGATTGGGATGACTCATTCAGGGAAAAGAGACCTCCTGTTTCTACATAGAGCTTAGAAGGATTCAGCTAGTCAGTTTGTAATCACGCGATGTCATAGACCTAATAGAAAAGAGAAGAATTAAATGGGTAGAAAGGTAAAATGAGCAATTGTAAGTGCACAGTGCTATATAATATGATGACTGCAATATATTAAGAGGATAAAAGCTTTGATGGGAGGAGGAGTGCTTCTTTAAGGTTACAGAAAACCCCCATTAAAGGATTTGTACAAAGTAATTACCTCCTATTTATAGGACCACTCTGAGTCCGACTGCTAAGATCCCCACTGATCCCAAGAATGGGGTTCTGAAGAGCCAAATCTGAATAGATCAGAGGTTGAGCTCAGCATCGTTGGGGGTGCCAGTGGTTAGAATCAGGAAGGTATTACTTGTCTTAAGGTTAGAGGATAACTTTCATATTTGGTACAAACCCTTTAAAGGAAATCCAATTGTACATGCAGCTTCCAGCCATAAAAAAGAGATGTTCTTTTTACATGTGGCTAGAATTAAAGGACCACCTAATCCTAAAGCACATTGTAGCGTCAAATGATCATCCTAAAATACTGTATCTGGAAATATTTTATAGAAAATTATATACAAAATGTAATTAGATTGTAATTCATTTCACTTTGGACGTTATTAAAACTTTTGTAATAAAAGACAATTTGTGTTTTAGATTTGGTGACACGTTAAACTTGCAAACAAGATGTCCCAGCATATTAAAATTTTTCCGAGAGTTCAGACGGGAATCCTTCCAGATTCATGTTAAGCTAATTGTAAAAATGACTTAGATGCTATCTGTCCAAAAGAAAGAACTAAGCCTTAGTGTTCCAAGTCTAACAATTAGAAAATAATAGAATTGTTTGTGACACGATTAGCAAAGTTACTGCAAGGAGGGGGAAGAGAAACCAAAAAAACTCTCCAATGTTATTGCTTCTAGCAGTGGCATAACTAGAGTCCAATGGGTCCTGGTGCAAAATATTGACCTGGGCTCTTCCCTGCATGTTGGCCAAATTTATGAGCTCTTGTAGCATTCCAGATCATAAAAGGACATACATCTTGCCCACCCTATTATGTAGTAATGTCTCACATCCTGGGCCCTTTCCAGGTATATACTGTATGTCCCCCATATTGGGTCTCTTCCAGGCATATATGTCCCCTATCCTGGGTTCCTTCCTGGTATATATGTCACCCATCCTGGTATATATGTCCACCATCCTGGTAAATATGCATCCCATCTTCACCCCTTTCCTGGTATATATGTCCCCCATCCTAGTATATTTGCCCCTCCCATCCTGTGCCCCTTCCTTGTGTATAATATATAATTAGGACCAACACCTCTTCCACTACAGCCAACCCAGCAGATGGAGACCCAGCCATGAGTCTTCCCATTTCTAAAAATTAGGGGCTGACACCACCAAAGTGGCATCAATTTCAATAGAGTAGAAATAGTATAATTAGGACCGACACCTCTTCCACTACAGCCAACCCAGCAGATGGAGACCCAACTAGGAGTGTTCACACTTCCAAAAATTAAGGGCTGACACCACCAAAGTGACAAAAATTTCACCAGAGTAGAAATAGTATAATTACTACCGACACCTCTTCCAGTACAGCCAACCCAGCAGATAGAGACACAACAAGGATTCTTCCTATTTCTGTGATTGGGGTGCAAATGTCCTTGTAGATCCATGACTTGTTCATGTTGATGAAAATAAGGCGGTCTACACTTTCAGGGGACAGCGGCTGCACTTATGAATCAGGACAACACCAGCAGAGCTGAAGACATGTTCTGAGAGAACGCTGGCTGCCGGGCATGATAAAACCTCCAAGGCCACTCTTCCATTTTTGAAGACCAAAATGTAAAGGGTCCAAACCCTCCCTCATGGTATTGATATTGAGCTCTAGATACTCCTGCACCATCCTCTCCAGTCATTCACCACGTGTCAGACTTGTGCTGGTGCACGAGCTGGTCTACAAAATGTGTGCAAGGACTCACAGAAATTGCTTCTGCCACTTAAACTGCTGCGGCGGCTAATGTTTTGGCATTGACGAATTGACGTTCCGGAGGTTGTAAGTCTAGAGCTGTGAGGCACACTATGTTCCTCACTGCTGTCTTGGGGAAAACCTCTCTTAGGGTTGTGTAAAAGCGTGTTTCAATGCTCCAGCATTCACGGGTCCCTTTCCAGGGCGGGAAGCATCTAGCAAAATTTACTCTTATAACGTGAATCTAACAGAGTGGCAACCCAGTATTCAGCCCTATTTTGATTCCTAAGTATAGGGGGATCATGTTGCAGATAGTGCAGCAAGAAGGCACTCATATTTCGTGCTCTTCCATGAGGTCCAAGGCCATGCTGTGTTGGTGGCTGCATAACACTGATACTTGTTTCCTCCGTCCCTTCCTGCCAACCATGAACAACACAGAGGGGATGATTATCCTCTTCATCTCTTGACTGTTACTCGCCCATCACCTCTTCCTCCTCCATTTGTTTCTCAGCTCCTGCACCTTCACTGACAGTTTGCCTGGTATCACCAGCCCCCCTCGATCACTGTCATTCACCCTCCCTTGGCACCAGTCTGTGTGATCATAGTCTGGAACATTGAGACATTGTTATCCCTTCCACATTCTCCTCTGCTTCCTCTTCTTCCTCTGAGATCCCCACCTCCTCCCACAGGCTATAGAAAGTCTGCTCCAGCATGTAGATGACCAGAAGAGTGATGCTTATGACAGCATGGTCAGCGCTAACCATCTTAGTAGCCATTTCGAAACTGTGTAGAAGGGTGCAGAGGTCCTTAATGTGTGCCCACTCTGTAAACGTGATATGCCCCACGTCCGTACTGCATTGGCCCAGGCTATATGACATGACATACTGCGTCAAGGCTCGTTGCTGTTGCCACAGTTGCTGCAACATGTGTAGAGTGGAATTCCACCATGTCGGTACATCGCATATCAATCAGTTAACTGGCATGGACAAAGGCTTCTGTATCGATGCAAGTTGATGACCTGAGGGGTGCGAACGGCAGAAGTGAGCACACAGCTTCTGTGCTTTCTGCAGCAGCGCATCCAGGCCGAGATAGTGGTGGAGAAATTTCTGTACCACTAGGTTGAGGACGTGAGCCATGCAAGGCACATGTGTGAGCTTGCCTAGGCGTAGGGCCCCCACCAGTTTCGCACTCTTACTACGCATGACCTTCCCTGGCTCCAGGTTCAGAGGAGACAGCCATTGCTCAAACTCAGAATGGATAGATGTCCACAACTCTTCAGCTGTATGACTGCGATTTCCAAGGCATATTAATTTTAAGATTGCCTGATTGTGGTGAGCCCTGGCTGCGCAGTACGGAGGTGGTGTGGATTCGCGCTGCACTGCTGTCTCATTAAGGCAGAGGTCGAGGGCGCAGGTGGAGGCCCTAGAGGAGGTGGAAGAGGCAGAAGCAGTGGAGAAAGTGTGAAATGCAGAGGTTTGTCCTGCAAGTCTTGGGGATTCCAAGACTTGTGGAGCAGCCCCTTCCCCGCCTGCCCCCACAGCCACCAGAGTCACCTAGTGCCCAGTCAGCGAGATGTAACGCCCCCTGCCATGCTTACTCATTCAGGTGTCTGTGGTGAAATGCACCCTGGCAGACATAGGTTTAGTCAAGGAACGAGTTATGTTGTCTGCGACATGATGGTGCAGCGCAGGCACAGCTTTCTTAGAGAAGTAATTGTGACGGGCAACTGGTACTGGGGGACTGCGATGGCCATCAGCTTTCAGAAACCGTCTGCATCTACCAGGCGGAAAGGCAGCATTTCTGTGGCCAACAGATTGGAGATGGTGGAGTTCAACCTCTTAGCTTTGTCATGTGTGGGAGGAAACAATCTTTTACATGACCACAACTGTGGGACCGAGGGCTGGCTGCAGTGCTGAGAGAGGGTGGAGTAGTGTGAACAGGACAAACTGCTGGGTGAGGTTCAGGTGAAGATGTTACGGTGGATTGAGAAAGATGTGGTGTGCTTGTTGTGCGAGATTGGTCAAAAACAGCAGGTATGTCCACTTCTGTTACAGCTGACAGGCTCTCACTCAGCGTGACTGGAGCCGGTAAACAACTGGAGGTTCTGCGGTCAGAGACCTGCGTGACAACACTTGGCATGGTAACAGAGGAGGAGGAAGAAGCAGCAGATGTGGCTGATAGTTGGTGAGGTCCACTGGTCCCCATTTAATCGCAGTGAGATTGCCAGACTAACACATGTTGATTGTGCATGGGAAAATTCATGCATGTAGTAATCAAATTATTAAACTTTTTCCCTCTACTGAGTTTTTTTTTGCAAAGTTGGCTCATCCTTTGCGGTGTCAAAAAAGGCCCAGGCTTGCCACCCCTGCGAGCTGCAGACCAATGACCGCTGCTAGCCACAGCCACAGTTGTAGCTAAGGATGCAGTGCTCGTCTTGGTTGCATCACTCTGTGTCTGTGCCATAGGGCGCAACGTAACTGTAATGCACACGCCCGGGCTGAGTGGCATGTGCGTGTATGTAGTGATTCCACTGTGCCATGAACCGGAGAGTGCCTGGAGGGGCGTAACTAAGTATCTGCCCGATCCGACCAAGGTCGCACGACGGCCTACGACGCCAGTGCACCAGGGAGAAACCGAGCAGAGGGACCAGGGTCTACTCCAGGTCAGACTCCGGACACAGCTGTTGACCCACACCGGGGAATACAGGAACAGGCAGACTAGAGCGCAGGCTGGGTAGGATCCAGTACAGACTGGGAGACAAATATCCGGGATATTGGGAAGTGAAGCTTCAGCAGGAGCCTCCGGGTTAGGATCATCGAAGACCATTAGAAAGGCCACCAGGAAGGCCTGAAGGTCCAGGAGGATAGGATCCTGTGTTTCCCATAGGGGGTTGATCCATTCCAAGGCATCACCCACTAGGTTAGACATCATGAATCCCACCTTAGCCCGATCGGTGGGAAAACAAAGAGAGTAGAACTTGAAGTGTAGCATACATTGCTCCACAAATGCACGACTCTGTCTTGGATCCCCATAGTACTGTGGCGGATCCGCAGGAACGAGTGCAGAAAGATCCATCTGGACGGGTGCGTAATTCGCCTGGAACTCAGCTAAAGAAAATATATATATATATATATATATTTTTTTTTTTTTTTTTTTTAATGCATGCTGTACTGCACACGCCCTGGCTGAGTGGCGTGTGTGTGTGTATGTAGTGATTCCACTGTGCCATGAACCGGAGAGTGCCTGGAGGGGCATAACTAAGTATCTGCCCGATACGACCAAGGTCGCACGACGGCATACGACGCCAGGGAGGAACCGAGCAGAGGGACCAGGGTCTACTCCAGGTCAGACTCCGGACACGGCTGTTGACCCACACCGGGGAATATAGGAACAGGCAGACTAGAGCGCAGGCTGGGTAGGATCCAGTACAGACTGGGAGACAAATTCAGAGCCGCAGATGCGGTAAACAAACAGAGTAAAGCGAAACCGCAAGTGCGGTAGACAAGGCTGAGCAGAGCAGAACCGCAGACGCGGTAGACAAGGCTGAGCAGAGCAGAACCGCAGACGCGGTAGACAAGACTGAGCAGAGCAGAACCGCAGACGCGGTGGACAGGGCTGAGCAAAGCGAAACCGCAGACGTGGTGGACAGGGCTGAGCAAAGCGAAACCGCAGACGCGGTGGACAGGGCTGAGCAAAGCGAAACCGCAGACGCGGTGGACAGAGCAGAGCAAAGCGAAACCGCAGACGCGGTGGACAGGGCTGAGCACAGCGAAACCGCAGACGCGGTGGACAGGGCTGAGCAAAGCGAAACCGCAGACGCGGTGGACAGAGCTGAGCAAAGCGAAACCGCAGACGTGGTGGACAGGGCTGAGCAAAGCGAAACCGCAGACGCGGTGGACAGGGCTGAGCAGGCAAGAACCGCCGAAGCGGCAAGCAAGGCAGAGCGGAGGGGACAGGGCTCTGTTCACACGGAACAGACTGGAAGGGAAAGGCAGAACCAGGTACACACAGGATACTTGCAATGAAGTAGCGAGTGGACTCTAAACTCAAAAACGGGAGTACAGAGACTACGATTAGGAGATAGATACAGGATCAGATTCTGCAAGAAAAAGGGAAGGTACGGACATGGAGAAAAACAGATAACAAGCTAGGAGAGTATACAGACAAGAACAGGCAAGATACAGGAACAGGTCTAGGTATGCGGCCCCTAGAAGGCGGAAAGAACAGGCTAGGAGCGTGTTCACACGGGCCTGGAAATACAGCCTCCAGGATAGGCAGAAGACAACAGGCTAGAGAGCGTGTACAAACTGCAGGTTAAAGTACACAGGTAGGACACAGTACAGACACGGGAACAGATACTGCAAGACAGATAACATACACAGGACCTGGCATGTCAGAGACAAAAAGCCAACTGACAGGGCAAGATGCTCAGGCATGGGTTAATTGGAGCAGCTGGTTTAAATACCAGGTGACAGACAGCAATAGGCTGAGGACGCACAAGGGGTGTGCCTGCAGCAGGTACAAAACGCAGGAAGTGATCGGGCGCCGCCCTTAAGCAGTAAACACAGAAGTAAACAGAGAGCATGGAGGGAAGCCAGAGAGACATTCTGGATTGGAGATCAAGTGCGTGCTCTTGCACAGTGGGAGATGGACCACTATGCAAGGACGCCGCCAGGTATGTTACAGTAACCTCCTCTTCCTCCTCCTCCACCTCCTCAGATGACCTACTCAGCTGCATTCCTCTGGGTTCACACCAAGTGGGATCTACAATCTCATCATCATCCTCTCTGTTCTCCCATTCCTTGCCCTGAGAGTCACCCTCCTCCTCTTCCTGCCCTGTACAGTCCGTGTGAGCCTCAGGTATCTGGGTCTCATCAGGATCACCTCCCCCCTGATGTTAACGTCTGGTGATGAGGGTCAGGATGCTGCTTGGACCCTACTTTGTCTGGCCCCAGACCCAACCTAAAAAAAAATTTGAGCATCGGTGAAGATGGTTTCCTCCTCTTGTCTTGAGTGAATCTTTGGAGTACACTTCTGATGCCCATGACATAGAATGTGTGAACAGCTCTGCAGACTCGCCCATGTGTGGTTCACTACAGTCAGTTGGGCGGTTGGAGAGTTGTGATGCGGGGGGGGGACAAGGGTAATTGGGGTGCCAACTCTGAGGACTGTACTGTGTGTGATGTTGAGGTGAAGGAAGAGGAAGAGGAGGAGAGGCCACTTGCAACAGTGCTTGCCATCCACTGAAGCACCTGTTCCTTCTGGCTATCATCTACAAGGCGTACCGCTGTGCAGCTGCCAAAGAAAGGGAATGGAGTAGCCCGTCCAGTAACAGAAGTTGTCAGTTGTGTTTGTGTGGCACCCTGCTGTTCACAGGTACCACAGGACCCAAAAGGGTGCATGGATGGACTCCTCCACAAGAGGCCCTCGTTGCAAACAAACACCTCCACCCTTCCACCTCATACCACCAGAGGGAGCCCGTTAGGGAGATATATATGGAGGGTGGAGCTAGGCAGTTCAGTCTCAGGCAGTCAGAGAGTGTGCTGCCACTGAGAGCAGTGAAGATGCAGCACGGCTGCTGCTGTATTGAGGGCCCCGAGTGTGACGGGAGGCAAGGAGGAGAGGAGAAAGGAGTTGAGGGGGCAGAGGAGCATCATAGGCTCACCCCAAGACACGAACCGGACACCGGGTCCGTGCCTACAGGGTCCTTTATACCCAGTAGGGATCACCGGCATACCAGAAGGACTACAAGTCCCTGGTCGACCTGAAGCTAAACCCTTGACAGGACTAAGAACCACAAAGGCCCCGGCGTCCAGGGATAGTGGTTGCCAGAAAAAGGTCCTACTACCAAGCGACAGGTGAAGGAACAGCACGACACAGAAGCTAGGCCCATTTGTAGGCTGGTCAGGAGCTTAGAGAGAGGGAGACACGGACCAGGAGGCCTTATACCCGCTCACTGGGGAGAAGTCCTGAAGTGCACCCTTCCTACCAGTACCCTGACATCCGCACCAGTAAAGGTACTGAAGTGTATCCCCTGTCTCTGTCAGTTACTCCTGCTGCGCCATCTCTCCTGCACTACAAGCCCCAGCATCACCACCATCTGCACCTACACTGTGGGGAGCAGGAACATCCCAGCTGCCATCCCATCACACCCGGAGGTCTGCAGCAGCGCCGGTAACCATTACCGGAAACCACAGGTGGCGTCACGAGACAAACTGTACACTAAAACCCTATTTTAAAGAGACACCCAGAGTACGGGCCCCGGAGCCGACTGCCGTGACCTCCTAAACAAGGTAAAAGGCCTGGGTACCGAGTCCCCTATATCCCCCTGGGTGACACATTTGGATAGGAAGTGATGGTGTTAGTTCACTAGTGCTTTCACTAACATTACCACCTACCCCATGTACACCTTGAACACCAAGCCTATTCCCCCTTCCACGATGACCTCGCTTTTTCCCACTCATGTTGCTCAGATAGTGTTGTTGGAACACGCTATTAGCAACAAAAAATTTAATTTTTTACTGTTGATGAGGCCTGTATTAAATAGAATATATTGTATGTATGTCCTCTTTTTCTCGCTGTTTTGTAGGGCATAAAAAAAATCATTCTACTCCCTTCCCCAGCTCTCATGTCACGCGGCATCCTTGTCTGTAGCTGGTACAGAGGCCGGCAGCTGACATCGGCATGGCTGTTATGGACAAAGTATGATGTCACTGCCATGCACCACCTGCGAACGTCAGCATCCAGCCTCTGACTGACCGGCGGCATGTATTGCACTGAAGGGACCCAGCAGGTTTCCGCACCGCAATACATTTCAGTTGAATGTGAATCCTCGGACTCACATCCAGCTGAAATAGCTGCTGGCATCGGCGAGCCCCCCTCCCGCACCAGTCTGGTTGTTCTCGCATATTCTGTGACCATAATCGTTGCTCCCCTGGTTTCTAGTATAAATTCCATAAAAAACTGAATTTTAGCCTATTTTTGAGGTAGGAATAAAAATTTTATACACTTTGATTAAAAAGATTATGTAAGGCCGTCCATACATATAAGATGGCTGTCAGCCGAACAATGTATTGGCCAACTGTTCAGCCAGCAGCCATCTTAGCTGACACTCCCATACACAGGAGTGTTTGCTCTGACTCACTCGCTCATGACTGACACATTGGCCAGTGGCTTATCTCTGGGAGAACAATGTGATGGCAGTCTGAAATCAGACATGTGTAAGGGACTCAGGGTAGTAGTTGTGGCCAACGGCTGATGTATTCCCATACCCTGGTCCCATGACAAAGATAAAAGTCCCAATTTTCCCATGTTGTGTGTGTGGTGCAGGACACTCACATCTGGATCATAGATCTCTGCCATCTTCATTCTTCTCATCTCAGGAACGGCCGCACACACATTTAAGGAGTTCTGTTCCATTTTATAAAAAAGAAATTTACTAGAACATTTGTAAATATCTTCATACAGCACATAACATTGTATACCGACTCCACCAGGGTCACCGTTCGACACACCGCACATATAGATGTTCAGTGTCCATTTGTCCCGAGTTGTCCCTTTCATAGTGAACACTCCTGGGCTATGAGACCCTTGCAGTAGTAAGAATCCCTGTACTGACTGTTTCCCGTCCGGCTTCCCCTTCTCTGAAGGCTTGTGGAGACACAACTCACTGTGAATCCTATGGACCGTAGGTCCCGAACGTACGGAAATGTCTGTTCAGAGTATCTGAGTACAGGTTCTTCTCTGCTGGACAACTTGTGCCAAAGGTGCCCCCTGGACCACCAACTGTACTTGTCTTACATCTTTCTCTCTCCCCCAGGAACTAACTGCAACCAGGAAACTGCTCTCTGATCCACTGAATCTGCTCCTCCCACACTCAGCAGCTCCCAAACTCCTTAACCCTTTCCTACACTACCCTCTACTAACATGTAGGGCAATTAATCATAAAACCTTTTCATATTGCAAACAGGATATGACATTATATGTACACATACAGACAAGGTGCATGACCAGGTCCTGGTCACCCTCTTACATTTCCTCCCTCCTTTAATATGGTCGTTCCGACCATGAGAGCACCTGTAAAAACACAATGCACATTTAAAACATTCGACACATATATTTATATTAAAACACACAATATATTAATTCACTTTTTCTTGTTTTCTTGGTGGTCAGTCTTGATCTCGGTCCCACTCGGTTGGGACCCTGGAACACAGAGTTCAAGTTCTTTTGGATATGAGTCCGTAGGACCCCGGTCCCCTTGCTCCTGGGACCCCCAAAAAAAATGTCCACCACAGACCCGCTGGCCAACAACTCCTGCTCCAACAGTCCTGAAGCAGTGACCCGGCTCGATCTTCGGGTCGTCCTGACAGTTTCCCCCCCTCCCTCCTTTTACTGAGTACGGTCCCGTTGAGGACCATGAACCGCTCGACAGTTCTTATACTAGGACACAGTCCATGAAGCAGTTGCGCACAGTCTTTTGTTAACCTTGTTAGGGTTCAGTCCCGTAATCCAGCAGGGGAATGCGCAAACGTGCGCAACAGAACTTGGAGGGGGGAAGAAAAGAAAACAAAAAAAAAAAACACACACATAAAAAAATTATTTTCTGGCCGTCCGGCCAGCACCATTTCTCCATGGTGCTATGAGGGCTAGTTGCCCTTTAAGAGACGCGGAACAGTCTTTCTTTAGTGATCGCATCCTGGGCCACCTCCGGTTACTACCGGGCTAGACAGGAGCTCCTGCCCCTAGGAACGCAGAACAGTTCCTTGTCTTCCTCCGTGCAACGAGCACAACCAGATGCTTCTTTTTTTCTTTTTAAAGCAGCCGCTCACTCAGGGATTCCCCTGTGTCCACCGTAATGGGCCACTCCTTGACCTTGAATATAAATAACGGTGTTCCCAGAGGACGTATCACTGGAGGCTGATCCACTGCTGTTACTCCGGCTCCTCGTCTGTGACGCAGATAGACTGGGAGACTCCGACTGTATACTCCCCTGGGAGCCGGCCATCGCCCCCAGTGACTCCGGAGGCGGGGATGCTGCTCTGGCGCTCACCCTCTCACTCGCGCCCACAGCCAACTGCACCGCGGCCATTACTGTCAGCCGCACAGGCCGATTTATCATCCGTTCCTCAGTGTCGGACAACACGGTAACGGCCACCGCATACGGGCCTCGGGGCCCACGCTCTTTAATGAACCCAACCCGGTTACCGATAAACAAGAGACCGGGGGTGTCAACAGACCCTTGGTTGACGTAGACCTTCTCGCCGGTCCCCACTTCCTGTATGAACCCGTAGACGCGGGACGAATCGAAATGCCGCACGATGCCGCTAGTCATCCGGCCGGACATTGCTCCTCCCCCCGGCTTCCGCAGCTCTTTGCGGATACGGCGCTCCCGCTTCTTCTTTTCTGTGATCACCCCGGCGATCCACCGGGCCTCCTCTTCCCCGTAGGTCCTCACTACCTCCTGGTAAGTAGGGGGTTGGGGGCTGGGGACAGGGCCCACGTTGCGACTCACCACTGCCGTGGTCACCAGAGCCGGCTTGTCCTCGACTGCTGGCACCTCCTCGGTTGTTGCTCCTCCGGACGCTTCCTTCCGGACCGCCACTCGCTTCTCCTCAGTGCTTGTCATCACGAGCCCCTTCAGGGCCTCCGCAAGGGGGACGGAATCTTCCCGCGGGTCGTGAAAAGGGTACCAGCCTGGTACAAAAGGCAGACCACTCTCAAGGGGATAGTGATGGAGGTCAAAGACTCCCCAGCGGCCTCCTGGGCGTTCCTCCTTTCCTTCGCGCTCCCTGCGCCGGCTCCTCTCCATCCTCCCGCAGCCGCCACGATGAGCCATCCTGTTATGCTGTCGCCGCTTCTCCGTTCCTTTCAGCAATGGCGCCACACTGCTCATCACACGAGATCCTCTTCCAAGACTCCGCCCCTCCATGGGCGGGGCTGCCTTCGGCAAATCTTCCCACTCTGTCTCTGGGATCTTCAGTGGTAGGCGGAACTTCTTCTTCCTTCGCCGCGCCCACCGTGGGCGAATACCGCTCACAGGGGGCCGTAATCTCCATCTGGGCCGGCGTCCATACCATACTGCTTTCCGTGCCGTTTTGTGCTCAGGACGCCCACGATGGGCGGGACCTTCGCCAATCTCCGCGCCATCCTCCGCCATCTTTGGACTCACGTTACCAGCCACCATCTTGGCATCGCCATGTTCATCCGCAATCTCATTTCGTTCACTTTTCAATTCTCTCCGCTGCATTTGTTTATCTTCAGGCGCCTCATCTGCGCCGCGGGTCTTCTCCATCCCGCTCTCTTCATGCGAGGTACTCGCATTCTGCCGACTACGCCAATTTTGTAAGGGACTCAGGGTAGTAGTTGTGGCCAACGGCTGATGTATTCCCATACCCTGGTCCCATGACAAAGATAAAAGTCCCAATTTTCCCATGTTGTGTGTGTGGTGCAGGACACTCACATCTGGATCATAGATCTCTGCCGTCTTCATTCTTCTCATCTCAGGAACGGCCGCACACACATTTAAGGAGTTCTGTTCCATTTTATAAAAAAGAAATTTACTAGAACATTTGTAAATATCTTCATACAGCACATAACATTGTATACCGACTCCACCAGGTTCACCGTTCGACACACCGCACGTATAGATGTTCAGTGTCCATTTGTCCCGAGTTGTCCCTTTCATAGTGAACACTCCTGGTCTATGAGACCCTTGCAGTAGTAAGAATCCCTGTACTGACTGTTTCCCATCCGGCTTCCCCTTCTCTGAAGGCTTGTGGAGGCACAACTCACTGTGAATCCTATGGACCGTAGGTCCCGAACGTACGGAAATGTCTGTTCAGAGTATCTGAGTACAGGTTCTTCTCTGCTGGACAACTTGTGCCAAAGGTGCCCCCTGGACCACCAACTGTACTTGTCTTACATCTTTCTCTCTCCCCCAGGAACTAACTGCAACCAGGAAACTGCTCTCTGATCCACTGAATCTGCTCCTCCCACACTCAGCAGCTCCCAAACTCCTTAACCCTTTCCTACACTACCCTCTACTAACATGTAGGGCAATTAATCATAAAACCTTTTCATATTGCAAACAGGATATGACATTATATGTACACATACAGACAAGGTACATGACCAGGTCCTGGTCACCCTCTTACATTTCCTCCCTCCTTAAACATGGTTGTCCCGAACATGAGAGCACCTGTAAAAACACAATGCACATTTAAAACATTCGACACATATATTTCTATTAAAACACACAATATATTAATTCACTTTTTCTTGTTTTCTTGGTGGTCAGTCTTGATCTCGGTCCCACTCGGTTGGGACCCTGGAACACAGAGTTCAAGTTCTTTTGGATATGAGTCCGTAGGACCCCGGTCCCCTTGCTCCTGGGACCCCCAAAAAAAATGTCCACCACAGGCCCGCTGGCCAACAACTCCTCCTCCAACAGTCCTGAAGCAGTGACCCGGCTCGATCTTCGGGTCGTCCTGACAGTTTCTCCCCCTCCCTCCTTTTACTGAGTACGGTCCCGTTGAGGACCATGAACCGCTCGACAGTTCTTATACTAGGACACAGTCCATGAAGCAGTTGCGCACAGTCCTTTGTTAACCTTGTTAGGGTTCAGTCCCGTAATCCAGCAGGGGAATGCGCAAACATGGGCAACAGAACTTGGAGGGGGGAAGAAAAGAAAAGAAAAAAAAACACACACATAAAAAAATTATCTTCTGGCCGTCCGGCCCGCACCATTTCTCCATGGTGCTATGAGGGCTAGTTGCCCTTTAAGAGACGCGGAACAGTCTCTCTTTAGTGACCGCATCCTGGGCCACCTCCGGTTACTACCGGGCTAGACAGGAGCTCCTGCCCCTAGGAACGCAGAACAGTTCCTTGTCTTCCTCCGTGCAATGAGCACAACCAGATGCTTCTTTTTTTCTTTTTAAAGCAGCCGCTCACTCAGGGATTCCCCTGTGTCCACCGTAATGGGCCACTCCTTGACCTTGAATATAAATAACGGTGTTCCCAGAGGACGTATCACTGGAGGCCGATCCACTGCTGTTACTCCGGCTCCTCGTCTGTGACGCTGATAGACTGGGAGACTCCGACTGTATACTCCCCTGGGAGCCGGCCATCGCCCCCAGTGACTCCGGAGGCGGGGATGCTGCTCTGGCGCTCACCCTCTCACTCGCGCCCACAGCCAGCTGCACCGCGGCCATTACTGTCGGCCGCACAGGCCGATTTATCATCCGCTCCTCAGTGTCGGACAACACGGTAACGGCCACCGCATACGGGCCTCGGGGCCCACGCTCTTTAATGAACCCAACCCGGTTACCGATAAACAAGAGACCGGGGGTGTCAACAGACCCTTGGTTGACGTAGACCTTCTCGCCGGTCCCCACTTCCTGTATGAACCCGTAGCCGCGGGACGAATCTAAATGCCGCACGATGCCGCTAGTCATCCGGCCGGACATTGCTCCTCCCCCCGGCCTCCGCAGCTCTTTGAGGATACGGCGCTCCCGCTTCTTCTTTTCTGTGATCACCCCGGCGATCCACCGGGCCTCCTCTTCCCCGAAGGTCCTCACTACCTCCTGGTAAGTAGGGGGTTGGGGGCTGGGGACAGGGCCCACGTTGCGACTCACCGCTGCCGTGGTCACCAGAGCCAGCTTGTCCTCGACTGCTGGCACCTCCTCGGTCGTTGCTCCTCCGGCCGCTTCCTTCCGGACCGCCACTCGCTTCTCCTCAGTGCTTGTCATCATGAGCCCCTTCAGGGCCTCCACAAGGGGGACGGAATCTCCCCGCGGGTCGTGAAAAGGGTACCAGCCTGGTACAAAAGGCAGACCACTCTCAAGGGGATAGTGATGGAGGTCAAAGACTCCCCAGCGGCCTCCTGGGCGTTCCTCCTTTCCTTCGCGCTCCCTGCGCCGGCTCCACTCCATCCTCCCGCAGCCGCCACGATGAGCAATCTTGTTATGCTGTCGCCGCTTCTCCATTCCTTTCAGCAATGGCGCCGCACTGCTCATCACACGAGATCCTCTTCCAAGACTCCGCCCCTCCATGGGCGGGGCTGCCTTCGGCAAATCTTCCCACTCTGTCTCTGGGATCTTCAGTGGTAGGCGGAACTTCTTCCTTCGCCGCGCCCACCGTGGGCGGATACCGCTCACAGGGGCCATAATCTCCATCTGGGCCGGCGTCCATACCATACTGCTTTCCGCGCCGTTTTGTGCTCAGGACGCCCACGATGGGCGGGACCTTCGCCAATCTCCGCGCCATCCTCCACCATCTTTGGACTCACGTTACCGGCCACCATCCTGGCATCGCCATGTTCATCCGCAATCTCATTTCGTACACTTTTCAATTCTCTCCGCTGCATTTGTTTATCTTCAGGCGCCTCATCTGCGCCGCGGGTCTTCTCCATCCCGCTCTCTTCATGCGAGGTACTCGCATCCTGCCAACTACGCCAATTTTGTAAGGGACTCAGGGTAGTAGTTGTGGCCAACGGCTGATGTATTCCCATACCCTGGTCCCATGACAAAGATAAAAGTCCCAATTTTCCCATGTTGTGTGTGTGGTGAAGGACACTCACATCTGGATCATAGATCTCTGCCGTCTTCATTCTTCTCATCTCAGGAACGGCCGCACACACATTTAAGGAGTTCTGTTCCATTTTATAAAAAAGAACTTTACTAGAACATTTGTAAATATCTTCATACAGCACATAACATTGTATACCGACTCCACCAGGGTCACCGTTCGACATACCGCACGTATAGATGTTCAGTGTCCATTTGTCCCGAGTTGTCCCTTTCATAGTGAACACTCCTGGTCTATGAGACCCTTGCAGTAGTAAGAATCCCTGTACTGACTGTTTCCCATCCGGCTTCCTCTTCTCTGAAGGCTTGTGGAGACACAACTCACTGTGAATCCTATGGACCGTAGGTCCCGAACGTACGGAAATGTCTGTTCAGAGTATCTGAGTACAGGTTCTTCTCTGCTGGACAACTTGTGCCAAAGGTGCCCCCTGGACCACCAACTGTACTTGTCTTACATCTTTCTCTCTCCCCCAGGAACTAACTGCAACCAGGAAACTGCTCTCTGATCCACTGAATCTGCTCCTCCCACACTCAGCAGCTCCCAAACTCCTTAACCCTTTCCTACACTACCCTCTACTAACATGTAGGGCAATTAATCATAAAACCTTTTCATATTGCAAACAGGATATGACATTATATGTACACATACAGACAAGGTGCATGACCAGGTCCTGGTCACCCTCTTACACATGTTCATTCGACATCTCTGCTTATCATTAGTCGGTGCCCCATACACATTAGACCATCAGCCAAACCCGTCGATTGTGTATTGGAGCATTTACACTTTATATTATTTTTTTATGCTGTTAAACCTTGGAGACATGTTTCAATCTTGTTGGCCCTCATCAGTGCAAAAAAGAAAGAAATATATGTAAATGGGGTAGGATAGTGAAAGCAACCAGATAAAAAAAAAACAAAGATGAGTATAAAAAAAACCCAAAAAGGACATAAATGAAAGAATGACTAACAGCCAGGGGCGTAACTACCGCCATAGCAGAGGTCGCCATCACGACCGGGCCATGCGGGTGAGGGGCCTGCCGACGCCACCAAATACTTCAGCTGGATGTGTGTCCTCGGTACAGAGACCTATTGGGTCCATGCATGGCAATACACACTGCCTGCCAATCAGAGGCCAGCAGCTGACGTTGGCATGCACGTGACTGAGGACGCATGGCAGTGACATCATGCGCTTCCGTCGTTTGCCCACTGAAGTCAGCTGTCGGCTTCAGAAAAGGACGCCATGTGGGGGAGCGCAGGGAAGGTGAGTATAATGGTTTCTTTTTTTCTATACATAAAAGAACAGCGGCACAATGGGGGACATATACCAGGAGGGGGGATATATATACCAGGATGGAGGATATATGTACCAGGATGGGGGATATATATACCAGCAATGGGCCCAGGATAAGCGACATATACCAGGATGGGGGATATATATATCAGGATGGGGCCAAGGATGATGGTCATATATACCAGGATGGAGGATATATTTATTTATTTATTTATTTTACTCCCTTATATAGCACCATTAATTCCACAGTGCTTTACAGGCATTATCATCACTGTCCCCATTGGGGCTCACAATCTATATTCCCTATCACTATGTCTTTGTAGTATGGGAGGAAACCAGAGAACCCAGAGGAAACCCACACAAACATGGGGAGAACATACAAACTCTATTTATATATATACTGTATATATAATCAGGATGGGAGTGCCCAGGTCCAAATCTTGCACCGAGGCCCATCAGACTCTAGTTACGCCACTGCTTACCGCCTAATCTTTCTAAAACAGAGTTGTAAATCTGTGCAGTTCTGTTAGTGATCTTATGTCCTCGCATTAAAAAAAAAAAAAAAGGAAAAACATAAAAGCCGTGTGTATAAAAGTCCTCTGTAAATTTTACCAACACAAACGTCCTTCTCTTTTGTTTCGGCAGAAAGGGGTCATGGCCTTTTAGTAGAGGTGGGGAAAAGCCCTCGCTGTGGACAAAAGAGGGGGTTTCAGGAAACACCCCCAATCCATAGCCCTTGAAGTTCAGCATTATGTCTGTAGTAGGGTCTGCAGGCTCTCCTGGTTCCATTCCTTGCTTCACTTACACTTCATTTTTACTCGGTCTTACAAAGGAATTTAAATCCATAGTATTTGTTTGTCATCAGTTCAAGTACAGATCCAAAACCAAGAGATTTGATCCCTATTTTGGGGTGTTGGGTGGAGAATCCGTGATGGGGCTAACAAGCCTGAAACCTTTGGTTGCACTGGTTCTTTAGTTTTATGCTGGATATCTTCTGTACATTGATCTACAGTTTTACTCTTTTTGTTCCATCAAAGGCTAAAATAAAAATATGAGCATTATTACTTCTCTTTTTTATATTTAGATGGACTGAAAGCCATTAAACTTGGTGGTGCTAATATGGCTGTCAGTGTGAGTTGTGACGTGATGGCACTGTATCCCTTTATTGATGGAGAATATTAACCCAGGTTAATCAAAGAGACGTAAACTATCTATCATAGATTGGTCCGTCGTTTTAGCAAAGTTCTACAGGTCCTTACCTTCTGTAATCCAGGATTATTGATACAGTCAGCTTTGAAGTTTTTGAAAGATTACAAAGATTTGAATACCATATGAGTACAACACTGTTTTTCATGGAAAATAAATGGTGTGTTTTTCATGGTGTTTTTGCATTGCCAAAAAAGCTGCAAAATTGAAGGTGCTATTAATTAAAGGGGTTGTGCATCTTTGGGGACATTTTTTCCCTTACTTAAATGCATACAATTGGAGGTAAAAATAATTTTTGCAATTGGGTCTCGTTAAAAAGTTTGCACCATTTGCCTCCCATAGCCACCGTATTACGTTGTCTATTGCTGGCTGCAAAATGAGTTACAGGGGTCAGCCAACTTATGTTTATTTTATCCAATGGGAACATAATTTTGTGGCACTTACTATTATACAGATATAGGAGATAACAGACAGGTTCTCCTCCTCCTCTTGTATGTGCACCTTTCCTCATTGGTTGCACAGCTCTCCAGTCCATACAATGGCTACTGGTGGAGGAGCATGTGATCACACCCCCTTACACATGGAACCGTCAAGAACCTCCCTGGACGTGGGGGAAAGAACAAAATTGACAAGAGATGTCTTCGAAGGTTGGTGCGAATGGTGGAAAAAACACCATGTCAAACATCCAAAGACCTGAAGCCAACCTGGAACAGTCTGGGGTCATGGTTTCAACAAGTGCCATACACCACACACTAAACCAAGCAGAGCTTTATGGGCGAAGGCCAAGGAAGAAACCATTGCTGAAGAAAAAACATAAAAAGGAACGACCTTTGCCAAAGAGTACCTTGACAGCCCACAATGCTTCTGGGGAAGATGTTTTGTGGACAGATGAAACAAAAATAGAGCTTTTTGCCAATGCAAAGCAACAGTTTATTTACAGACGGCGCAATGAAGCTTATAAGGAAAAGAACACCTTGCCAACAGTTAAGCATGGTGAAGAATTCATAATACTGTGGAGTTGCTTTGCTGCGTCTGGTACTGGAGGCCTTGACCGTATCACAGAAATCATGAAATCACAGAATTATCAAGAGATTTTAGAGCGAAATGTCCTACCCAGTGTAAGAAAACTTTGTTTGAGTCAAAGATCATGGGTCCTCCAGCAAGACAATGACCCAAAGCACACATCCAAAAGTACACTGGAATAGTTAAAAAAGAGAAAAAATGGACCGTTTTAAAACGGCCAGCAAGGAGTCCCGGCCTCAATCTTATTGAAAATCTTTGGGGTGAGCTGAAATCTGCCATTGGGAAAAAGAATCCGGCAAAAATTCAAGAGCTTGAACTGCAAAGGAAGAGTGAGAGAAAATTCCAGCTGAGAAGTGCAAGAAGCTTATAGATGGCTACAAGAAACATTTGGAGGCTGTCATCAATGCCAAAGGGTGTGCAACCAAGTATTAATTAGGAGTGCCTTTATTGCTGCACATGCTGTTTATTCTGTTTCTTCTTTGAAATTTCAACATGGAAGTTTAAAAACAATGTTTTATTGTTGTATTACTTTGGACCACTAATGAAAAATTCCCGAGGATATAACTTTGGTACATTTCCATTTATTTCTAAAGATATTGTACAGTCTATAAAAAAATGCCAATAACGATGAGTAGGATTGTATGTCCCTCATCCTGGCCCCATCCTGGTATATACAGCCCCAATTCTGGTATATACAGGTGCTTCTCACAAAATTAGAATATCATCAAAAAGTTAATTTATTTCAGTTCTTCAATACAAAAAGTGAAACTCATATATTATACAGACTCATTACAAACAGAGTAATTCTTTCAGTAAATTAGAATAATTAACAAAAAACACCTGCAAAGGCTTCCTAAGCATTTACAAAGGTCCCTTAGTCTGTTTCAGTAGGCTCCACAATCATGGGGAAGACTGCTGACTTGATAGATGTCCAGAAGGCAGTCATTGACACACTCCACAAGGAGGGTAAGTCATTGCTAAAGAAGCTGGCTGTTCAGAATGCTGTATCCAAGCATATTAATGGAAAGTTGAGTGGAAGGAAAAAGTGTGGTAGAAAAAGGTGCACAAGCAACCGGGATAACCGCAGCCTTGTAAGGATTGTTAAGAAAAGGCCATTCAAAAATTTGGGGGAGATTCACAATGAATGGACTGCTGCTGGAGTCATTGCTTCAAGTATTCAAGAGCCAACACACACAGACAGATGCAGGACATGGGTTAAAAGTGTCACATTTCTTGTGTCAAGCCACTCATGACCAAAAGACAACGCCAGAAGCGTCTTACCTGGGCCAAGGAGAAAAAGACCTGGACTGTTGCTCAGTGGTCCAAGGTATAGTTTTCAGATTAAAGTAAATTTTGCATTTCGTTTGGAAATCAAGGTCCTAGAGGCTGGAGGAAGAATGGAGAGGCCACAATCCAAGCTGCTTGAGGTCTAGTGTGAAGTTTCCACAATCAGTGATGGTTTGGGGAGCCATGTCATCTGCTGGTGTAGGTCCACTGTGTTTTATCAAGACCAAAGTCAGCACAGCTGTCTACCAGGAAATTTTAGAGCACGTCATGCTTCTCTCTGCCGACAAGCTTTTTGGAGATGGAAATGTCATTCTCCAGCAGGACTTGGCACATGTCCACACGGCCAAAAGTACCAATACCTGGTTTAAAAACAACAGTATCACTGTGCTTGATTGGCAGCAAACCTGCCTGACCTTAACCCCATAGAGAATCTATGGGGTATTTTCAAGAGGAAGATGAGAGACACCAGACCCAACAATGCAGACGATCTGAAGGCTACTATCAAAGCAACCTGGGCTTCCATAACACCTCAGCAGTGCCACAGGCTGAAGGCCTCCATGCCACATTGCCGCATTGATGCAGTAATTGATGCAAAAAGGGCCCCCTCCCCTGCACGTCACAGGGCCCTGTGACGTGCACTGTGCTCCCTGACTTCCCGGGCATGCGCAAAGGGCCGCTCACATAGAGCGCGCTTTGCTTCCTTCCGGCCCCGTCTGCCTTTGCACTGCGCCGCAGGTTTCTATTGCGCAAGCGCCGGGAATTGACAATGACTCCCTGGCGCCTGCGCAATAGAACCCTGCGGCGCAGTGCACAGAGAGACAGGCCGGGAGGAAGCAAAGCGCTCTATGTGAGCTCTATGTGAGTGGCGCTTTGCGCATGCCCGGGAAGTCAGGGGGCACAGTGCACATCACATAATATATATTATATAGCACTGTGTATTTACAATTGCTCTTTTTGCCTTTCTACCCAGCTAATTCTTCTCTTTTCTCTTCTCTATGTAGAAACCGGAAGTCTCTTGTCTCTGCAAAAATCATCCCCCTCTTTAACTCTTGACCCAGCTGCTCCCTCCTCTCCCATACCAGGGACTTAGCAGTGATTCATGACTTGTGCAGACAAAATTGACCTCCTGTTGCTACATAGAGCTTAGAAGGATTCAGTCAGTTTTTAATCATGTGATGTCAGGCCTAATGGAAAAGGGAAGAATTATCTGGGTAGAAAGGTAAAATGAGCAATTGTAAGTACAGAGTGCTATATAATATGATGACTGCAATATAATAAGAGGATAAACCTTAAATGGAAGGAGGAGGAGTGCTTCTTAAAGTTGGGGGACACTCCAACTTGGTAGTGAATGTGATACACAAAGTTTTAGCCGTATTTTCTGCTATTTTAATCCCAGTTGCACTTGAGACTTGGCCGCTATGATGTCTCTTTAAACCGTCCCATAAAACACTACACTTGGTAATTGTGCAATTACTAGGGAGATCCTAGCAGCAGGTTATTTTTTTGTGTTTTTGGAGATATTATGTGTAACCTCTGTTCTTGTAAGGGTCATGGGAAGGATTGGTGACAGGTAAATTATACAACTGAACTGTAATTTTCTTAAATTAACATTTCATATAAGTTGTAGCCAGGTCAATTAGTCACAATACTCAAAACTCAGCTACAAGTGTCCTTTTCATAGCCAGAGACATGTAGCATTTGTCAGGATCCCTATCAGTGTGTAATAGTCTTAGACGTATAGCTGC
The DNA here is from genome assembly GCF_046119375.1 of Phyllobates terribilis. Classification (NCBI taxonomy): domain Eukaryota; kingdom Metazoa; phylum Chordata; class Amphibia; order Anura; family Dendrobatidae; genus Phyllobates; species Phyllobates terribilis. The sequence goes on along the minus strand of NW_027362761.1, from coordinate 1,149,164,139 downwards.
GATGTCTCATCGGGCGTAGGTGACGTCATCCAAGGCTTTGGGTTTAGTTTTCACCAGACCCGATGAGCAATGGTGCAAAAATGTAGATTATGGACATCTGATAGCTTAACAACAAAGTACAGTCACCGCATGAGAAAGGACAAAGCAAATAATGAGCTGGTACAAAAAGTGGCACCATCTCTAAGGTGAGCTGCAGGGGTGAACATATCATTGGTGCAACCTATGCAGTCGTAGGGGGGCCAAAAGGTATAGGGGCCACTTCCAACTCCAGAACACGTGGGATTGTGCATTATTGGACTGCAACAGGATCATATACTACTCTTGCACAGTGGCCCTCTGCTGTCCGTGTCCAACAGTGGTGAGTAATTGAGTTGTGAAGCTATTTCTGATTGCCAGAGGAGAGGGCATCATTTTGGCAAACCCATGCACCTTCTCAACTAAGTAATTGTCAGTTTTTAAGATATATGCACAATTTCCTTGGTTTTTCCCTGCTCAATCTCAGCTTGGTTTGCACAATCAGGTGGTAGATGGCCCCGTGTGTTTTCTAGTGGGTAGAGCGTGCTGCCGATCTCAGGAGTTTCACATCATCAAAGATGCTGGACACTGTGACCATATGAAGGCAATATAAACTGGGTGATTATTCCCACTGGGTGAAGTGGTTGTGAAATTTTAATAAAGTTGATTATGAGATACTATACATTATTGGTTATGGTTGGTTGTGAGAAAAGACAATACAATTGTTTGTTGTTATTGTTGTTGCTGTTGTTGTTGATGCTGTTGTTGCTGTTGTTGTTGTTGCTGTTGTTGTTGTTGTTGCTGTTGTTTTACCCCCACCACCGGTATGGCCATTGGCATCCAATGTCTATCTATTTTAAATGGATAAATTATCAGATTTCCCAATACACACTGCATATACGGTAAATAGATCTAATGAACTGAAGAGATTGGAGTACTTATTTAGCAGATCCATATCAGAATATCTATATAATCCATTCTGAAAATTAAAACTCTCGTTTGTCAAAAATCCCACGAAAGATATTAGTCACCAGGGTTGGGTATTTTAACACTACGGGCCTCCTAGCCGGACCAGTGTTGGACTGGGGTGATAAGCCCCCACCAATAACATTAATTCCAGGGTCCTACATTACTGCTACATACAAATATGACTTTATCATCATTCACAAAATTCCATAGCAATAAACTGGGATGATTGTTAAATTAATAAAATTCTGCCTTTACCTGTATATGGTGCATTAAGTGTATTATGCCAAGCACTGCTCATATAAGCGGGTGGTTCATTCCTGCACAGGGGCCCACCGGAAGATTCTCCTGTTCTCCTGTGGGCCAGTCCAAGCCTGCTCCTAGCAGCTACACAGCGTGCCTATATGATACATAAACCCTTAAAATGATTTTGATTGCGAATAATATTAGTGAGCAGCAGTAAAATCCTTTATACGGTATAATGATATCGCTGTACGGAAGTTGCTCAGCATTCTGCGGCCAACTTTGTCAAAAAAATCACTAAAATATGCAAATAAAGAACTTGTTGGACATGCCTGAAATAATCCCAGAACACCCAATTAATTGCTATTACTGGATTGAGAAAAGTGGTGGTGAATAATGTAAGGTGCAAGTTGGCACTGTGCCATAGCAAGAACCATGGCAAACACCAATGGAATGGTTTGACACAAACAACTGATATCCCAAGATTCCATGCATTTGTTTCTTCCACAAAAATGGAACCTGTTGCACATGTCAATATTTTGGGCATAATGGACCCCTGATTCATGAAAAGGTGCACCCGGGGGTTAACAGCAGCTTGCACAAAACCTTCTTTGTTCTTAAACAGGCCAGAACATTATTTCTACAGCGCCAACATATTCCACAGCACTTTACAATTCATAGGTTCCACTTCTTATTTGTGGAAATTATTACATAAGGCAATCAAGGTTTTTTGATCTGAAGTGTGCACTTCCGATACTGATATATGAAGCAGCTTTACCTCTGCAGCATCGGAAGCGCAGTAGAACCGAAGCTGGCAGGATGCAGTGTGAACAGTGCGTTTCTGCCAGACTCGGTGCAGTGCTTACAAGCTCACTATGAAAGAGCTTGTAAGCACTGTGCTTGTTTGGACACCACTGATGGACTAAAGCGTTGGCTGGTCTGCTTGCCAAAAAAAAAAAAAGCAACAAACAATAAAATAAAATAAAAAGGTTAGTATTTGATGAGGGAGTGTGGCAAAATTTTAATATTGAGTAAATATCAGAGTAGCTTGTTTTTGCGATGTCTTAGAAGCCAGGAGTAAGCCTTCTTATCTCAAGTCACCATTGTGTCTCCATTCATCACAATCTAAACAACGCAGAGAGTTTTTTTTATCTGATGTAAAAACTGCCTAAATAAATATATATTAAAAAATGTGGAATTAAATATACTTACATATTACATGCGGCTGATTAATGGCAGTGGCAGCATTACTAATTACTAGCACAGTTATCTTTGTAGCAGTAGTAGTAGTAAGTACAACTTGTATTAGTATTGAAATTATTATTAATTTTAAATATAATAGTATTTTTATCATTTTTTATAGAATTATTGCTAGTATTAATAGAAACAGCAGTAGTAGCAGTATTATTATTATTATGTTTACTATTAGTAATATATTACTATTAATTAACAATAGTAGTATATTTGTTATTACTGCGGTTTTTAATGCTACTGGCAATATTATTATTAGTAGTTGTATTACCAGTATTATGATTCCTATTAGTAATTAATTAGTATTACTATTAGACTTGTTAATTAACAATAGTAGTATTTTTATATTACTGCAGTTCTTAATGCTAGTGGCAGTATTACTATTAGTAGTAGCAATAGTAGTAATAGTCATAGTAGTAGTACTACTAGTATTATGTTTGCAATTAGTAATATTAATATATATAATACTACTATATATTAATATTAAATAACAATAGTGTCTTTGTTATTACTGCAGTTCTTAATGCTAGTGGCAGTATTATTAATGTTAGTAGTAATAGTAGTAGTATTACCAATATTATATTTGCTATTAGTAATATTAATATATAACATTGCTATATATTAATAATATAATAATATTAATTAACAATAGCATCATTATTCCTACTACAGCTTTTAATGCTAGTGGCAGTATTATTATCATTAGTAGTAGTAATAGTAGTAATAGTCGTAGTAGTAGTATTCCTAGTATTATGTTTGCAATTAGTAATATTAATATATATACCTAGAATGCTACTATTATATTAATTAACAATAGTGTCTTTTTTTATTACTGCAGTTCTTAATGCTAGTGGCAGTATTATTAATAGTAGTGATAGTAGTAGTATTACTAGTATTATATTTGATATTAGTAATATGAATATATATACTATTAATATATATTAATAATATATTAATATTAATTAACAATAGTGTCATTATTACTACTGCAGCTTTTAATGCTAGTGGCAGTATTATTATCATTAGTAGTAGTAGTAGTAGTAGTGGGAATATTGCTAGTATTATATTTGCTATTTGTAATATTAATATATATAGTATTACTATATATTAATGATATATTATTATTTATTAGCCATAGTGTCTTTGTTATTACTGCAGTTCTTAATGCTAGAGGCAGTATTATTAATAGTAGTAATAGTAGTAGTATTACTAGTATTATATTTGCTATTAGTAATATTAATATATATAATATTACTATATATTAATAATATATTAATATTAATTAACAATAGTATCATTATTACTACTGCAGCTTTTAATGCTAGCGGCAGTATTATTATCATTAGTAGTAGTAGTAGTAGTAGTAATATGACTAGTATTATATTTGCTATTAGTAATATTAATATATATATAATATTACTATATATTAATAATATATTATTAATTAACAACAGTGTCTTTGTTATTACTGCAGCTTTTAATGCTAGTGGCAGTACTATTTATTTCACTAATAGTATTATTATTATTATTATTATTAATAATATTACTAGTTCACTATTAGAACTTTGATACTTATGGGACATTTTTGCAAAATGAGTAAGATGATAAATTAGTGTATTTTTCAAGCTTCTGATGCTTATTTTTATGATATTTAATATTAATAACAATAATGTAAATACAAATGTAAATCATTAAAGAATAGTAAGAATACTAATAAGAAAACCAACAAGGATATTATTGTGAATAGATAGATGTCATGGAGTGAATGGCGCTACAATAATAAATAATAATAATAATAATGTCCACATACTGAGTCACTGATTTGGTATTAGTGGATATATGACATGTGCAACATGTACTGGAGAGAATATATAATAATAAAGAAATGTCACCCAGGACAACACACAGCTTGTCACCCAATCATCATGTATAGTGGATGGGGGTCATAGATTATAATTGAGGGGATTGATGGCTATAGGACAAGTGTGGTCTCCTGATACTTGTAGAGTACAGAAATCACATAATAATCCAGCCATTATGTCATGGATTAGGGATTATCTGCCTTCTCTGGGTCTGTCTCTGATGTCACACATACTGGAGCTCTGGTGGGTGCAGGACCCTTTGGGTGATGCCAGATCTGGGCCAGTTCCTGTGTCTCAGACTCTCACTGACATCTTAAAACTTAAATAACCGTAAGGCATTGTTACTCCCTGGCAGCAAAGTGCCTCGTTACGCCCGATTGAGCTAATTGCTTTGAAATAGGATATATTATGTATAATTATGGAGTTCTTGGAGAAGACGTCCAGCCTCTCCTTTCATCTTTCACAAATGCATCATAATGTCGCGATCAAATTAATTTGGGCCACTTGGATTTTTACATTCCACTGGGGCCAGCACCGGACAATGACGCCTTGTGACAATGTGACAGACTGTCTGTGGTCGGGCAGGAAGCGAAACAGTCACCAGGGTCCAAAAGTGACTGCTGCAAGTGATCATCCGACTGCTTGTGCTTCTCCCCACATCTCACTACATGGCATAAGTGCAATGATAAGACATGCTGCCTGTGCCAGGAGTCTGGCCTTATACTCATCAATGCAAAGATTAAGGTGAAGTTTATTGGGTTTATTGTAATTACAGTGTGTGCAGAAGGCAAAGATTATAGCAAGGGTTCAATTGTAGAGATCTTCACAAACCAAAGAAATGCACAGCCAGGGCTGCTTGATGCAGGAAGCTGAACAGTCCAAATGTGACTGCTGCAAAGTATCAATCCCATAATTCATGAAGCTCAACAGCCATAATCATGATCTTTAATGCAGGTGATAATCCTATGTTTTAATGTAAGTAATAATGCAATACTTTACTGCAAGTGATAATGCTGTCCTCTACTGCAAGTGATAATGCAATTCTTTACTGAAAGTGATAATGCTGTCCTTTGCTGCAAGTGATAATGCTGTCCTCTACTGCAAGTGATAATGCAATTCTTTACTGAAAGTGATAACACTGTCCTCTACTGCAAGTGATAATGCAATTCTTTACTGAAAGTGATAATGCTGTCCTTTACCACAAGTTATAATGTCCTCTACTGCAAGTGATAATGCAATTCTTTATTGAAAGTGATAATATTGTCCTTTACAGCAAGTGATAATGCTGTCCTTTACAGCAAGTGATAATGCAATCCTTTACTGCAAGTGATAATGCTGTCCTTTACCACAAGTTATAATGTCCTCTACTGCAAGTGATAATGCAATCCTTTACTGCAAGTGATAATGCAATTCTTTATTGAAAGTGATATTGTCCTTTACAGCAAGTGATAATGCTGTCCTTTACTGCAAGTGATAATGTTGTCCTTTACTTCAAGTGATAATGCTGTCCTTTACTGCAAGTGATAATGCAATCCTTTACTGCAAGTGATAATGCTGTCCTTTACTGCAAGTGATAATGCTGTTCTTTACTACAAGTGCTAATGCTGTTCTTTACTGCAAGTTATAATGTCCTCTACTGCAAGTGATAATGCTGTCCTTTACTGCAAGTGATAATGCTGTCCTTTACAGCAAGTGATAATGCTATCCTTTACTGCAAGTGATAATGCTGTTCTTTACTACAAGTTATAATGTCCTCTACTGCAAGTGATAATGCAATCCTTTACTGCAAGTGATAATGCTGTCCTTTACCACAAGTTATAATGTCCTCTACTGCAAGTGATAATGCAATCCTTTACTGCAAGTGATAATGCAATTCTTTATTGAAAGTGATAATATTGTCCTTTACTGCAAGTGATAATGCTGTCCTTTACTGCCAGTGATAATGTTGTCCTTTACAGCAAGTGATAATGCTGTCCTTTACTGCAAGTGATAATGCTGTTCTTTACTGCAAGTGATAATGTTGTCCTTTACTTCAAGTGATAATGCAATCCTTTACTGCAAGTGATAATGCAATTCTTTATTGAAAGTGATAATATTGTCCTTTACAGCAAGTGATAATGCTATCCTTTACTGCAAGTGATAATGCTGTTCTTTACTGCAAGTGATAATGCTTACCTTTACTGCAAGTGATAATGCTATCCTTTACTGCAAGTGATAATGCTGTTCTTTACTACAAGTTATAATGTCCTCTACTGCAAATGATAATGCAATCCTTTACTGCAAGTGATAATGCTGTTCTTTACTGCAAGTGATAATGTTGTCCTTTACTTCAAGTGATAATGCAATCCTTTACTGCAAGTGATAATGCTGTCCTTTACAGCAAGTGATAATGCTATCCTTTACTGCAAGTGCTAATGCTGTTCTTTACTGCAAGTGATAATGCTGTCCTTTACAGCAAGTGATAATGCTATCCTTTACTGCAAGTGATAATGCTGTTCTTTACTACAAGTTATAATGTCCTCTACTGCAAGTGATAATGCTGTCCTTTACTGCAAGTGATAATGCAATTCTTTATTGAAAGTGATAATATTGTCCTTTACTGCAAGTGATAATGCTGTCCTTTACTGCAATTGATAATGCTGTTCTTTACTGCAAGTGATAATGTTGTAATTTACTTCAAGTGATAATGCAATCCTTTACTGCAAGTGATAATGCTATCCTTTACAGCAAGTGATAATGCTGTTCTTTACTGCAAGTGATAATGCTGTTCTTTACTGCAAGTGATAATGTTGTCCTTTACTTCAAGTGATAATGCTGTCCTTTACAGCAAGTGATAATGCTATCCTTTACTGCAAGTGATAATGCTGTTCTTTACTGCAAGTGATATGCTGTCCTTTACTGCAAGTGATAATGCTATCCTTTACTGCAAGTGATAATGCTGTTCTTTACTGCAAGTGATAATGCTATCCTTTACTGCCAGTGATAATGTTGTCCTTTACTGCAAGTGATAAAGCTGTCCTTTACTGCAAGTGATAATGCTATCCTTTACTGCAAGTGATAATGTTGTCCTTTACTGCAAGTGATAATGCTGTCCTTTACTGCAAGTGATAATGCTGTCCTTTACTGCAAGTGGTAATACTGTCCTTTACTGCAAGTGATAATGCTGTCCTCTACTGCAAGTGATAATGCTGTCCTTTACTGGAAGTGATAATGGAATCCTTTACTGCAAGTGATAATACTTCGCTTTGCTGCAAGTTATAATGCTGTCCTTCATTGCAAATAATAATGTCCTTCAATGCAAGTGATAATGCTGTCCTTTACTGCAAGTGATAATACTGTCCTTCAATGCAAATGACAATGCTGCCCTTTACTGCAAGTGATGATGCAATAATTTAATGCTAATGATAATTCTGCCCTTTACTGCATCTACAGTTCAGTTAAAATCCTGCATTATAGCAAGGCTGTTTGCAGAAATTAATCCAGTGACAAAGACAATACCATGCGCACAAATATTTCCTTAAGACTGTAGACTTTTTTGTAGGACTCCTCAGTGACAGTAAAGTGTGATCTGTATTTACCGAGTAATTAGTTTGTCTACTATGTGGTCACAAGGCTGTAGCTCAGAATAATGCAAGATTTAGGTTACTGCAGACTACAAAGCAACATAATTAGTGCAGTCATTACCACAATTAAGATATGGTTTATGTAGTAACACATTTCTATTCTAAACTTATACAGCTCTCCTTTCGTTATGATATGAGAACTCAAGCAAAAAGAATAAGAGATAAAACCAATTAATCCATATATTAATGTTTTTTAAACAAATCTACATGGCAAAAAAATGATCCTATTTTCTGACAAACATTGTGCTTTAATTCCTCACCATTTCCAAGACCTCTGTTTTCTGTCAATGAATGGAAATGTTACTGAAGCTAAAATTATTTCACACTTTGATAGAATTTTCCAGTTTACACTAATAGGACAAAACCTCCCTTATTCTTTTAATTATTTGCTACAGTTATAATGTATCAGCCTGTGGTCATAGATAGATTGAATATAGGCTGGATATATTGCAGAAAACCTTTATCTGTGGGGAAAGGTGTCAGATTTATGTAGATTTTCATCCTCTAAATATATATAGTATTCACTGACTATAAAAAAGTAGCAGAGATGATTATTATATAAAATGCTCAGCTCACTGGTAGGTATATGAATGATGCCTGACACTATTCATCAGGGACTGTGAAGTGATTTACTGT